>NC_138864.1:99900530-100557772 GCF_965194805.1 Balaenoptera borealis
TGAGTTAAATCACTTGCTTAGCTAAATTGGCACTTGCTGTCTGCTGAATATTTAGTCAGATAGCCCTTCCCCAAGTCCTCTGTTGGTGAAATAATTTATCACTGTACCACTGAATCCTTCTGCCTTTTTAAAAATATATAATTGAATATGAGTGACTCCCTGCCTTATATTTTCCTCTAAAAATGTACTGTTCCTATTGTCAAATTGGAACATATTTTACTTCCTATATATATCACCCACAAGTCATTTTTAAACCTGGATCACTGTCTATCCTGAAATAAAAGGTCTACTACAAGGGAGGGGCAACTTTTTCCTCCCGCATCTCTTAAGCTTCGAATTCCCATCTGCTATGCATTGCTGAAGGGGCTGCTAATGCATTTTCCATAGCTTCTGCATTTTTAGGAAGCAGAATTAAAATGATTGGTCAAAGAAAAGAAAACCCTTTATTTTTAAGTGATTTCTGTTAAATTTAAGTATATTTAGGATACAGATGAATCCCGTTTGTCCTGGCAACGTGTTACCGGCATTTGTATATACAAAGGAATCTCCTTTTAATGCAGTTGACTAAGCAGTAGGATACAATATGAAGCCTCTCTTGGAGCTGATCCAAAATGTGTTCTTGGCTACTGGAGCACCTCAATTGACAAGGCAGGAAATGGCAGTGGTGGGAGGTTGTGTACATACAGTTGACCCTTGAACAAAAGGGGTTCAACTGCATGGGTCCATTTATATGTGGATTTCTTAAAATAGTAAATACAGCCGTACTACACATCTGCCATTGTTTGAATTTCGAAGCTGAACCTCGGTTACAGAGGAACCACAGTACGTGGATTTTTCTCTGTGTGAGGGAAGCCTCCCCTCACCCCTTTACTGTTCAAGGGTCAGCTATATGTGTGTGTGTGTGTGTGTGTGTGTGTGTGTGTGTGTGTGTATTTACACACATTTTTACACACACGCATATATGTACACACATGCATATAAACATATATGTATGTGTGCGTATATATATATATATATACACACATATGTAAGGACATAGAAAAAGTTAAAACCAAAAACACTATCAAAAGCTGATGGCCACAACCTATAGTCACGATCTAAGAATTAATTCCACTATCATCAGATTTTTAAAACTGGATTAGGAAAAATAAACATGGCTGGCCTAAATAAACTTCACTCCCAGTGACCCTCACTGCCTGAAAAAAAAAAAAAATTGTAGAAAGGTACTTTTTTTTTCCTCCCTGACCCCTACTAACTGATCTCTGGGCAGATAATCAAGAACTGAAGGTCATCAATTTTGCATAATGGTAAAAGTACAGTTCTCTGAATTTGAGTTCTGGCTTTGCCAGGTTGCTGCAGTTTGGCCTTAAGAAATTTTCAAATCTAGCTAAGTATCAGTTTCTTTTAAAAAATTTATAATGAAAGAGATCTACTTTAGTGTTGTTATGAGTACTATATACAATTAATCCATGCAAAGTCTTTAGTTAGTGCCTAGCATAGAATAATTTCTCTATAATTAGTAATGATTAATATTGCATTCCAAGAAAGATATTTTTATAAGTGGACATTATACCCATTTTACTTTTACAATATTCAGAGATTTAAAATTATAGAAAACAGAGACACAAAGAATTTATATACAGGAACCCACTACCTCATGCAGTCAGTGGGTCAATAGAAGAGACTCAGGGTAAGATTGCCTGTTTGGTTGAAGACGCTCAACAGTTATTTGCAGAATTAATGAAAATAGGTCTTGATGTGGGGGAAGGGGAAAGGAAGAGTTTGGTGATGGTGCCTCTTAAAAGAGCAGTTTCCCAGGTACTTAATGAGATGAGCTTCAGGTAAGTAGTTGGGAGACAATCATACCTACAACTGCATGTTCAATAGTCAAGGACAGCTTCAGTAGAAGAGGTTTATATCCATCTGGAGTGGAGAGAGAAGTGTCTAAAAACGGCATCTGATCAGCCTGCAAGTAGACAGTGAAACAAAATCCATAATCTTGTCATCTTGTCTCTTGATGACTAAGGAGGTGGGATACATTTTCATTATCTGAGTATTATATAGGTAAGAAGGAAAAAAAAAACCCAAATTCAAACTAAAAAAAATAAAAACTATAAAGACCAAAGGAAGAGAACAACATCTTCAGAATGATGGCTGGCAAATATATCCTCTGAAAACTATTAACATAGGAATCAAGCGTTTATATAATTCGGCATACATAAAATCGTGAGCTGTGTGAGACAGAAATTTATGAGAACAAATTGGAGCGCTGAGTGATATTGTTCTAACAATAACAATATATTATACTTTTTACAATGACAATTATAATTATGGCTGTTAATATTGTGACAAGTATTCAATCCTATAAAAAATAAAATATATCAATAAAAATACATAACAATAAGATAGGACCAAAATATATTTGAAGTTATGAGATTATACTTGGCACTGTTAGATTTCCTAATCATAGCACTTGCAATTCAAGTATCTGCCGCTTTCGTTAGTGACAGGTGTGGGTAACTGAGGGGTGATACTCAGTCACCAACAACAATAATGTCAATGTCCTTTATGTGTGAATTGAGCACTGTTATCATATTGTCATAGTAATTGTAAATGTAGACAATTACCACTGTTCTAGAGATGATGAAACTTTGGCTCAGAAAGCTTAGACAATTTACTCTGAGATAGAAGTACAGGACAGAGCCCTTGTCTGTGGCCAGGACACTTCAGCCTTTCCTATGAAGTGACCTGCACATATGACATCCGTGCTGAAACTCAGGTTTCTATTTTGAATGTTGGAGAACTGGACGTGTTCATCACAAAAAAGCAATGTGAAAGTGTTTTAAACGTTTTACCATATTGTTGGGTCTGACCATGACGAGACTAGGAATCTTCTTCCAAAGCTCCATGAGTGATTGTTCATTTTCAGCCAGGTTTAGAGCTCACCGTTCGGAAACACTCCGATGAGAATCTGGCATGAACCATTCCATCTCACGTACTCCTTGATCTCAATTTATAGAGCATTCCCGTTTTTAGTTAGGACCATATGAATACCAGTCATCATTTCAAGCTGCTCCCTCTTTATTGAGGTACCACACTCTGAATTGCTAGGCTAGTCTACTTACAATCTAGATAGCAAGGTAGAACCCCTCCATCCACAATCTCGGTACCGGCCAGCCCAACACAACTACTCCTCACAAGAGAAGTGGTGGGAACCACGGACCTGCAGTCGCTTTTTAAGGAGCTGTGCACTGTGGAGGCATCACATGTCAGAAGCATGGCTTCTGGGAAATTCCTTGTAGAGATGCAGCAGGACAGCAGCATGGCAGAAGGCTGTTCAGTACATTCTCCTTGCACAGTCTTTAGGAAAATTACTAAGTTCATGAAATGCTAAATGTAGAAAAGGAGTGAAGGGGTGGATCCTCTCATCTGGGCCTGACATATGTACCATGGTTGAAATTTTGCATACTCTAATGCAGATATGCCAAAATCTGTACCTTCTTTATGTTCTGTAAGTGATCTAAATATCCTCAGGAGCCTTACCATTCTGGCTGGTAGAAAATAAATATAAGCTTCTCAGGCTCTCCTTATTTAAAACCTTTTGTTGTTCTTCAAAACATTTTGAAGCATCTCAAGAAAATATGCGATCAATTCGAATCCCAAATCCCACTCAGTGCTGTTTTTCCCTCTTCTCCCTCCTTCCTCAGTGCAGTTATCCTTATGAGATTGGAAAAGGATCCGTTTTCCTTGGGCTAACTTCTGGGTTTGTTCTGGTCCTACCCTCGTGTGATATGGTGGGTCTGTGGCATGGGGTACCCATTTCTGTGGGTCTCTGGCCTTGGCGACTGCTGAGGCATTTCGAGCCCTCTTTGGTTCTCGTGGGTTCCCTGTCAGTAGCCTCTGTTGCTGAGACTATCCTCTGGAGATAACCGTGATGTTCTGATTCTTCCCACCTGGTTCTCTGGACTCGACTTCTTTCACAGATGCTGTAAAACCTGACGCTCAGACCCTTCCTCCATCCAATCCCCTGCTTTGGGTCCCCTGGTCTGTAGCCTTAGCTACGTGGTTACTCCACTGGCTGTGAATCCAGCTTCATGGCAGCCCTCTGGCCCTCAACTCAGCATTTTTCCCCCTGTACACATTGTGACCCTGTGCGATTTGGGGAATTTCTTATACTCCAGGAGTCAAGCTAGAGTGTCAGAGTCAGTTCACCTCATGCCATTTTGTGTCTGCTGAGGAGCAGCGTGTTTGCAAGGGAGCGTGCTAACAAGGCAGTGTGTCCCAGCCCTCAGGCTGCACTGATGCTTCCCACAGACACTTGTGAACTGCTGCCATGTATGTAGCTTCAGCGTCCTGCTGAATACAGGCCTTCTCTCAGAAGCTCGTGAGCATTATGGGTTACACCTTGAGAAGAAAGATGCAAATCCCCTGCCATGGGACTTTCCCAAACTATCTGATCTATCGTTTTGACCTTAAATGGAGACCTTGCTGTCAAACCTCTGACTTGACCTCTTCTCTGCCCCCAACTACCTCCCTTAGACCAGAGGACATTCATTTACTTACCCTCCTGTTTTACAGAATTCTCCCTTTTAGTCTCGTTGCCTCCTCTAAAAGTAGCACGTGCCCTCCTTTCTAACCTGGGGTCATATGGTTGGAAGGGTTGCTGGTGAATATGATTTATTCATCATTCAGCTCAATACTATTTGAAAGGTTTGCCTTTTACGTTAGATTTGACACTAGAATCTGACGGAGGCAGTTCTTTGGAGATATCAGAAGTAAATTGTCAGGCTAAACCTTCAGCTTAACCCCAAAAGTAAGAGCATCCTGCGTTCTTAAATGTGTCTTACAGATCACACCTAAATTGATGCTTGGGTTTGTTTGTTTGTTTGTTTTTCTCTCATAAAGCTGCTTACAGAGTCTCCATATGGTCTGAGCACAAGAATCTACCCCATTTAAGAGGGGACACACTGGACTGACTTGTCTTCCTTTACTCTCTATGACAGACAGGAAATATTTCTCTCTCTGGAAGAACCCATTACACTCATGCTGCATTACTGGCTTTTGTAACAAAATGATACATTTTATTGCCTTGTTTACTAACCCTTCCTGTTCTGGTACACACTGCTGGCATTTTAAAATTTGGCTATCAAAACCAAACTGCTTCTTTTAGTGATTTTACTCTTTATTTTCTGTCAGATTGTTTTAACTCAACTTGAACAAAATAAGATATCATAATTTGGATATATTAATTCCCACAGCCCTTTAAGATAAATTTGCTTGTTTCACACTAGGTTTAACAATAAGGCACTTTTCTTAATTCTTCTCATTTGATAAAAATATTGAAATGGTAGGTTATCCTATAGGCTTCTGAGGCAATGATTAATTATTCTGTATTTCCTTTAAGTTCTGGCGATAGCTGTGCCATTGACAAACTGTTACAGCTTATGTTAATACTGATGACAAAGTTAATATTATTTCAATAGGACTTGACTCTCAAGTCGGTGGAGCTTAGTAGCTACGAAACTTTGGGATCAGAACCTTGGGAGTTCAAGTCCTAGCACAGCCACCGTTGGATTTGTGACCCTGTGCATGTTAATAATGTCTCTAAGGTTGTCATCTCCAAATTGCAGGTGATGTTAAATACTTGACAGAACTGAATGATGCCTACATGAGATAAAGTATGTAAAGAGTCTGGCTCAGAGTAAGACCTGTGTGAAAGGAGTGAATATGTTTTCTAGTGGTTTGTCACATACAATTTAGGGCAACTAATTAAGATGGTGATATCGGCATTGCCATGCAAAACAATCACAAGGAATAAAAGCAGTGGGATATTTTGGTCACAATCACTTCTATTAATGGTCATGAGCCTAGCTCTGGAAGCCAACAACAGATGCCATAGGAAGAAAGATGTAGTTGCTCTGGAGGTTTTCGCTATGTCTTCGGAAATAGTTCCCCTGTTTAATAAACAATGCATTCCTACAGATGGATTTGCCCTCATCTTCCACTTCATAAGCAGAGACCAGAAATCAGACCCGTGTAAGAAATCTGAACCTAGCTACTAAAGAAAATAATAAGAGGTATAAAAGTAAATGAAGTTACAAATAAATTGCCAGCTTATGTGACAATATTTGTGAAGTCAGGTTTAACCTACCCCTTAATCTAAAGGCAAATTAGTGAAGGACTTCTTTTTTCTCCACAGCTTTAAGACAGAGCTAACTATATTTGTGCTTTAGTGTGACATGCATTTTGCTAGTTTGTTTCCACAGTTAATATCTGCTGCTATCATAGATTTGTCTTGAAAAAAAAAAAACATTTCAAGGCAGAATTTACTAAAAGGGGGAACAGATTGATTCAATTTTTCTACTAAAACTTCAGAATCGTTACTCTCTCCCTGTTCTTTTTCAAAGGTGTATATAATGAGTTTTCTTTGTTTTGCATATTTGTATATTCTTTTTCCTCTTCCTTATGCTCTTCTCTGCTATGTTTATATTTATGTAACAGGTGCAAACTGAACATCGAATGGAGTGAGAAAAGCAGTAATAAACAGTGACATCTTGGCACACCCCCTCCATCTAGGTTGCTAGAAATGCATCTTGCCCTATCCACTCTCATTATATAGAACATTTTGCCACTTTGCAAAGGATATTGGAATGAATACATGGGATATAACATACACACTCACACACACACACACACACACACACACACACACACCATTGCCAAGGCCACAGATATGTAATGCTTGCATGAGACAGTGTTTCTCAACATGTATTCAGTCCACAGCTATTTTGGGGGGGAATTAATATGCTAAGGAACATGACGTACAGTGATGAAATAGCTGAAGTAGACACATGAATTCTGCCTTCATGATGACCCCAGTGCCAGCATCACCTATTTCCTTTGCACTTACCACTGCTGTACATTCTAGCTACTTTTATACTGTAGACATTTTCCATTCTCTGTCACAGGGTTTTCTCTGTAACTCGACTCTACTCAGATTCTCCCTTTGTTATTTAGCATAGCAGCATCTTGCTGTGAGCATGCTGCAAAGTTCCTTCCTCTGATTCTAGACTGCACCGTTCACCGAAGTCACATCATTCTTTTCAGAGATGTGCTGGAAGCACATTAATCCTGGCCCTATTGCCGTGCTGAATCATGTTTCCCCCTGGCTTGTGGGGAGCAAGCAAATCAACCTTCTCAATCACCTCATCTGCTACACCATTCTTTTGTATTTTTTTTAAACTCCCTCCTAAATTTCAGCAGGTTTTCTTTTATGTCCCTCTCTCTCTGCCTTACAGTCTTCCCCCATTCCTGTCTCATTTTTATTTTTTATAACTTGCCAATTTTATTTTGGAAGGGAATTACCTGAAAATAGTACCAACTTCTCTATTTATATGTAAATTATCTTAAGTGTATCAACAATTGATCGTATTTTTAAAAATGAATAAGAAAATATCTCCCAGGTCTAAAATGAAGAGAGCACATAATTAGGTTTGTATGCAATTATAATGCTTCACTAAATGAAGGGAAGAAATAAAAAATTCTATTTCTTATACATATAGTATTTCCTTAAACTGGAATTATTTTCTATATGTTAACCTCCCCAAAATATAAAATCCTATCCAAATTTAATTTTCATAACACTCTTTTATGTGGTAAAGACAAGGATATTCATTTAGTAGAAATCAAATGGAAGAAAGAATTTAGGATTTCTCCATGTTCTAAGAGACTTCTATAACATTGAAAAGTGATTTACATTTTTGTATTTTCAAGATGCTGATGATCAATTTAATTTTGGGCTTCACTCTTAAAAGTTAAATAACCAAGCTAAATTCAAATGTTGTAATCATATTTCCTGCAGCCTTAGAATACACTACTCTCTTTGGAGAATATCATAAGGAGCAATGCACTCTTTATTTGCAGGTCTCCCTTGCATTTATAATATTACTTCTGGTAAGAGGAAAAATCTCCATGGGAAATGTCTTCATTGTCAAGTGTATGTGATGAATACAGAAAAATCCCAGATTGGCATTTTAAGCTAGTCATGTTCTCTCAAGTTCGCTTTGATGTAGAGAGTGGTCTCAGAGCAAATCCCCCAGTGTTTCCCAGTGCCTTTGTCACAGTTTGTTTCATGTTTACTTTCTCTAAGTTAGTGTCATTTTACTGTTTTGATCATAAACCAGCATCTGCCAGTATTTCACACAAATTTAAATTACATAAAGATCCCCAATTCCTAGGGCATAGCACATAGTTCTTTCTCCCAGCCCTTTTCCCATATCCCCTGCCACTGCTCAGGGACACCCTGTTGTAAGCAGAGTCTTGTCACTCTGCCCCTGTGGTCTGCACCACACACTCAAACATCATTCAGCGGACCAGACAATCTTGACGAATTTCAGCCGGAACCTTGGACTGACCACTTCTGGTCTCCACATGAGAAATCTCTTCAGACCATTAACATCCACAAATGGGAAGGACTGAGCTGGGCATATCAACATTTCACCCACTACTCTAGCAATGCCAAGGCTCTGGTATCGAGTACAATGAGTTGTGAATGGATTATTAAAAGCTGGCAACAAATGTGTATTTTTTTTACGTGTGAAACAAATATAAAAATCTAAGAATATAAAAATATGTGAGAAAATGATTATCCATTTTATAAGAACCTTTGTATCAAGGTATTCTTTAACTCTAGTAAAAAGATAACGCTGATATATTTTATTTAAAAAATTGAGATTCTTGTTTTGTTTGCTACTAGAGTATTTTTTTTAACTCCATTGCTGCTGTGACTCTTTTCTCAATAGAGATAACACAGTTATCTAATCATTGAAAAAGACGCCTATATCAGTCTCTCCCTCCTTTAAGTCTTTGACATGTCCCTTTCAAGATTATACATTTTTGTAGCAATAGTATCCTGTATGATCATAACATTCTCAGAGCTATATTTTTCAATTTGAATATTATAAACACTTGAACATAGGGCATTAAAACAAAACACATTTATCACGTTCAACTTGATGTTTTATATTATGGATAGCAACCCATTCTTTAAACGTCTGCTCTACAATTAAAATTCTATAAAACCAAGTCAACAGGTAACTGCCTTAGTTGATTGTGTGATGACTACTAAGAGTACTTGTTCTCATATTGCTTAATATCTAACAGGGGCTGCATGCAGTGAAGCAATCAATTCCAATACACTGTAGAAAATGCTGTGATAAAAGAGGTACAGATGCTGTGGAAGCAGAATTGAACCACGATGAAGTGTTGAAACCGTAGCATTCAAGGGGCAAGAATAGGAAGTGAACATCAGGAGAAAAGAAAGAATGTTCCACTCCAAGAGGAAAACATATGTGATGACTGGGAATCTGGGGAGAAAGAATATCATACTGAAGGAACTGAAGATGTGTTTGACTTTATCATGAAGCTTGATGTAGATGTGGTAAATGACAAAAGAGGAAACAGTTAAGTGGGTCAAATTAGAAAGTATTAAACGATGAGAAAGCATTTGGGACTTTTTATTGGGGGAAATGGAGAACTATTAAAGAATTGTAAGTGAATCAATGAACTCTGGCTCTACGAGGAGGAATAAATTGGTGCAGTGCATAACACTGAAATAATATTGAAATAATTTGATTGAGAGATGTTTTCTGAACTAAGTAAGAGCATTGGTGATGGATTTTCAATCAAAAGAAAAAAATCAAAATTAATGTATAACTTACTCGGTTTCTTGCCTTTAATTCTGGACTACAAAAAGAACACATAAGCCCCTGTAACATTTCTTAAAAGTCCTCTGTTTTGCCTCTGAATTTGTTGACCTCTATTCTTCTGATTCTCCATCACAAAACCAAGAACAGGGAATTGAAATGATTCTAGATGGCAGTCTTAAGGAAACATGTACATGGTGGTGCCTACCAATGAGAGGGGAAGCAGGGAGAGGCTCAGTCCTAGAGGGAAGAAAATTAGATCAGTGTTGGATCTTTTGAATGTTAGGTTTCCAGGGAAGAGAGTAACTCAAGGTGAGATTCATTGACCTCTAGGGTTCCCCAGGATGTTTCTGGGAATTCACAAGATCAAATCTAATTTCATAACATTATTAAGATGTTACTTTCTTTTTTCTCACTGTGTTGGTTTTTTACTAATGGTGCAAAAGCAGTGGTGGGTAAAACTCTTGATAGTTTTGCAATAGTCTCTTGTAGTCATTATATTCCTCCCTTGCAAAAGAAACCTTTAAAAGCCAGTAAATTACTGATTTTAATAAATGTCAACCCCTCGGTACTCATTTTTTAATAATATTGCGACCTAACGGGAGGTGTGCAAAGAGAACTTGCACTGCATATAGATTGTCTTGAGGGGAAAGGGGGGAAGGCAAAAAAGAACTTTGTGTGATTGTCTCAGTTTGAGCTAAACTAGCCAATTTTTTCTTGGAGCACCATTTTTACCTGAAAGAACAACTGATAGACAGACTCTGATTGTTCAGATTTGGTTATCTGGCTGACATATCAAAATTGAATAAAATGAGCCCTTCACTTAAAGAAAAACTACTGACAGTATTTGTTGTCAATAATAAAATTCGTATTTTCTGGTAAAAATCAGAAAGTTGTAAAACTAGTGTCTGTCACTGTAAGCTTAACATCTAATAAAGACATTCTTGATAGGATTGGAATATTTTTTAAATATGACTTTTTTATTTGGTATAATGAAATATGTCAACATTTGGAAAATCTGTGTATCTCAATGAATTAATATTTTCCAAATGACCTGTATATGATTTTACAAAATTATGCATAGCTAACAGATCCATTCAAAGTGAAAGCTGGACCAATGGATTTTAGTGTTACAGAGTCCTAAAATTTCACTGATCTGTGTGTTAGTTTTCTAGGGCTGCCATGACAAAATAGCACGTGCAGGGTGGCATAACAACAGAAATTTGTTTTCTCACTGTTCTGAGGGCTATATGTTCAAGATCAAGGTGCCAGCAGATTTGATTTCTCCTGAGGCCTCTTTCCTCGGCTGGCAGATGGCCGTCCTCTTGCTGTGTCCTCACACGGACCTTTACATCCCTCGTGTCTCTCCCCTTCTTATAAGGGTACCAGTCATTTTATATTAGGGCCTCACACTTATAACCCCATTTAATCTTAGTTGCTTCTTTGAAAGCCCTATCTCTATAAACAGGCACGCTGGGGGTTAGGGCTTCAAACGTAAATTTTGGGGGACATAATTCAGTACATAACAATCTGTTTTCAGATTCCACATTGACATCAACTTTTAAGCATCTGTCACTTCCCAAGTTTTGGTGTAGTATTGAAGAATATCCATAATTACCTGATAAGGCTGTTGAACTACTACTCCCTTTCTCAAATATATATTTTTGTGAAGCCAGATTTTCTTCACATACTTCAACCAAGACAGAGTATCATAAAAGACTGAATGCATGCATCCAGCTGCCTATATTAAGCCACACATTTGCAAAACGTACAATGCCACTCTTCCACTAAATTTTTACTTTCAAAGATATTTATCATCAAAACATGCTTTTAAAATACACAGTGGAATTTTTGCTATTATTTTTAGTGAATCAGTACATTTTTACCTTAATCTAACATGGTCAATATCAATAAATACAACACACATAAACAACAGCTCTGTAGGGTCCTCATTACTTTCTAAGTGTCCAAAGGGTTACTTAGACCAAAACGTTTAACATCTACTGCTTAAGAATATCAGCATAGATGTTAGCTATGTGAGTTTAGAACTTGTGGTTATCCTGAAGATGATTCATCAAAGTCAAAGAACAAGTACGAAGAAATCAGTAACTGATTTTAAAAAAGGCCTGAGAAATACCTGTATTTAAGGGTCACATAGAGAAGAATGAGCTGGTAAAGAAGAGTGACAAGCAAGACCTACTTTTTGTTACGTGCTATGCTGAGATCTAGGTACACAGAAATAAGCAAAACAAACATGGCCCATGCTTTCACTGAGCTTATAGTTCAATGGAAAAAGGCGGAAACACCTTTTTTTTGAAGGGCCAGGAAAACTAGTTTCAAGGAGGGAGAGGTGAGAGTGTCAGTGACTGCACAGAATTCAGTTAGCTGAGGGCAGAAAAGTACTCCCTGTGGAATCAAGGGGGTTGGTTTTGGTGAGCTTGTTGAAAGCAGAGTCAGTGGGTGAGGAATGGGTGTAAGACCTGGAAGCTTCTGCCTTTTCAGCATTTAGGGAATGGATCTTCCAGTCCTGTCTCAGATGAGAAAGGAGAATTGTCCAGAGTCTTTGAGGGAAGGAAAGCTTCTGGGTTACTCAGACTCATCATCATGGTTTGGTGCCCATAACCCTAAGTTTCTCTCACTATAACCACCTCTCTCTCTCTCTCTCACACACACACACACACACACACACACACACACACACACACACACACACAGCCTTCCATTTGGAACTGTTCCTGAGAACTTAGATTAGTATGCAGTGGTAGGAGGGTTATTACTTCATTCAAAACATAAACCCCCGTTGATCAGTTCTAATTCCTAAAGCACATGGCCTTAGGATGAATCTACATTTAACTCCACTAAATGTATGCTTATCCATCCTAGAGGAATCCTAGAAAACATCTTCTGAATCAATCAAAACATTAATATTTTCACTATGACAGAACTTCAGATACTTAAAGACAGTCATTACTTTTTCCTTTAGTATTTTGTTCCCCCATGTAAATATCACCAATTCTTTGAAGCAGTTCTCAGATGACAAGATTTTTATTACTCCATCCATCCTAATAGCTCCCCTCAAGACTTATGTTGGTATATTAATGCCTCTATAAAGATTGCTCAGGATTGCATACTGTGTTTCCTTAGGTGTGTTTACAGTTATGTACGTACATTGGAACTATTGCACTTCTTGACATAGACACTACATTTTTCTTAATAAGCTAAGAAAACATATCGATGTACATTTACTTGTCTAGCGTGGCAAGGATAATGCTCAGTTTTGTGGAGATGTGTTTAAAATGGAATACTATTCATACTTTTTGTATATGCGTGAGTACATATCATACACATATATGTGTATGTGTATACAGTCACCATTTTTAGAAAGCAACTTGAAAATAGCTTTTAAGAGAAATGAAAATAGTTGTAACATTTTACCAAGTAACACCATTCCTGATAATTAATTTTACAGCAATAAGTTTTAAAAAGGAAAACCCCTCTGCAGTTGCCTGAGCTTGAACATCATTGTGTCTCTGCTGGAGAATTATTTGTCTCATCTGCAGTCCCTTCCTTGTCAGTCTGTCCACTACATCATTCCCAGACGTATTATTCTAAGTCCCAATTTAGTCATTTCATGGCGCTACTTCAAAACCCTTCATGGTTCCCCATCAATTGCAAGGCCAAATCCCCTAATCCGATTTCCATGCCCTTTCACAATCCTGCCTGTTTCCACCTCCATCTCCTACTACTCCTCAACTACGCCTCCAGGCTTCAATCACACAGGGTGGGTGGGTCTTGCCTCTCCAGCTGTGACTTTTCGGAGGATGCAGGAAGGGGATTTGGGAAGGGTGAGAAGGGAATAATAATCAGTATCATCTGGAATCTGTACATGCCCCTCTCCCACTTCTCAGAGATATTCACATCCCCCAACCAGAGGTGGGACCCCTTGTTGAGTGTGACTGCAGTGATAAGCCATCGTTAACAATGAGAGAGCGTCATGTCCTCTAGCTGAATCAGAATAGATAGAGAGAGTAGTGCTGCTGCACCTTTTATCTGTGTGCCGTGTGAAATCCAAATCTTTCTTCAGAACTCTGTTCAAATATTACCTCTCCTCTGAAGCCCTGTCTGTCTCCTATCATCAGGGGTTCTATACATATTGTATTCAGTTGAACTATGACAACCGAGTATTATTTGGTCATCTTTGGCCCTCAGGAAACTCACTGTAATATGGTTCAATCTACTAGCAGATCTCTGAGCACATATCTCACAGCATTTAATCCTTTGTTTATAAATAAGTCTGTCTCCCACTTAGACTGTTACCTCTGGAGCTTAGAAATCACACTGTATCCCTGATAACCAACACTATTGCCTGGCATGTAGTAAATGCTCAGTAAATGAGTATTGAATAAAATGATGATTAGTAAAAAAAAAAACTTTTAACCTAATACTCAACAGTAGAAGAAATATGACATTTTATGATCATCAAAATTAGTTCAACATTGAGAACATGAGCAAACATGCACTAATACTTATAGTATAACAACAGGATTAAAATACTATAGAAGATGGTTTATGCAAGTAGACAAAATTTGAAAAGAAGCAGGAAGTGTTAGGATAAGTGATGAGGTTATGATTATTTTTCTACTTTAAAAATTATGTTTTTTTACTTAATATTTTTAAAAGAAATGCATTTTTAAGCTTGGGTTAAATGCAGATTTGGTGTGTGACATACTATTTGCTTACTGTTGGGGGCCTAGAATGCTTTAAATCTTTGCATCTCCATAAATTTTCATAATGCAGGTGTGTTATATATAGATGACCAACAACCAACCATTAGTTAAACAAATGGGAAATTTAAGTGCCCAAAAGATAGGTAAGGGAAGTAATAGCTAGAAAATATTTTGTTAAGGGATTCCAGTGAGTCAAAGCTAAACTTGCTTCATTGCATTTAGAAGAAGCACTGGTGAAACAAATAAAAATGGGTCCAATACTGTTGGGGGTCTGACTCCCTCAGATCCCCTACCTGTATCCTTAAGGTGGTGGTGAAGCCAAGCTTCCTGGGAGAGTTTGACTAAACCACAGGAGGGATCTACCAGAGAAAAGATGGCAAGTTCTTGTTAGTTTTACTTTTTGTCTTTTTTTTTCCCTTTTGTGCAGTGGGTAAAATTATCAAAGGAATAAAAGCAGGTGTGTCCATGCCTGGAATTTCTATCTCTTTCAGGGCTGCCAGTGTAGAGTTTCCAGAGAAGCCTGGGGCAGCTGAAGAATCATGCTCCTGACCCCTGGTTGTGAGCACTGTCTCTCATAAGCAGGGCCTTATAGTACTTGTGTCTAAGCAGAGGCTATGGGTCTAGAAAATACCATTTCTTCCTTGTTTCTCTTTCCTTTCTTGCATCTTATTTATCCCTCTATACCAGTTTTCTCCTCTGTGAACAAGGCAGCAATTCATGTGCAATGAATTGAAGGAGAAACTACACTAAAAGGAGAAATGGTTACACCAAGAGCTCCTATTCTGGCTGGAGTTTATTGCTTGTTTGCCTTTGGACAGTGGCCTCTTGTGGGGACACAAACTAGAGAGACCGTCAAAGCTCATGGGTCCCAATGTGATGCTTTGACCTAATTAGTTTATTTTCACTGCTGTGTAAAAAGAACTTAGAGAAGAAATAGACCTTTCCAGGTGTGAGCTATTACACTGAAATAGCATTTCCCACCTGCACTAGTCTGTAATCATTGTCGATTAGTAGATGTCAGAGGACACATTGTCTTCTATTTAAGACTCACAGGACTGGTGGACTTTAAAAAAAAAAAAAAAGAAGTGTGATATTTTTGCATAGCAGAGAACTACTCACATCTAATCTGTAGGGAGAAAACATGAATAATTTATCTCGTGAATATTAAAATTCATATATAGAATATAAAAAATAAATTTTAGACTAGCTACCCTCCCATTCCTTCTTGTTTACATTATGTTTTAGAAAACCTGTGTTTCTTAAACTTTAAAAGTAACTGGATACACAGTAAGGAAATCATCTCATTTTTATAGGAAATATTATAAAGCACAAGGTAATGATGGTTGTAACAAATGAAGAACCTTAGGAAAAAATGAATTGTGCATTCATACAATTTAGAACCAATTGAAACTTAAATTGGACGTTAATAATAACATTAACAGCAACAACAACAGAATTCAAAGGGGACCTAAATCACTAAACTGAACTACAATTCCCTTGTACGCATGTTATAGCTGGCCTCAACGGAGCCCATCATCTCTGCCCTTTCCCATTTTTCCCTTTCTCAGTGGAGTATGTCGATTTGAATATTTGGGCAATGGAAGTGTTTTCTCAGCTCCCCTAGCAGAGTTTGCTGCCCCATTAAGGCACTGTGCATTGTATTGAGGAAAATCAAGATCCAGGATTTAGATCTGCAGCCATGTGATAACTGGTCTAATCAGATGCAAATGTTAGGAAATTGGTCTAAGACTGGAATATGAAGGCTGAAATGTTGACCATAACAAATTACCATATGACCACAGACTGGAGAATTACAGTGCTTGAAACTAAAATAAAGAGACACACAAACAATAAAGGAAGGGAAGACCATCAAACTTTATTATACTTCTAAGATGGATAAACAATTGTTATATATAAAAAGATTACATTATTTCCAGTAAAAATTGGCCTTCATCATTTTGACAAGCTTAAGGGGAGTATAAGAAAAAAAAAAGGTAGAGAGGAAACCCTGGTTAGACAAATATTCTCATGGTAGATATTAATATGTACTAAGATTCAGGGATGAAGGGTAATCTATAAATAAAATAATGATGATATATAGTTTAGTTAGGAAATAGAGATTAGAAGTTAAAAATAATTAGGTAGATTATGTAAATACAATAATTAGAATGCAGTATTTGATTAATAAGAGTTGTCCTATGTGTCATTCATAGACTCGTAGCAGAGAGAAATCTCAGTGTATAAGCTCAGGTGTTCAAGTATGCAAAAAACACCATTTTCTGTATTTTTCTCTAGCTGAACTTAATTTGTATTCTGGGCCCCAGTTCCATCAAGTGGCAGAAACTCAATCTCAGTGAGCATTCACCGACTCTCCTCCAGGACTGTGTCTACAAATTGCCAGGTGAGGGGCCATCTGGCCCTCAGTGTCCTCAGCTGTCCCTGCTGGCACCCCCTGAGACATCCTTCTTTGAGGCTGGTCTGTGGTCACTGTTCCTTGCAGGTTGCCATTGCAGCCTCCTCGTCCTCATTCCAAGGACACATTAAGCCTGCTGGCTCTCTGTGCATTTTTCACTGGAGAAATTTTGCTTCTCCTGTATGGCTCGAGGCTAAGGACAATTCTGTGAGCTACACTTAACCCACATGCCTGGTCAAATCTTGCTTTTAGAGAGCCCCGATTCATCTGAAGTTTTTGTCATTATTCTCCCAACACTGGGATTATTCTGTGGGCATCAGTAAAGCAAACATCCTTTCTCAGTGATGTCACAAACATCTAGACTCTTCTTTTTTTGCCTCTCACTTTCTTTTTCTTCCTAGCCTATGGAATTTTGCCCCAGAGAGGGAGCTGACATAGGAAGAAGGCTGAAGAAGAACTTTTTTTACTCACTCTGCATTCCTGCAAATCCTTTGGATTTGGAAACTCAAAATCTAGTAACTGAATGTTATTTCCTTTTTTTTTTTTTTTAAATAATACCCAGGTTTCTTTTTTTTTTAATTAATTAATTTATTTATTTATTTTTGGCTGTGTTGGGTCTTCGTTTCTGTGCGAGGGCTTTCTCTAGTTGCGGCGAGCAGGGGCCACTCTTCATCGCGGTGCGCGGGCCTCTCACTGTCGCGGCCCCTCTTGTTGCGGGGCACAGGCTCCAGACGCGCAGGCTCAGTAGTCGTGGCTCACGGGCCCAGTTGCTCCGTGGCATGTGGGATCTTCCCAGACCAGGGCTCGAACCCATGTCCCCTGCATTGGCAGGCAGATTCTCAACCACTGTGCCACCAGGGAAGCCCTCCTTTTATTTATAATATGTTGGTCACTAATTGATACAATGAGAATGGAATATTCTAATTATCTGAGTTAGGGGAAGGGGTATAAGAAAAAAAAATATTAAGAACAGAAGTCACATTGGTAATAATATCTCTAGGTAACCTCCTAGAGATAATTTTCAAGTAATCAGGTAAAATTAATTAAACCTATATTATGAATTTACATATATGCTACTGAACAACATAGTGATATACTTATTTCACCTATTTCCGTATCAGATACTGAATACTACAGCAAATATGTTTATAGATTTGAAACTTTTTTTTCTTATAGTACCATTAGAAACAAACTGAAGCCAACACATTAGATGGCAGCTCTGTGTTGTCAAATTCTGAATGGCTAAACAAATGTAATCCAATTTTATCCAGTAATAAAGTACGGAAATATAGATCAATAGGACAGGATAGAAAGCCCAGAGAGAAACCCACGCACATATGGTCACCTTATTTTTGACAAAGGAGGCAAGAATATACAGTGGAGAAAAGAGAGCCCCTTCAATAAGTGGTGCTGGGAAAACTGGACAGCTACATGTAAAAGAAGGAAATTAGAACAATCCCTAACACCATACACAAAAATAAACTCAAAATGGATTAAAGACCTAAATGTAAGGCCCGACACTATCAAACTCTTAGAGGAAAACATAGGCAGAACACTCTATAATATAAATCACAGCATGATCCTTTTTGACCCACCTCCTGGAGAAATGGAAATAAAAATAAAAATAAACAAATGGGACCTAATGAAACTTAAAAGCTTTTGCACAGCAAAGGAAACCATAAACAAGATGAAAAAACAACCCTCAGAATGGGAGAAAATATTTCCAAATGAAGTAACTGACAGAAGATTAATCTCCAAAATATACAAGCAGCTCAAGCAGTTCAATATCCAAAAAACGAACAACCCAATCCAAAACTGGGCAGAAGACCTAAATAGACATTTCTCCAAAGAAGATATACAAATCACCAACATACACATGAAAGGATGCTCAACATCACTAATCGTTAGAGAAATTCAAATCAAAACCACAAATAGGAATCACCCCACACCAGTCAGAATGGCCATCATCAAAACATCTACAAACAATAAATGCTGTAGAGGGTGTGGAGAAAAGGGAACCCTCTTGCACTGTTGGTGGGAATGTAAATTGATACAGCCACTATGCAGAACAGTATGGAGGATCCTTAAAAAACTAAAAATAGAACTACCATATGACCCAGCAATCCCACTCCTGGGCATATACCCTGAGAAAACCATAATTCAAAAAGAGTCACGTACCACAATGTTCATTGCAGCTCTATTTACAATAGCCAGGACATGGAAGCAACCTAAGTGTCCATCGACAGATGAATGGATAAAGAAGATGTGGCACATATATGCAATGGAATATTAATCAGCCATAAAAAGCAATGAAATTGAGTTATTTGTAGTGAGGTGGATGGACCTAGAGTCTGTCATACAGAGTGAAGTAAGTCAGGAAGAGAAAAACAAATACCGTATGCTAACACATATATATGGAATCTAAAAAAAAAAAAAAAAGGTTCTGAAGAACCTAGGGGCAGGACAGGAATAAAGACGCAGACGTAGAGAATGGACTTGAGGACACGGGGAGGGGGAAGGGTAAGCTGGGACAAAGTGAGAGAGTGGCATTGACATATATACACTGCCAAATGTAAAATAGATAGCTAGTGGGAAACAGCCGCATAGCACAGGGAGATCAGCTTGGTGCTTTGTGACCACCTAGAGGGGTGGGATAGGGAGGGTGGGAGGGAGACGCAAGAGGGAGGAGATATGGGGATATATGTATATGTATAGCTGATTCACTTTGTTATACAGCAGAAACTAACACACCATTGTAAAGCAATTATACTCTAATAAAGATGTTTAAAAAAAAGAGAATATATAGCTTCAATTATAAATAATATACTTAAGGTCCTTACAATCCTGAGATTTGAATTTATGATTATATTACATTTTCTTGTGTGTTATTATATTTTGCAAAATAGTGAAACTAACAATGAACAATGAGAAGTTCCATATGCCTAATTTTTACACTGGAAAAATATGACATGTTAATCAACTTTTTTGTTTAGTGCTCTTATAAAGGAAAGTGTTATAAAGAGTTATAAATTCCTTAGAGAGACAGACAAACAAAAAATCAGATTTTATTGTATATATTCAGCCTGACTCATAGCTTGTTTTTGTTCATTTTCAATTTATTTATATATAGTTATTGAAATTGTAAACCACATTATATTGTTTTGAGCAGCTTTTTTTTCCCCCATAACATTCATGCACTACTCAATTCACAGATATTTATTAACCTTCTTATTCATGTCAGAACCTTGTTCTAGAAACTTAAATCATGTTCAGGGTAGCTGGGTCTTAGTTCAAGAAGGCCAGTAGCGGAATAGCCATACCTGATACTGCTTTGCCCCATACATGAAATCTTGGGCTGACAGAATCAAACCTCCACTTAATTAAGAAAGCAGACATTATGTTTTGAAAGACATTGAACTTTGAATTGCCTTTTAGGGGAAGTTAGGATATACTGTGCTTCAAATATATGTTGCAGGTGCCATGTTTAAGGAAATAATTGAAATACATTTTTCTCAGGATCTAGAGCCTACCAATTACAATAGGATTTAATTGGTTTTGAGTCAAAGGATCTTCAGCTAGTGTTTTGTTTTGAAATATGTAATAAAAATAGTAGTTGTGGGAGGAACAATTGAGTTCCAAACTCAGATGCATCTTGGCTCTATAAAAGTAGGTGCATTAACATAAAATTCTGAGAAATACTTGAATTTCCATTCTTCAGCATCAGTTCAATCATTTATACATCATTATCAAATAAATGCTAAATATTAACTGAATCCCTGTTCTGTGTTGGTCAGCATGGTAGACTTGGGTATAAAAGTACTGACAAGGCCTCCTCTTTAGAATTTAAAATCTTGGTTTATACATGCACCTGTTTTTCCCACAACCTGACTCCTGAAATTATATCATAAAAATTTACCTTCCTCATTGGTTCACCAGATATTTCCTATATACAGATTTTCAGGGAAAATACAAACCTGATAATGAAGTTGAATGTACTTATTCCCTACGCAGCCTCTTCCAGGTTCTCTCTTTCATGCTACCTTGCCAAAAAAGAATGTGCGTGTGCCCGTCGGGGTGCTTTTATTTACCTCTTAGAATCTCTACTCAAACCAGAAGTTAGAATGGCACAAATAACATTCGTAATTCAAACTATTTTAAACATAATCCAATCTTTGAAGATTCAGAAGGCACAGAGGATTTTATAGTGATGCCTTCATCATTATGAAACATTATTTTTCAATCTCCTGTAAACGTACTGAGTGTTGGATAGTAAGGAATTCCATTTGATATATCATCAAATAAACCATACCAACTTGTAATTGAATTCTAGGTTTCCTGGAATCATGTTTACTTTCAGTATAGGATTATATTCATTGGGACCCAGTATAGAAAAAGAAATTCTTAAGCTAGCTCTGTGATCTTGGTCAGTCCTCCTTAAAGAATTGTTGAGAACAAATATTATATTCTGTACTCATGTTCTAGGGAAGGAAGAGTAACAGGAATAAAATATAATTTAATATTTGACTTTTAGATGAGGCTGTTTACAAAATTAAACAGATGGTTAGTGATTTCAGATGAGAGATGGTGAACGATTTTCAAAAATGCAAGAATTTATTTCATTTTATTCATCCAGGTAGAAAGCAAGGTTTTCTTTAGTTACTTGTAGGTTTCTGAATTCACTTTGCTGTACAGAAATTGAGGGAATGAAGGCAGGTAACAAAATACTAACAAAATGTTTTAAAAGGAGAGTAGTTAACCCCAAATGTGTACTTAGAACTTCTGTCTCTCATTTATTTTCATTCATATTCATCCCAGAGAGGCACTTCCAGAGCTCCCTGTACAACCAGCTCCCTCCCTGACCTCTGGCACACTGAATTGTGCTCGCCTACGCGTCCTCCTGAAATGAGTGCAGAAATATTTTTTGAATCTCAGGGTTTCTAGGATCCTGGTGAGCTTTAATATATTCCGGGTTACATCTTTCCTGGGTTACATTTTCTGGGATTTTCTGAAGATATCTCTAATTATTCTATCTTTGCAAAAAAGAAATATCTTTAATATCAAGGACAGTTTTTCAATAAGCAAGTAACCAAAAATGCTCAGATTTTGAGGGTATCCTTTTTCTGTGTCTGTAGTCATCTTTCAGTTGAGTGAGAAGTAGTCAGAACCTTTGTGCTGTTGGTTCAACTTCCATTACGCACACTGATGGCACATGGAAATAAAATCATACAAGAGCACCTCACATTACACTACAACTAGCAATTTCATGGAAGACAAAATACATCAAACCAATTGCCTGGCTTTGGAAAGACAAAACTAGTTAGTGAGTAAAAGGCTAATTTCACAGATATTTTGAAATTAAACAACGTTCCATAGTACCAGAGGGACCTGCATTTGAATCCTGAGTCTTTTCTTTGTAGTTTTGTGAAATTGTCCAAGTTATGTAACTTCTCTGTTATACAAATTGTTCACCTATTTTAATAAAATATGCCTAAAAGCTGTTAGAATGAAATTAGTGTGAAATTTAGTATTATGATTAACATCAGAGGTATATGAGTATGTGGCACACAGTAGGACCTTAATATATATTTCTTTTATTTGTTGCACAACAAGTGGGCACAATCCTATTCATTTTGTTCTTCAGGAAGTAGCTCTTTGACTTTGAGGCTCATTTATCCAAGTAGGGGTTTACTTTTAATTCTGGAAACAAATGGCAGGGTGGGCTTTGTTTACTTTTTCTTTATGTAAAGAGTGACCATGAACTCTATAATAGTCTATAAAATAATAAATGACTTGTAAAAATAAATGGGTATCTAACCGGCAACCCAGAGAAAATGGGACAAAAAATGGGACAAAAAATTATCTTTTACGCAACATGTAATTAACCTGTAGACGTTTTTCCTACACCTAGTTAGACAACAACTAATTGCTGAGTGAGTTTAACAAATGGTTAGTTATGGAACTAAAATTAATTAGGGCAAATCTCATGGTGCTTCAAGGAATCAGCTTATCAGAAAATAATGTATGTGCTCAAGATTTATGGTTACCACACTCTGCCCATGGCTGTAAATTTCTTTCTGGAACCTTGACTATTGTTGTGGGTTTGTGTAAACTACCAGCAGGTTGGCAGCCAGATGATATCCAAGCAAGTTCTTCCTAGTTTCCACTTCTTATCTTTTCCCTTTGGTTAACTGACATCCAGGGAAACTCATTCAGAATCAAGGACAAGTCCTAGTTCTTGGTTAAAAAGTGCCACAGACCCTGGCATATACTTTCTTCCAATTGAAACAGAGACTGCACACCACAGCTCTTTTCCAGATTCCACAGAGAAAGTTCAGAAGTTCCAGCATCAGGGCACGCTGCCTATTACTAACAAAGAGAATCTTCCACGGACTGTACTATGTGGATCCCCCATTAGCAATTAAAGAAATGAGGGAACGAAGCATTATGGTCTGGGATCTCAGGCTTGCAGTCCATGGGTCTAATGCAGTCAGCACATACATTGTGTGTCTCCAGCATGGTGATGGTTAACAGCATTGAATGCCAATACCTTTAGTTCAGTGTGCTTTTCCTAGTCTACTACCATTCCCTCTGCAACCTGTTATCTTAAATTTGTGGATTTGAGTTTGCAACTCTTGATATAGAACCAAGAGTTGCAAACTCAACTCCTCCTTTAATTGTATTAAATAATTAAGCCTTTCTTTAATTGAGAAGGAAAATAATAAGTAGAGACTTTAAAGAATTTTATAAAATACCAAATGCTATGCAAAAAAATAAGTGGGAACCTAAAAGTCAGCAGAGTGAAAAAAGAAAACAGCAAATCTTTTTTGAAGCAACATGTAATTAACCTATTGAACATCATGATTTGCATAGCTGGAAAGGAATTAATTGCCGGGTGTGTTAATATAACACACATCAAGTAATTTTTATAGACCCTCATCTAAGAAGTCACAGAACATTTTCTAGAACACAAAGTGGTCTTGTGACTGGTTCTCACAGCACACCGTACATAGCCGTCAGTGACCTCTGTACAGAGCTGGCCGGTGTGGTTGGCCGTGTGTGTCCATCGTTTCCAGCTTTTGCTTTAAAGCAAACTCAGGAAGAAACAGTCTTAGGCTATTCGAATTTTTAAAGATAAAGTAAAAGAAGAAATTTAAGGTCCATAAATGTTTTCAGGATTATTAATTGACCACCTTTATTTCGGTCTGGGAGAGAAAGAGTATACAAGAGTGTGCATACAGATGTGTGCATGCTTGTGCGTGTGTGACTCACTCTATCACTTCCAAGTATTTCTGGGCTAGTAGCTCTTAGTCATGAAGCACTGGAGCTGTGTCAGGTTTGACAGACAACCTCAGGTGTGTAGCCCCAGAGCAGCGGCTCCTGTGCTTGCTTTTAACAGCTCATCAGGGTGAGGTGTGCTGCTGAAATTGCGTTTCTGATGCTTGCTTTCCCACTATCTCCCTCAAGGCAATGTTACTGTGACAGACTAAAGAGTTAGGTAGAAGAAGTTCTGGCTTTGAAAGATTAGATGGGATTTTTCTCCCCTTCTCAGGTCCTAAGCCCTTAGAAAAACTTGAATGTCTCACTGGTTAACGATTTCCAAGGAGGGGGGAAAAAAGAGTTCTCCTACAGAGGAAAAGAATATGAGTAAGAGATTGGGGCCACAACCTCTTTCCACGGAGAAATTGGCATTGCCGCTATTCGTCTCCTATTCCTTCTCACTGCCTATAAACACCACCTGACTCACCTCCCCTTTGCCAGTTTTTCCCAACTCACTCACCTTGCCGATGAGTGCCAAATTCCTCCTGTTGAATCATAATATTCCTTATTCTCAATGCTTTCAAAGACTCATCATATCATTCCTCAATTACAAAACTTTCAAAGATACCCCATTGAAAAAGGCAAAAAGTCTGCTAATTAAGACACACTTATTTGCACAGCATCTGATGTCCAGAGTGATATTGGAGCCCACTTTCCAACTTCATTTCTTACTGCTTCCTTTCATAGACTGTATCCTTCAGTTTTTCTCAACTGGATTGCTTTTGGCATTCTTGCAGGGGGTTTTGTTGTGTGGCACTAATTAAAGAAACTTTAGCCTCCTTGGCTTTAGTGCAGTCAGTGCCAACAGCACCTCTCAGTCATAGTGACAAACGAAAATGCCCCACCCATTTCTGAACCTTCAATGAGAGTGCTTTACTCCCCTTCAAGATGAGGCCTGTTCTTGAACTTCACTTGCCTTCCTGCCTTCATTCCTTATTCATGCTGTTTCCTTGGCTTGAAATGTCCCTCTTGTCTTCATACACTGACTCATGATGCCTTAATGAAATTACCTCAATCCCTAGTTCAAAGAGATTTCCCCTTCCTTTTGAATTCCCAAGGCAATTCATATTCATCGAATACCTAACACATGTCAGGCAGTCTTGCTGCTTGCTTTATATGCATTATTTCCACTTAACTTTGTCCTTCCTGGCTCACAGTGAGTGGTATTGAAACTCACTCACTTCCCAAAGGTCACCCCTCCCTACATCTTCCATCTTCTTCCCACCAGAGGTCAAGTTAGAGGTTAAATCTAAGCTCTCTAATCTTTTGTTTTTTTTTTTTTTGGCGAACGGGCTTAGTTGCTCCGCGGCATGTGGGATCTTCCCAGACCAGGGCTCGAAACCGTGTCCCCTGCATTGGCAGGCAGATTCTCAACCAGTGCGCCACCAGGGAAGCCCCTAAGCTCTCTAATCTTGTTAGACCTTTAACATTTAGCAGTTTCTATCCTAGGTATGAAGCACCTTTTACTAATTTTCATAAAGGCAATATATTGACTTAGTTATTGCTTAGACTTGCCATTTTCATATCTTACCTTCTGTACCAGACAGTAGCTCTTTAAAGTCAAGGCATCTGATTTTTCTTATTTACTAAGTACCCCTGCGGAGTACACTGGGGTCTCCAATAGGTCTCAGACAATGTTTGCTGTAAAAATCTGGACAATGAAAAAATGACTAATGGATTCTAATTTTCAGTGCTTATTTTAAAGCCCAGAGCAGTTCAAAAGAGTCAAGATCCAGAATATCAGACTATTGGTTGGGGTTGGGGGTGGTTGGGTGAGAACAGCTTAAAAAATTAAAACTAAGGAAACTTCCGGAAGTAAACTTCAGCCTTTCAAACAAATACATGATAACAGTGTCATACTATAAAACCAACATAAAATGCCAGGAAAAATTTGGTATTTTAAGGATGTTAATGGGCAACCATTCAGAGCACATTAAGAAGGGTGATTGCACAATTCCCATTACCATCAATGAAACTCATATGGTAAAATTCACACATACTGCAGTGGAAGCATGACCTCAACTGTCATTGGGCCTGTTACTTTTCGTGGTGTGTGATTTCCCCTTCTAATTTGAGGCAATTTAATTTTCTGCCCACTTCACAAAGAAATGTCAGGCTGAAGGACTAGAGCATTGATGTTGAACATCTTTCTTCATACATTGTATTTACAGTAAAATTGATTCTGTTATCCTTGATAGCACCAAATAAAAAGCAAAAACTGCAGTATTCTTTAATAGATACTCCCCTTTGAAAATCAGAATTTGGACACAGATTACAGTCATACTTAGAGAACATCTTAGTAGGAATTTGAAATTTTAAAAACAAATTTTTTTGTGAACAAATAAGAAAATCCATTATTGAAGAACAATAATATATTATTTGTCTTACTGTAAAATTTCGTGATGAACTATATATTGGCAAAGTTTCAATACTTGGATTCTGTGTTCATTTTAAATTTCATAAATCAAATATGGAGTAGTGGTTAAAAGGACAGTCTCTGGAACCAGACTGTTCACAGATTGGCTCTACTGATAACCAGCTTTGTCATCTTGGGTGAGTTATTTAACATTCCTGGGCCTCAGTTTCCTTACTGATTAATTGAGAGTATTAGAATTTCTACCTCGTAAGATTAATAACTTTAAAGCACTTTTAAGAGTACTTAGCTCATGGTGATGTCCAGTAAATGTCCATTATCGATATTATCTTATTATAAATATGATAGCTATTGTATTGGAAGAAACATAAGATAAACCAGTTCTCACATTTGTTTTATTATTATGCTCTTTCAAAATATATTTGCTATGATTATTCTATTTTATTGTATATTAGGGAAAAGGATAGCAATGTAACACATATGTTATATAATTATTTTAGAGGACTCTTAATGCCTAACTATCAGTGAATAACCAAGAATGGGGCTTATTAACTAATCCATATACAATTTTTTATCTACCTCTCCCTCTCTTAATCCAACACAGCCATTCAATGTAATTGCTTGACCATTTCTACTGGATTCTTCATTTTTATCATTTAACTCTGGCATGGCACATAGTAAGCATTCAGTAAGTATTAATTTAATCCAATCTTTTTCAAAATAAGTATTTCACTTTATTCTGCAATTCTCCATCTAGTCAGTGCGCCCAGCCATCCTTAATCGTGCCCTGGGGGCTTTGATCTTTTGTCTTTCCCATCTGAGGAGCAGTTTAAGCTCCGTCACCTCCTGATTCTTTTTTTTTATTTTTTATTTTTTTATTTATGTATTTATATTTATGGCTGTGTTGGGTCTTCGTTTCTATGGGAGGGCTTTCTCTAGTTGCGGCAAGTGGGGGCCACTCTTCATCGCGGTGCGCGGGCCTCTCACTATCGCAGCCTCTCTTGTTGCGGAGCACAGGCTCCAGACGCGCAGGCTCAGTAATTGTGGCTCACGGGCCCAGTTGCTCCGCGGCATGTGGGATCCTCCCAGACCAGGGCTCGAACCTGTGTCCCCTGCATTGGCAGGCAGATTCTCAACCACTGCGCCACCAGGGAAGCCCCCTCCTGATTCTTATATACTGCTTTGAGTCCACCCTAATCGCTCTCTCCTCAACTCTCTCACAACCAGATTCAGTGCAATTGAATTTAGCACTACATTTATTTAGTTTCATGCTGAATTTGACTCTTCAACTAGATCATAGGCAAGTTAAGGGCAGAGATGAATTTGATACTTTTTTGTAACATCTCACAGTTTTGTTAGAGTGTAATTGTTCCAATGTTAAAGTAAGGAAGAGTTGCAATATTGCATTTGTATATTACATATTTATAGATACACACAAATATATTATCATGTGAAGTTGGGGAGTTAGGGCAGGATTCTAGCTTCTAACTCACTGACACTAAGTGAGTATGTATTTCCCTTATACTCGTAGGCCAACTATGAGTTGGCCCTGTACTCAGTTTCTACTGTTATGGGAGATGGGGGATGGCAAAGCAAATATCTTGGAGTTTACTAGGAGTCTAATACAGCTATTAATCAGTCATAGAAACCATTGAAATTGAATTAATATAATTTCACATGCCATTCTAATGTATTCTGCATCTCTCAAAATTTGGTGTACCTAGTTCTAATTCTGTAAAGACTCAAAGAGATTCAAAGTTATAGTGCAGTTAAATAATGCAGTGTTTCACTATATAAATTGTAAGCATATACTTTATAAGTAATAGCTCTCCTTAATTGAGTTTGACACTGTTTTATCCCCATTTACATAGATGAGGAAATTAAAACTCCAAGAGGTTAAATAATTACTCAAGATCACACAGGTTGGAAATGGATGAGCTGGGATTCAAAGCTAGGAAGTCTGGCCCCACAGCCCACATCGTAACTACCATGCCATACCGCATAGGTTGCCTACACAAAGCCTCTGCCACCCACTTCCTTTCTGAGAGCCCTTCTGTGTGGTAGTCACTTTCCTGGTCTCCCTGAAGGCAAGGATGGATTATATAACCTAGTTCTGGCCAACAGGATTAGAAGAAATGCCTTCTGGGTCTTTAATTTTCTACACTGGCAAAAAAAAAAAAAAAAAATAGAAAGATGTGTTAAAGGAGGCCCAGTTTTTTCCCTAATTTTAGATATTGATGTGTGAGGATGCAATGCTTAGAGCTTCTGTAGCCATCTTGCAACTGAAAAGAAGGTCAAGAGAATTACAGAATCACTCAGTGGCTATAAATATTTAGGCTTGTGTACCAACTCTGTATCTCCATTCTTACGAATGTCTTGTACTGTGAGAATAATAATTTTTTTTTTTTTTTTGCTTAAGCTACTTTTTGTTGGATATTGCTACCTGCAGTTCAAAACCTCCTAAAAGATGAAACTATAAATCTCTATGATTTCTTCTACTCTTAGATCTTGTCATAAAATATGACATTTTACTTCTAATCAGCAAGATTAGTATTCCCATCTGAATATTTATGAGCATCTTACATTATTTCAGGTTTTCATATGGGTATGATTGTATTTATAAGACTGTTTTTTTCCCAGTGTATAGCTATTTTTTATTCTTGGCCAGACATGAAATAAATACAATACTTTTATCTTTTCCAGTTTACCTTTTACTAATTATTAGATCATGATTATTGATCTAATTATTATTGATCTAATTATTATTGATTCATGAATTCATGATTCATGAATTACTAGTTTTAAAAAATGTTCTAAATTGCATTGGCAAATTTGACAAAGAAAGCCTTAATTTTTAAAATGTGGATTCATTTGAATTATTTGCCCTTTTCATATCAAATAATAGTCACTGTTAGAAAAATGAAAGTGTATTTCAGTTTCATTCCCTTCTTTATATTTAAATTGAACTTAAACTTGTATTAATATATTAGCATCTGTCATATGACCTTCACGAGGCCCCATTCACCTAAACCAACAATCATACATGAAGAACTATAAATCTTTCCTTCAAATTTAAAAATTTGGTCACATTGCCCCTCTGCCTTTCCCTGAACAGATTGAAGGTAAGAATCAATCACCATTTAAGAAGATTTTAGATTCTCTGTAAGAGAAGGTAATATATTCCCAGTTTGTTTTAGTTTTATGCTTGTTTTTATAAAACATTGGTTCATTAGCAGCTAAACATTTTTAATATTTGAAAAATACATCTTCATTTAAAGCTACAAGTTTAATTTCATTGTGATAGGCTAGGATGTGAAGACTTAGATTTATTAGCATTAATAGAAGCAAATGCATAATGTTTAAACCATTAAGATAAGAAAATCATCCCTTAGGGAGTATTTCAACTGAGGAAGCAAAAAAAAAAAAGTCCTTAGATAAGCCTGCCATTCACTCTATAATTTAGTTGCAGTGCCTGACAACTGTGATGTCAGAGTACATAACACCACAGCCTGCTCTGCTCATTTCAAGTCTGAAATTGTAATGACAAAGTGCCAGTTTCAGCCTTTTGTGAATAAGATCATTGAGCAAAATTCAGAGGTTTAGATATATCACTGCAGTCACTCTCTATAATATGAAATTTTGAAAAAACAAATCAGTTAAGAATTCCTACGGTGAGACATCGTAATAGTGTCCTCTGAAGATTGCATTGCATGAGTTACTTAAATACATGTGTTTGATTTAAGTGAAGAAACTACCATTCTCCACCTAAGTACATAATAGGGGTTCAATAAAAGTTTACTGGTTTGAATGCATGATCTGATTTTGAGGTACTAGGAGAAGAGACAGAGGACATACACTTTGTCTGAGAGAGTATAAAATCATCTAAAGTCATAGGCTGGGAGTCATGTTTGGGATAGAGCACATCTCCTTCATCTCATATTTTCATAAAGAGATTGAGACTTCTCATCCACTGTCCAGGAGAGAAGATATTAAAGTGTCTGTTTATGATACATCTCCCTACTTAGCCTTCCCTGAAGAGGAGATGGAGGGACTTACCTGTTGGTGAGATTGAGGAACCTAACATCCATTGGACCGTGCCCCGAGAATGGGCTGAATTTCCTTTAACTAAAAGTAGAAAACAATCGTCTGTAATTCTCACTCTCATTCTCACTCCTCTTCCTTCTCTCTCTTGCCTTTTTCTCAAGCAAAGCATTTCCCATCCCCTTTGCTTCCTATCTGCCTGTAGCTCAGACAGAACTTTTTCATTGCAGTGGTCCATTTGGTTTGAGGTAGAAGGCCTGAGTTTTCTATTGTTGCATGTAACAATAGCAAAGCCAGTGCTGTATCGGCTTGTCATGTGGCTCTCTGTGTCTGCTAGCAGTTGGTTGGAATTTACAGGAGGAAACGGGTCGACTGCTTGGCTTACCTTAATGTCCAATAAATCACTAAATCCTAGGGAGCATCAGATCTCAAGAAAAAAATATATTTAGAAGAACTCAGGGGACAGAGTGGGGAATTTGAATGACAGGCACTTTTGTTATATAATTCTGTGCAGAAGTAAGACATCGATAAAAGTCTTGTAGCTTATTTAGATGTTTCTTACAAAAAATAAAATAATGAAAATAATAATAGGTATAATTGATTGAATATATTGTTATAGGCCAGGTGCTGTACCATATATGTGTTACATATTTTTATATCAGTTATTCCTGACACCTTCCAAGTACAGATTGACAAACTCCTAATACTAAATAATAACGACTACAGTGTCTCTGTAGACTGGTAAAGCCCAAATGAATGACCTAAGGTTTATACAGAATAGCTAGACACATGGCTCTGGTGATGTCACCTCTCCTTCCAAGACCATTTCAGACTTTGCTAATCAATCACAACATAATCACTACCAATCAATCTGTACTGACTCAGAGAGATGAAATCTCCTTGCCATCATGGTGCTGTCATAACCCCAGAAGGGTCTAAACTCTTGATTTCCTATGCTTAGTTGTCACTTAGAATTCTGGAAATATCAATGGCTTAGAAGAATGTTCCAAATAGCAAGTCATAGGCTAGGCCCACATGTACTGATGAATCAAGGGAACCATTTCCGTTACTCTTCCTGTTTTGTGAACTGTCTGGGTAGTAATCTATGTCTGTGATTATCTAAACGACAACAGAAATCAATAAAAGCTTTTTTACGGATAAAATACTTTTTAATTTTATCATTTTCTTCCTATTTAAGAGCACATTTTACAGACTTGGAGAGGCAAGAAAAATGTGAATATAGAACAGATCAATAAAGTCTATTAAAATGCATAACATTTTTAAATTGAAGGTCTTTGCAGGCTAGTGACTTAGAGAACAGGCTTTGGTGTCAAATATCTCTGGGTTCAGGTTCTAGCTCTGTCACTCTATTTCCCTGTGCAGGTTACTTAATAGCTCTACTCCTTGATTTGTACTCATTGTATAGGTTTGATGGAAAGGTGAGTGAGATGAGATTTTTGAACGCACTTAGCATGGGGCCTTCACACATATAGGCCATTATTATTATTTTTAATTGAAGTATAGTTGATTTATAATGTTGTGTTAGTTTCTGGTGTACAGCAGAAGTGATTCAGTTATACATATATCTATATATCTATATATTCTTTTTCGTGATAGGTTATTACAAGATATTGAATATAGTTCCCTGTGCTATATTAACAAGGTCCAACAGTAGGACCTTGTTATCTATTTTATACATAGTAATTTGTATCTGCTAATCCCAAACTCCGAATTTATCCCTCCCCCCTTTCCCCTTTGGTAACCATAGGTTTGTTTTCTATGTCTGTGAGTCTGCTTTGTAAATAAGTTCATTTGTATCATATTTTAGATTCCACATATAAGTGATATCATATGATATTTGTCTTTTTATGTCTGACTTACTTCACTTAGTATGATATCTCTAGGGCAATTATTTTTTAACTATTATTGCATATTAATGCCAGAAGACAGAGTTGATGCAGAGTCTTCAAACCATGCTCCTCATGGAGAAGATTGGCAGGCCTGTCAGTGTCTTCCTCTTCAACTCTGCTTTTATCTGATTCACATGCATGGGTTTGGCTATAAAATTTCATTTGAACAAATAGTAATATGATGTTTTTGTCTTAAAATGACTGGTCTAGTGAAAGGATTTCCTTTGTAAGTAATGACTGGTTGCTGACATTGGGCAATTGACCTAACTCCTCTGAAACCCATTACTATAAAATAATGACATTGGTTTGGATGATCTTTAATAATCTGTACAAATCTCAAAATCTATTCTTTAGTTGGTATTAATTTTTAGCATTGATTTAGCACTTCAAACTTTAAATCATTTACCCTTATCTTTGGTTTTCACAATATTAATATCTTTATATCAATATAGTACTTAGAGAAATTCAACTATTTATTTCTGTTTTCCTGGTTTACTTTCTCTCTGGGACTATCACAATAAGTAAATGCAATTTCATTACTATGAAACTGATTATCGTATTAGCTATAAATTTGAAATTATTGTCATGTTAATTATGTGTGTAAAGCAGCATTGTAAGAACAGATTTAGTCTAGTATTTATTTCACCTTTTAAAATGTGTTATTGAAAACTATATAAAATTTTATCAAAGAGAGAGGATGCCAAAGGATTTGATCTCATTAAAACTGCATGAAAAAAGTCTGTGCTTTTGCTTATGTGCAATTTTGTATGGAAAGAATCCATACAATTTATCAGGTTTTCAAATTGTCAGTGACCCCAAAATCAGAAACTATTTCCATTACTTCTCATCTACTTCCTATCAAATCCCACCTGAGCTGCATTCTTTCCCTTCAATATGCTCCTCCATATTTTTGCAAGTGACAAATAGGAAGACAGAAGCGGGGATTGCAAGCCACTATCTTCTATTCCATCTCAGGGTAATGCATATACATTTTTAAAAGTGGGATGTGACATTTATTGTTTCACTAAATGGTTATTTATTGAGCACTGCATTGGTGAGGATTCTTCATTCCAAGTAACAAAGCCAAGTTTGGCTATTTAAGGAGAAATAAGTTATGAAAGGATATTGGGTAACTCAGTGCAGTTGAGAGGTTTAGAGAACGAAGCATAGGACTCAGCAAGCAAGAATTTCACCCAAAGCCATGCCTCAGAACTAATCTGATAAGGGAAGAGCAGCTAAGAAAAGGACGTGCTAACTGTCCCCTGCATCATGTGTACTAACTCTACAGGCTGCGTTCTCTGCGGCTGTCTCTGCAAGGAGGACCCCAGATCACAAATCTGGGCCCAGGACACAAAGGAAGCCGGGGAAGCAAATATTTAACACGTTTACCCTCTGCAAGTCAGACAGTCTTTGATTATCAACCAAGACTCATTGATGAGTCTTCCCACAACTTAGAAATTGTTTCAGATGCTAGAAGGCCAAAATGAATAAAAGTGTTTGTTACTCTATGTTCACCATAACCAGACAGTGTGTGTCAGGTCCTGTACCAGCCCTGAGAAAATGAAAATGAATAATTCATGTTCCTTGTTTCCAAGAGAAACAGAGTCTAATGAGAGTGATGGGCAAATGGAAAATTTGAATTTTATGCGATAGGGTCTATGGGACCATAAAATGAGAACTGACAAGATGAAAATATATACCAGAATTATTTGAGAATTGTCCAGTTATTAACTTTAAATCAAGAAAATAAACGGAGCATTCTTTCTATGTAGAAAAATCCTTGGATTTTCATCCTTAACTCTGCTCTTTTTCTCACACCTTATATCTGATCCACCAGCAAATCCTGTTGACTCTTCCTTCAGTTTGTACCCTGAAAAGTATTATTATTACTATTATTTCCTAACGCCTACTGTCTTTGCAAAACAAAGCAGCCAATGCGAACCAATTAAAGTGGAAGAGCATGTCCCTCAGAACCTTCCAGTGGCCCTCAGTCTCTCCCAGAAGAAAATCCCCAATAGTTAGAGTGGCCTGCAAAGCCCTGCAAGACTTGGCCTGTCATCTCCACCACTGCTGCTCTGGCCACTTCCTCCCTCATTCCTGTGCTCTAACCACACTTGCGTCCTGACTGTTCTCCTGGCACAGGAGATACGTTCCTACCTAGGGTGCTTGATCTCACCTGGTTCTTGTTTGTTCCTTCTTCCTACAATGCTCTTGCCCAAATTATCTGCATAGCATGCCCCTTCACTTCCTTTAGTCTTTACTCACATATACCTTTCTCTGAACACCCTATTTACAATTTCAGTGACTATTCCCACCCCCAACATGGCACTCCCCATCCCACTTCCTTGCTTTACATTTTTCCATAGCAGTTATCGCTGTCTAGTGTTTTATATCACTTGTTTATTTTGTGTGCTGCTTGTATACGCCTCCCCTAGAATGTAAGCTCCATGAGAGCAAGGATTTCTGTCTGTCTGATTAGTTCTCCATCTGCAGTGCCTAAAACCCAGTAAGTTCTTGGCATATGGTAAACACTCAAAAATTTTCGTCCAGTACATGATTGAATAAAGACCCCAACTGAAGGATAAAAACACATACAGATTTCCCTTTCTGCCATAACATTTTCTCCTTGTGCCCTAGAATTTTTTTTCATAGTAATTTAACTTTAGAATCTTCTATTTGAACATCATATTTACATCCTCACCCCTATGAACCCACAGTCCAGGAATCCGCCTTGTGTTCCAGACAAATACCCTCTTTTCTTGTCCTCCAAATATCAGAGATAAAAGAACAAGGAAATAGCACAATTAATAAACTGAGACTGCATCTTCTACTTGTTTCTTTTTCAATGCCTCCTTCCTTTTGCTTCTCTCTGATAAAGATTCTCATCCTAGAATTTAATCTAGGCAGAAGAGAATGTTTCCCTTGTTCAAACTTAGGTGAGGGAAATTCTTTTCCTAAGTGTGTCCTAGGCCACCAGCTTCCTTCATAACTAAGCATAACATTATTATCTCTGTGTAGACTTCGTTGAGCTCTCCTTAGAGAATTTTAGTAAATGAGGACTATAGACCAGGCACCCTTTAGGAGCTTTCAAAGCTGTAATGTAATTTAATTCCAGAACAATATTAGAGCTCTAAATTATTATCCCCATACTACAGTTTAAAAAACTGAAGTTGGACAAAAATAGGCAGTGTGCCCACAGTCAGCTATCTAGTGATGGAGCTTACATCCAAACTCACGTCAGCCTGACTCCAGAAATGGTTCTTTTTCCACTTTCTTGTATCCTGATTGCAGATGTCTCTTCATGCATCCTGTCTCCTGTTTCATCATTCCAGTTTTATTCTCAGCCCCCAAAGACATCCTTAAGTTACTAAAAAACTTAAGAGAATTTGTTTCATCACCAAGATCTTTTGTTTTTTTTCATTTTAACATTTGTAATTAGAATCTAGAATATAAACCACAGAAGCAATTATCCATTTTGAACACTTGAAGGGAAGTAAGTTACCAAAAAAGCTAAAAACAGCCTGTGGAAGTATCAGGGGCATTTATATACTGATGCTGATTGTATTTTACAGGCTAACGAGAAACTAGAGGCAATCACCCTAATTTGAGGGTTCAGCTTGCCCCTGACCACTTTCTTTCAATCTAAACAAAAAGAAGCACAAAGAATACAAAAAGATTTAAGAGGCTTGACACTCTTCTTTACAAATTCAACCAAGACAAGCAGTTCTTTTTTATAGACTATTGGAAAAAAATTTATACCTTCCCAGATAGTTGAGACATGTTTGTTTTACTGCTTTGATACATTGCTTGGAAAAAAAGTTCTACTTCATGCTTTATTGTTGAACCTAACGTCCGACTTTTGTTCTGCTGTCACCCAGCACCTTCCTTGTTCCTGGATGCCAAAAGTCATAGGAGACAATGTGCTGCCTCAAGCCTCCTTGCTTGTGGTTATGGTGTCATTAGCACCTTCTGCCCCAGGCACCCCTGTTTAAAGAACTCCTGCAGCCCTTACGATGATTTGTACCACTGACAGGATAGCAGCTAATTAGCCTTGGTGGTTTGTCAGCTGCCACTGAGGTCACTCACTTCTGTCCTCCTTGTGGAAAATATTCCTGAAAGCAGGTGCTTTTCCACTAGGACTCCTAGAGTAAATTATAATGACATTGTTTTCTCAGATTGAAAAAAACAATATTTCTTCCATCACTGCTGTTATCTTCAAGCAGCTGGGTATTTCAGGTATTTTGCTACCATGCCTCCCCCCGACCTGCCACTCCTGGTTCATTTTTAAGACACACAGATTCTTTCATCAATGCCCAGTTAAAACCTACTTGGCTCTGTCTCTTAGTTTCCTTTTCATTCATGTTATTCTTTTCACCACATGTATAGTTTTAGATATTTGGGGAGGTTGCTAAATATTTGAGCTGCTATTTGAAGTTATATAATTGACAGAGACTTCTACTGTCAGTTTTCTAAGAGGTGCAGGATGCTTTTTCAAAGAAAACTATAAATATGTATGTAGATTAATGGAAATTATGTTATTTTTGCAATATAGAATGCTATTTTTGTTTTTTTTTGAAAAACAAAAACAGATTTCTACCCTCATTTAATTTTGCTTTTGTCACCTTTCTAAAATCATAATCTTCCCACTCCTGTACTTGTAGCTTTCCATTGCAGATCTAACAAATCAGTGAGTATGCTTAGTAAATTCACAAAATTTTTAAATGTACTCGAGAAAGTTGGATCCTTACATGCATTCCTCTTTAAAAATAACCAAAAAGACAATTATTTTCGTCAATCTAAATGGAAATTAAGGCACTTAAGATATTAAAAATGTCAGAAATAAAGTAATACGATTAAGTTCTTCACACAGTGGCATGAGATGTGTAAGAAGGTGCTGACAAATTTTTAGTATTGCTTAATCTCTCTACACATAATTTCATTGATGTTGTTTCCTTAGCACACTTCAAAACGTATTGTACAAAAAAATCCCCCCAAAAAAGTGGATTTTTTTGGTGTGCAATGGGCTACAAAGTTAAGGCCTTCAGCGGATACTTACAATTTGTTATCTGAAATGAAATCCTATAAACAAGTTTATTAAACATGATAAAATTAATACAAATAGAGTATCAACCTTTTAAAAGAGGAAAGTCCAACATGAATACTCACCATTCGACTCTGGTATAAAGTCTAGATTCTGAGATTCAGTCAGCTTTGCCTTGTTGAGAATAAATTTGCAGGTAAGTGAGCATTGTAAAGAGTGTAGATAGTGAAAACTCTAACTGTAATGCGTCTCTGGCCAGGGAGAAATGTTACCATTTCTAATAGTGCTGTTATAATAGAATAATACTTATGATTATAGAAACCCCTAAAATGCTTTTGAAAATATATCATTATAGGAAATAGAAGAGTAAATACTTTCTGCCCTGAGTCCTTTCTCTGGTTGGCTTCAATAATCCTCTATCTTGTTACTTTATTCTGTATTAAGTAATACTAATCCCTATTTTATCATACAATGTACAGCTCTTTTCCATGAAAAGAAATGAAACAGGAATACAAAGGCACGAGAAAGGAAAAACAAATGAACTTTTCCAATAAGAACCACAATACAAAAATGATATCACTATAATTGATTTTCATATTTTCAGTGAACTGTACAAATACTGAAAATAAAAAAAATGAGTATACTAGTTTGTTGCTCTGCTTTAATCCTGTTTTCTGTTTATATATTCACCCATACTTATTTTCTTACCATCTGTGTGTCAAACTAAGACAGGTCATGCTGCTACTAGTTACCAATCACAAAATCTCAAAGTTTAGCACAACATAAGCTTATTTGTTCCCCTTTGAAGTCTTGTGGAGATCAGTGAAGGTAGCTTATAATTTACTAGTTTGTTCTGGTATCTACTTTTTTAACGGAATCTTTCCCATACAAGCTGAGATAATTAAATCATGACTTAATTTTAAACGTTGGCAATATAATGTGTCCTTCAAGACAGAAGAATTACGTCTTTTCAATTGTAATGATATAATCTAGAAGAATATATTAATTAAATCTCTCTTAAATCTCTCATAGTAAATGTAACTGATAATATTCTTAAAGTGCTCTCTTTTAAAGTTACTTTAGGGTTTTATTTTTCACATTTGTAATCTCTGAAGTTAGATCCATAGGTGTGTAAATGAGCATTAAGTGTTTCTTTTTAATTCTTCAAATTACTTTGTATTGCAAAGTATTACAGGCAACACAGTGTGATAAGCAGAATTCCTCTATGCCTTTGGGTTACTCTGTCTTGTTCTTTCCCATTTTGATATGACCTAGTCTAAAATGAGAGACACATTCTTTAACGTGGCTAATCTGTATAGTTTAAACAAAATCATTCAGCTGTCAGTCTTCTCTCTTTACCCCTGGGCTGTAAATTATAGGTTGAATTTACCAGGATCCACAGTATTTGATTTACAGAAGGAAACAAAGGAGGCATCTTTGATTGCAACCTCTTTTACCATTTATATCTTGGTTTATCAGAATTGAAGGTGACATTGCTGATTATATGACTCCAAGAAAAGGACCGCTCGTCATGGATTGAACTTTTTACCACACACGTGAAATCTTTGTGTATAGAAAATAATGCCAGTCTATTCTTGAAGGGTAAGAACCGAGGCATGGATATCGCAGTGGAATATCCTGACTGAATGCACTGGATAGTGCGAAGGTTTCTCATTTTCTCCTCTTGCAGTTGAGCCTGTTTTTTCAAGAAGAGCATGTACTGAGCCACCCCAAAGCATATCACAGCACTGCCTGGTTTTCCCCAGGCTGTCATTTAGGCTATCCTGCTATATCAGATTGGGTTGTCAGGGATCCTGGCTCTGGCTGAGTCTATCCTAGCAAGCCAGTTAGATAGTTTGATTTGCCTAGTTAAGGTTATAAAATGTTTATTTCCACAGAGCCAAACCAATAGTATAACTAATTATTTGTCACATGAAATTTTTTATCTCATTTGTTTATTTATTCCTTAGATATTCTGTGAATAATATACAATGCCCACCTACCTTTAGGACACTTAAAAGCTAGCGGCTGAAGGAGCAGATACATGTAGGAATCATACTAGCTGTTTGAACTGTGGTATAGAATAAGGAGTGATTCATTCACTGAGATAAAGGGAGAGCTGGGGCTTGCTTAGGGTATTCGTTTTTTTATTGCTACCTAGCAAATCACCACAAAATTAGCAGCTTAAAACAACAACCATGTATTATCTCACAGTTCTCTAGGTTTGAAGTTCCAGTGGGTTTGCCTGGATTTTCTGCTCTGGGTCTCACAAGGCTGAAGTCAAGATGTCAGCTAAGTTCAGCTCTTACCTAAAGGCTCTGGTGGGAAAATCTGTTTCCAAGCCCACTCAGGCTGTTGGCTGAGTCCCATTCTTTGGGGCTGTAGGTCTGAGCTCCTGGTTTCCTTGATGGCTGTGGGCCTGGGGGTCACCATCTGCTCCTGGAGGCCACCTGCCTTCTTTTTCATAGGGTCCCCTTCATCTTCAAATCTAGCAATGGCATTTGAAGCCCTCATGCCTCTTATGTCTCTGACTTTTCCCTTTTGCTACCAGCCAGAAAAAAACTCATAACTTTTTAGGGGCTCATATAATTAGAATAAACCTACCTAGGCAATCTCATATTTTATTTTATTTTATTATTTTTATTTATTTATTTTTGGCTGCGTTGGGTCTTTGTTGCCGCGTGCTGGCTTTCTCTAGTTGCGGCGAGCGGGGGCTACTCTTGGTTGCGGTGCACGGGCTTCTCGTTACAGTGGCTTCTCTTTGTTGCGGAGCACGGGCTCTAGGCGAGCGGGCTTCAGTAGTTGTGGCTCGCAGGCTCTAGGGCGCAGGCTCAGTAGTTGTGGCGCACGGGCCTAGTTCCTCCACGGCATGTGGGATCTTCCCGGACCAGGGCTCGAACCCGTGTCCCCTGCATTGGCAGGCGGATTCTTAACCACTGCGCCACCTGGGAAGTCCAACAATCTCTTATTTTAAAATTAACTGATGAGTAATCTTAATTAGAAGGGCAAAATCCCATTTGCCACATAAGGTCACATAATCACTGGAGTAACATCAGGGAGCAAAGGTCATGGGGGCCAGTCTAGAATTCTGCACACTAAGTTAGAGAAGTCTTTTTTACAGATCTAAGGTTGAACCCCAGTATTTGGGAGAGAAAGGACAGAGAAATGGGACATTAAAGTTAAGGTCATACTGTGAAGGCAGCTGGGAAAGTCCAGTGTGGTTGTATCAAAACCCTCAAGTAATACCCATCTTGGATTCTTAGGGGAAAATATTATGCGATGTCATAGACTTTAATTCCTATGCAGCTAAGTGCAAATACCATATGGCAAACTGTGTAACTGATGTATCAAGAGAAGGATACAATGAGACATAAAGAATGAGCACAGAGGAAGGGCATCTTACTCAGCTCTGGCCAGCTGGAGGTATCCAGAAAGATTTCCATGAAGAAACTTGAACTGAATTTTTAAAAATAAGCATGTATGCCAGGTAAGTGGGTGGGAATAATGAGTGGACCACGAAGAGAGAAATAAAATATCAAAGAGGGGAAGAAAGTGGTATGTGCAAGAGGAAGAGTACATTTCAGTGTTAAACTGATGAGATCAGTTTGTACGTGTTCAGTTAGAGGTGTTTGAAACGAAGAAAGGGAAATGCCTAGCCAGCCGTCCCTTAGACCTATTTGTCTGAAGTTTGGAGGTGGAACTGGTTAAATATAAAGACGTGAGCAACACTTGTGTATTGGGAGTATTTAAAGTCAGGGGTTTGAGAGAGTCATCCCAAAGGAGAGCATAAGGGTATAGGAGTAGAAATCAACATGCTGTAGTAAAGGATTAACGGGAAATAAATAGACTAGAAAATATGAGTGGAGGCTACTCTTTCAAGAGGGTTGGCTTAGAGGAAAATGAGTGTTATAACATTAGTTAAAGAATGATGTATCTTCTCAAACAGGGTTTCTCAACAGCCAATAGACATTTAAGGATGCATAACTTTACTATGGGGGGCTGTTCTGTGCATTATAAAGTATTTAGCAGCCATCCCTGAGCTCTACCCACTGGATGCCAGCAGTATATCCCCTGCAAGCTGTGACAGCCAGAATATCTCCAATCATTACCAAATGCCTTCTGGGGGCAAATTCATCCCCAGTTGAGAAGCATTGTTCTAGAAGGCGTTCATTTTAAATAAATAATCAGTAAGCATAAATGCAATTAGAAGAGGATAAGACTGAATATTGAAAGATCCAATGGGGAAAGAGAAGCAGTCTGTTGATGGGATCACTGGGAATAAGAGTATTCAAAGAAGGAGGAATATATGAAGAGTAATACTGTTCACAGGGTTTGGAGGAAAACTGAGAGAGGCTGCCAGACAATGCTGTCATAGCCTGTGATATTCTTATCATTAGATATTTTTAAAAGGAAGCCAATTGTCTCTGTTCCTACCTGAAGACAGTCCTCCCACTTGTGTCCTGGATTCCAGCCATTCTCACCTTCTCGAGAACATCGCTCAAGCAATGCTCCCTAACTCCTCCTCAGTAATAAATTGTCCCTCTCTACAGATTATTTCTGTGGTAAAAATAATTCAAGTTTCTGTGAAAAGAGCTCTTGAACCCCCAGACAGGAAAGATTACGTACATTACTTTCTTGTTGCTGCTGTAACAAATTACCCCAAATTTAGTGTTTAAAACAACGCAAATTTACTTGCTTACAGCTTTCGAGGCCAAAAGTCTGAAATGAGCATTATGGGGTTAAAATCAAGGTGCCTGTTGGTGCTCTGTTCTTCTGAAGGCTCCAGGGCAGGATCTGTTCCCTTGTCTTTTCCAGCTTCTAGAGTCTGCCTACATCTCTCGGCTCACGATCCCGTGTCTGTCTTTAAAGTGTATCATTTCAACCTCTGCTTCCATCGTCCCATCTCTTTCTTATGACTTTGACATTTTTGCCTCTATCTTAGAAGGATATTTGGGATTACATTGGGCCCACATGGACATTCCAAGATAATCTTCCCGTCTCAAGATCTTTAAAACATCTCCAAATTCCCTTTTGCCATGTAAGGTAACATACTAAGAGGTGCCAAGGATTAGGATGTGGACATACTTGGGGGGCCTACTACTGTTTGGTGAAAGGAAGACTATGACAACATGATGAGAATTAGGTAGGTTAGATACATGGGATGGAGGAGGAAGAATTACATCTAGAAGACATTTTGACTGAAAATAAGTCAAACCTTGGTCATAATATGTGGAATGAAAGAGATGGTCCTATCCATCTAAGACGGAATTAGAATAGGACCTGTGTCCCTAAGGAAAGGGTAATGCATGGTGGTTCTTAATGTTCACTCCATGTCATTCTCATTTTTATCAGTCTACTAGAAAATTTAGCAGTTTAATTTCTGGTGCATTTGGAGGCCATCAGGTGTTCTTTAAATGCAGCCTCTCAAGAAAATAAAGTTTCATCAGAACCATCTGGAAAGTCTACATTCACAAGGGAACCGAGTGGCAGACCCAACCTGCTTAGGATACACATTTCATGCAAATGTGTTAGGACACAAATGCTACTGATCTCACGTCTGAAATGGTCAATGGAGGTCGTGTTATTGCTGTTCTATTATTAGCAATATGAAATTTCCAATCTGTTTACTTTGTTTTGTCACCTGAGATCAATTTCATAATAAGCTACACAGAACACTTTCTACTAAGCACTGACTCAGGAAAGAAAAAACGGTTGTAACCAGAAGTGGGTGTTGATGCCTAATACATGTAAATGTAGCAAAAAAACATTAGACAATGAAAGTTAGTTCCCAGATGGTACTACCATCTGGAACATAAATCCATAAAGGTACTTCTGTAGTATTTTTGTAATGAAAAATCAGGCCTTACTGAGAATTTTTAATGGCCACTTACAAAGCTCACTGTTAACATTAGTCTTGATAAATGACAATTATGCATATATATACAAACATTCATCAAGGTAAGATCTGGAAGCTTTGGACCTCTGTTAAAGAAAAAGTGTGTTGTAAACTAATTGGTCTCTGGGAAAATGCATGCAACTGGTTTAGTAACCAGGGTGTGAAAAATTTTAATTCCGTCTAAGTACAGAAAACAGCATTTGTCTATTAGGACTTTTCTCTTTGTTTTCCCATTTAAATCCCTCACAAATATTAACTAAGTACTTTACTTAATTCTCTCTTACATTCTCATTTCACAGCTAGATGAATAAGAGAAAGACAATTAGTAATCTATTTGCAGCTTTAAAGTAAATAACAAATGGAGTCTCCCTGCTGTAATATGATTTTCTCTAAAGCAGATAGGGAAATGAGGATGGCTTTGTCTGAACACTGTTTAAGGAGTGTCCTTCTTTTAATGTCATTACCTTATTCATGATACACATCTGCAGCACCCCCAGACAGTACTGTAATAATAGCTCTTTCCACTGATTATTTGCATGAAAATTCCCTAATTTATACTTGTAACATTCCTTTCTGGAAAAAAATCAAGTGACTTCTACTTGGAAACTTAATTTTCTATAGGATATTTTTAGAAAATTGTATTCTTTTATGGATATTTAAAAGGCCATAGAAGCAACAAGCCTATCTATATGCCACGATTTTATTTACATATTTATGTATTTTTTAACATTGAATTGGTTCCACTGTTGCTGTCTTCTACGGGATGAAAGTTGAAGAACTTTAGGGCTGAATTTCAATGTGATCTATCAGAGAAATGTGCAGTAAACAGCAGACAGATTGATTTCCTAGAAACCTGTCATAATGAGATTGCACAGGATATAGACCCAGCTTCAGGCTTATTCTTCATTGATCCCCAACTAAAAGCAGGGATACTGCTGACCATGAAATGCCACTTGTTTCCGTATTAGAACCTACTTAGGAAACATGGCCTCTGGATGATAATGGCAGATTCTGGAAAGATCCTTATGTATATGGCATGTGTAGATACACAGACACACACATGAAGTGCCTCTTATCCTCAAAATTCCCCTCCACAACTTCAGTCCCTATATTTGAAAATTAAATTGAAAACTTACTAACTTTTGATCCATTATGCATTTCATTGGTATAAATTCCTCAAGTGTCAAGCATGAGTAATTCACAACATAGATGAATTAGATCCTCTCATTTGTGAAGCTTGGCACTTCATCTTTGTCATACCTCTGTAATGGAATAGGTTTAGTTATTAGCTGAATATAATCTTATAAAGATGTATATTTGAAAGTAAAATGGAATTCATGTTTTCATCCATGAGTGGCATATTTAAATTCTGTTCACAGTAAAGTGCTACATATAATTTCATTTTGGAATTCTAAATGCCTTTAGTGGATGCATAGCTTTTTAGCATTAAATATGACCTGCGTGTTCATTCTTAGCTCCCCAGTGCCAGAAAACTTCAACAAAAGGATATGGGAGAGTCTAACAACACTAATATTGTTAGGGAAATCATCATTAGTCAATGCTGTATTTCAGTAGGAGAGGATTGGGAGCTCAAGTCCCATTTCCGTTTCTGTCTGTTTTTAACTGCCAGATGCATAGGATATTTCCCCAGAAAGGTTCAGTGGAATATGACAGAGTCAAAAACCAAATTAGCAGCCCTGGACGGTGGCCATGAACTGGGGTGAAATATAGATCAGCACAAATGTCTCTCATCCTCTCTGTTAGACCAATTGTGAGTGTTTTTCTGATGGAAACACTTATAAATCTGATCTGAGTCTGTTAAATTGAAAACTACCAAAATAACTGCATGATACAAGCGTCGGTATTACTCAAATCAGAGGCTGAAAACTCTGTCTTTTGTTCATAAAGAAAGAAAAAGTAAGAACACTGAATTTTTATGTCCTATTAGTAGTGTAAAAATATCACACTTGCCATTTTGGTTCGTTATACAGATTACAAATATTGGTTGAGCATTACTCTGAGATCTGAGATTATGACTAGTCATTTATCTCTCATGATAGGAGATGTAGTAAAATTTCACTTCATTTTCTTACTGAGTGTTGAGCATAGATTCCTAGGGTGACATGATATCTGAAATTGTTTTCCTTTTATTAATAACAAGATTAACAGTCCCTCCATACTCGTGTATGATAATTGGTATACACAGTACCTCTCTTCCTGAGAAACACTCATACTATCACAAAATAATAAAGCTCAAACCTCGCATAGCACCATTTCACCACTACCACTACCAGCTACATCTACTCAAAAGGAAGAGATAAAATTTACTTACATTATTAAATGCATTAAATTTTTGCCAACTAGGAATATCCAGAAGTCTGGGATATTTATCCCTGAAAGCCCCCAGTTCCTTCTGCACTCAACGCACAAGGACTTTAACATAAGTGCATTGTGTGTGCCTTGCCTATTTGTCTCTTCTCTAGGTGAGCTAGTGTCAGCTTTTTAAATACAGTTTGAGGGTTTATGTCCTGGATCTAACACCATAGTAACATTTTTTTCAAACTTAACCACGCAAAGGCTATTCTTTCCCTCATAGGCTATTCCTCCCTCAGTTCTCATCCAACTTCCGTAAACTTTTTAAATGGAGAATGTGGATTTTTTTTTGCTGGTGGTGGTTGCTTTTTTTTTTTGCTTTCAGAGAAAACGGTAAGTAGAAATGAGAAGGAACTAGGTGACCTTTAACTTCCCTTCCAAAGCTTAGAGAGTTTAGGAGTTTATGATTCTATAAGAATTGATAACTTGTCTAGAAAAGGCATAGAATGGAACCATCATAGTGGACAAGGGAGAATAGAGAGGGATGGATGTCATGGTAACTCAATACATTTGTTAGAATATCATACATGTACTGTTATATGACACTATATATGTAATATAGAATGTAGTTAAAATGCATCCAGTCTTCATTTATGGATTGAATTAATGTTCTTGGTAATACCTCACAGGCCAATGTGTGAATTGGTAACAGGGCTTAATAACTTCCCATATACATTTCATTAACTTAAATAAGAAAAAAGAAAAATGTGTGTGTGTATAACATTAAAACCATTAGAAATTACAAGTGAACCATCAATTAACCGACATGGAAGACACTGGAATTGGTTAATATGCTGATCAAAATTCCATGTAATTAACTGTCACACTGAATTATAGGCAAACCGTACTTAACTATATATACATATATATATATATATATATATATACACATTATATATGTATATATATATATATATATATATATATATCTCAATCACGTAAATAAAGAAATTTTTAAGTGAGCTACTATGTTTTAATATGATAAGAAAGACTACATATCTTCATTTATTAGCAGTACTGCTTAAGAATCTACTGGAAAGTTACTATCTTTTTTGCCTATCTGTCCTCAAATTGAAGATATCATTATTTTTTTCATAGTATAAATCCTCAAAATAAAGATAAATTATTGTGGCAGGTGTACAAATAATAGCAACTTATGGTTGTCTTGACTGGAATTATACTTTCCTCTAAATGTTTAACTGGAAGAAACAATTCTTTTAAAAATATCTCCAAATTATCCCTAAATAGAAAATACATGCATGAAATATTGACACCACAGATATGGAATCACTTACATTTGATACTGCAAGGTGTACCTTTTTTGACTTGGGGAGCATTCTAATAATGAGTGTCCAGAAATTTGAGCTCTTTACTGTCACTATCTGTCCACTTCACTCATAGCCAAGCTATTCAATCTCTCTTGAGACTTTAATTCACTATAACCTCACAAGCACTGTCCTCAGGGACTATGCCATGAGGAGACTAATGATGACAAGAGAACATTATTCTTTTGAAAATTAAACTTATAGGATAGGATACTGAATTCTACTCTCAGTTACAAAATATCAGAGTGTATGTCAAATATTCTTTAAAATTGAATAATGTAAAGTGTTGGAGCAAAGTTGTAATAATATGGTAATATTCAGTAAAGCAAAATGTAGGGAAAGGAATCACATACCTTCAGTGGGGTGGAGGATCATGAAAGGTAAAATCTTCAAAGAACATGTGGCCAATAACAAAACAACAATTAGACGAGAAGAATAAGTATTTATCATGCGTCGAGTATTACCTCCGTTAACCCTCACTGTATTACTATAATTATTATCCCTATTTTAGAAATAAGGAAAACAAAATTCAGGAAAGTGATGTAATTTACCTTAGGTTGTATTGCTACCAAGTGGCAAGTGGGTGGGAGTCTTGCTAAAAGGAATATGCCAGGATAGTGTGACCTCAGGAATGAGTGAAAAGCAGGCCAGGAAAAATGCCAGAAGAGATAGTACCTGGAGTAAAAAGTCCATTGTGTCACAGTGGAAAGTGCATAGGCTTTAGAATAACATTGCGCTAATAGCAAATCCCTGTCATCAGCTTGTGATCATGGGCAATTTACCTTATCAAGCCTCAAGTTCTTGTAAAATAGTGATAATAATATATTTTCTCATAAGATTGTTGTGAGGCTTGAAATACATATACACATAGACTCACACAGACACAGACAGACACACACATAGTTTGTTTTTCATTTCTTTGTTGATTGGTAGGTTGTGTTTTTGTTTTTGTTTTTGTTTTTGTTTTAACTTTCTGAAGGAAGCTTGGAGTATTGTGAAAAGCTCAAGCTTTAGAACAACCATATCTAGACTCTGTGAACTAGACTCTTAAAACTTAGGAATCACAAGGATACAGAATGCTATGAACAATAGAAAATCCAAAACTGACTATAATTGTAAGTTTGTGAAGGCAAATGGTGACACTAGGAAAGACACTCAGGAAAAGGTACAGCCGTGAACCTGGGAATCAGCATGCGGCTGAAATCCACAAGGAGTCAGTAAGAGTTGACAAAGGATTGTTAACAGTTAATAAAACTAGGAAGCAAAACCAAAAAGAAATCCATCTGTGAAAATATAGACCAGGACAGTTAGGAGTGCCCTGATGGCAAGGATGGCTGGAGCCTGACCCGGAATGTGGAGCTTTCCAGCCACAACCAGCCCTGGGGCCTGCATGGGGCCAGCACGCAGCCCCAGGTTTGCATGGAGGCAGTGCTGAGGCCCAGATGCAGCACTCAGGGGTGGAGGAAACTGAGCTCCGAGGGACGTGCGAGAGCTGGGTGTGGAGCTTGTGATTGAGCTGGTGGTTGATGGAACGTGATCTGAAGCAGCAATGGGTTATGCTTAATTTAGAGGACTGAACCTTGCATGGCCACTCTTACAGGGAATAATGTTTCTGGTGACAACAACAAAAAGCATCATTTTTGGAAGGCATCCAGGTCAGGTTTCATGGCTCGGGAGCTCTGCACTTTCTCTGACTGAAAGACTCTCCACCATGATCATTCGGCTCAGTCTTTCTAACCATTCAGTGTGCTGCTCCAGTGCCGTCTCCTTCAAAGGGCCTCCTCTGATCACCACACATAATAGTTCTTCTTCCACCACCCTCAGTTATTTTTGTATCAGGATAGTAAATGTCACTCAACACCAACTCATGCTTAAAGGTAATGTAATTTCTTTTTATGTCTATGATTAACCTAGCTTCCTTTATGCTTAACCTATGCAGTGGTTAATAAGAAAAAAAAAAAAACCTTCTAATCCAACCAAAAGTATTTTTTTAATTCAATACTTTTAACAGTGTGGAGGAATATTCAGCTTTTATGGATAGAAATGCTCAGTCTTTTAGCTATTCTCCCGTAACTCTGCTTCCCTTTCTCTAGTCACTGGGTATATCGGGGGAAGGAGGAGGGTTTGCGACCATATCATGAGAAGGGAGATTCAGTATCCCTGGGAGGGGATCTCAGGTCCTTGGGACTCAAGGTAGTGTTCTTTATTCAACTAGTTGATGCTCCTCCTGTGGTCATTCTTGACTGAAGTCTGTAGTCATGTAATTTTGATGTGGCTTAATGATGCGCCTTTCCCATGTCCCATTAATCTCAGTGGTCCCTTCACTATGACACTCCATGGTCTTGCTGCGTCTTGTTGTCAGCCCCAGCTTCGGTGATGCCCAGTCCTTTCTACAAAGGCACTGTCCCAACTATTTTCTATGGCACCCTCCACCCACAAATTCCCTAGCCACAGCTTCTGATTAGGTGCTATGGACTCCACATGGACATGGAGGTCTCCCGGTGCCTGACCCTTCTGCTCTGCCAAGTTCACGCGAAAGCATCAGAGGCGCATGTGGGGTCACCTGAGTGGTGGCTTCTTTTCAGAGTCCTTAATGAGGAATAAAAGCGAGAGCATTCTCTGCCCTTTGCTGCTTCTCTCAACTATGTACTATCCCCTAACCACCATCTCCCCACCTCAACACTGGTGATCTTCATCTAGTTTCTCCAGGGAAGGAGGGCAGGGAATGTCAAGGTCGTTTGCTTCTCTACGTATTCTCATTCTAGGCCTTGCCAGTCAGGACCTCTGTCATCTTCTCTCCTCAGGGCATTCACTTTTGACCATACAGGACCTGGTTTTAGATGCAGTGAAATGTACAGTGCTCACCCAAAGTGAGCATTGTCCATTTCACTCTTTGAGAACTTTTGCTATGAGAAATGCTAATTCCTTCCAGACATTTTTACTCAGAAAAGTCTTAGGTTCAGAAAGGCAAAGGAGAAAAAAGGGATTAAGAGTTTCTAAACATTATACCTCTTAAGAAGCAAGAGGTACTTATATTTCTCTCTGTTTTCTTCAGTTTGGTTCTTAAAGTTGTACATAAATACATAGGAATACATTCTAGTGTATATCAGGGGAAAAGATAAAGTAAACTAACATTTGTTGAGAGACTGATATGCACAGGGTGCTGCTCTGTCATTTCATTCCCTCCTCCCTTAAGCAGGATCTTTGTAATGATCTCGCATACTGCTTGCTACAGAATAGGTAAAATGCTCTATCCCTTTCTTTAAAATTATTTGTAACTGAAAATGTGAATGCTTTTTAAACACGTCAAAGCCTTTTTATTTACATTTTTCCTGTGAGATCCTCACACCAGCTCTGTTGTTGTGGAAGAAGGTTGCCGGCAGCTCTGTTTCAGAGGGAGAACCTGAGGTTCCCAGACTTTGCATGACTCGTTCCAGTGTCACATAACAGAGCATGGTGGACGAGGAATAGCATGCACGAACGGAATGAATGTCATTTTGCTCTTCTCTTCCAAGCTTCCTCGTGTTCTCATAGCATTATAGTAAGCAACAGAATGTGTAATGTGGCATTATATACGTTGTGTAATATTGTGCCAGTATAACATTGCTGAATGTTAATCTTAACACAGATCTGACCAATTTGCTTAAATTTGGTTAAAATTAAAGACAGAAGAGACAAAATATTATAGAGTTCCCACCACATCAAATCCTGGTACCTCAAATTATATACTGACAATTGCCAGAAAATGGTTATGGGAGGGTGCAAAATGCAGCAAGTTTCAAAGGTGAATGTTCATCATTATAACCAACCTAAGAAGTGCTCCTTAATTCCATTAGAAAAGAATGCGTGAGTTTTCAGAAAACAGTGGCTTTATGATGTTAATCTTTATTTCTATGTGACCTCAGCTATAGAAGTGGTTGAGTGCATACAACCTAGGGAGAAATTAATCCCAGTGACGCAGTTTTCTCATCTGTGTTAATAGTTCCTATCTGATGAGGTTGCCGTGAGATTTAAAACACATAAACCAACTTTAACAGTGCCTGGCACAGAGCAGGAAGTGTTTAGCTGTCACTAGAGTGTAAGCTCCTGAAAGCAGAAATTCTTGTCTGATTTCTTCACTACTATAATTCCAGTGTCTATAACAGTACTTAACCTAGAAAGATACTTTCAAATTTGTGGTAATTAATCGAACACTTTTTATTTAATCAAATAGGCAAACTAGACAATGTGAAGCTAACCAGCCCATCCCATTCTATTCATACCATGAACCCTTTAAGTCAATTAACACTTTAGACTTGACTCACCCTTCCTCATATTGAATTGCTGTTTTTCTGGTATATGGTGTGCATATAGGTGTCTCTGTGGGAAGGGTGAGGAGGAGGTAGGTGAGAAATAGTGCTTTTATACATAACCTTACTAACTGCATCCTTACTCCTCCTTTCAAAATATCCATTATACTCTTTCTCTTTTCAAAAGAAATTTGTGCTGACTTATGTTAGAGTACAACACAACCTAATAAAGTAGAAAGAGGAAACTTTCAATCAGTAAAAGGAAAAGAAAGAAATATCTAAACAGTAAGAGCCATTGCTGTGTTTGAGCATCACAATGGACTCGAAACACTTGCACAGCCCTTAACCTTCACAAATACCATCCGGCAGGGCTGGCCTCATCTCATGACTAAAGTGGTAAGTTAGGTAGCTATTACCACAGGACATTTTTGAGAAGCAGTTAGATTGTTCTGTAACAGCAGCATATTTCTCCCTTTGACCTAACGTCAGTGTATGAATGTTTAGATACAGATATGTAAGACAGTAGCTACAGGATAGCTTGAATTTGTTTAGAAGTACCTCACTCTATACTACTACTTTACTATAAGCTATCTATCTTACTATTTGCTAACTATCTTGCTATGTATTAAGTAGCTTAGAGAGGCATTCTGAACATTAAAATTTAATTTTAACACAAGAGAGAAAGAATTGCGTGAAACTATTTACTAAGGCAGTTGGTCTGAGTAAGGCACTGCAGTCAAGCATGCTGGACAAATTGGGATGGCATTTACCTAGCACTGAGTAAATTAGAATAATATAGGGCCTACTGAATATTTCAGCAACATTGTTGGATATTCCTCATTTGGACTCCCTACTTGTAAGGTGAGATCAGCATGAGTATCTTTAATTATTAGAAAACACATAAATTGGAGTCAAAACTAGTAGTAAGAATTGCTTTCTTTTTCAAAATTCTGCTCACAGACCTGTCCATTTATCTCTCATCGCTAGCTTTTCTCTTCAAAATGCTTAAAGTGGATTCTGTCCCTTTTATGTGAATGCTAAGAATATAATAATAATTATTATAATAGTTATTTTAATCATTTATTTATCTTTACTACAATTAATTCATCAACAATTTGTAGCAAAAATAAAAAAGAAATAGACCATATAAAGTCAATTACATTTATAATCCTTATGCTCTTAAAATTGCCCCTAAATGCAGCCCTAATGAGAAATCTGTCCTAAAACACTTGCACTTGTTAAAGCATTCTGCAAGCATAAAAGATTCTGTGCTGTAATATTATATATGATACTTTTAAATGGTGCTTTTATCACTCATAAATTTTCAGTATGTCATACATTGAAATTTACCTTACATCACCTGTAAGTTATCACTTAGTCATACTAGCTACCCCATTGATATCAACAGTAAGTGCTGCTGATTTTCAGGTAAGAAAAAAAAGAACTTGTCAATGAAGTAAGATTTTCACTTTACTATAGGGATGGTACTGGCACCGAATTCTGTTACTGTCCTCATTTTTTCTTTATACCAGAGGTCCATGGAAAGAGTGGAAATTAACTTAGCCTGAACTTAGATAATGAATCATGAAAAAAGATTTCTTTTCCTGATGTAATATGAAAAATAAAGAACTTAAAAAAATTTTAAATCTCTTATGATCTGGGTAAAGAATTGCTTAAATATTTTTGAATAGTATAATTACAGCTATAAGAAAAAAATTGGGTTGGAGAAAAAACCACTAACAATTCATATTTCCAACTCTATAACAATTTCTTGTACTGGCCTCTGGCTATAATGTTTTCTATCAGACTCCAGAGACAGGATCTTTTATCTCTTTCTTAGACAATCCGGGAAAATAACCATACGGGGATATTATAATTATATCCACGTAAAATAGAAGGAAACTTGATCCTCTCTAATTTAATAATGTATTAAACCATTAATATTTTTCTCCCTCATTATGCATTTTTATAAGAAGGATAGTACCTTAGAGTCTTCTTCTTGATTCAAATGATATAATTCATCTGAATTTGATACTAACCAGGGAAATAAGTATTTTCTGCATCTTTGCTATAGGGAACAGTTGAAACAAATGCATTGAAATTCATGACTCACACTTGACTACAGACAATATCAACTTAAAATTCAAGGTTGTAGTGTTACAGATGTGTTGTGAGGCTTCATACATACAAGTTCATCAATGAGAGGCAAAGGAACAGCAAAACCTCATAAATTTTTTCCTAAGAAGCTTAAAATACATTCCTTTAGTGCGCAGCTACATTGGTGTTTGTTTATCACAAAAATTCTGAATACATATTACAGATTTCTGTTTGTTTTCATTTCACATACAGAACATAGAGTTAAAGTAATATTTCAACTTTAATTACAGATTTAGTAGATCACTCTTATCCACTCAGATTTCACCATTATATGTATTCTAGTAGAACATTGATCATACATATATGTATAACAATAAGTTAAGATGAAAATTATACTGGGTGTTTATAAAATTTCAGCTTTCTTGTATAATAAAACTAACCTAATATTTTAAAAAGAGGTATATTATCAAACATTAAAATCTGTTTTTATCAACCCATGGAAATAAAATGGTATTTTCTTTGGCTTGATTTTGAAATACTTTCTAATTTAGTGAGTTAGTGAACTTTAAAGACAAGAAAGAAGTATAAGCATATAAAGTTACAAAAGAACTAGAAAAAATGTGCTTAACTACAAAGGACTTTTTATTCCTTAAAGCGTACCTGTAACGAACCTCAAAACATATATCATTACTTTCAACAGTCACTATTTCTTTTTTTTTAGTAGTTACTTTTTATGGAAGAGTTATTTCAAAAAATATTTTTAAAATATATTCTGATGTATTTCAAGGGATTTCTAAAATGTTTATTCTGGTAATTCTCAGCATGAATTTTCTATTTGGTTTGTATAAATATCCCTCTAAAAGGAGAGAGAGTCAGAATACAGTATTCAAATAGAGAAGGGATATATAAACCATTATTACATGGTAACGTTGGGACGGTGATGAAGGCTGATACCTGCCCAAAACATAAATTTCTGTGCTCAATTATCAAGAACTTTATTCATAAAAGACTTTAAGGTTTAAACTGATAAGATTACCATGTCTTATTGTTGACTATTTTTTGACCATATATATCAGCTTTCATGTGGTGATTAAATGAGTGCATTTAATATTGTTTGTAATTAGGGTCTGTGCGTATGCTAAATTTTCTTTCACCATTCAGAAGGAAGGTGTTGTAACACTAAGATCTGTGGATGCCTGCAATAAAGGAAAAATACATAATAGAAATGACAAAGCATTTGCAAAGTGTTCTTCCTTTTTGATAAGGCATCATTTGAAAACTTTTGACATACATTTTGCCAAACCGCTAGAAGACACATGGTAGAGACACATTGTCAATTAATGATTGAATACTATTTTTTAAAAGATATCATTTTGGTAAAATGACATGATATAGGAATTTGTTTTAAAATACTTTAGGAAATTGTAGACAGTAGTTGAAGTGAATGGGGCAAAATCATGAAAACTGTTGAATCTGGTGATTTTATGAGGATTTGGTTTATTTTTATCTCTAGATTCCTATGTTTAATTTTTTCATAAAGTTTTTAAAAGATATCTTTTGACCATTAAAAATCATAAATTTATAATATGCAGGCATTTGTCATATTTGAAATCAGATTTAATTCTCTTATCTCTGTGCTAATTTTAACATTCCTAACTTTAGAAATATATGGGGAAAATATGTCTTGAATTCTTTTTGGTCATTAAAATAAACTTTTTATGGCATTTTTTAGATATCTAAAAAATTATGTCCAGAAAGCTCTTAGAAATCTGTAAGTCAGAATCTTTTCTTCTTACGTTTAAAGGCCAAATTGATTTTTTTTCACATTCTCATACATTTCCCATTTCACTTAGCATGTAAGCTTGCAGTCCATACATTACTCAAATTAGTTCTAAATGTGAATCTAAGGAGCGGTGAAACAAGACTCTCATCATATTTCTTGAGTTTAACCTGTAAACTTATCTATAAGTGCTCTTGTCCTAGAAGTATTCACAGGGTAACTTAATTGCATTAAGTAAGCTCTACAGCTGATATAATCAAGTCTAATTGGCTAATCTTGCTAAACCTGAAACTACCATAGTCTTTGGGGCAGTGAAGCTTAGTTGCCTGCCTGAAGATCCACTCATTTTTCTTCTTACCTTATTCGCAATGGCCCTGCACTCAGCAAAAGGAGATATTTCACAGACTTTCTTGCAGCTATATTTTGAGAAACACAAGTTAGGCAACTTCCAGGAAATCTTTTTAAAGAGAGAAAGCATACCCTTTATTATTTTATTCTTTATTATTTTACTGCTGCTCTCCTCTAGCTCAAACTGCCATTTGGGAGCATACCCTGTACTCTAATAATTGCATTTTATTTTTAATCATCATCACCACCACCATCATCATCATCATCACTGGCATTTACTGAGTATTTGTGTTCTGAGAACAGTGATAAATTGCTTATGATTAACAGTGTCACATTACTCATAACCCTTTAAATTAGGTTCTGTTATCTTCATTTAACATGTGAGAAAACCAAGGCTTAGCAAGGTTAAATGGTTTGAGAAAGTTCACAACATCACTATGAGGTACAGCTGAGATTTAAACCCGAGGCTGTCTGACTTGAAAGTTTAGGTTCTTAACCACTGTGGTATAGGGCTTTCTGAAATAAAGGCTTTATATTTCATTTAAGAATTGACTTTTTTAAAAATTTCAATTAGCCTTTTTTACTGACAGGATCAGAGACTTTAAGAAGAACGTAGTATTTACATCAGATCTTGAAAAGTGTGTGGCTTTCAACAAGGGGAATGCTGAGGAGAAAAACACAAGAAAAGGAAATATGATGATTTAGAATTTGTTCAGATTGAGTTTGAGATGCTTGAATGATAAAGACGTGGAAGTAATCAACAGGCAACTGGAATATGAATCTGTATCCCTCAGCTTTTTAAAAGGTCAGAGCTAGACATATAGATATGAGAGTTATTTGCTTGGAAGTGACATTTTTCAATAGAAATATCTGAGATTATCTGAAAGGAACAGTAGAAAGCTAAAAACAAAAAATTGGTGAAGGATTCTTGAAAATATCTGCGTTTAGAGAAAGGGAAATGAAGAATGTAGCAATGGCAACTGAGAGGATTCCGAGAAGTGAGAGGAGGCCAGTTAGGAACATACAGTGTCAAAGTAGCCAAGGAGAGAAACAGAGAAGGAAAGAAACAGTGGTAGAAAATGTTACAGATACATTCAATAGGACAGGGACTCAAAAGTTGAAAATTAGAAAGGTACTCGTAACCTTGAAGAAAGCAATTTCAAGCAACTAGTAAAATGATAGGCTGATTGTGTTACTGATAAGTAAATATCCGTTGAAGAATTAGACACACCAAGTATAGAATATTGTTCCTAGAAGTTTGACAAGAGGGAAGAATGGGTATGATCAGGTATCTGAGTGGGAAGAAGAATCCAGAGAAGATGCTTTTGTTGTTATTGTCTTGTTTGAAAATTTCTTTTAGCATGGAGAAGTTTGAATATGTGATAGCTGAAAACAATTGTTAATGTGTTTTAATGTGAAGATTAAAAAAAGACAAAACAGAAATTTATGAGGAGCAAGGTAATTCATTGGAGATAGGAAGCGAGGTCAAGGCAGGTGTGGACAAAGGACACTCTGCTGTGACTGTTATTAATCTATTTCATTTTGAGTTTTTATTATCGGCTAATCCTTCATTTCTGCTTCTAGATTTGGAAAGGTCTCATAGCTATCCTAAGATTTCAGGGAGTTGGACAGGTGTCCCTTGTCCTCTTGAGGCCACCAATTGTGGAATTATTTTCCATAATTCTATAAAGGGTTTACACCTACTTTCTTTTATGTAGATATGGAATCTAGCTTATTACATAGGAGGAGAAACAGACATCTCCAAAAAGCAACAAATTTCTAATATGGAATGCATTTCTGTTGAAATACATTCCAACAAATACTTTTTTCCCTAAAATTAAAATGGTCCTTTGCAACATTCCCAGTTGAACTTGCTTACTATATCTTTTAATGCCTTTTCCATTCTAAGTGGTTTTGTGTTTTTTCTAATTTATTTTATAGAACATATCAAATATAGAATATAAAGCTCTTGCAAAGTCTCCAATTAAGAGATGGATCTACCATTTATGTGACCCCCTCATTTTATTTTACGAACTTGTCAAGGTTGTATTGTTTTTAAAAAGCTATCAATATGAGAGTTTTATACCTTTGGGGTTTTTTTCTTCATAGTAAAATAAAATACACACACATACCCTATTTCTAAGATCCAGGCTTACCTACATTATATGTATATGTGTGTATACACACACACACACACACATACACACACACATTTTCATATACATATATATGTAAAGAAAAATGAAAACAAATTAAAAATGCTTTGGAGGCATTTTAGGAACCATTTTGAAAACCTTTAATGTTTATGCTTTTATGTTTTTATTTTTAAATAAAATGGATGGATGAACTAGAAATAATCTTTCATTTAAATAAATGGATGAACTAGAAAATAATCTTTCATTTAATATAATACTTGCACCCATCAACATTTTGTTACAATAACTGGAGTTTTGTATTATATTAATGATGAAATTACTGAGGTTGTATTCTGGACGTTACTTCTTCAACTTATAAAACTCTCATCTAAATCTCAAATCCTAAAATGCCCAGGGTTAATTATCCGAGAGTAATAAAATCTCCATTGTCCCATCAAGTAATGCCAAGAAAGAATTGACTGCGTGGCAACATGAAATATCAAAGTGTAGGAATGGAAATACAGTGCCTGAACAGGAATCTGGACAATGACATATGACCATAGCTTTTCATAAAGCACAAAAGAAGAGAACAGTAGTCCTTGATTTGGTCAGACAGAAGAGTGACCTCGAGGTGTTTCACAGAAGACTTGCCTCGACTGGATTCCCTATGGACAGAAGATGTGCTCTATGTGTGGAAGACACTAGAGGATTTTTTTGAATCAACTAGGAAATATAAAAAAGAAAATTGATAACAATTGCCACCTCATCAAAGATGCTATCTGTTCCATTCTTTGTAAAATAGTAACTTGAAGACCCTTCACAATATTTTATTATTTTTCCTAGCATTTGTTACGACCACACACTATGTTTGTTTTTGTATTTTCCATCTCCCTTCTCTAGAAAATAAGCTACAAGAGAGAAGGGACCTTGCTTGTGTTATTCATTGCTGTATTACCAGCCCCTAATATATATAATGTGTTCAGTAAATATTTTAAATGCATAAATGAATGAATGAACAGATCTGAATGATTCGAATTTATTCACCCGTGAGTTAATGTATTTTTGATGTAAAAAATATTTATATTAATATAATAATTTGTGACAAGCTAATTATAAGCTATATGATAATGAAAACTATATCTAATATGTTTGAATGCTAGAAACACAACCTTTGAGATGTATTTCTGGGGAAAATTTTTGTTGGAAATTAACACTTAGATATGTTTGGTATAAGTGAAGATATATGTTTAGATCTCCCCCATCCAGGAGGCCTACCAAGGTTATAATAATATAAAATAAAAAGGCAAAAAACTAGGGAAGTCAAAGAGAATATGAAGAGAAATGATGAATGAAAAATATCATAGAAATTTTGGAAGCCCAAGAGTGGAGGAGAGGAATGGTAGTTGACTCAGAAGACCAGAAAACATGAAACCTAAGCCTGCAGGAAGAAGCCAAGAGGGTGTAAGTGATTAATGCTGCAGAATTCTAGAAGAAACACTCAGAAATTGCAGGTACCAAATTCTTCTGAAGGTAGAAGAGTAAGGTAAGACAGATTGATTACAAGTTAAGATGGGGAGGAGTTAGCCAGCCAACAGCAGTACTAGGAAAGGACCAGAGGTTTCCATTCCGCAAAATGGAATCAGAAAACCTGTATGTAGATTCATGGACTCCAGATGCAGGTAGATCATCGAAATGAACACAAAGGGAATGAGTAAAAATTTCCATGCTGAATGGTGAGAAATGGCAGGCTTCTTTCTGTGTCTGGCTCACTTCTTGTCTTTTTTCTGGTTTGGCTAACCCACAAATTATGTGAATCAGTTACAGTAATTGAGACAATGCAAAGGGAAATTGTAAAATACTACTACCTACCAATGCTGTCCTTTTAAATATATATATAATAAGCCCAAATATATTTGACTAGACCTTGAGGAATGCTAGACATTAAAAAGCAAAATCAATGTTAACTTTCAATCCCAATTTAAATGAATTGAACTATTGAAAAATCAGAGCTACAACGGAAACATGCTGCCACAGAACAATTTCAATGTTCTTGACTGACGTAAGCAAATTGGAACTATATGAAGGATCAGGGCTGCAAACGGCTTTGAAAGCCATAAATTGTAAAATCAATACGCTAAGCTACTGGAATCCAATGTGAAAAGCATGGTCCGGGAAAACCGTAGTGATCAGCCTCGCTCCCACCAACACCTGGCATCCATTCTATAAATTACATTTTAACAGGTTTAGCTTTCTTGCCAAATAGGCCTACACATCTTACTAGAAATAAAGAATGTTTTTTAAGTTGAGAAAAAAGGATACCCTTAATATTAGAGCAAGCAGCAATTTAGCTCTCAGTATCAGAAACTGAGCTAAATCACTCTTCTATGTACAACTAAGCACCAAAGTCCAAATAGGAGAAAAATGAACAACTATTTGAAAAATGGAATATCAGGAAAAATGAAGGACCTGGAAGATATGAGATAGAATTAAAAAAAGAAAGGGAGAAAAATGGAATGTCTTCAGCTATCTCCAATGTCACTAAACTTCACAGACTCTAAACAATAGGTCCAATTGCATGGGACATGCACGGTCACCCCCAAGCCTTCCCCATCTATGAGGTGGTGTAGAAAAACTCTGTTGGGACAACATCACCATCATTATACTTGAAATTCTTGGAAAGTCAAGGTAATGAAATACTGAAACCGCATCTCACCTCAACTGCCCAGACTTCACCTCAGCTAAGACCTTTTTTCAAATAATATGAAAAAGATCTGAAGATTTTACATATCAAGTACAAAAACAGAATCAAAATAGTTATCCATTATGCAGACACCGATACAAAAGATGTGCCATTAAAAAGGGGGGCCAGGATGGTACTACCAGTGGCTTTATTTTCATAGAAGGACTAAGGGTATATTGTTTAAAATATTTGTAAATCTTTTATTTAAGTATTTTATGTAATTATGTATTAATACTTTAAAAATATTGCTCGTAGAAGATTATGTTATTGAAACATTAAAATAATATGTGTTAATGTAAAATAAAATTGGTTTCTTTATTTGGGAAAAAATGTTATCCTCATGCTTTTTATTTAACTTATTTCATGTTTATTTACTAATTCTGTATTCCCGTTTATGAATTGTCTTTTTAGTCCATTATTCTGTATTTGAAAAAAATTAAATTTAAAAAACGTTATTGTCCTTTAAATAGAAGTAATATTAATAGGAAAGTCAACTTAATCACTTGTGACTTATTTTAGGTATCTAACATGCTAATTAAAGCCAAAGTATATTTTCCAGATTTTAAAAAAATAAGCACATATTCAATAAGTGACTCTAAATAATCTGTCCAATTTTCCCTAACCATTTGAAAGTGTAGAATGTTAGATCGTTAGGATAAATCAACAATTACAGCTAAATGTTAACAAGTATCCTGATTAAAATTATCATTCTGCTAGAAATAAATTCAGTCTTTCTGCATATATATTAATATTCTGTATATTAAACATAAGCCAAAATAATCCTATACTCCCATCTAGAATAGTTTGTATTTGTATAGCTAATACATCATATCTAAATACTTAGCATAAATAGGAATTAATTCATACATAATAAAAAGGACCTGTATATCTATAGATCATTTTATTATTGTTATAACTATATTATAAGTTAGTTCTCTTTAATTGATATGTGAATGAGTCAGATATGGGTATAAATTATATATGTTAATATTATTTATATATTATATGTACACAGTATACAAATTAAAGATTAATAACCTTAATAGAATAATAGTTCTATTATTTGATTAGTGAATTTCTTTCTTGTTTTTCTTTTGAAAGACAGGCATTTATACAATTAACACAGTTATACAAGTTAAGCTACAAACTTCCAACTGAAATAAAAGTCATCATCACATGCTCTAAATAAGTAACTTTCACAGAAATTCCACATCCACTACAAAGATCTCCTCCCCCTATCCCTGACGGATCGTCCGACTTGCTGACGAGGCATATTCTATAAAGTTATTTTTCCATGTTGCATTAACAGTGATTTCAATAGAGATGAAAGTGCTTTCATTTCAGTTGCTGTTATTCACTCAGTCACACCATTATCAGAATCAGTGCTAATCTGAAAAGTGGTGGTATTTTTTGTAGTTAAAGAAAGCACTAGGCTTCTTGTCCCATCCCAAAGGGACATAGAAGGAGTAACAGATTTAAAGCAATAAACATTGTGGATCCTGTAAATGTAAGAAATTAGTAAAGATTACCTAAATTTCCATTATGTGTGCTCTATGATAATTTTGGCAGAAATACAGAAGATATCTGAAAGCATTTTAGATGGCAACTCAATCTAACACCCACCTTTGTAGGTGGGCCAGCCAGATGAGCAAAAAAAAATGGGCAATGAGGCGAGTCATCCTGTCATTCTGTAAACAAAGAAGCACCTTTATTAAACTACACTTAAAACCTAGGCTTTGTCAGGGCAATCTGGAAGCCTAAACCCTAGGAGGGTTACTAGAATGCTCTGTCTCCACAGCTCCCCTGGGCAGAGGACAATCGGGTTTGGAGAACAAGAATCAGAGATTTCAGTAATACTCTAGTGTCTGGAAACTTGGGTGGAAACAAAATTATAATTTCATTTTTCCCCAATCTCATTGATATTTAGCATTTCCCTCAAATGTGAATTTTCCTCAAATTTAGCATTTCCCTCAAATGTTTGTAAGCACCAACACAGTAGTATCACTATCCTGCTATGTCATCATATCATATTGCATTATGGTAGTTGCACTCATATAGAGTTTAAACTCATCTCTACTTTGTGATTTAGGTAGTTATTAGAATGCAATTCTAGATATTATATGATTTGTTGATAACAAAGCATATCATGATTTAGTTTCTAATACATTTATAACTGAACTTCGGTATTAATGGTTTTTGTTTTCATCCTATGTATTTATTTTATGCATTTTAGAACTCTATTCAGAAAAGGAACCCATATATTTCATCAAAATTCCAAAGGCGTGCATGACACATAAACATGAAGATGCTCAAAATACAGACCACGAGCTAAGCAGCAGCATCAGATCACATCAAGTCTAAGATGTTGAGTGATTTTTATGCCATAACTCTGTGGCTCTAGTCTGTACCTTAAGCACTCCCTAGGAGATTGCAAAAGTGCTAAGGGATTTGGAGTGATTGGATGAAAGAATTATTTACAAAAAACAAACATGGATAGCTCAGGAAATAACATTTCTCTCCATATTCAGCATTAGTCATCACCATCTGGCATAAAACTGCTAAAGCAAGTAAATCTGTCATCTCATTGCTGAAGTTATACTGAGGTTCCGAGAGTGATTGGACAAAGTATGCAGGCCACATCTACAAACCAGAATGAGGAACTTAGTGAGTGCTTAGTGACTAGTAAAGACCAGATGACCAAAGAGCTTCTGTTGTGCTTTCACACTGATAGGACGTAGGAGAGAAGACCTGCCACCAGGCTTCTAATATAGGATTAACAAAATAGCTCCTACTCATCAAAAATAAGCAGAGACTTTCACATGTGTTCATCACAATGAGATTCTGAATCATGCCTAAGAAACATGAACACATATCACTTTCCAAGTGTTGAGTTCACTGGGTTGAAGATACCACAGAGGAGCAAGAAAACTTCCTTATTGGGTAATACTGTGTTCCCTGAAATGTAAATGTATCAGTTAATCATGGGACAAGTAGCAATGGGGTGCCCACTATGGGCAAGGCACTAATGTGTCATTCCTGCAGCAATAGGACAGACATATGATATCAGACATTCTAGCAACTTAAAGTTTTTCTAGTATTATAGAAAGGTTTCTCTTTCTTTTGAAGAGGTAGAATACTATGGTTGTTAGCCTATATTCATAATTAAAGGTAACTTCTTTTTATGTTTCATGGAGCTATAGTAAAAAGGCTCACCTCAGGCATATGGGAATAATAGTCTAGATTCCTACTATATAACAGAGCAAGTTCTGTGAAGATTCACAGGAAATAATCATATCTTTAAGTGTTAAATGCATAGGAATAATATAAAACCTTAGCAGGATACCTGTGGATTTATTTTAAGTACTATGAACACTTTAACCCATTTAAAAAATGAAATCTCAGAGTTCTCTCATCTCTTCATTTTAATTTTAGCTTTAATTCTCATTTCATGTATTTAAAATTTTAGAAGCAATTAGGAAATGTTTGAAAGTGCTACTACTATTAACACTATTTATGTGATTAGTGCAATTATGTAATTAATGTAAATAATTACAACCTAGCAATTATAGTTTATTATGTTTTAATGAAATATCTATAATGCTAAGAAATTTCATATAACAGTCGGAATTTTAATTTAAATCTTTGGCCTTTTGAATCATGTCTAATCAAAATTTTTATTAATAGTGCTGTGCAAATTAGCAGTTACAATTTCATGTTTTCAAATGGAGAAATGTCTTCTTTATGCCTTGTATAAGTCTATTCCAGACATCAGTATTTTCCTGACCACACTATTTCAGGGCCATCAATCAAATAAGAAGCAATTTATTTCTCTAGATCTTGGAACATTTCAATTCCCATCTCTACTTATTCTTGTGGAATGAGAATCTACTAAAAAGTAAGATACACATGCAGACAGAAAATTATCTATTCTCTGTAGTAACAAAATCATAACATAATGTGTGATTTAGAAAGAAAGTCTTAAGGTAGGTGGATTTCTTGAAGTCACTTTATAGATAAGCTGGTGTGTTCCACACCAAAATTTTTTAGCATCTCTCTACTAAAACATTGTTTTACATATATATATATATATGCACATTGACATATGTATATATGTATATGAGTGTGTATATATATACAAACATATGTATATGCTTAGAAGGAAGCTTCTGTTTCCTTTCCACACCCTTCCTATCCCATCATCTTATAAGCATCCTATAGAACAATGATTAGTATTTTTCTTAATGATTTAAGAAGAAATTTTAGCAAAAGAAACATGTTCTCTGCAAAAGAGAGAAATATATAATTGAACCACGATGATGATCATTGGGGATATAACAACGAAGAAGGTACAATCCTTCCTTTCAAGGAATTTAGAGTTTAATAGGCTGGAGACAGACATCTGAAGAAACAACATATGATTTCATAAAGAATTAGTGCAAATACAGAAGAAAAAAAACCAATAGAAAAATTGGAAAAAGTCATAAACAGGCATTTTCTTTTCACAGAAGAGCAAACACAGAAACACCATAAACCTATAAAAAGATTCTCAATACTATCAAAAATAAGAGAATACAAATTAAGACCATAACAAAATGACATTCAACACCTACTATTATTTGTGAAAATTAAGAATTTTAACAAGGGCAAGATTTAGCCAAGATATGAAACTTTGCAAACTCATATGTTGCATGGGAGTAGAAATTGATACCATCAATTTTGAAAATCTTGAATATTTGTATCAGGACGTATGATCCAGAGTATACTCCTATACTCATAGGAGTGTAGTCAGAATAGTGTTAAGCAAGAAACATCTCAAATGTACAATTGGTAAATAAATCACAATATATTTATACAGTGGTATCTTAAATAAGCAATAAAAATTACTGACCTACAGGTAATTACATTCAAAAGGAATGGATCATTTGATTATGTATAGAACATTTGATTAGTATGTTTGATTAGAACATTATGTATAGTATCATTTGATTATGTATAGAACAGTATAGTTTTTTGACAGTTTAAAACTCAGCCAACAAAACAATTAGGGACACATATATGTGGAGAAAAAGCTGCATCATAAAGCAATAAAATCATAAAATAAAGCTTAGCATAGCTGTTTCTTTTGGTGGGGAAGATGGAAGATGGCACCCAGAAGGAGCAGTCAGGTAGCATCAAGAAGCAATAATGTCTGGACATTAAGTTAACTGATGAGTTTTCAGGTGTACATTATCATTATGACCTTTAGTTTAGTATGCATTACATATGTTTTTTTTTTCTATATATTATGACAACATGTTTAAAAGGAAATAATTTAAATAAGATATTTATGTCCCATGAAAACGTGTCTCTAAAAGAGCAATATTTAGAAAGCATTGCGGAGGAGCTGCGGTTGCAGTGGAGAGAGAAGTCACCTGGAAAAGCTATATTTAGGTCAGACTAGCATAAAAAATAAAAATTAGATAAGGCACGGGTCTGTATAGGAAAGTATCTCATGGCTTATGGACAGTTTTTGTTTACCTTAAAAATATGGACAGTTTTTGTTTACCTTAAAAATACATTAATGCTCCAAAGAAAAGTGCATTTAAACAATTCTAAAAATATCCAAATTTCCTTACTAAATAGCGCTGCTGTGGAAGCCAAATGATATTTTAATCTTCTAAAATATGGTTGGGGATGTATTCTAATGCAATTTAAATTCTGCAGGAATTTGTGTGCATGGCATGCCATTTTATTTTTCGGTGCTCTAGACTAATGCATTCTTACAGGAAATGATTATATCACTGCATGTTAAAGTGTATCACATGTCTGAAAATAGTCAAAATATATGTAAATCAGTATTTCAAGTAGGACCTAATGGAACCATTTAAATAGGCTTGTTGAAGTTTGACCCATAATTGTGATTACACCAGTGTGTTGTCAATTTGACTTCCCACTGCTAGTTGATCACCAGAGGACATAAATAACCCTGGAGTGTATAATTGGTGCTGCCTTGCCACAAGTAGTTATTTAAATTCAGCTTCTCTCTACTCCCCTGAAATCATATGCATTAGTAATAATAAAGCTGCCGAAATAAGTGGATGCTTGGGAAATATAATCAAATCTTTAAAACGTGTTAGTTTTATTTTTTTTCTCACTAGTATACTAACCTGGAAACCCTTCATGTTTACATTTTATAAAAGCTAACATTCAAACCTATTCTACAAGCAGTAGAAAAATGCGGGCTGTTTCTAAGCATAGTGTTGTTTTGAAAATTAATGAGATCAAACATTCCATTTCAAAAACAAAAACATTAGCAACCCACTCTTGGATATTTTAAAGCAGGACAGAATGATAACTGTATTTTAACCAATTCAATATGATCCAGCTCTTCGATGAGACCTTCTTTATCATTGTGAGATAAGAAACAAGCCTGTCAAACCAATTTGCCCAGGTCCTTGTGTCCCTTTCAATCAGGAAAGTTGGGGCTGTAATGTTACTGACCCAGAACTGTGCAGATTGTTCATTAGCATAATGGCTGATCAACCTAATGCATTTTAATGCCATTAACTTTTCCCTATCCCCAGGAAGGAGAAGAAATGTAGATAGCTACAATTTTAGATTTGTCATGGGTAGATTTTCGGTTGAGATTCTCTTTTTCCTGAATTTCATAGGCTCAAAGTCACTCATAAACCTCCTTCACTTCTGGCTGAGGTCAAGATTGATAGGTGGATTACTAGAAAGAAAAGTGAAGGCAACAGTCCAAAATACTCTACCCATGTCCTGCTCCACCCACCTTAGGAGTAGTGTCTACCTGAGTTGAGGCAAAAGCAGTCTCAAATCAGTAACTCTGTCTTTAAGGCAGCAAGAAGGGTAAGAACTTCTTAGGCTTTGAGAAAGTATAATATTCTACTCTATTGTTGTTTAACAGGCAGTATACCAGGGACGGGCAGCAGGTATGTGACATAGCCAAAGAAATGCTAGAAGGGGATGAATTAACACAAGAGGCAGGCAAAATCAAATAAAGAAAAGGTCAATATAGACAGGTAGCTTCAGAACTAAATACAGGTAAGAGGAGTCATTTTCAAAGGTTGTGGGAATCAAGAAGGCAAGACCAATGGCTGTTAGAAGCGGAAAAGAGATCTTCTGTGGCTTAGAGACCTCCTTGGGCAAAAGCTGTTCCATAAACCACATCACTCTCCCTGAGAAGTTTCCTTGATAGATAGATGTTGGAGGACTTGGATCGCTAATCTCAGACTTACTTGATAGTGTCACTCTTGGTCCGAGTTGAGGCCACAGTTGGCTTCAGATGAGAAGGCCACGTGTTCTAAACTGTCTCGCAGCAGGTGGATGTAACTGCCACCTGCTTCTTGAAGCTTTTCCTAATCCCTGCCCACTGTCCCTTACCTTTCTTTTCTCCAAATCTCTGTTGTACTTTGTAGCAGGTTTCGTACTCTGGTTTGGGTTTTAATTATTTTTGTCTTACCTTCTCTATAAGAAGCTAGCCTCCCTAACATTTGGAATTATGGGTAATTTGTATACACACCCTGTACTGCCTAGTACAATCACTTGTTAAGCCGAAGAAAATTCATTATCCAACCTCATAAAAAGCTATTAATCTGGCTTAATGATGATGATGATGGCATTTGAATTTGTCCAGGTTCTTTTTACGATAAAGATAATTTACAAGAACTGTCATATATTTGAGACTATGATAATATCCTTTCTCTGCTAAGTGTTATGTGTAGCATGTAAAAATACTGATTAATTATTCTCTTTGTTAACTAGACTGAAATGTGAAGTGAAAATAAAGGATACTGCTAACATTTAGAGATAAAAATAATAAGCACATAAGAGCATCCAATTCTATCAAGATCTCTTTAATTGCATTGTTATTAATTTCCAGCAAGCTCCCACGGTTCCCTTCATGTGATGTATATTTTAAGAGATCATCTTGCCCTTATGGTCCCTTTGGAGGGTCAGTATGGCCACAATTGGAAAATGAAATTATGCGTAAGGGCAGGATACTGCTCAGTCTTGGAAAACTTTTTGAAAAAAGGTGAATCCTCAGAATGTTTAAAAGATCAGAGTTAACAAGTTGTATTCCCTAAGATTAGGTTCACGTGTTTACTTAAGTTAGGATCATGTTAATAGGTTTTTAAAAGATCGAGATTTATATTTCCTTTGTGTCAGGAGGTAAATGTGGCTCTGCTCCACAAAGTCCCCAGGGACTCAGGCACCTGCCAGCCATCCCGGGTGTAACCATCCTTGTCACTTTCCAAGATGGCAAGTGTAGCTTCATCCATTACACCCAATATCCATGGACAGTGGGAAAAGTGGCAAAGGTTGTAGCACTACCATGTTTTAAGGAATGATCCCAGAAGCCAGAAGCCCAGAAGCACAGGACATTTCCAACTGCATTTTATTGATGTGAATTTATTACGTAGTCAAACTTAACACAAAAGAACCCGGGGGGAAAAAAAAAAAAAGAACCTGGGAAAGTAGTTTTACTTCAAATATTCACTCAGGTAAAACTCAGGGCTTTGACTTTAGTGGGAGAAGAGGAGTATGGATAGCAGAGGTCACTTAGCAACCTCTGCCACAAAACAGTATCCATTAAAAAGAAGGTTTTTAGAGAAATAAATGAATGACACAAGAGTAGAGGAAGAAACAAGGTCTTCATAATTTTTGCAATTTGCCATGACGGTTCTTATTTAATAATCACTTTGAAGAGATATCCGTTTACCAACATTTTGTAAGTATCAGATACCACTTTCATTGAGATAGACACCTTATAAGGCACGGTAGCTTCTAGGGGCTATTAAAAGAGCATTCAATAAACCAAATGAGAACAATACATTAAAAGGCACCCTGGAAACCCAAGTATGTTAGTGTCTACCTACAGGAAATACATTTTGTTCATAAGGCCTAGGCTGATCAGTGTAAAAAGTTTTTGTATTTTTTAATTGCTTTTAAAGAGGCCAAATGAATTGCACTAGATAACTATTTTCCAGCATGGTCACTTGAAGATGTGAGTAAAAATATTAATATACTATTCACTTCATAGGAAAATTTTTCTTTGGGACTAACACAAGAAATCTGTGATTTGACTTGCATTTAAAATTATGGGCAGGAAGCAGTTCATCCACATGAGCCATGTATCATAAATTATATTCTAATTGCCTAACATGTCAAGTTTCTATACTGCTAAATATTCAGCTGAAGCAAAGGGAGGAAAACCTCATTATATACTAAGCTGTATTTAAATGGATTCTCTGATAAGGGAAATTTTACAAAGTCTGCTCAGACTTATGGAAATTAATGAATGTTCAAAATATATTCATGTATTTTATCGTAAGTACATTATAACTCAATTAAAAACAAATAATAATCTATATTATCCTATTAATTTTATTTTATATTTAAAGTTCCATAATAAAGGAGAAACCGTATTTCCTTATTTTTATCATCAGTAGCAAAAAGACATTTTATTTCTGATTTTATATGCTGTATTTGGGATCTGTACAATGTACATTTTAAAAATTGCAGTCTTATTTTTTAAGAACATAAAGCCATTTTCAAGTAATAATTTTCATCACAGAAATTCTTATAAGTAGCGTGGCACTTTTAATCATATTGTTCTCTTTATCTAGAATGTCCTTCAATTTGCTCCAATCCCCTCTGCCCGTGTCCCCTCCCCATCACACACCCTTCTGTTAGAGCAAGTCCTACTTTTAAGACCCAGTTTACATGCTATTATGAAAATATTTTATGCTGTCTCCACCTAAAAGCCATGCCTAACTCTTTTGCCTTCCACATGTACTTGTCTGATGTATCATACAGCACATACTTTTATGGTATAGAATCCTGACTTCACCTTATCTCTTCTATTAGATGACTCATTTTTTGAGCACCAGATCCCTATCTGATTAATTCTGGTACCACCACTTGCCCCCATGTAGCACAGGGTACCTGGCACATAGTGAATGCTCAAAAAATACAATAGATGTGGATGTAAAATATAGCAACACTTAAATAAATACTGGATTATATTGGCATTTTCATTACATTATGTTTTGTACATGGGCTTTTTTAGTTCCAAAGAGTTGATTCGCTCTGTTTCCTGATAATTGTTTTACTAAATTAGATACTGTTCTCGGAGATCAGAGAAGGTCTCCGACCATTTCTGGTGGTTTTTGGTGTGAGTTAAGAAGATTTTATTTGAACTGACAACAAAGTCCAGAGGTGGGAAATGACTGATTATTCTGTGCTTCACCAAATGCTAGCAAGGAAGGGCCCTGCTAGGTACAGCCTCTATTTAACCCATCATCTCCACCAATCATCTTAAACATTAAGTCAGTGTTCTTGTACTTAAACACTTCGCTTTTCCGTAGCTATAGTATCAGTGCTTATTACTTCTCCTATCAAGTAATGAAGTACAGTGTGTTTTCTGGCATATCTGACTTGATGCTAAGCCCTCACTCTGGGAACACTCTTGCAAATTTCGTGAGGAATGTCACAATTTCCAGTGTTAGAAGTTCCCAGGTGCTTGTACTTCTTTGAAATGCTTCCAAAGAAACATTTTTCTAGATAAGATGTTAAAAAAAACCTTTAGATATCCTAAGGTAATTCAATAAAAAAAACAAAACTGATTAAACCAAAGAATCTAACAGACAACAACAATAGCAAAATAAAACCAAAACTCTAGGTTATGCAACTTTCCAAAGGAAAACAGAATTTCATCATTACATAACTTGAAATTTTGCCTCATTTCATAAACTTTACTTTTTTAAAACATATGCATCTGTGAGTTATGATGAATGTGGGTTTAAGTATTATTACTGAGAACATTCCTCCTCTAATGACAAAACATGAATAAATAATGTGACTTTTGGTTCACTTTTCATTCTCTTGTACCACAAATAATGGTTAAATTTGTATTTGACTTCTGGCTAGAATTCGTTCTTTCTGTGTGGAAAAAAAAATGCAATGCTAAATTCACTAGGCTTTATAAGAACTCATCAAATTTTAGCTAAAACCTAAAGCCATGTTTTCAGTATGTTTTTCAAGTAAGATTAGTTACTCCAGAATCTGTTAGTCCGTGTTCTTTGTTTCTTAGTTGCACTAGTCTTTATACTTTGACATATGTCATCTTGGGGAACAGACTCACAGCACAGTAATGACCTTGCCAAGGACCAAGAGGTGTGTCTTAAAGAATTATAATCTCTTGTTAGTCGATTTATGTGATTACTGTGTAAAACAGAACTTGTTCAGTAATGATGGATGGCAATGCTGCAGGTATTGACTGATCTTTGGAAATATTTATATGGCAGGTCCCTTAAGGTTTTGTATATTATAGTAGAGAATAACTGCATACAGAAAAGTAATGAGTTGTGATTCAGTTCTTGAGCAATGTGCTTATCATATTTCTTCCATGCCCAGTCTAAAAACGGAACATTTGCCAGTGTAGTAGAAATAAATGGCATGTAAATAAACATCCTCTGCCCTTTCAGAGCATCATCTTTGTAAACAAATTTATGATTTTGAAGAGAACAACAAAATTATTTGTTAGGTGAAGAATTTATATAAAACCAAAATCTACTTGAATTTTTTAGCTTCTAAACTCAACATGCTCTCTGATACATTTCTAGGCTGGGAACTGCACACAGACACAGACACACAAACATAAGAAATTCAGCCTATGCTGACAATTCTGCTTTGTCTAGGGAATTCCAACTCTTGTATGTGAGATCATGTATTTCCATCTGTGGCTTTCTGTATTTCCCTGGGTGTTTCAGATTTTTAAAAATCTTCCCTTTTCAAATTTAATTTTCCATGAAATATTTACTTCAGGTGACTAGAAGAAAAATGTTTGACAGAGTTAAAGTTTTTCAGAACATGTACTTTAAAAATGTTTCATTGAATGAATTAAACAAAGGACATTCACAGAAAAACAATCTGTAAAAATCATAAAATGTTTGTAAGCAGTGCTTTGAATGAGCCGGATGAATGCGATATAATCAAAAAGCATCTTTATTTTTACTTTACTATCGTTTTAAAATTTACTCCATGGGGGGAGGTCTCTAGCCAGTGGTTGAAATGTAATGTAAGGAGCCCATTAACTGCTACCTTGTTTAATAGCAAGCTCAGTCCCATATAACATTCAGTTCTATATGATAATCAAAACACTGATTTAACTGTAAAGTTTTTCATCTCCCAAAGCTGAGGCCTGATAATGGTTGGCTCCTGGCTTGGAGAATGTAAGATATTGCCTTTCTTATCTCCTTCCCTTCTCTCAAACTTTCACTCCTTTTTCCACCATCTTGTGAACTAAACTTTCTGACCTCAGCAGAGTTGCAGAAGAATGGAGAGAGGCAAACAGAGAGGGGAGGTAGAGCTCCTGACTGGTACCATGGCTTCGACTTGCCTGAGCCTAGCAGGTGTTTAGACTCTCTCATGAGCCACTTGACCTGGGGTCTATCCTCTGAAGTTCCCTCAGTCTGGATGAATGTTTCTCTATTCCAGCTGGTTGCTTCTTCAACAAGCACTAGGAATTCACCAATCCACTTCCGGCTTTGGTTGGCTGAGGCGGTCCTATCAAAACAGGATTCTGAGTTCCTTTTCTTGAACAAACTGCAGGAATTCAAGCTAATTCCAACACCGCAGCCGTTCTCCTTCAGTCCAGCACCAAAGCAGTTGGCGAGCTTCTATCCTGTTAGGTCTCCTGGCTGGAAGTCGGACTCTGGTTCTTTGTATCTCCCATCTGCAGGGAAACATATAAAGGTGTTCTAAGTGGTCCCGTTAAATGCTGTCTGTCCTGACATGCACAGTCTCTCTCCAGGAAATCTGCCCTGTAAACCTCCCACTTCATATCACCTTTCCTAACCATGTCATGTGCTTGAAGTAGGTAAGGCGAAACTGGTTTTTCAGTTTTTATTTATCTATTTTGAATTTTTCTGCAGGGTACATCCTCTTAACTTATCTGCTACCTATTGCCTTAGGGTCTAGGCTGAAATCCATTTTAACATCTTGCAAATGTAATCTCCTGCACTACAGCCGTTTAGCAGTTCCTTTGCAAGCATCCTAAAATGGATGGAATTCAAAGAGGAAAATAGAGGAGGAAGAGGAGGCTCCCATGTTGAATGAATATTGTGAGATTTTTCTCCAATTCATATTTTATGAAATAAAAATTAAATGGCATATCCAAGATAAAAGTAACAATAATCCATACAAATATTGCAGAGTTGATGTTTTAAAACTTGAGATTACAAATTCATTTCTAAAGTAAGAGGGTTGAGGGACTTCCCTGGCGGTCCAGCGGTTAAGACTCTGCTCTTCCAGTGCAGGGGTTACAGGTTCGATCCCTGGTCGGGAAATAAGATCCCACATGCCGTGAGGCGTGGCCAATAAAAAAGATGGGACTAAAGTGAGAGGGTTGAAAGCTGCGGCCAAGAACACACGTGAGACTCGTGTGTCCTCTTTTCAGTCCCTAAGACTCAAATGATTTTCCACATAAGTTTTTTAAGCTTTCTGCTCTTTCTTCTACATCTCTCCCTTATACTCTCTTCCTTTCCTCCACCTTTCCTACCCCTCTTTTCTTTTTCTTCACCTTTCTGCATGCTGTCCTTTGCTCCTCTTCTATATTTGCTTCTGAAGATGATGAAAACTTGTCCACGTTCAGCTCATAATTCTTCAGTTTCCTCTACATTCAGTCCCTTCTCGATCCTGAGGTCCCCAGCTATTTAAAACTGAAAAGATGTCCAGATGTTCATATTTACACACAGGTGTGTCTGTCTTTTATGAAGCCTGCAGCCTTTTACAGTTTGGGATGGGGAGGAAACCATGGTAAGTGATAGAAATAAAATACAAAATAAGGAATATAACTTAAATTCGGGACCTTGGAAAAGACCCTTGCAAGAAAGGGGCCCTGAAGCTTCATTAGCTTCGCAGCAAATCCGCCTCTGCATCCATATATAAAAAGCCGTGAAAAATCTTTTGCTCCTTCCTTCTGTGTTTCTAAAACAGTCATAATTAGATAGCTGCTTCCCTACGTCTTTCCCCTAGGTTATATAAGAATAAATAATGAAAGAAACTTGTTCGTTCAGATCTTCAAGATCTGATTCTTATGTGGGTATTAAATATAAAAGATACATCACAGTAATTCGGTAACTCTTTTTGGTATACACAAATATATTATAGTGTACAAAAACATAATTTTAGCTCATTCAACACCCTCACACTTATATAACTAGTAATGATGCCAAAATAATATTACTATGTCTCTTAAAATAATTCTTTAGTTCAAAACGTGCAATAAATAGAATGATTTTTGAGTTCTTAGACAGTTCCTTATTATGCTAACAAAATTACTTCAACCCAATGAAATATGGAACGTGTTAGCTTTCTCTTGTTTAACTATTATTTTACATAAACCTTAAAATATAACCTCAAGAATATGGTTCTATTTTTATCACTCATTAAAAAAAGCCTTTATGTTGCTTCTTATTGTAAATAACTAAATTTACAATGCTTGTCCTTTGTGTTATATTTGATGGCAGTTAATTGTTCGTTGGTTTTAATTATACATCATAGTCTTTGTTCTGGAGACAATCCAAAGAGTAGATCATCTTGGTGTGTAATTTACTGAAACAGTTTCTAGGCAGGCTGCCATACTAAAGTCCATGTGGTACAATTGTCATTAAAATTAGAAAAATATTAGTATACATGTTTGAATTAAGGATTAGGGGGTGATTCCAGAAATTACGGAAAGCTCAGCAAAGTATTAAGAAGGTTTGAGTTCAGCCAAAGACCTAATTTCTAAATATCATTACAATAGACAGATGTACTTCTTGTACTTGTGGTAAGACTTTGATGATCACTGCTTCTGCTGGTAGAATTTTGGATCACTCATAAATACTGATATACTCTTTTTTAGCAGGTGAGTAGGTAAATATTGTTAGCATCTGGTATTGGATAAGACTAGGAAATATTGTCCCATTATAAACTATAGAGCACTTTAGCTTTTTAAAATAAAGGGCCCAAATTCTGGTTAATATTTGTTAAAGATAACATTTTACCCAATTTAAAAAATAGTAAAAATGCTCAGGCAGTATTTAATGTCATAAATTTATTCTCACGAATTTTAAAACAACTGCTCTGCTAGCTACCATTGAATAGCATCATTAAATGTGATTTTATTTTTGAAACTCAGTAAAAATGTATCAGGCAGAGACTAGCATGAGCTGGCTGAAGATAAAAGCACTAGGTACCCTTTTAAAATAAAAGACATGTCTTTCCACTCCTTCCTCTTGACATCTATCTTAGGAATCTTCAAAAACAAATCTCAGGGCAGAGAGCAAAAGAGACAAAACAAGACACAGAAACAGAACTTGGGTTTGCTGAAGTAAAGCAGTGAGCTGCAAATACAGCTCTGAAAATCTCAATCAATTGCTTTTATTTTAGTATTATGCCAAAACATTATTCTTTTACAGTAAAACTTAGGAAAATATAGAGAAACTGCATGTTTGTAATAAAATAACAAAAAACATATTTTTGGGTTTTTCTAAAATGGAATTTTATCACGTCAATCAAAAATCTAAGTTTCAATAAAGTCTCTTGCCCCTGGCCCTATGTCAGCTTACACACTCTCCAGCTTTGACAGTTCCCCCGCCAGGCCAACCTAAACCCAAGGAGCTATTTGCATGATATATGAATAGCTAGCATAGTGGTAAGAATTCTGGACTCAGAGTTGATATAATAGATAAAGAAGAAAAACATACTGCTGGAGTAAGGTCATAAGGACCGACCTGCTTACTCATGTCTAATTTTATTCACCATTCATTGTCTGGGTGCTACTTGCTCTTTTAATGTCTAAATTCTTGTTTGACCTTGTATGGAAAAAGCACATTTGGCATTAAAATCTATTTTCTCATCAAAAAATATAGATAGATTATTTCCTTTTAATGTTTTTATTCTTTAAATTTAAGACAAGAATTTTAAAAGTCTTTCCTACAGTATATTTGCTTCCAATAATTTAAACTAATTGTTGATTTGAATCCCTGAAAAGGAAAAATGGCAATCTTGCCTTCTCTTTCAAAATTCTTTTTTTTTAATTGTTTTTTTCCCCACAAAATTTGGAAGTAAGAAGAAATACATAAAGAAAGCAGATATTTTTTAAAGTGAAAACTATGAGATTATAGTTTTATTCAATAAATATCAAGCTCAATTCATGTGCCAGGAAATGTGCTAGATTCTGGGTACAAAAAAATAAATATGATTCCTGCCCTTGAGCAGCATATAGGCAAGGGCAGTGGCTAGTTAATTGGATTAGAGCAGCATACTAAATGATGCCAAGATCATAGATTCCACTTATGGACCAATTAGCTCATCTTTGTTCTATGGCCATAGATTGCATACAGATTAGATACTTTCATGGGTTTGTGCATTTGTACTCTATTTCTTGCCAAAAAGAACTTGAAAGAGCATCCAGCAAAGATATATAGAGTACAGAAACTCTGTGAAAGATAATAGAAAAGTTTTTTGAGACTGTATTTCATAAGGCTATTCAAACGTACAAAAAATTTATTTCTATTTTAGCCTATGAAACACATTGAAACCGAAATGTACTTATTAATTCAGTAATCTGGAAAATATTTAAAACTGTAAAATGGTCTTAATAAAGAAATTTAACAATTCCCTAATTCATTTATTATAAACCAAGCCTTAAATATAGACTCTAGATTAAGGATAACAGATACAAATACCCAAAGATAATAATTTGCAGAATGAGAGATTTCTTAGCTGTCGCTAGACTATCTGTAAACAAATTTTCTGCAATAGAATTATCGGCTAAGTCCTTTTTAATTTTCTTATTTAATTACTATCTATATTATTTGCATGTCTTTCATTGTTGTAAGAATCATTATAATCATAATTTTATTCATTTTCTGAGGAATCCCACGAATAAAAAGAAAGTAAGGATGGAATTTCTGACAAATATCAGAGGCTGTATCTATGCATTTATATATGTTACATATTACATATACATTGGTTTATAATAATAAATTAACCAGTTGGCTTAATTGGTTCAGTTAAACATTTTTTCAAACTGCTTATTTGACATTACTTAGTAAGACCATATATGATCATGGACCTTATTCTTCATCTTTTAATAAAATGTATTAAACATTTTTAGAAAATAGTTTTTCTTAGTCTTGTTCTTCCAGTGTTGGGACTTGGAAAGGAGAGCAAGATTTAGATGTTGGATCTATAACAAATCCTTTTATGAATAGGATTTCTACTTACTTACCAGATTTGTGTTGAATGGGGACATCTTTTGATTTTTCTGTACCCACATACAGGGCAGAGACTTCTGGTTACCCTACATGTCAGTCCTTTTCTTCTTCCTTACTAATAAGCCCTGATTTTTAGCTAGGCTGATGACCACATGGAATAAAGAGCACATCTTTCAGCCTTCCTGCAGTTAGGTGGGACCAAGAGGTGAAGTTCTGGCTAATGGGTTGTAAGCAGGAGTCTTAGATGTGCAATTTATAAGAAAGTTCCCCGTATGTCCATTCCACTTCCACCTCTCTGTTGGTTGGAAGGTGCACCTGATGACTAATACTTCAGCAGTTATCTTGAAATGTGAGGTGACCTGAGCAGGGGAGCCTTTGTGTTTTGGAATGTCAGGATAGAATGCGTCTGCATCCCTTTTATCATGCAGCTCCTTTTAGCCCTATACCTCTTAGTTGTGGACTTCTGGGTGAGAAAGAAATATATTCTTATCTTACATAAGGCACTGTTGTTGTTGGGTTTCTTTTTTAGATTTTATTTTTACTTGCATTCCAAACTAATTATACTTAACATATAAAAAAGCATTTTTGACATCACATGGCATTATTATTGTATAATATGTTGCAGTTGATTTTCATAATAGCATTTCATAAACATAAGCTCCTTGGGGGTAAGTGTCAAATATTTGAAATTTTATTTTGAAACTACATTACCCTTAACTTAATGATAAGCTTGTTCTCTTTAGAATTGTTAACAGGTATTGAGTCTATATTGGTACTTTGATTATTTTAATGAAATTCAGAGTTTTGTTTCCTTATTAGCCACAATGCAAACCAAGGCACGTTTATAAGATTTTAATTAGTCTTTTATTTTAAAAAATAAAAATCATCAACAGAAAGAATTGGTTGATTTTTTCCTCTTTTTAAAAAAAGTTTCTAAATAGTTTCTAGAACAAATCAAAATTGTTTCTTATAATTAAAATATCACTTTTTCTATTATGAATATTATATCCTTTGCTGATATCCACAGTTTTATATTCTATTAGAAAGCTGGTTTAAAAAATCAATTGTAATGTATTTCTGTTCTCTAGGGATCTGAGATTTCCAATCAGAAATGAGTACTTAACATTATCTGAAACTCTAAACAAGAACTCTATTATTTTTTGTAACACCCAAAATGAACTGATAGATTTTGAAGATTTCATACTCAAAGGAAGTTGCTAGAAAGATGGTCTCATGGAAGGTAGCAGTAGATATAATTCTCCCATTCATTCTGCCCTCTGGCTGCCATACACTACTTATTCCTAGTAAGGTAGAAATAAAAGAAAAAAAAGCTGTGTTTAAAAAATTAAATTATATCTCCCAAAATGATTGCTCTAGCAGTCTTTTTCTAACAGTCTTTCACTACTGGTCTTGAAGGAAGTCAAGGTGATGTCAACTAGACTTATTGTGGTGATCATTTTGCAATGTATACAAATAGTGAATCATTATGCTGTACACCTGAAATGAATATAATGTTACATGTCAATTATACCTCAATTAAAAAATGAATTAAAAAATAAGTAAAAGGAAGCCAAAGTCAATGTGAAAAAACATAAATGCTTCAAGTTCCAAAAATGCCTATTTTAGCTGTTCCCAAAATTCTGTAAATTAATTTAAAAATTGTTCTGAACAGTCTATAAAATCATTGATCCAAACTATAGAAAGCTTGTTGTGCCACAGGAATTGTATATATTTTCTGCCAACTTTGTGGCATCTGCCAATGTTATTACCAAGGCAAACTAGATGAATCCACTTTTAACTCTTCCAGATACACACTTTCAGGTTGCAAGTTACCTTCTATGATTTATTTTTTCCTTCAATAGCCCCTTTTAAAGAAATTAGGGAACAAGCTGTGCTTTTCCCCCAGCCTGCTGTTTCCAGAGACTGGCACTAATTAAAGATTAGATGAAATATTGGATACTAATAAAATACTAGACATTGATAAAATATTAGAAACAAAACATATTTGTGAATATGCATGTGACATAAACTGGCAAAACATGAAAGAAATGTTTCTGCCAAGAAGTTTTCAAATCAGCATAAGGATGAATCAATTAAAACTTTTATTTTACTTGTAATTATACTTATAATCTAAAAATATTAGGGTCACTGTCACAGCCAAGACAAGTCCAAGAAAAAATGACTGCTAAATATAATGGGGTATCCTAAATGGGATCCTGGAACAGAAAGGGGACATTAGGTAAAAACTAAGGAAATCTGAATAAATTATGGGCTTTATTTAATAACAATGTATCAATATAGCTTTATTAATTATAATAAATGTGCCACACTAATGTAAGATGCTAAGAATAGGGGAAATTGAGTGTGGAATATATATGGGAACTCTCTATACTCTGCAATTTTTGTGTAAATGTAAAACAGTTCTAAAATAAAAAGTGCATTTAAAAAAATACATTAAAATATTATGTGGTCTAGAGATAGGCATTCAAAAAGAATGGGCTGGAATTCTCACTTCAGTTTACAAGCTTCACAAAGATTGAATGTTTTACCTGTTTTGGCAACACACTAGAGAGGTCATATGGCTTGTTGGAGATCAAATAGCATCTTAATTTTTTGGATGTTGTGTATTGGCATTTGTGCATAGAATGTCAGGTGCACCCAACATATTAATGGCATTTTCTATGTTATGTCAATGCAATGTAAAAGCAATTTCCAGTTGCAAAACTATTTGCCAACTTATGTTCATGTAGTTAAAATGGATTTTGCCTCTCATTCAGGAAATAATTCCTACAATTCTTGCAGTAAGGGATACAATACCTACCTAGGACTCAATATGTTAACCTTTGGATAACCTTTGGTTCTTTCTTCTAACCAAGCACTTGCCCAGGGGCAGGGGCTGTGAGGTAGCTGTTGTGGTGAAAATACTCTCTCTCTTACATCATTTATGACCATCTAGTTATAAAACCCTACAGGTTGTCAGTCTGTTTCTCCTCTATCATTTCTTGTGCTTCAGTGTTTGAAGGTTAACGTTTATGTTTTCCTATGTGACAAAAAATTCCCTAGTACACACATCACTAGCACCAACGTTCAGGCTAAGAGGCCTTGATTTCCTGGCCTCAAAGATGCCGTTTTCAGCAAAATAGGTTGATGTTAGCATATGAAATATGGCATGTTCTAGCTGTCAGAGACAACTAGGCAATGGTCTAAGCACTCTACATGTATTCAAGTTCACGTTTAACAAACTCTTTGAGGGTGGCACTATTCTTAATTTTAGAGGAAGAGGAAGCTGAGGCCAGAAATTTTCAATTCACTTGCTCAAGATCATGAACTATTTAGTATTGGAACCAGGTTTTCAATCCAGGTAGCCTGGATCCAAATTCTCATCCTACACCACCTTCTAGAATCTTGTCAGTGCATGAAACTATTGAAGGAAGCATTGTTTAGGGAACTTAAGGATATAAATCCAAGGGTCCTTAAAGCACTTTATCTCAATTTATTCATTGATAAATATATGCAATTTAACTAGATGCCAATTTCCCAAAGACTGGTTGGGGGAGGGGACTATTTGATGTCATATCTTTTAACAACCCTCTCCATGAATTTTGAAAATTCTCTATTTAGTAAGCACTAAATTCTTTCCCACATTCAAAATTAGCTGACAACTGTAGCTTTAAATGTATTAATTTTCAGAACATTTTAAGATGTTGGGCATACCATTCACAAATTACAGATTTAGCCATCCTAACCAATTTTCCCTACTTTGCCCTCTGCCCCCCATATCAGTTCTCCACAAAGCAGCCAGGAAGTCTTTGCAGACCTGAATCACTCCTCTACCCACACTTTCCAAAGGCTTCTTCCCATTTTCAGGAAAAAAAAAAACACCCAAATCCTAAAATGGTCTGTAAGCCCTCACATAATTTATTATCTGCCCCCTTCACGTGAGTGCATGCGTACACACACACACACACACACACACACACACAAACTTCTCAAAGCTTTTTCTAACTACTGGTTCCCTTGCACACTCCTTACCAACCACTCTCATCTCCTCGCTGTTTCTTAACATGTCGAGAACACTGCAACTCAGAGAATTGTAGTTCCTCTCTCTGAGCGTTTTTTCACCTATGGCTCATTCTCACTTTTTCCACATCTCTTCTCAAAAAATCACCTTTATCAAGGAGACTTTACCAAATCCTCCCTCATCCTGTGCATGCAAATCCTTGTTACTATGCTTTGCTTTTCCCCAAAAGACTTATCACCATCCAACATCATTATACACTTAATATTTTATTTGATTTTTATTTGTCCTGTCCTCCAAGCATGTCATCTTCTTGAAGGCAGAAGTTCATTTTGTTTACTAGATATACTTGGTCCATCGTGGGTGTTCAATAGATATTTGCTGAGTGAATAAATGAATGAATGAATCTAAAAAGTGTTATATACCTTATGCAGCATGCAGTGGGATACACATCAATATTTTCTTTTCTTCCTTGGCGATTTATACATCCTAAGAATGATTTCTACATTATTTGAATACAATAACTTGTTACTCTCTCAATTTCTGCACAATGGAGACATATGGCTTTAAGTTCTGATATTGCCATTTCTATTAGAGGGGCTGTGTGTGAGGTTTTTGACCTTCTTGAGATTGTGTCCTCAACTGTAATGTGGGGATAATAACACCAATCTTGCAGATTTCAGTGAGGAGATAATACCTAAAAGATATTAAGTTAGAGTTTTATGGAAATGTCAGGCTACTATACAGCTGTTCATCATTGAGAACATTTATGCCCCTAACAGAAGAGGATCCCATACCAGCCCATTTGTATTATATGATAACAGCCCCACCTCCCCACTACTTCCCAAACATGACACCAATGGAATTTCTTCAGTTATGCTTCCTTTTCATTCAGATGATTGGAGCAACCTGAGATAAATTGCCTTCGCCCTAACCCAGATGTGTGAATTACCAACTACCATTATTTATTCATACCAATACCTCCCTTCATTGACATTGAATAATTGAGAGTTGATTGTGTTTAGGAAGATCAACAACCCCATAGTACAGTTCACTTTTCAAAGCAGAGAATTTGCCAAACTTCAAAAGGATAAAGAAGAATTAATGCATTTCAAAAACAATGCAAGTGCAAAATTTTTATTTACATTGAAAATTGGTAATGATATTGATGAACAATATAGATTAAAGATAAAGACTGATAGAACAGTAAGAAAGATCTGTGATGTCTATAGTTGCTAATTTTGTTATAAATATTAGATTTTAAATATTAATTAGATATAAATATTAAACATTTTAGTGTATATTATGTTTAGTTTTTAAATTTTTAAAAATTTGTTAATAAACAGAAAAAATTTATTGAGTCTGTTGGGCTACATTAGCATCACATTAACTTCTTCTAACCTTCAGAAATTAGGAAAAGGTAGCAATTATACTCTTAACAATTTGCTTTAGAATCAACCAATTAATCATTCATTGCCCATGGCACTAATAAGTCATTAATCTTGTAGGGGCTCATTATAAAGAGCAATATGTAGACAGGTTCATTTAGGTAATTCTTTCTGAATGTTGATGAGGTTATTTGTAGATGATACATGCATGTTAGGATCAATTTAACAAATTAGTGAGGGTTTTCTTTCTCCTTTTTTTAAAGGCAGTAAGGACAGAGACTGTCTAAATCAACTAAGAATTACAGTTTTGAGATGTCGTTGAAGTTTCTTTAAAGTGGGTGAATGGAGCAATTTTCTAGTGAAACCCAGTTTTTATATCTTAATCTATTAAGATATATTTATATCTTAACCTATTAGCAGCTCACAAAATTCTAATGATTGTGCACACACGTTCTGAAGCATGTGTTGAGAAATGCACATTTGGAAGGTTTTAACTGTTAGAAGACTTTGAAGCCAACCAATGCAGGCAATCAATAGTGACATTGCATCACTATTTTTCTTCATACATACACATACCACACACACACACACACACACACACACACACACACACACACACATTCATTTTTATTATCTTAATTCATTTAACTTTTAAACTCTCTTTGCCACTTATGATTCAGATTTAGGTTGTATCCGTGTGAGGTTAAATAATTTAACATTTTTATAGACTCAGGTACTCCAATTTTTTTGGTTGTTTTGCCTGGCTTTCATTTTTTTTTTATTGGAGTATAATTGGTTTACAATGTTATGTTAGTTTCTGCTGTACAACGAAGTGAATCAGCTATATGTATACATATATCCCCTTCCTCTTGGACCTCCCCCCAACCCCATCCCACCCATCTAGGTCATCACAGAGCACTGAGCTGAGCTCCCTGTGCTATACAGCAGGTTCCCACTAGCTATCTATGTTACACATGGTAGTATATTTATGTCAAACCTAATCTCCCAGTTCACCCCACCCTCCCCTCCCCTCCGTGTCCACAGGTCCGTTCTCTATGTCTGCAAAAACAACTTATTGGACTAATTTATTTCACTGAAGTGACTCTCCAGTTTCATTAATGGAATCAACCAGTTGCTTTGGTTGATGAATACAATGTAGGTAGATGAGTATAAAGATACAGAGAAACCTAGTTCTAGTTTAATTAGTAATAACACTTGGGTGTGTTTTTTTCCTAATTGCCAGCTCTTTGTTGATATGTTTGCACATGTAAGTATAGAAAAATGCATCCTTAAGATAAAAATCACATTTAATGTAGACATTTTTATTTTAGAAAACCAATAAAGTGATTGAAAATATCCATCCAACGGTCCTACAAATTAAAATTACTCTATACTTCAGGAATTGTTTTGAAGACAATTTGATTTAAACCATACCATTACTCTAGCAAAACACTGAGACTAACATTTAATGTATTGTTGCTAACAATTTAAATTCACTAATGAGCATTTAAATGTGAATTCATTAATAATACTGGCCCAAACTCTCCCCTTGGATACTCACATGTTGCTTCCTTTGAGGTCAATGGGATATATGCTGGAAGGACTAAGCAACTGATAAAAGGATTTATTTTTTATCTGTAGCATACTTATACTTATGGTGGTGTAGTTTCTTTGAAAAGATGTTGCAAATATGAACAATATAAGTTAGATCTGATTTTCACAGTCAAAACCTGGTATGATTGATGGTTTTGCTCATGACCAATGACCTGCTCATATTCTTACCTGTCCACACCAAAAACCCAGAAGGCAAAGAATGCTTTGTAACTGTCAAAAAGATGAAAAAAATGTCAAAAGAACATGAAATCAGTTGTGAAGCAGAAGTCATGGTTCAGTTTTCTCAAAGACAATATATAAATTGCAAATGTCCAAGTTATAAGCACCCCACTAATACATGTCACACTGTGCCCAGGATACTGATAACCTCGTTCTTATGAATTAAATCAAGCATTACTTAAGTCAACTATAATTTATAGTCCTATCTAATATAAATATTTATTAAGTGTGTTTAAATAGGACATTCCAGTACCCAATCATATAAAAAATTTTAACTTATTTACAATTTACCTTTATTGCAACAAATTAGATAGTGAATGTGTGCTTCCACATGAGTTATTGAAGTCAGGAAGTTCACTTCTACTTAAAATGTACTCTTGTTCCATTTTTTAAAATCTGTTGTTCTCTTGTTATATTATTTTATAAGAGCAAAAGGCCTCCAACCAGTACTTTGTGTTTTTTGCACAGCAAAAGAGACAGGTAGTTCTGAGTTGTTCTCACTCTTCCTGTTTGCTTACCCTCCCCCGCAGCCAAAATGACCTAATCGTCTTCCCCTTATAGGCTCCTGATTTCCTGCCTCTGCCACTTCCTCTTATATTTTCCTGACCATCAATCTCAACTCATATCAAAGTTCTCATTCATGGCGCAGTGGAAATACATGTGTTTTGTGGAGCCTCCCCTGATCACTGCATCTGGAAGTGTTTACTCCTTTCTGTCAGTTTTTATTGCTGTATCAGTCGGGATCCAGTCAGAAAAACAATCCATTACAGTTATTTTACCAGAGAGAATTTAATCAAGAATTTGTTTAAACAGGTATGGGAGGGCAAATGGAGAGGGGAACCCTGAGTTTATAAAGAGACAGTAATTGTAGGAAGAAGATATCACCATTAGGGCTGGGCGAACCTAGCTCTAGAGGTTGGGATTATGAGAACCTAGAATTTTGGAGGAAGTCCCCAGGGGGCTGGGACCTACACCTTCAGGAAGGGACATGTTCTGCCACTGCTGAATTGATGCTCTGAGTCAACTGCTGAGGTCATTTTGGTAGGAGCAGGAAGCAAAACAGTAAAGTGGCACCTCTCTTCTCCCTCCTTCAACCATCTACTCTTTTGATTGGAGAAAACTAACAGGGAGCCAGCTGGCAAAGGAGAAGCCAACTTCAGCAGCACAAAATAGCGTAGAAGGGTGGATTTGACACTGAGAGATAGTAATGCATCTTAGCATTTTAATTACACCTCTTTCAAATACTTAGCATTTTCTTCTTTCTAATGTAGTGTTCTGTATTATCTTATCTCCTAAGATCCTTGAGAATGGTATCTGTATGTGATTCATATTTTGATCTTCCAAATTTCAATTAATATTGTTGAATAAGTGAATATGTGAATTCCCCCAAATCAAAGCCTTTTCCTTTTCAATTGTAAGTACTGAATGTTTCTTTATAAAAGAAGATCACAGAAAATTAGTTTTTCTTTTCCTTGACACTTGAGATAATTTTTCTAGGATTTTATTGAGTATGCTTATGGTAATACATGTATCCAAACAAAAGCAGACAAGATAGTGTTCTTTTTAAAATTAATCTTTTAGTAGTTTATATAATTATGCAAACATTGCTTCAATTTCTCAAGAGATGTATTGTTTCTCAGTCCAGCCTCACCCCATTCTCCTGTCTCTACCAAGAGAGAGAGCAGAATCCAAGAAAGAAACCCTGATGGTGTTCCAAAGCTGAGCCAACTGAAGGAGGAGATTGTATAGGATAAGGCATAAAAGCGTTGGGGAAGAAACTGAGGTTCAAGGCGATGATCTTTATGCTACTCACATCCAGAAATGATTTACTGGTAGAAGTCTATGTATATACTGCCTGACTCTCCAAGTACTGTAAATTGAGCTCACGAGGGTGAATCGGCTGAACTCTATTAATATGAATAGTCTGTATTTAACTTGACAGAAAAATGGGAACTCTGCTGTTGCCCCACAAATACATATCTACTAATACAAAATACACATACATTCACTCAAACATGTGGGCCGTTACATGTTACACTTCAGAGCTTCAGGAAGGCTTTTTAATGGATAGAAAGGTTTTACAATGAGGTCTTTCCTCATCAACTAAAGAAGTGTTGCATAAAATTCTACATAAAACTCAAGAGGTTCTGATGTTAGTCTGAGAGGTATGAAATCAGCATTATAACTTGTCAAAATTTTATCTGCTCCAAAGGAAACCATTTGTTCCAGTGAAATAATTTTATGTCTAGTATGTCAGGTTCTAACCTACAAAACAATGGTAAACTAGGAATTGATTATTCATGTTACAAATTATTGACTACACAATTACTTTTATTAATGTAACCTCATTGCATATTAAAAAAGCAATTCCATTTATCAAAATTGGATTTGCACACAATTTTTCAGATAATGATTTTTGTGAATTGATCTGTATTGCAGGAGGCACAATCATAGTTAAATCTGATGAGAGTTAGACCCTGTTAATTATATACTCAATATCCTCTTTGAAGAAAATGAGGAAAATGTTATTCTCAGTATAGTTGTTGAGTCAGAATTGCATCTTCTATAACTATTTCTGTAACTCTTGTTCACAAATACTATCCATAGCTGAAGTTCAAGTTATAATTAATATCAGTAAGCTGTGAAGTGTCAGCAAAATCATTATTTAGTATCTGATTTCTAAAAGAAGCAGTGCAGCATAACAGTAAAAAAGTACAGTATTTGGTTTAAAATACAGTCTCCTTCACTTACTAGCTATGTGACCTTAGGCAAATTATTTATTTGAACCTCTCAATGTACAAAATTTCTTAAATTTGTTATGCAGATTAAAAAAATTTAGGAGCCCAAGTATTTAACACATAACTTCAATAAAGGGTGGCTATTATGAATACATTGCTATTGTCAAATTTAACCATTTTTTTCTGACTTCATTGCATATTTATACATGAACAACTTATAAGATATTCATCTCAGGAGTGCATTTAAATATAAATCCTCTTGTATTTCACAATCAGTTTTCGATATTATACGGCTCTCCTTACCTGAAACCTTAATGTGCTGGTCAAATAGCTCATTAAAAAAAATTTTACAGGGCTTCCCTGGTGGCGCAGTGGTTGAGAATCTGCCTGCCAATGCAGGGCACACGGGTTCGAGCCCTGGTCTGGGAAGATCCTACATACCGCGGAGCAACTAGGCCCGTGAGCCACAATTACTGAGCCTGCGCGTCTGGAGCCTGTGCTCCGCAACAAGAGAGGCCGCGATAGTGAGAGGCCCGCGCACCGCGATGAAGAGTGGCCCCTGCTTGCCACAACTAGAGAAAGCCCTCGCACAGAAACGAAGACCCAACACAGCCAAAAATAAATAAATAAATAAATAAATAAAAAATAAAGGAATTCCTTAAAAAAAAATTTTTTTTTACACTAGTATGAGCTATAGGTCTTCTTAGAAGATTCAAGCATGTGTTTTGTTCCCTTCCCCTCCATACACTTCTCCTTGGGCATACTGCTTTCAGTCATTTATTATTTGCATGTTCTCTGGGCTCTGTCTACATGGCTCAAGACTATACAATCATCTATGTTTAAAGAAAGAGTTTGTTAACCAGGAATTGTAACCCTGTCTCTTCAAAAGAAGAGCATCAGGTGTGGGGATTAAAAAATGGACAGGGAATTTTCCTTATGTCATAGCATTATACTACCTTGTGTGTGTGTGTGTGTGTGTGTGTGTGTGTGTGTTATCTCATGATCAGAATTTATTATTTTGCTGTAACATGTTTCTAAGGCAAATCCACACTACCCTTTCCATCCAAGGATTCTTTCTCAGGAATAGAAAATTGACTGACTACATAGTGTTGTCTCAATAAATTTCATTATAAAAACATTTTTTAAAAATTCAGTTCAGACATTGAGGTGAATGCTCACTACTTAAAAATAAAGTAGCTAAAAGGAAAAAAATGAAGCCAATAACTTAGACTTCATTCCAAGAATAAGATGTGAAATCAACAATTTCTTATAATTTTTCTCCTTGTATCATCTGGAAGATTATCACAGTTCTTACCTGCATTTCAATTCAATTCAGTAGATTTTCCCTAAAATTCATCAATACACTAAACCATCTGCTAGAATAAAGTTCAGGAATGAAGTTATATGTACAGATTATATTCATTCACTCTACAAACATGTGGATATGAAGTAGAAAAATATTGTTATAGTGAATCTAAATTTTGTTATGTTTGTTATCAATATATAGATAAGAAACATGGTATCTGAGGTAAATAAGAACTGAAGAATTAAAACAACAATTTGTTTCAGTATGATAGCACTTTGCCATAGGATAGATCATGGTTTCCAAAGATGTTCATGCTCTAATTTTTGGACCTTGTGGATATGATACTTGATGGAGCAAAAGAGACTGCAGCTGTTGTTAAAATTAAAGATACTATCATGAATTTTCCAAGGAGGCCCAGCCTAATCACATGAGCTTTGAGAAACAGAGTACTTTCTCTGGCTGGAAGGAGAAGGAATGACACAGAAGAGGAAGTCTGAGAGATTGGGAGCTTGAGACTGACTGGACAGACTGTTGCGAGTCTGAAAAGGGTGCGGCCAACATGGCAGGGAGCACAGGTGGCCTTAAGCAACTGAGAGCAGCTCTTGGCTGACTGCCAGCAGGGTAAGAGGGACCTTAGCCCTACAACAAGGAGCTGAATTCTGCCCATAACCTGGATGAGCTTGGAAATAGATTCTTCTCCAGAATTATACCTCATAATTCCACGTAAGAGTCTAGGCCAACTAACACCTTGATTTCAGTTTTGTGAGATTAGCAGAAGAGAAACCAGCTGACCCTGCTTGGACTTCAGACCTAAGAGAACTGAGATAATAAATTTATGTTGTTTTAAGCCACTAACTTCATGGTAATTTGTTAAGGCAACAATAGAAAACTAGTATATATTTTTCCCCAGTTCTCTTTCACATGAAGGTGTTATTTCTGTAACAGAGCTATCAGACAAAATAAAATTTTTTAAAATAATAAAATGTATTCTTTTACATGTATTTAGAGTTTTTACACTCAAGCCTGATTCATTACCTTCATATTTATTTAAAATAGTTTCTAAAATTCTTATGTGATTGAAGTTAATGTAATATTTATGCAATCAAAGTTAACATTAAGACATATAATGATTTTATCAGGTAAGCCATGAATATAAATTACAAATTATCATAATTATTTAAGATCATAATATTTTCCTGGTGAAAATATTTTTTCAAAAGTTATGGTTATTCTTATTAATTTTGCAAGTGCACTTTCACAATGAATATATTAACAAGAGTTCTTTATGATGAGTAAGTAATAATAACCATTTAAGAATAAAAATAATTACAACATGGATGGAAAGTCCTTGTTTAAATGGTTTTGTCTGCCATTTATGCACAATATGAGTTAGCAGAGGATATGATATTTAACAAATATTGTCATTTCAATAATCCCAATTCTTAGAATATATTTTAATGAAATACTTCTAAATATGAAAAAGTTATGCATAAGGGTATTCATTGCAGTGTGCTTTATGGTAACTTCAATTTATGATACTGAAGTGAACTAGGCAATAGCGATATGGTTACCCAAATTCTGGGATACAAACTCAATAAGAAATGATGTACCTGTATAAAAGATAGTTATAAGTATATAGAAACTCATAAGATTATGAGTTTAAGTGAAAATACACAAAAACCCATGCTATTATAATAACTTAAAACCTTTAGTATTTGAAAAGGAAGAGAATACATACAAATATTAATAGCTTTTTGAATAATGGAATTATAATAATAGTTTCTTTTGTATTTTCAAATAATTTATGGTTATATAATTTGTACGATTTTATTTAAATGCATTAAAAATAGACATCATACCTATTTCTTAAGCCCTATGAGTCTGATTGAAGTCTTTCTTCTCACATAATTCCATAGCTTAATGGAGTCTGAGCTTGGACAGCAATGGGTGTTGCATTATGCTTACGGTGAAGTATCAAAAAAAAATCTTGAAAATGAGGGAGAAAAACTGACCCTTGACATTTTGCTCACAGAAATCAGTAAGAGAGTCATTCTTTCCTGCTCATCTTTACCAGTACTGGTCCAGGCTACAGCACCAGTCACCTCATCTTCCTTCAATCATTTCTCATATCCCAGTGCAGTCAGAATGATGGATTTCAGTAGGAGATCTGCTCACATCACCTTGCTTAAACTTTCTAATAGCTCTCCTTATCTCTGAGGTTAAAGGATAAAATTCTTAACTTGGCTAACAAAGCTGAGCAGAGCCTGCCCCCACCAGACTTTCCAGCTCTTTTCCAAGGCTCTCGTATTCTCACTCTCTGCTCTTCAAATGTATCGTTCTTCAGACAGTGTCCCAAACATGGCAGGCCTTTGCTCAGCCTTTTCCCTCTGCACCACTTCCCAATCTGTTTGTGATGTTAATACCCAGTTATCCTTCAGATATCAGCTCCAACATCTTCATTATAGTTCAGGACCTATTTGTGTTGTATATGCACTTATCTAATACTCATTCCTTTGTAGTGCTCATTTAAATCAATTTGTAAGTATACTTTCATTTTTGTGATTATTTGATTACCTGTCTCTGTCAACATAATGGAAACACTAGGATTAGGTCTCTTTGTTACCTGGTGCTTAGAACAATGACACATAATAAGTGCTCAATAAATATTTTTGAATGTATGAATGAATGGGTGATGGAAGTGATACTATAAATTAGCTCAATATAAAATCAAAAGCACCTTTAAGTAAAAATCAAATTGCTAGTACAATATGGCAAATGAAGGTGCCATTGAACTTCAAGTATTATAGTTCCATTGGCAAGGTTAGCATTATTGCATAAATAAATTATTGTTAGCATGAATGCATCAGTGTAGCTTAGTCTAATCCATTAAACATTTGAATCAACAAGTTGCTAAGTCTTTATATTCTTTTTCCAATAAACCTTTTGATTCCAAGTTGGCTTTTGAAGTGATTAAGTTTACGGGAAGAAATGTCATGGCAATAAAGCATGAATATGCTGGCTCAGTTGTCAGTTTTGCTCATGTAAATTACTAAGTTAGTATTCTGATTTTATATAAAATTGTATAGATGTGTCTATGGCCCTAAGAAGTGGGGCTCTTTCAATGTGGTGACAAAATTAAATTTTGGGATTTGCTGGGTTTAGCTCTAACCCTGAACTGTGGAAAATTTACTGAACACAGGTACTTTATAATTTCTCATTGGATGAGGTCAACTGGCCTTTTCCAAACCATGTACAGTCATTTATAATGTGCCTTTTAATTTAATATGCCAATATTCATTGGCTTCTATGCAAGATGAAAAAAAAACACCTCTATATATGTATATGTATGAAGATAGAAGTTTTCATTTAACAGACATTTCATAAATAGGATAGAGAAATGAAGAGAGTTCTTGACCTTGAGAAGGTTAGAGGAAATAGACATGAATCAGTGAAATAAAAGAAAATGCAGTAAACAAAAACAACAACAATAGCTTATGTGCTCAAGGAAGCTTCTGAAAAAGAATAGAGAATATATAATTTCTGAATGAAGAAGTGTGATAGTGTGATAGTAACTAGATAATGAGACAGACATGAAGCTAAAGTGATTTTATTATATTAGAAAATGATCAGCTGAACCAACTATACATTTAATTTTTTATTGGTGACAAGATGCTAGTAAATGAAGGAAAGATGAAAATGAAGAATTCAGAGCAGTTTAAAAAAAAAAAGAAGAAAAAGAGAGAGTTTGGATATGTATACTAGTTAAGGTAACTGTAGATGCTATTACAAATAATCTCCAATTTTTAATGGATGAATATTATAGAAGTTTATTTGGCCCTCACATGTCAAGGTGGGTGGCTTTCCTCCATATAGTGATTCAGAAACCCAGGTTCCATCTGTCTTTTAATTCTACCATCCTCTTCTGCATTTAGGTAGCTAAAGATAAAAGAGAATGGAAAAGGCATGCCCACTTCGTGAATAACCTGTACATATTCCATTGGTGGAATCTAGTCACAGGGTCAAGCTTGGCTGCAAGGTAGACTGACTGGGAAATGTAGTCTACAGATGACACTGTGGAAAGAGGGTCATTAGATGACAATAGTTTTCTACCAATTAAGCTCTGTGAAATTTATATTGAGGCACATGAAAGCAAAATCTATAATCTTAGCACCCTAACATAAGGATGCTATAAATGCAGTGAAAGGAAAATGAATACATTCTAATTTAAGTAACTTCACCCCAAAATATATTTTATCAGTTTTTGGAAAGCATGAAACCTAAAAACTCTACCCTTAGAGTACAATATTAGGTGGTCAATTTCAATAAATCATTTCTAGGATTATATTCCAAATGTTTCCTTTAATTTTCACTCGTAATTATGAATTACAGAAGGAAGAAATGATTACTAAATCAATTGAGCATGCCTCTTTTATCTGGATCAGATTTATTTCATAAGCATGATTAGATAATCTTAAATTTGTAGAATATTTTTATCCTTCTTGGACTTTCAAACTTTTTAATGCACTGTTTTTGATTAAATAGTGAAAGTATTTAGATATTGTGTCACATGCAGCAAAGGAATAGATAAAATTGAATTTTTAAATATATTCAATTAATGTTTTGGGACATTGATTTCCCAGTGTCTAAATTGAGCATAATAATATATGCCTCAGATACCTCATAGGACTGTTACAAGATTCAAATGAAAAGGATGTGAAAGTTGTTAGAACATTAAAAGTAATTTATAAATATAATATCTATCTGTCTATGTGTGTCTGTGTGTGTGTAGGTGTGTAGTTTGTATATGTATGCACACATACACGCACAATGACACCTAAAGTGTACTTCTAATGGGGTAGTAGAACAGCAGAATAATTAGGTAAATTGGAAGAAAGGCCTATTTTCTGAGATGCATCTTGACATCCCTCTGTCCTGTATCATCAGCTAATTAGCTGCCTGAAGGCAAGTTCGATCTCTCAGGGTGCCGTCCACCTCTATTATTCTATGAAAAAGTAAAATCGTAAGGATAATGCAATTGCATTTCACACACAAAGTTACAACTCACCCTTTCTAGTCTCAGCCTCCACTTTGATTTGATTTATTTCAGCTTTCGTTCTGGGACGCCACCTGTCACTTTTCCTAATCACTCTCTTCTATAGCTCCATTTGCCCTCTTGTCCCCAGCCTGATGTTAGGAAGTGAAATTATTTTCTGCTGTAGTCCTCTATGTTCGCTTTCGTTTGGACTTTTCAGAAAAGGTCTTGTGTAAGCACTATTCAAAAATCCAAGTTAATGTACCCAATTGGACACAGGGTACAGAATTAGAACAGAATGCACAAAGACTGAATCCTCAACCCAGGACTTACGGCGTGACCATGAGTGAATCACTTAATCCGGCAGGCTTTAGCTAAGGGAATTACCTTAGTTACTCACTCCAGGATACAGAAATTGAAAGATCAATGGGATAATATATGTAAAGTGATCTTTGGAAAGAAGCAGAGGGGTAAATAAGACTTCTTCGCATCCTCTTCTGCTTTTAGAAATGAATTGCTCTAATGTGCTTTGTTATGATTGCCATGTAAGTGGTTCACTTTCAAACACTGCTGCAAATCCTAGCAAAAGTGGTTGTTCAGCATAAGTTAGAATAACGGTACTAAGAATCATCTGTGCTGGACCAGAGAGGGTAAATAAAAGTGATGAATATTCAGGTTCATTATGTTCTAAATCCCAGTTTGATAGAGCTGCTTTGTAACATTAGAGAAATCACATTGTGTTAAGTCTCAGGTTCTGTGTCTCTAAAATCTGGTAAATTTACTGCTGATTTCATGAATAATAAAGCAAATCTCTATAAAGTGCTCATTTAGTGGATATACTAAATAATAAAGGGATTCCTTGTATTCTGCTATTTTCAGTAATGCTTCTTGCCTTCGTTACTTAGACATACGTGTCTTTTTTATTTTTATTCTGAATTCATACTATTTTTCACTAGATTGTGCCTAAATTGAAGCAACCAGAGACAGAAATAAACCAGAGCCTATGTAGGTGAACCATACAGATGAGGAGGATAAAACAGTCTCCAATTCATTGGATTCTAGAGTACCAGGAAGTGCCTTTTAAATGCAGGCTGTGTGTATAAATGGATTTAAAACACAAAGCCAGATGCAAAGCTGAGGGAAGCCAAATAGCCCTTGCCCTAAACTGGCAAGGCTTAGAGTTCTGGTGCTACAAACCATCAGCTAGACCTGGCATCTTTTCCCGAATTACTATATTAGACTGGACCATGAAAAAATAATTTATTGTCAGGGACAATTCGAAGGGTGGAGAACAACCCTGATTGCCAAGAACACTTGTAAATTTTGCAACAGATACACAGTTCAGAAGGTTTACTACCGTCTGTTTCTCCCCTCTTCATCAGCAATGCTGGTAGGATCATAAACCTAATCACTGATGCTAATTTATTTCTCCTGCCTGCACAGCTGCACTTTTCTAGGACTTGACACAGGAAGTGATTTGAGTATGTATGGATTTCACCAATCTGACTGTCTAATCAGGGATACTATGGTGTAAACTGTAGCTTTACAATCTCCTTGAATCTTCATTTTCGGCACTTACATCTTTAAAGACACCAATTTATTGTGTGCTTGCTAATATAATACTGGTTTTTAAATTCTTATAATAGTTATATATAACTCTTATAATAGTTAACCAGACTAGTGAATTATTCCTATATATAAATTTGAGCTGTCTGGACCACTAGATACAAAGAACATGTAGGTCCAAATCCCTAGCTTCCATTCAAGTTCTCCTCAAATGACAGATCTTGCATAGAGTCTTCCCTGATTCATGTAGGGGGAAGAAATGGCTAGCCTGGAACCGCCATAGTTCTTCTATGAAGCAAACTACTTCCCATCTCATTTTACAGGTATGTCTACATATCTGATCTCTCCCACTAGTCTATAAAGTTCTAAAAGTTCAAGGCTCTGATTTATTAATTCTTCAGAGAAAACAGAATTTTTTCTCTAAACAATTAATATACGCTTCCTACTGCATATAGGATAACCACCAAACCTTCACTATAGCTTATAAGTAGAGTGGACATAGCATTTATCTCATCTTTTTGAGTGAAAGGAGGAATTGCTACTCATTACTTTTGTGATAATAAGTATCAAGTCCTGAGAAAACTGAGATGTATGGCCGCTGTACTTACACAAGTTCTTCATGATTTGGACATTGCCTTGATTTCCAGACTGATTCTCCATCATGCTCTCATACGCACTCTGAACTATAGCCATGCTAAATTGTTTGCAATGCCCCACAGGTGCGATGTTCTCTCTCATGTCTAAACCTCTAGCAGAAGACTCAGCTGAAATGGCAGTTCTCCGTAAACCTTTTTTCAGCTCTCAGAAAGAGTATCAGCCCTGTAGGACTGTGTGCAGATTCTGATCATCTTCATTTTTTTTTAATACCGCCGAAGAGTTTTTGACTTATTGTAAGTACATCATTAATTATAGTGTTTTGAGAAAGATTTATTTTAAAAAAAATTAATTATAATCCAAACTGGACCCAAATATTACATTCTGGTCTGAATATAAAACTAGAAAATAAAATCACATGGCATCAAATCTGGCTTTGAATTTTACATCTTTAAGGTGACCAGTGCATGACATTTACACCCTGACTCACCCATAATGTTTAATAAATTGTTAAAAGAGAAGCAGTGAAATACTTGTAAGTCACCATCTGTCCTTTAAATTGAGCCCATAACATTTCAGGTATGGTAAACCGTATTGTGATTGTGCTATTGATGTTAGATAGTAACTTCAGTTACTGGAAGCTATGTTCTTTAACATTACTGTTCTATTATAACTGTGCTTGGTTTCTGCCATTAAAGAGTATTGTGCAAAAATACAGGGAGACAAAATTTTATGTGTGCTTTGAATAATGAAGCAGATTTCCAGACTTCAGAACAAATTAGTCTTATTTTGTTGAGTAAATAAATATTTAAAATACTAATGATTTTATCTGATTAGGTAGTAGTCTGTGTATGTATGTTTGTGTATCTTTACATGGACAAGCGATTTAAGATATATATATAGATATAGATAGATAGATAGATAGATAGATAGATAGATAGATAGATAGATAGATATACAGATTTTTTAAGCTGACATGATTTTTACATAAAAATAATCATAAGCCAGAGTATACCAATTCAACATTTTGAAACATCTCAATGAGAAGTAAAAATATTGCTATTCTTAGTAAGCCAAAAAAAGGTGTTGCATCAAGAAGAGTGAAATGTGAAAAGTATAGAAGTTTCATCAGAAAATTTTTGAAAATCAGTATTGTTTGAAATTACAAAAATTAGAAAGTCAGCTAATGTCCTCAAAGGCCAAAGTCAGAAGGAACTAACAAAACGTACTAAGAATAATAAGGCAGTAGGAGCTGCGAAATAGGAGTACAGTCTGGTAGTGAGATAAAATATGCAACAATTACATTGCTTTTAAAAGTTTTTGCTTCAGTTCCATGCTAGCTTTAAAATATATATTAAAATGCTTTTACTTTTAAACTCAGTCTTCAGGCTGTACTAAATATGTACATAACCTCCATTTGTTTAGAAATGTAACTTCATTTTCCATAATTACCATCCTAACTGCTATTCCAGTAGGGCTTTGTTAATTTACACTAATGACAGGGAGACAATTGCTGAATTTTTGCAAGTTACTAAGTAAGTAAACAAATATAAAAAAAGTCATGGATATTTCATTTCAAGATGTAGTTTATTTATTTATTTTGACAATTTTAGTATAGTTCTTAATTATTCTAATAATACTAGGACCAGTCAATATCCTGATGTGTATTCTATGAAACTTAAAATATAAGAGATGCTTTCTTGCCAACAAATTGCTTGGGTTAGCCAGCTTAGGGTACCAAATTATCCTGAGATAATAAAGTTTACTTTTTTGGGGAGTGTATTCAATGTATTCCCATTTTTGGGAGTGTATTCAACATTTTTTGGGGAATGTACTCAAAGCTGTTGTATACTATACCTGTCTTTGAGGACCTCACACTCCAGTATGACTTGGAACTTGTATTTTTTTTTAATACTTAACAATCTTCATTTATTCCTGATTTCCTTCTTTAGTCATTCTAAATTAATGAGGTATAATTATAATTTATCTTGAACTATGTTTTAGGCTAAAGGGCATTTATCTTTTGTTAGTTACTATTGGTATTACTGTTAGTTTTAGATAGGATAAATTCCCAGACTCTGTGACACCTCCTAAATCTTTCCCTAAATGTTTATTTACTATTCTGTACAAATTCAAGCTATCACTTGAAAAAAACTTTAAAATTATATGTTTAAACTATGATTTGGGGAATAACTTTTAAAATTTATAGCTCCAGAATAAAAATTGAGATTTTTTGATTCTGAGCCTAAGTCATAAAATGAACCAAAGCATGAGACTTACCCCCTTTGAGTCTCCAGAATTTTAATTAGTTTCTGAGTTCTTACCTTACTTTCTGGGAATGTTTTTATTTTATTTCAGGGCACTAACTTTTATTCAGAATTCTATGACTGTAAAATCTTAAATCAGCATAATAGAAGCTGGTGTAAGTGAAATAAATTCAAAATTCCTGCTTACAATTCTGAGGACACAAGTATCTGGCAGGAAATCCCAGTCTTTTCCCCAGGGGGCCACACACACACACACACACACACACACACACACACACACACACACTTGGAGAATTCATACTTTTGCAAGATTTGAATTGACTCACAAATCTCTCTACACCCTTCATATAATTTTCCAACATTAACATTATACAGTCTTTACTTACTAATGCAAGTAAACACCATGTGCCTTGTGTAATGCCATTTATCCATTCAGTAATCATTTTCTAAATTAGTGAGTGAAAAAAGAAAACCTATCATAAATGCCCTGTTGACCCGTACTACCTCAGCAAAACCATATTGAGACTTCTTACATTCGTTTCTATGCACACAATCCTGTCTGATTTCTCCTTTAGTAGTGTTTTCAATTTTCCCATGTTAATAACCTCATTATAACATAATTGTGTTTACTGTGTTATTCTAATACTCATAGTCTAGACAAGCATGTTTGCGTCCTCTTCTCCGTCCTTTCTTCTTTAACAAATGATAATCTCCCCTCATAATCCTGGGATTCCCAAGGTCTCCAAAGCCTTCTCCACAGGAGAACAGAAGTCACTGCCTTTTCTTGACCCAACACAGTCTCACTAGATCATGCTTCTTACCATGCTGACATATGAGTGTGATCTATTCATTGTTTTTTATGAATTTTTATGTACAATTCACCCAACATTACTTTCTGATTCTGATTCATTTCAGGATTCAACTAATCAATATTGACTGCACATTTTAGAAACACGGTATAGAAGAAAAAATGGATCTTAAATAAAAACGTTTGAAATGAATCCCAACTATGAATTTTATGTGGCTTTGGGGGAAAATAATTCCCTTAAGCTCTCCTGAAGTTGTCTTCTCATATACAGAAGGAAGATTATACTTGAAAGTAAAAATGCAAGGATGTAAACGTTACCTTACAGTAAAATTTTAAAGAAAATATCTTATTATCTTCTTGTGTTCTGATTGTACCTAACAAAGGAATCCAAATACAGTGCTCAGTATCCCCATGCACCCCAAAAGAAAACTGATTTAATTAGTTTGAGAAACTTGATAAAAACAGTCTCAAATTTTGATTTTTTTCTATTTTTGAAAATATCATGTGTCCTATAAACCAATAAAATAAATGACTTAGAAATGAAACTTATTGTAGGGGGAAAGATTTAATTAAACCCTTAAATATCAAGTTTTGATAATTATTTATTGTAGAAAAATGTTTACCTAAATTTATAATTGTCCTACTTCTTGTTTTTTAAATGCCATGACATTCATGCTGGACGTGCTTCTTTTTTTCAAAATAGGGATCTGAGTTTTTTTGTCTTTCAATTTCTATTGACATCTTATTCGTTGTCAGAAGAACAATAAGCTGAACCCCCAAATAACCCTCCAGAATCAATTTTTAGAAGGTAATAATGTCTCTTTCGGATACCTAAGAGCACATAAAATATTTGACTTTAATTCAATAATAACAGCAACGGACCATTTTAACTTTCGTAACCAATAGAGCTCGTGGTAATATAATGAAGTACATCAGATTCACTGAGTTATTATGATGGCAGTTTATCAGCTCTGCACAACGTGCTGGCAGAGAAGGTACATCGATATATTTACTCTAATATATATTGTTACGCAGTATGCTATAAATTCTCTAGTTTATGACCTTCTGGGAACTGAGGGAAATGATTCAATTAGCAAGAACACGTGAACTGGGGGAAATTAAATCAACTTTAATAAAAACATCTATAAAACATGTTGCAAGCAAAGTATAGTGGTCATTAGGGGCCTCATTCCTGGAAATCAATAAAACATTTCAAGGGTCGTATTTTTATAACTTCTTCTTGCATGTTAGTTGGACTCCGCTCAAGGGCATCCCGAAAACTGCCAAAAACTGAAGACTCCTGACTTCAGGGACACCGCATTTCTAACGAGGTTGCTAGCTGTGCATTAGCCCTACGTATGGAACTGGGCCTGTGAAAGCATCACAGCAAGTGATACGTGAATTTAACATTGGTAGGAAACACATGCAAGAAAGGCGGAACTCATGAGATTTTTGTTTTCCCTCAAAACCCACGGTTTCCTTGACCAGATATGGTTTTCATCCATTTTTACCTATTCAGATCCTGCTTCTCTTTCATAATTGTGGGAGTGGCGATGCTTTCTATTGCCTCTTTATACATTTATGTGTTTTTTTCAACTTTTCTAAAATACCTATGTATTTTTAATTGCCCTTACAAAGTAAATAAATAAATTCAAGCATATTTGAAACAGAGCAAAAATGCAAATATGTGCCTCTCTTCTTCACTGCTTCCTGCTTCCCGTACCTCCATTTTCAATTCTACAACTAGCCTCTCAGGTAATTGCTGTTTACAGTCTAGTATGTGTTCTTCTAGAAATATGTCGAATATTTTTAAAATTTTTTAAATCTCTATGCACGTTTCAGGGCCCAGATCAGGGAGCCACCTGACCCTAAAACATTTTTTCAATCTTCCCCCTGGTCAAATTGACTTCTTTTTTTATGTTCCTATAGTTCTTTGCTTAAACTTCTACTGCAGCATTAATTGCACTCTGCATTGTCTTATTATAGTTATGTGTACGTGTCTTTCTTCCACAGAGACCCTTAATTAAGTAAAGATCAGGATAATGACTAATATATCTTTACATTAACTGCCATACTCACAGGAAATATAAGGACATATTTATTAAATGAATAAATGGATGAGTGTATGGCGTATCTGTGAAACAGGACAAGTAATGGATGCTAAGGGGCAGACAGGTTTGTAGAAAAGGGATATTTATCCATCTGTTTTGATCACAGAGAATTGCTGTGACCTAATTGTGGAAAGTGATAAAATAAATACATTTTTAAAATGTAGCTCTGGCTTTTACTATTGTGCTACACAATAACATATTACAACAATTCAGATACACTTACTTTTCTCTGTGATTTTATTACTATTCTGCTACAAAGACAAACATTGTTCCAATACTCTCAGACCCTCAGGGAAGGAAGAATGATTTTCACAGTAGTTTATACAAACACGGCTCTTTAAATTGCATCAGGAAAGCTTCTTTACAACCGACAGCAGTCATAGAATTTAGACTCTCAATTGCAATATAAAATTAAATTTTCAGTTTTTCCTAGCTGTGGAGAATGATTTAGAGGTTAGATTGGAAAGGAAAACTTGTTACATATGTAGAAGAGGTTTTAAAAGTGATTCATTATAAGAAAAACAAATTGATGACATTTTAGAAGGTCCTTAGCAATGAGCTATTTTAGTTTGGGGTCCTTGAATCAATCTAAATATACAATTTGGGCAAAACATTAATTCATAGTCATGTAAGGTATTATATGTCATTTAAAAAGAAACGAAATTGTCATAGGAGTCTATATCTTCTATTTTTTTGGACTCTCTCCATCTTAATATACTCAGACTAGCCAGCACCTTCCAGAACATGGAACAGAAATTGGCTCACCTTAATGACATAACCCACAACAAGTAAATGAAACAGAAAGGTGATGCAAACTGCCCTGAAATGATAGCTCTCTTCTATGCAACCATGGCTACAGTATTACAAAATTTTTCCACTCTTCTGTTGCCAACTTTTTGGTAGTATTATGTATTTGTACATAATGATAACGTCTGTTCCAGTTTGACTACTGTTCTCAACTTCAGTGTCCCTTAACATTGACCTATGTGGCACATGAGAAAATAAAGCTATAGGATTCAGGGGACCTTCAAATTGACAAACATCTTTATAAACATCTGTAACTAATTCCTTCCTATGATTTTTTTTTTCTACTAGCAACTAATACAGAATTCAATGCAGGAAAGGTAAATATTATGAGTCGATGTCTCCTAAAAACAATATTTGGACAAATTCTCTGCTTAATAGTTTTCCTCCGTGGCTGTTGGTAGCTTTCACAAACAAGGGACTTCAGTGAAGGTGGTGTCCAGCAAATGTGTGCTATGAATGATTATCTGGGAGCATATGGACCCATTTTGAAACTAAGTCCGGGCCATGCTTTCTGTCTCCTTTCTTATGTGCCCCTCTTAGGTTCCCACAAGCACTAGTTGTATTAAAATTTGTGATTCGACGGTGTCTACTTTTGAGCTTAAGTGAGAAAGAGGTTCTCCTAGTGGCTTATTCAGCAATGAAACAGAGTATCTGAATTACTGGAATGTAAAAGATGCCAGACTATTTCACCTTCACCCTGTTCTTCTCTTCTAGAAAGCTTTTCATGGCAGCCCTCCAGCTGCTTTTCTTCCAGTTGAATTTGAAATGCTCTATTACCTTGGCTAAATTTCAACTATGTCAGTAAAATCCCAAAGAGCAAATCAAGCTAGCAGCAAAAGTGCCTTTCCTAAGTAAATAGACTGCTGACCCCCAAATTTGAGAAGAGACACCATACCATCAAGATTATTTCATTGTCAGTTTTAATAAAGGCAGCCATTTTCTTGTGCAGGGCTATCCATTGATGAACTCAGTTTAAAGGAGCTGCCTATCTCCTTGGACTGAATACAGCTCATGGCAGTACTTGAGTTCACTTATTGTGCTACCAGTATGACCAACACTACCCCAGTCGCCACTGTAAAACGCCAGAGACTGGCCTCAAAAGGGAGGCCATCCATCTTCCCCTAAAAAGCAATCAGGACTAAGTCCATCATGTCATACATCCTCAATAACCTCAGCTTCTATAAACAACCCATTCCTTTCTCTTCTGAAACAAACTAATCAAAGCATGTGGTTTTTGTTGATTACATCCACCATCCTTCTTTGTAGTGCCAAGTAACATTGTCTTCACTCCCAAAGTCATCACTGGTTGAAATCAACTACGCTACTCTTTCATCATTCTTGGTGAGTCCAGGAAGGTCTTCCATCTAACACTGAGATCCTTGGTCATGTCTTCTAATGAAAAGCTCTTCTATCCCACCTTATGAACCCATTTCCAGGGTCTTCCTAGACCTGGTCAATCCCAATCATTATAGGCAACATCTCTAAAATCTCAATTTCAAGTATTTCACTGTCTGAGCACTGCTTATTACCTCTCCACCTTACTTCTTCTGTGAGCCCAATTTTAGCCATTACTCAACCCCATAGGAACCTGCAATTCATTGACACTATTAATGTTTTACTGTCCCTCACCCGCACTTAACCTTACTGCCCTTATACATAGCTTAGATTACATGACTCACCATTATAATTGTCACTCCCTTGCCTACTCCCTCATGTTCTTTGCCTGTTTTTTTCCCTTATCAAACTCACCTGTCAAACTTGAGCTTTAGTTAAAAATCCATCTCTCCTCCTACTGCCAGCCTACAGTGAGCAGTGAACATGGTTGAAGAAAACCAACAGCTGTACTGATTGATGTTAAATTTATGGCCACAGATTTATGACTCAGCATTTCCCAGAAATCCTCCTGCATTTCTGTTGTCAATCCATGCTCCCACACTCTGAAATGACTGTTTGATAACTTCTCTCCTCAAACCTCAAGTGTCTCCTTCCCCATCCTAACTCTTTCAGTTGATTACCTTGACTTTTATATCCTTTGAAGAAAAGCTATCAGATGATAACTTTCTAATTATTCCACCACAGATTTACCAACCTTTCTTCACTTTACCCATATACTTCTGTTTACTCCTGTTTCAATGGGTGAACTGTCCCTGACACTACTGAAGTCCAGCAATTTAATCTCTATGCCACGCCTCCTCATGCACTCAAAGTCCTTGCTCATTTTTCTCCTGCACCAATTAATTGATTGTTCCCATCAGCATACAAACGTTCTGAAATATTCCCACCTTAGGGAAAAAGCTTCTTTGATCAAAAGTCCCTCTCCAGCTATCACCCTTTATAGAAAAACTCCTCAAAATGTTTGTTTCTGTTACTTTCTCTCTTGATATATTTTTTTAAACATCTTTCTTGGAGTATAATTGCTTTACAATGGGATACAGCCGGGCTTTTAAGCCCACTTGGCTCCTGAAAGTTCTCTTTCCTGGGTCCCCAGTAACATCAACCCTGTTACTTCAGTGGTCAATTCTCAGCCTTCATTTTATTTGATAGTTGCTTTTGACACATTAATTTACTACCTCCTTACAAAAGGCCTTCTGTACTTGGTTCCCATGCCACGACACTTTTCTGGTTTTTAGCCTATTTGACTAGCTACTCTTTTTTTTTTTTTTTTTAATTTATTTTTATATATTTATGGCAGTGTTGGGTCTTCGTTTCTGTGCAAGGGCTTTCTCTAGTTGTGGCAAGCGGAGGCCACTCTTCATCGCGGTGCGCGGGCCTCTCACTATCGCGGCCTCTCTTATTGCGGAGCACAGGCTCCAGACACGCAGGCTCAGTAGTTGTGGCTCACGGGCCCAGCTGCTCTGCGGCATGTGGGATCTTCCCAGACCAGGGCTCGAACCCGTGTCCCTTGCATTAGCAGGCAGATTCTCAACCACTGCGCCACCAGGGAAGCCCAGAGCATTTTTTCATCGGACATTTGACAATGGATTTCTGGCATAGTTTTTAAATTTTCAGTAATTATGTTCCCTAAGTATTAGATACTACTAAAGAAACAAAGTAGATACCCTGCATCAAGCTCAGAACTCTACCTACAAAGGCCCTTAAGAAATTTTGGTATTGTTCTAAAGGATAAAATGGACTAACATAAATCCATTACTAATGTTTGAAAATAATTTCTATTAAACCAAGACATGTATTTGTTTAGCCTCAGATAAATGTGAAATATGCTGGTTTTATGAAAAACTAGGCTAGGTCATAGTAATTGGATAAGTGGATCTACCACATCCCCTTCTTACTCCTTCTTGTCCGGATCTGTCTATGGTCCCCCCCATCCTGACGTATAAATGTTTCCACAGATCTCTCTTTGCAGTCCCTTGGCCACTGTAAGTATGGGGAGTTAATAGCTTGAATATCAATTACATAATATAACTCTAGTTAAATAATAATTGATGCAGAATAATTAATGGTCTCCTTTTGAAAGTGACTAGTTTGAAAAAGGATTGAAAAATCCCAGTCATAAAATTGGAATGGTAAGGCCAAGAAAAATTCTCCATCTCCCTGATGCACTATGTCATTCATAGCTCAAAGATTTTGGAAAAAAAATCTTTGTTTTGTTTGACAACATTCCATGGTAGTCTAGAAAATGGATATTAAAATGTCTCTTGGGCTTCCCTGGTGGCGCAGTGGTTGAGAATCTGCCTGCCAATGCAGGGGACACGGGTTCGAGCCCTGGTCTGGGAAGATCCCACATGCCGCGGAGCAACTAGGCCCGTGAACCACAACTACTGAGCCTGTGCGTCTGGAGCCTGTGCTCCGCAACAAGAGAGGCCGCGATAGTGAGAGGCCCGTGCACCACGATGAAGAGTGGCCCCCACTTGCCGCAACTAGAGAAAGCCCTCGCACAGAAACGAAGACCCAACACAGCCATAAATAAATAAATAAATAAAATTTAAATAAAAAGAAGTGTTTATTTAAAAAAAAATGTCTCTTGTATGAATCTCCTATACAGAAGATGTACAAATAATTTATGTAGATACATGCCACTCAAGGAGGTGAAGTGTAATTCCTTCCCCTTATAGGCTGCATTTGGTGACTTCCTTCATAATAGTAGAGTATGGAAGGAGCAGGGAATAACTTACATTTAAGAAATATGAAAAGCACTACCTCAGGCATGTGATCAAGGTTCACATCATCAGTATAAGTCCTACTGATAGAATGTACCATTATAAGATATAATAAGAATGGCATTTTACTGTAGTCTGTAGTCTTCCTCCCCAAAACCCTAACTTCAGTCTAACCACAAGAAAAATAACAGACAAACCCAAATTGAAGGACATGCTACAAAATACCAATTAATATTCCTCAAAACTTTCAAGGTGATCTAAACTAGGAAAATCTGAGAAACCGCCCCTGTCTACAGGAGCCTAAGGATACATGATGACTGAATGTAAGGTGGTATTCTGGATGGGACCCTGGAACAGAAAATAGACAGGGAAAAAAACAATTAAATCTGAGCAAAGTGTGGACTTTAGTTAATAGCACTTAACCAGTGTGGGTTTCTTAATTGTGACAACGTACTGTAGTAATGCAAGTTGTTAGCAATAGCAATTGTTGAAACGGGGAGGGGTAAATAGGGGTATAAATCTAAATCTATTCTAAAATAAAAAGGTTGTTTAAAGTTTAAAATGTCTCTTGTACTATCCACTATAAAATAGCATTTAATGTTTACAGGAACATACCAGATCAAGTAGAGTGATAAAAGAAATAATTTTTGATCTTTGGTATGTAATATTCTTTAAATGAGAAGGGTTCTGGTTAAAGAAGAATGTATTCGAGAAAGTCATTCTATCACTCCAGCAAGACTGTGTTTTATGTATAGTCTTTGGTTTTAAAGAGTTGTAACTGCTACAAATACAGTTGAAATACATGTCTCAATAAATAAGAGGGAAAGTGGATGAATCCTAGTAAAACCTTACTATTTTAGGAATCTTCTGGAGAATTATGGGTTGTTCTGTATCCTTTGGATGTTTCCATTCTGCTGTAGCTAAAGCATGACTTACTTCCATCATCATTCCCTTTCACAGATAACAATACACACACATGCTATGTGCTTGTCTCCTCTGGCATACGTAGTTCAAGAAGGCAAGCTTATTCTGATGATCTGTATACTCTGAGTTATAAATGGCTTAATAGTATTTTCCTCTCTGCTGTTCCATTACGATTTCTGGCTTCTTTGAACAAAGGTAATTATTGGTAGTCTATCTTAAAAACCTTTACTTAATAGGCGTTTTGTGCAATAGTTAGATGAGGGCATGTCATTTATTTCTAGCAGAGTTTATTTTGGAGCTGGAAGGTAGCATAGAGTTCACTTGCTACAAAACCTTTGTTCTTTAAAGGAAGAAATTGAGGCAGAGAGGGGTAAATCATTTACCTAAGGGTACATAGTTTATTGCAAAGCATGTACTGGAAATCTGACTCCTACTGTTCTAAAATACTTCCCACAAACTAATATTCACAACAATTATTTTCCCAACATTTTGGATTTTAATAAAGTTATTTAAATTTGTAGTTATCACAGTTTCTGACAGAATATGTTGATATTCATATTTTTGACAAATGGAGCAACCATTCTAAAATCGTACTGTATCATTTGTGGATGATAATAAGATATAAATGAATGTGCCACCCACAGCAGGATGAAGGACCCAGCTGGAGATAGTCCATGATCCTCAGAAGACTTTAGCATGGTCCATAATGCTGAATTACTTGGGTTTTGTGTGTGTGTACGTGTGTATGTGTGTGTATGTGGCACAGCTGAAAGATAATTTAAAAGAAAATACAGTCCACTATTTTTTGTCTTTTATTCATTTATGTGCTAGAGATCCCCAGGCAATGTAGCCACTAGTTAAGCTAGTTATCCACTGAAATTATTTTGTGAAACAGACAATTATATATAACATATTAATTATAAGTAATATGTAATTATTATAAGTAATATATATCAATTATATATATTATAGGTAGATAAATCTATATATATCTTATAGGCAAGAACAAAGGGGGAGATTATTATAAAAAGTCAAATAAATAGATTATCAATTGATAGCTGGATATTACAGAATGCATATACACATATCTTTAACTTCACTCTTTCTCATAAGCAGTTAATTTGCATATTTGCCTTGGGAGTTCAGGAACATCTGTGGTAACTATCTGGATTTGGTTGCCAAAAGCCTCTAGCCTTATGAACCCAAAGTCACCTCTGAAGAGAGCTTTGGGGCTTATGATCAGTGTGATGATTCCTTACAAGGGTATCGGTGTCTGTGGTGCATCTGATAGAAAATCTTGCCAAAGAACACTAAGCACAGGGCAGTAGAACCATGGAAGGAAGAGGGGAAAATAAGGCTCACAGAGGCGCTGACTGGCGTCCCCCATGTAATGCCTGAGGATATAGCTCAGGCATCACCAAAAACGGAGCCCACTGATGGGGACCCAGAAACAAGCTTTGGCTATTAAGCCTTTACCTGAACTGTCCTGTAGTGCAGCTGGGCATCCCTATTAGCCCTGAAGTCTTAATAGCACAACTTGAAGATGTGTGGCACACCCAGAGATGAAAATAAGAAAATGTCTTCAACCAGAAGAGCAAGCTTCCACCATAGTGAAGCTTACAGAATGGGAGTTAGAAAACAAAATAGCTAAGGCATCAAGTGAAATGATATACTTGTCAAATGTTTCAGCAGTAGGTGTTATATAACAGGTAAAATGCTATTTAAGCTTACCTTATGATACAAAATTCTCAAAATCTCTTTAAGGCTATTTTTATAAATTGTGCTATTTTAATGTGAGTATATAGGCAGTGATAGAGCTACACATTAATGATGTACTTTACTTTTCATATAGCCTTTAAGCTCCATGTCCTAATATAGTTACTTAAATATTCTCCAGCTGGTTTGAGAAGACCCATATATAGCAACTTTTTGTCATACCTTGTTGATATATTAGTTTTGACTGTGTTTTGAAAACATGTCAAAATTTGGGAGTGACAATTACAATTTTTCTTAATTAGAGCCTCAGACATTTGGATGATGCCAAAGGCTTAGATAAATATTCATATATGGAGTAATGCTCAAATTTCACACACTTTGTTAGCATGCCAACTACAAGAGAAGTTGTGCCCAATAAAGCTGCCTCCCAGGAGGATGTCTGTGTCTACACAGGCAACTTTCAACCACTGTAGTAGATAAGTCAATCAAGATGATAATCAAATTCATCAAAATAATGTGTCCATTTTTGGATTGGGTTGTAAGCAATTATACTCCAATAAAGATGTTAAAAATAAATTAATTAAATTAAAAAAATAATGTGTCGACTTTCTTTTCTTTTCTTTTATTTATTTATTTTTTAACATCTTTATTGGAGTATAATTACTTTACAATGGTGTGTTAGTTTCTGCTTTATAACAAAGTGAATCAGTTATACATATACATATGTCCCCATATCTCTTCCCTCTTGCATCTCGCTCCCTCCCACCCTCCCCATCCCACCCCTCCAGGTGGTCACAAAGCACAGAGCTCATCTCCCTGTGCTATGCGGCTGCTTCCCACTAGCTATCTATTTTACGTTTGGTAGTGTATATATGTCCATGCCACTCTCTCACTTTGTCCCAGCTTACCCTTCCCCCTCCCCATATCCTCAAGTCCATTCTTTAGTAGGTCTGTGTCTTTATTCCCGTCTTGCCACTAGATTCTTCATGACCTTTTTTTTTTTTTTTCCTTAGATTCCATATATATGTGTTAGCATACTGTGTCGACTTTTTTAACTGATTTCCTTGAATGGGATTGACTCTGCTTCACTAAAAATAGAAATGTAACAGCTTTCATTGGTCAATGACTGAATTGGTTAGTGTCTGTCTGTATAGCTAAAACATATTTCATAAGAGCAAAATAGTTAACTTACTGACTTGGTAGTTTCAAAATCATTTGAAATTATTTTATTCTTTTTATTAAAAATAATTCAAGATGGTAGAACTCAAAACAGTATTGCTCATTTATCCTCTCTCCAGCCCAGCTTATGCTCTGTTTCACTTTTTCCCCCAATACTTTTTTCAAATGTAGTTAAAAGGATTAATAGAAAAATAAAGACCTATAAAATGCTACCTAATAGTAGATTCAAAAGTTATGAGTACTCATCAAATTGCTATTACATTTCTAAACCTGTACTCTCAATTTCTGTCCTTATCTCAACTTAAATGCGGGGGAAGGGAAGAACCCTAGCTCCTTTGCGTACCTCTACTATAGAATAGATCTGTTGTTAACAAACCTGGCTGATCATTAGAACCACCATTGGGAAAGCTCTATAGAAGAGAGATGTCCTGATTGAGTGCATTTATTCAGATGATGGAGGAGGTGAGAGTATTTCCCGTTTAGATAAGAGTGTGGAATGCATCATCTACTCACACAAAAACCAGCTGCCACAGCACCTCATGAAATATAGAAAAACCGGAGAGCTTACAAGTTCAAATTCCAGAATCCTTAGTCTGGAGGAGAATTTTGTGAGCTCATGCACGAGGCTTGCATGCTCTAAGCTCAGAAAGTCCTTCAGTTGGCGGCCACCAAGACAGGCCATAGTCAGCTTACTTTCCAGCTGCCTCTGACCACAAGCCTGGAAGCACCAGATGATCTGAGAGCGGGAGGAGGATCTTGGCCTCGGTGGTTTGCATAAACATGGTGTGATAATTCTTCTAGTCAGGAGGAAAGAGAAATGGGCCATATTATGTCATTAATCATCAAAATTGTATGTCCATGTATATATTTGATAATAAATTCACAGGCATCTGGGCTAATTCATTTGAAAGTATTTTATAACCAATGTCCTATTGGGTCTTCTATTTAACATTTTTCTTTATGGTGAAAGATCATTATAATATTCCAAATGTTTACCTTAACCACATATCATTTTACAATCATTTTTGGTTTAATGACATGTTTCTGTGACCTATTTTATTAAATATTTTAAATGCTTTGATATCAGGAACACGAGTCAATTATTTGCTTATTACAACTTGATACATTAATGGAGTTAGAAATAGAACCCAAAATTTCAGATTCTCAGGACTCAGCGCTCCAATTTGAAAGGCAATAAGTAAATCAAAGACAGTGTCAGTGTCAACCATCAAACAATAATATCAATATATTGGATTAGGTTTCAATTCATTACAGTAAGCACTTTTCATACATTGGGTAATTTTATTTCATTTTCAAGTGTCAACACCTTTTAAGTGTTTTAAAATCAGTTTTATAACTGGCTTTGGGAGAAACACAACACTTGACACTATTCACTTAGCTGATTATCATGTATTATGAGAGTGAAGCAGTTTTAAAAGAAATTGACTCATTTTATTCCTCTCTAAATAGCACAGGATTTCTAAGGTGTTGATTCTCCGTAACTGTGAGAAAAATAGTAAAATTACCCTGGTAAGTGTCCCAACTTCTAGCACAGCGACAGCATTAAGTGATTAAGACCTAATTCTAACATTGTTCTTAGTAAAATGCCCTAACCAACCCTCCATGTTCTTTTCAGTTCACTTCAGCATGTTTCCAGATTGTTTAATGAAATGTGTCCTGTCAGTGTCTGACCCCTCTGGGAGCCAGTGAATACTTTTATTCCTAAATAACATTAGAGAGATCTTTACCTTTTCCAGTAATCTATTGATAGCATCTGATACAATTTGGAAGCCTGAGCACGTGGCTTGGGAAGCATGACTTAATGTTTAAATATTGTCTATTGTAACAACTCTTTGCGTTAGGATGCAGCAAATGACTTCTATTTATTGCTCACTTGCTATGGGTCAGACAATGTAATAAATAATTCTAGCTGTTATAGCAGTCCAGCAAGGGGAGGAGTATCCCTGTTAACCTGTCCATTTGACCCTACTTGCTCATAACCAGAGTCAATTTTGATAAATTTGCATCCAGAAAAAGATGACTCACAGGGACACACCACACACACACACACACACACACACACACACCCATGCTGCACTCAAACTGGTCTTTAAAGGTATTGAAAAATATCACAGCTATAATTAAAATTTTCTTGCAAACTATAGGTGGTCTCCATTGCATACATTATAGAAATTCTTCTTTCTATAAGCTATGTTATCTCCAAAACTTCCAATCTCTTTCTTTTTTCTTCCAACATCAGTCCCTCTGGCCTTGCTCTGCTCTAACCACTCCCCTCTCTGGCTGCTTCTCTGGTCTCCTCCTCAGTCCAGTGTCATGCACCCTAGGATTTTTTCATTCTTCTCTAGTAGAGCAAGCCTTTCTTTGTCTTCTCCAGTTGTCCTCTTATTACATATCCTTTTCCAGTTCAACAAAAGACTAGCACGTTTCTGCTTTAGGAGATAGGGGAAGAAGGAGCGCATGTAAATCCTTAAATTCTAGAATTCTTTTCACATTCCCATTTCCCAGATGAGAAAAATGAGATTCTGATAAGTAAAGTAACTTGTTCAGCTGCTTAAGTCATCAAAATACTGCTAAGTATTTTAACAAGAATTTAAAGAAAGTGGTTAGATTTTTTTTAATTTATGTTTTTTCCACTACATAACACTGTTTATTGTGGTAGAAATTATGTCCAGATGTATGAACTTTAAAAACCAAAGATAGTTGTCTGGTATATAGGATGTATCCTCTGTAGGAAACTCCTGTTGATTCTCAAAAATCTGTCAGTCCCTTTTATTTTATCTTTCTTTTTAAGTCAAGGTTGCATAACCCATTTAAGTGTTTAATTTGAAAAGAATCCTGGGAAATTTTCTCAGCCAGTCTGCCTTCTGAATGATAGACATCACTGAATACAACTGACTCTTGTTCATTTCTGATAAGAACCTGCATTTTAGACAATTATTATCTCCTAAAAATGTGTCACTTTGTGTGAGCTTTTTGGTGGCATGTGTAGTTGGGATAGACCATCATTCTAACCAACTAATCTGAAAAACTGAGTCAATAGACAAGGAAGTGATGATCACATGACTCCTGAGAAAGCAAATATTAGTGATTGCTGTCTACTTCCATGACCAATTTGAATTATGGGTTTCCATAGGTAAAAACATTAGCATTCATATGGTAATGTTTAGTCCTCTCTGAACTGGCCACCTCCAAAAAATTAGTTTTGATTGAGATAGTAACATATGGTGAAAGATAAATTTCTTAAAGGGATAATATTCTATGTTAAGGCAAATTATAACAGGTTAGGAGCAGTAGGAAACAGGAAAGCAAAAAAACTGCAGCTGGGAATATTAGCAGAAATTCTAAGGAATGGTTCATGCTTGGATTCCATCACGTAACAGATACAACCTTATCTTACACACAATTTTGAGCAAGGATGTCATTTAACATCAATGTATTCTTTAATATTTTTCCAACAATGGAATTACAAAAAAAGCAATATCATCATTAAAATATCTTATTTGTTTTATTCTAAATTAAATTTTATCTAAGGAACTATTTTTAAATTAGTAACCATTTATAAATTAATAATCCCTATGCAACCACAAGATACTGGAAATATTTTCATAAAGGATGAACATCAACCTAAAATTAGCAGTGGGCTCTTGACCTTGGCTTTGTAATTGGTTAATCCTTAAAAAAAAAAAAAAAAAAAAAAAAACTCTGAATCATGGCTCCATCTGCAATATCAATTTAACAATGTCAGGATCAAATTCCCAGGACAAATTTTGCTCTCCTGCATTTCTGTCCTTGATAATAATTACACATGTTCCCACAAACTCATTCTCAATGACTTTTGCTCATTTCTTAATTCCTCGGTGACTGAAAAAGTTGGAGTTCAAAATCACCTGATTTTCTTGGGAAGTCAAGTGGTAAGAGATGATTAGAGCTGTTCTGTATAAGTCTGCTGAGAATTCCCTAAGTTACCTTGGAAATAAGAACAAGTCTGAATATCAAAAATTAGAGATAACGCTTACTTATAGAAAGCCTCTGAGAATATTCAATACTAGTAGTTCCTTCATGGTTCTGAAAACTACATTAGAGATTTTTTCACATTTCTATAAACTTCCCTCTCTCCTATCCAATCAAACATGGCCATGGGTGTAAACTAAATATTTAGATTCTAATCCTAGACATGTCTTTGAGAGGAAAAATGTCTTGCAAAAGTAAGTTGATTCATGCTGTCATTATGTGCAGAAATTACCTCTACTTCCCACCCATCAATCTCTGTATTTCTAGGTACCTACCCCTGCAGTAGTTAGGCACTGAGAATGAGACAGTAGAATTGAACAACAAGGCAGATATCCATCTTGCTAGTTCGCCCTCATTGAAGTTAAGCCAGATCTCAGAGAAAAGATTGGAGAGCCTCGACTGATACAGAATTATTTGAACATTTGAGTAACAGGTCAGCCAGTATAGGATTGATACACTAACAAATGAAATGTGAGTTTTAGCAAGCATGACTTTGAAAACAAGATAGAAGTTATTGGTGTTGAAGCAGTTTAAAAAAATACTCAGAGTTACAGAAAAAAAAAATTCATTCTGAAAATAAATGAAGAACATGTTCTAACCTCTCATTCAGCAATTGCTGTTACCAAGAAAAAAAATCAAATTTGAAATAAATCTTCCTTCAACTAGCAAGCCATTAGAGCTCAAAAGTCATTGTTTTTAGAATCCAGGGTTATTAGCTTCTTGACTCTCTGAGCTGACCATATACAGAAAAATATGCTTAGAGAGGGGAAAAATCGTAATCTACAAGGAGAGTTCGCTCAAGAAATTTAAATAAAACATACAAAACTAAAATATACAATAACTTATTCACTATATATATATAAATGTTTAATTTCCTTCCCCAAATTTTGGCAAGATAAATGTCAAATGGCAATTATCTGGCCTCTGTCTCTGCCTCCCAGTAGGATCCAACAATTCCGGAAAGTAATGATCTCTATTTTGAAAATCAAATTTATTAGTGGGTCTCAAGACTTGTTTATTGAGCACAGTTCTAACCCTGTTAATGCAACAGTGTGAATGGGTTGGGAAGGAGGAGATGGGTAAAATAGGGACATCAGCAGTAACACTCTTCTTTCCTTGAATTTTAGAGATGGATCTACTTAGCAATGTGTGAAAGAGAAATCATTTCATATGCACTTTTCAAAGTGATTCACATCCATTATTTCACTTGGTCCTCTTATTAACTCTGTGAATTAAGAGAAGGAAGGTTTCCCTATTTCTCTATTTGAAATTGGAAATCCAAGACTCAAAGCATTTATTTTCCCAAATCACGTGACTGCTAAGTCATAGATGCAAAAGTAGAAGCCACCAGGTCCTTCTGACTGTAAGTTCAAGTCCTCTTCTTTTAAATCCTTCTGACACCTGGAAAACATGTCCTTCCACAAGTTCACCCTGACAGTATCCAAATTGTGAGCTGGACAGCTGGGTTGATAAACTCTTGGGCAATAAATAGTTCATTGAGTACTCAAAAGAGAATTGTCTACGTGGATAGGGATACAATACACAATACAGACTTAAGTTATATTTAGCACAATAAGAGAATTTATCCATTTTACAAGTGTCTAGTATAATATGTATTTCATGCTGTCTACAATGTAATCTTATTTTTATAAATTTATTTATATCTTATTTATTTATCTTTGGCTGCATTGGGTCTTCATTGCTGCGTACGGGCTTTCTCTAGTTGCGGCAAGCAGGGGCTACTCTTCCTTGCAGTGTGCGGACTTATTGCGGTGGCTTCTCTTGTTGCAGAGCACAGGCTCTAGGCACGAGGGTTTGAGAAGTTGTGGCGTGTGGGCTCAGTAGTTGTGGCTCGCCGGCTGTAGAGCGTGGGCTCAGTAGTTGTGGTGCACGGGCTTAGTTGCTCTGCAGCGTGTGGGATCTTCCCGGACCAGGGCTTGAACCTGTGTCCCCTGCATTGACAGGTGGATTCTTAACCACTGCACCACCAGGGAAGTCCCTACAATGTAATCTTAAATACAAATCTTATGTCTTTAAACATTGTTTATGCTCTCGTGTTGTGGATTTTCAGTCAATATAAAATAATATTCATAATTTTTAAAATTTTTATCTTCTATTTCACTCTTCCCATGAAATCTAAATCTGTTATCAAAGTCAGAAATGATAAGTCATCTTATAACCAATGTTCTTCAGTAACTTATAAACTGGTTACTTATAAACTGTAAGCACTGGCACTACTAGAGTAAAAACAATTAATTTGAAAATAAAATTTGTAATATACACGAAGTTACAAGAAATCCATCTGAATGCTCAATAGTTATTTATATTTAAGTCTTCATTCTGTTAAATTAAAATGAGACTTAAAACGTCAAAGATAGACAGACAAATTGTGAATGAATCAATTTTAGCCAGCATTGGAGTTGGCCAAAATCTCTTGGACTTTCACCATGGACTTCAGTAAGAGCTGAATGATTGAAATCATTGTCTATTCTACTCTAATGGTATCTGAAGAAGTTCTGCCTCTGAGTTCGCTTTCCAGGAAAGTGGATTTTTGTGGGTCTTATTGTCCCTGAGCCTCCATTTCCTTTTCAGTTTTTACTGCAAAAGAATCTTCCCTTTTTCTTTGCTCTGGCAAAATGACAAGCAGAGACTCAGGGATATGCTTGTTGCAGACCCATAGAAGCTATTAGAACTCTCAGTTGGCTCTGCTTTTTCTTTCTGTTGTTGCTATTAAAGGGTCCAGTACATCTAGGGGTGATATGGATTTCAAAGTCAGCCTGAGGATGTAGATAAATTATTCACTCATCTTAAAAAAGCACTTTACTTAAAATAACTCTAGGCAACTAAGAATTATGCTGTTCTTCTATGTTTAATTTTAAGTGCAAAAAAAGACTAACAGGTGCTTCCTGAATGTTCTTTGTATTGTCAGTGGTATAGAATGTCATCACATGATTGATGCTATGTGAATACTGACTTGAGACTTGAGTAATATATTAAGAATGTGAGGCAGTCAGCTTTGTTCACCTTCATTTGTCCTACAGATTTTTAGATACAGCGTTTTGAAGGATGGAGTGAAGCAGCAGTATTTCAGGCAGAGCTCTGGCCTCAGACTGTGTGACAAACAAGTGTGATAGTGACCAGGAGGCCTAAACTCATGGGGACTCAGTTTCCACATTTCTGTATGGAAGCAGCTGTTCCAACTTTATGACCTTAAAAACGTTTTCCAGCTTTCTCAGTTCTATAAAGAAAAGATGTTTCTCTAGTCAGCAACTGGGTGCTCCAGAGAACTGGCCAAGAGAAATGGCTGGTAGGATTTCCAGCAGGGCATGCATTTACCTAGGTAATCACCACCCAGTTCAGGAACCAGAGGAGGAGTCTGGAGACTCATTAAAAATAACCAAGCTCTCGCTTTTGTGGAAGTCTGCTTTGCTTGTGACTTTTTACTAGTGTGAAATTTTGTGTCAGAATGAAATTGTCCCAGGACTTACCTGGGGGCGCAGTGGTTAAGAATCCACCTGCCATTACAGGGGCACAGTTCGATCCCTGGTCCGGGAAGATCCCACATGCCGCGGAGCAACTAAGCCCCTGTGCCATAACTACTGAGGCCGTGAGCCACAGCCACTGAGCCCACGAGCCACAACTACTGAAGCCCACGCGCCTAGAGCTCGTGCTCTGCAACAAGAGAAACCACCGCAATGAGAAGCCCACGCACCACAACGAAGAGTAGCTCCCACTTGCCACAACTAGAGAAAGCCCATGTGCAGCAGGGAAGACGCAACGCAGCCAAAAATTAATTAACTAATTTTTAATAAAAAGAATGAAATTGTCCCAAATCTCATTGTTAGGTGGGGGGGAAGGAATGGAAGGAGGAGGTAGAAACTTATTTCTGACTAGATGAACTAATTAAAAGCACTACTACTAGGGAGGTGAGCAGGAGTCTTCCTTAGTTTAAATTGATGTTATCAGTTTCTATGTGGAGGGAGTTAGGAGAATCTGAAAGCCCAGCCTGCCTTCCTCCTTCTAGCCAGCATGTATTCCCCAAAGAGACTGATTTCTTTGAGATCAAACAAGGGAGGTGTTGCCTCCATAACGCTCTTAGTGGAAAAGGAAGGTTCCACATCAGTACCTTAGCAGTACATGCTCATTAAATATTTGTTGAATGAATGAATTAAAAAGAAATGAAGGAATGAGGCTCTTGTGGCTTTCCCTTGGGAAGTATGCTGTCAGATTCAGTCATTTTACCAGAGCCTGCTGAAGGGGAACTGATATAGAAGTTATATTTCAGTGGGAAAGAAGGAGAGTGATGTTACCAGTGGCAAGCTCCATGGTTACATGTTGCTGATGAAGACTGTAAAAAGGGCTGGACCAGAAAGGCTGGCAAAGGAGGCGGAAAGCACTGGACAAGGAGCAAATCAAGGGACATACCTGGGAGGACTGACCACAGACGGATGTCGAGCTCATTGACAACATGGCAGTGTTTCGTTTCAGTCACCGTTTCTGTTTGGTTGTGGCATTCAGATGTCGTCTATTTTACCCGACTTCGGATTCAAAAGAAGCACTCAGTTGCAGGAATTGCATTTTAACAGGGTTGGTATCTCAGGGAAAACTGACCCTACATCCATTAAGCTGCCAAAAGCCACAGAAACAAGGGCTGACCCTTTTGAAGTGAAAGGAGAAGCAGCACATCAGCTTTAGACATGGAGACTCTAAAGGGAAGGCACATTCACACTGTACTGTAATCGAGCCATGCTGGCAATTAAAAGCATGCCATTTTTAAGAGGATCTCTATCCTGATGATCTGATTGAATAAAACATCTCTTTCTGTTCTATAGATCAGTCACCATTTACAGAAATTAGCCATTTTCTATTGAGGACACAGGGGGAATATGTAGGAAAGTTAAATGGGAAGAGGACGAAGAGAAAGCAGAGAGATGAGAAGAGTCATTTTCTCTAAGCATCCCAGCACACTTCTGCCGCCAAGGCTGCATCTTTGCACACTTGGTGCTTGTGTGTTGATTAACACCAGTATAGTGTATCTGTTATTACTTAACTGACATGTTGCTGCAAATTATAGCTAGAGCACCATAGTGGGTTACAGATACAAATAACATTTAAAATAATTTCTTTCCTTTATACCTGGAGGAATTGCGAACTCAACAGCAGGTTTTCCCTTTACTCTAAAAGTCCATCCTGCTAACTGAGTAAAATAGCTGTTTTTCGGTTCCTGCTGAGTTTTAGATGTAATGTGTTATAAGGTGTTTATCCTCTCACCGATTAGCTCCCATTACCATTAATGGGAGTTGCCTGAGCAAGTGCTCCATGAAGAAGTGAAAGTATTATCTTCTCAGGATGCTTTCTAGGGAGATGCTTTCTTTCAGTGAATTATTTTCTTCACCTCAGCTATCCTAAGTGTGACATCCTTTCTTGTCCTGTCAGGTTTTGTTTTTTTCTATAGTGTTGGCAAATAACATAGAGCCATATCAAAAAGGATTATAATGAAGGGCATAAAGATTATAAAGGAGAGTTGGAAGAGTAGTTGGAGGCATGGATAATTTAGCAATCTCCCCCAAGGGCACAGCCAATCTCACACAGAGCTGGGGTTAGAAGGTGCCCCTGTGGAGGGATTTTTTGGATTGCAAGACACCCATCTTCTTAAATCCCCCCCACCCATAACCAGCTCTCACTGGTTCTGCCTGTTCTCTTGCCTTTTGGGGGAATGGTATTAAAATTGGAGTGAATTTTCTTCTCTTTTTTAAAGTTTAAATACCCTAAAAAGCGAAGTATATCACCAGCTGGTTTAGTAAGGTACGCAGTGAATAGGACTATTCTCATTTTACAAATGGAGAAAAATGAGGTAACACAAGATTCAGTGACATTTCAGAAATTGGCCAGAGATGATTGTCTCTTAGCCCGGTGATCAGAAGAAAATGGTTAGAATTGTCCCATCATTTCATTTCATATTTTGCTTGAAGCAGGGAGACCCACAAGATATGGCCAAACTAAAGAGACAGAATGAATAATATTCAATTGGTCAGATCTCATTGTGGGCTGATATATCTGCAGATTTGCCAAATGGTATTTGACTGTACTTGATTCCATTTTATGTTGAGAAACAGGAAATGGTTTTGCAACCAAGCACTTTGTCGTCAACCACAGGAAGCTCGCATGTTTGCATTCACACATGCTCTTCAAAGTCTCCAGGGAGCCATTTCAGGATAAAACATGCCGTCATAACTCTCTGCCTGTAGAGTAAGAACAATTTGCCTTTTATGTTTGCGGACTCTTCCTATCAGTTTGAGAGAAAGCAAATTCTGAGGAAGGAGGCAAAGTAATAAGTCACTTTCCTATGGACTTTCCCAGTCAAACACATGAATGGAGTTGGAAAAACAACCTTGAAATAGCACTTCTCAAATGGAAATACCTCCTTTTAAAAGATTAAATTAGGGTGTTATGATCAGCAGCAGACCAGCTTTAAAGAAAGAATTGTGTTGTGTTGGAAGCCCACAAGGAAAAAGGAGTAAAGAATAAAGAGAATTTGCAATTATTTATTCTAGAGAACCGAAGATTGAAAAATGCCAATCAATATTCAAGTACAATAAAAGCTTATAAGTTGCTTTTCTATTCATTCAGAATTTTTAATAAACTGGCAGGACTCTAATGAAGTTCCTCTTTATGTTATGTTCAAGAGAGAGACTCTAGGAAAGAAAGGGGACAGAATAGTTACTTGGAAATATTTGAACAATTTAAGAAAGAACGATTTCCACTATCAGTAGGCATATAAAACTCTTCTAAAATAAATTCTATACAATTATAAGCCATTCATATCTATCAAAAGCAGATCCCTAAGAACCCCTAGTAGTGAAAAGCTCAACATATGGCTGCCTATCCCCTAAATTTCCTTTATTTGTTCATATATATTTACTCATTCATTGATCAGTTTTGCCAGGCCCTGTACTAGGTATCGGAGATGTAAAATTGAATCATGCAAGGTGTGTGGAGAAAATATGAAATTGTATTTCTCTCTGTTAATAACATTGTACCTGTGAGTCAGGGTTTTTTATGAGATAGAACTCATCAAATTTTCTCAGTGCACAGGAAGACACCATCACATTTGTTTCATTGTAAGTTAACTTTCACACTTAAAAAAAAATTGCCACAGAATACCATTGTAAAAGCCACATGATTTCTTATTAGCTAAACCAGGAGAGGTCTAGATTTTTTAAGGCCCTCTTGCTTTTCCTCCTATCAAACTGTGTCTATGCTATAAAGGATAGCAATGTTTGTTCGCTGTAGCCTGTAATCTGTGTACCCAGTCATTCATTCATCTAATAGTCATTGGATGTTTATTATGTGCCAGGCACTTGCTGTGCTCAGGTACTGAAGAAATGAAGATGAATGAAACAAAATCCTTGCCCTCAAGTAGCCTCTGGAGTTATAGCACTTCCAAGAGGACATCAGATAACCAGGAGACAGAATGTTAGTGCTGGTTACAATGCATTTCTCTTTGACCTTCTTTGGGGATCATAACAACTTGGGTTGACACAGGACACAAGAAACCCAATGAGAAATAGACTCCAAGAAAATAGACTGCAATCACTCTCTACCCTCAAGGGAAGTAAAAGTCTTATATAAGTAAATGCAAATCCTAGAATGGAATGTTTCCTTATAATCCCACATATGTAAATTATAGTGAGATCCAAGTATATTAAAATTTCAGTTTTACTGCAGCAAAAGAATTCACAAAAGTTACTTTCTGTTGGATTAAGAGAATGGGCAGTGTGTTTATTCATTGGATATAAAGGGCTAGCTAATTATGATAGAAGATTTTAAAATCCACATTTTTTACAACTCATATTACCTATTCCTGCCATTAACCACCCCTCTGAACACCTTACCCTTTTGTCTATAAATTTTTTAAAGCTCTGCTTTGCTTTTACAACTGGGTTATAAGTCCCTTGACTGTGCAGCTCCTGCACCTACTACAACGTACTGTGTACACTGGGTACTCAATATGCCGTTTCTGCTGCTACAGCTGTTGATGAGGTTGATAAATCATCATCTCAATCCATCTCTAAATAGAGAAACGGCCTGCATCTGTTGGGGATGATTTTAGACCATCCTGTAGCACAGAGATTAGATCACTCAGCAAAGGAAAATGATTCTCATAGTATTTATTGGCTGAAGGGAAATTTTTAAAGAGATGGGCTGGAATTAAGTAGAGGAGAAAAGGAGATTCTAGCAGCTTTTTACACCCATGTTATATGGCTCAGAGAATGGTGTGAATGGGGGCTCCCATCCTGGGCATTGCAAATTTTCCTTCTCTCCCTTAATAAAAGTTTATTATGCAGATTGCTTAGGCAAAAACTGGAGGTCTTCTGGGTCATCTCATCCTGTGACCTTGATAAGCAGCTCACACCCTCATAGGCGTTAACATTTAATGTGCTTCGTGTGGGAATTACTAGTGTTTTGTTATTACTCCCAACAGAGTTAGCCTACTTTCCTGCTGAGCTGGAAAGGATTCAAAAATCAGTTTTGGCCACAAGTACACACTAAAGAGTAAAGGGTAGCTTTGGACCCAAGAGGCAATAACTGTAGTTCAGAGAATTAACTCAATTACATCTTCTAGAGTAAATACAATATGTCCTTCCTGCTACTGCTATCAAACCATACTTGGGTCCACTTACCTGTGCACAGTAAAGCCAACCTACTGACACTGGGTTGTGGTGAAGGAAAGTACAGTGTTTATTGTAGGTACCAGACAAGGAGTACGGGGCAGCTAATGCTCAAAAATCCTGAACTCCCCGATGGGTTATAGGGAAGAGTCTTTAAGGGCAAGGTGAGGGACGGGAGTCACAGTGTGTGATCAGCTTGTGCACAGTTCTCTGATTGGTTGATGGTGAGGTAACAGGGCAGTGTTAAGAAATGAACATTATCAATTCTTAGGCTCCAGCCAGTCTTGGGGCCATGTACTCATAGTCATCATGTAGTTAACTTCTTCCGTTTGGTGGGGGTTTTAACATCTGTAAAATAACTCAAGCATGGACATTAGATACTGTCATCTGTGTACTTCAGGGAGGAACTAAAGATTCTGTGACTGCCATATGACTGATTTACTGTTTAAATTGTTATCAGTTCTCCTGGCCCAATTGTTACTTTTGTCCCTACATGTTCATGTCCTTTCAGTCATTGATTCTTGAGCCAGGCTCTTGTGACTCAGGGGAGGCAGAGACCATGGCTGGGGGGGGGGTCTGTCCCTGGGAGGCTCCATAGGATCCTGCTCAGTTACACTACTCCTGGCTGGTTTCACATCATCTCCACTATCAGTCAGAGCCACAGTTCTCAAACATTAACTGGCATCAGAATCACCTGGAGGGTTTACAAAAGATTGCTGGCATCTACCTCCCGAGTTTTTGGTTTAGGAGTTCTGGGATGATGCCAAGAATTTACATTTCTGACATTCCCAGGAGATGCTGATGCTGCCAGTCTTGGGACACATTGAGAACCCCTGCATTACAGAAAGCAGAAGAAAGAAGTTCTCATGGCTCTTTGGAGTTAGACACAGAATGAAACATAGCTAGCTGCTGCTTCTTACGTGACAGGCTTTACCCTCTCCCCTTCGCAGTTGCCTGACTTTCTTGATTTCTCCTAATCTCCTTCCTCCATCCATTCATTTACATACTCAAAGGCAGCAGTGGATCTAAGAACAAAACCCTAAGAATCTACAAAGTCCTGATTGGTCCCACATTTAGTTGTATGGTGCTTTTCTTTCACTATAATCTGAATTTCAATGTAAATGGGTGCCAGGGAACCACATTGCTGTACACCCACCCAGAGATCTGCAGGTCTTTTATCTCCTGATTCCCTCACAGGGACAATGATGCCACACATTCCTGGTGTCTGCTGACCCCTAGTGGCTCGTGATGCCATCCCCTTTCCTATATTGGTTTTCACAGACTAAACTAGGGGAGGATCATGGTTGGGGTGATGGTAATAATATTGACCAACCATTTGCAGTTTGGGGAAAAAACACGGACATGTTAATTATTTTTTCCTGCTTTATATTTTCTTAGTAGAAAGTAATGATTGGCAAAGTCTTCTACTCCATAAAAATCAAATCTGACAGGTCAACTTCTTACAAATTCAAGACAGTGAGCTATCTACAAAATCCAACTGTTTGCTCAGGATTTAGCTTCTTTTAACTGTAGAGATTAAAATCTGAGTGAAAAGGAGGTTTTGTGTGGTTCCAAAGAAATGAAATTTAAAGGCATATTTAAATAGGTGTAAAATGTAAATCAACTGTGAAGATAATGACACTTGTTTCAGGGAACACTTAAGTCAGATTAAGTTTCCAATTGAGTTCCTCAATATTCCTGAATATGAGCATATCTGCCAGAAAATTTGCGGCTTTTAGTATAGTACATAGTTGTTAAATGAGTATACCCATAAACAAAAAAAAAGAGATAGTTTTCCTTATGGACAAAGAAAATAGCTTAAAATGCACTAACATTCTATATTGTTAGTACTAAGGAATTATAACTTTTAATGTTTAAACAAGGGGAGAGTTTAAAACTGAAAAGAACAGCATTGGAAATGACTGGCACTTGAGCAATTCTTGAACTAAAGGCAAACTTGAATGGACACATATGAGGTACAAGAGAGTGCTGAGTACTTATACAAACTCATCATCTTGTACGGTGAGTCCCCTACATCCGAACAAGTTCCTTTCTGAGAGCACGTTCATAAGTCCAATTCGTTCATAATACTTTTCACACAAATAGTACATAAAAGACAAACACAAAAAATAAAGAAAACATTTTTAATCTTACAGTACAGTACCTTGAAAAGTACAGTAGTACAGTACAACAACTGGCATCCAGGAGCTGGCATCGAGTGAACAGGCAAGAAGAGTTACAGACTGGAGGAGGGAGAGGAGGTGGGAGATGGTAGAGCTGAAGGATCGTCAGCAATGGGAGATGGAGGGCAAGCTGCAATTTCACTCACGCCTGATGTTGATGGCACAGGTTCTGGTTCCTTGCTGGATTCAATTCTATGTGCCCTCTTGAAAAAACGATCCAGTGATGTCTGGGTAGTACTGTACCAGCTACATCACCACTGCTTCTATGCTTGCTTCTGGACATCCTGGGCTTGAAATAAAGATACTGTACTACTGTACTCTATACAGTACTGTACAGTAAAGTACACAAAAGCACAACCACTTGTAGAGGATGCACACACGTGACAATGTACGCCAGGCACGTGAACTAACTTACGTGACTGGACATTCACAACTTGAAGGTTCATATGTAGGGGACTTACTGTATATGACTTCAAAGAGATCGATATTAAGTGAAAAATTGTGACCAAAATAATCTGCCAACACTATTTGTTGTCCTCCTATCCCTCCATGCCTCAAAAGTGAAGGGGCATAATGAACACTAAAATGAATATATTTTCTTGGTGAGCCACAGAGAAGGAATCTTCTTTACAAGGAATAATCTTTAAATCAAGGGTTGGCTTGACTATGCCAGAGCACACACACAGGGAGCCTCTGATTTCAACCAGATTAAGGTGACCCGTGATTCTATGTGTATTGTTAGAAAGGAGAAGCGAACAGAAGCTGGTGAGGAGGCTTTTCTCGAGGAGCATGGAGACGTGTGCTGGGGAGAGCAGAGGGGTCTATGTGGGCACCGTTGCCACCTTGAAGGCTCTCCCCTTAGAACAGCTGGATCACTACCCGGGAATTTGCTTCTGTTTTCTCACTATTTCAAAGTCTTTTTCTGGCAGGTTCTTTTAGGATCTCATCAAGTATGTAGCTATAGTGCTTTATTCACTACGACATTTTACTTTATTGGGATGCAGAATGAAGACTTGCTACCAAAGCACAGATTTGGAAGAGAGAGGATTTATTGCACAAATGCGCAGAGAAACAGTATTACCTGAAAAAATGTGAGCTGGAAAATGACCTAGACTTACAACATTAATAAAACAGATTTGCCTGTATAATAGACACGAAATATAAATCACTGGAAGGAATTTTGCATAAAACCGACTTTCCTTGGGTAGAGGTCTGTCTCTCTGTTATCTTCGTCCCAGTTGGAGATTTTGCACTGTTGTTCACTAACATTTTACAGGTGTTACTGTGCATATTGTTAAATCAATGAGTGTGTTAATCTATAAAAGTTCCCAACTCTTGAAGTTTGTAACCCAGGGTTTTATTTCTGAATCTTGCACTTGCTGACTGCGAGTGTTTCATTTTTCCTGTCTTCGAGGTTACACATTGCTTGTTCCTACCAATGAGAAATACTTTCCAGAATATTTTGTGTCATTTTTAAAAAAAATTGTTTATAGATATCTTTAAAACCATATATAAAATGGTGAAATAAAACAATTTGTATAAGTAATCGCTCAGGTTCTCTGCCATGCCTTTAATCATGCTGTTGGTCTTGCTTGAAATGTCCCTTCATTTCCCTCTTCCAATACAAAGTCCGTCTTCTCCAAGGAATACTCCTAAAACTCTCAATGCCTACATTTTTCTTGTTTTTATTCCTAACAACTGACTTACTGTACTAATAACATACTTACAACTTTCCTACTAGAGTACATCCATATTTTTAATTGATTTGCATGTCTCTCTACCTCTATGGCCTAAGCTCCTTGAGAGGTTCAGAACTTTGTTTTCTGTTATTCCTGAATTCCAACTAACAGAACATTAATACAATAAGTGCTCAGTAAAAATCCTTTGCGTTAAATTTCATGTCAAGACCCAGCCTAATCCTAGTTTATGTGGCAGTTGTAGAGGCAACCAAGAAATAATGAGCAATTAAAAAAGAATAATTCTTGTTCTGTGGTTTGTAAGTACCAAACTCCTGAAGAAATGTAAGATGTGAATATCTGCAATTGTTCTAATTGGCTAACTTCCTGCATCCTGGCTGAGAAAATTAACAATATAGGCCTCTTAAATTTTTATTAATGTTTCCCCCTGATACTTTTACTATTAATATTTTTCCCTAGCTCTACAAAATATTCAGAGGCTTTTGGAAAATTATCATATAGATTTTCATGGCATGTTTCATCACGTTTTCATATAGTTTAGAACTCAACAAAAGGGTGCACTTCCAAAAAGTTATGATCTGATTATTATAAGGTAAGATTTTATTGCAGGATTAAATAATAAAAATAACTAGAAAACTGTGCAAGGGAGAGAATATAAATGGCCCTGATGAATCACAAAAGGAGAGGCGTTGCAATCATAGGTAGCGGGATAAGACAGTCGGGGAAGGACAACTATCACACCCTTAAATTATAGCATGCTTGGTGACATTCACAGTTCTGAAAACCTTTTCCTCCTACACACAGACACATCCTCATCCTAACTGTTCACCCCCAGAATGGAGGGGGACATTAACACCTTATTTTCAGCTCAGAATTAAATTAATTTTATCTATCTGTACATCACTTGGAATTCTAGGAAGAACTAAGTAGGATCTGTCGGCTATATGTGAACAACTAATTAGCCACTCTGTTTCTTACAATATCTTCACTTGAATGATTCTGTCTTTGAAAATAATGGTCTTTGTCCTATGGTGAAACAGATTGAGTCAGCTGTTCCCTGAGTTTTTCAGGTGATGAGCTGATGAATGTGTCCTTTATTTGCAGGACAATTTGGGCCTTAAATTTCTATTTTTTTATAACTGTCCGTTCCCTCAACGGCTCTGTCCCCTTTGCCTATGTAGACTCAGCCTCGTCTGATGAGAAGCAAGAGCAAATATTTAGGAAATCATTGCATCCAACAGGGCACAATAATATAAAAGGAGGGAGGTAGTCCAAAACATCATGCCAAGACCCTTTGGTTTATAAATTATCTGAATAGATAAATGATTGATAAGTGATATAGCCAGAGGTCACAGAGTAAATACTTCTTTTTTCTTTTACATTTTTACATTTTTTTTACATTCATTTTTACATTTACATTTACATTTTTTCTTTTACATTTTTACATTTTACATTTACATTACATTACTTTTTTCATTTACATTTTACATTACATTTTAAATGACTGATAAGTGATATAGCCAGAGGTCACAGAGTAAATAGTTCTTTTTTCTTTTACATTACTGACATGTAAACCTAAATATTGGTTAAAAAACATTAAAATGTTACTACATCCCTCAGAAGTTGAGTCACCTTTTATGAGAATACAATTAGCTTTCAGCGTGTAACTTTATTCCTTGGTGAAGTGATAGTCATCGTGCTATCATAAGGAAAATTAAGTAAAAATTACCTAAAGAACTTTGAATTCCATTTTATGATGTTAACCATACTAGGATGACTACTACTACTATTACTACACTACTACTACTACTGATAATCGTTACAGTTAGCAGAGTACTTTCTATATGCCAAGCATTGTGCACACACCATCTCACTTTGGATCTGACAATTTCAAGTGGTCAGCACTACTCCTGAAGAGTACTCTTCCCATTCTACAGATGACAAACCAAAGACTTAGGCAGATTAGAAAATCTCCTCAAGCTCATACAGCTAGAAAGGAGTAGACCAGGGAGTCAGGGCTCAATATCAGCCACCACCCTTAAAGAAAAGATTTACCCTAGGGACTACCATTTCATATTTTATATCTAGTTATGGCAATATTTTCTAAATGAAAAAAATTAGGCAAATGGTCTGTTAGGAACAAAAAAGTATACTCATGAGAAAGTGGGACAGTATGCTTGAAACTGAGACTCTGTTGGACAGTTAGGACTGTGGAATAACTGTGCTTTGGAGCGCTCGGTGGAATCCAGTCTGCGATACAGTAAGTTGCTGTACACTAGCATTTGGCTTTAGTTGATTGTGATCTTTGAAACTCGATATGCTTATCTTCCACATCCAAATCTGAGTTCATGAATTAAGTTTCTAATGATATCCATCAGAAGATTAATCAACACCTTAATAAATAGTAACTCTGATCGCCGAAGGAAGTATTGTGAAATATTCACAGTCCTTTTGAGTAGAAAGTTCTCAGGTAAAGGACAATGCTAACATAAACAATTGAATGTTGCATTCAAAACAGCTTTCTGTGGACCATGATACAGCTGCAATGACTTTCCTGTTCCTCTACTGAAATCATAACGTGACTGTCTTTCATAAAATAATAATTTTAAGCAAACAGTGCATGTGGGCCAAAATCGTTGGGTCAATCTCAGGTAAAATTTAGCATTAATATGGTTGACTCATAAATAATTCATCATTGATATAAACACTCCTGATTTCCACAGGAAAATCTTTTTCCCAGTTCCCAGAAATCATTTTTGCAGTCCATTTTTACTACACAAAAGCTTGCCATAGATTAATCAGCAGAAGAAATTTTAGGTATTCAGTAGTTTTAAAAGGTTACATTTAAAAGACTTGCTACTTGAAGTGGAATGGTGAATCAAATTTGATTTAAAATATATGCCTTTTAAAAAATCTCCAATAAAATAACCAGTGGGAAAAGTGACAATAAAATATTGGAACTAGTCATTTTTAAAAGCCAATATCATCTTAAATGATAGGGATTCAGTTTCTATAGAGCACTTCCTGGGCTCAAGGTCAAAACTTTAATGTGGTAACTGGCTTAAGCTAAAATCTTTTGCATTTGTGAGAGAGAAGACTTTGGTGTTTGAAATAGATGCAAATGAATACTAAGACAGGGGAAATCTTGCAGAATTAAATTTTAAAAGCTGTCTTTTAGAAAATTCTGTCTACCAGCCTGTCTCACTGACCTAAGCAACAGGCTGAGAAATCAAGATCATTAGTTTAATATCCCCCTGCCTGAAATTTTCTACATGATGTGTTTTTCTCAGTGTCTCATATTTGAAATGTTGAATAATTGCTCAAATCTATTGAAGTCATAAATGTTAAAGGATCATTGGGATAATTCTTGTCCACCTTACTAATTTTAGTGGAGAAGAAAATGGATCAGAGAAACTGTATATGACCTGCCCAACGCTACGAAAATAGTAGGGAGCAACATGGTCAATTATTATGTCAAATGTTGGTTAGCCTGTAAGCCAGCCATTAGTACTGTCATATCACAGCAGCTTTACAAAGAGTAAGGCTGATTAACAAATACACCAATATGTTTGTGTACAAATGATCAATCTTTCAAAATGATTACCTTAAGAGGATATACAAATATTCCAGTGATTGCCAAAAAAAAGAGTTTTGGAGACCCCTTTTTAGAGCCAGATCTTCCAACATTTATGCGTTTATTTAGTTATTTCTTAACAGTGACTGAGAGCCTACTATGCATTGGGCACCACAAATAAAGAGATAAAAGCCACTATGTCCTTGTTCTTAAGGACAGCAGTAGAAGTGAAGATGGACAAAAGGAGACGTGAGTAGGAAGCACAGTTAATAAAATTGGAAGATTGATTGTATTTAAGGTACACAAGGAAGGTGGAGAGGGTGAAGGTTAATAATAACTTACATATACTGTATCAGGCACTGTTCCAAGGATTTATGAAAATTAATCCTCAAACCAACATATAACGTATAACTATTCTCATCTTTATTTTACAGATGAGGAAACTGAGACTCAGAAATAATGAACTTTCCCAAAGTCACAGAGCTGGGATATGAACCCAAGCAGTTCAGCTATAGAGTCCACATTCTTAATCACTAAGCTATTATAGGATGGTTTTGATGCCTCGAGTACCTAAGCAGATGGAAGCATTTCTAAAGTAAATTGGATGTGAAGAAGTACAAATAGGTTTATGAAGAAGGGAGAATGATGGCCATCTTTTTTTATTTGGACAGACTCAGGGAACTGTTATGGAGTCAAATGTTTTTACATAGTGGTCAGGGCTGCATTTATCTCTCTGGGAGTTATCAGTGCAAAGGTAGCAGTTGATAATATGGGTGTGGCCAAGATTGTTCACAAAGGGTATACTGAGTGATAAGTGGAGTTCTCTGAAGTACAGACACCCACACTTAAGGAAATAGAGCAGAAAATAAACCAGCAAAGTTGATTGAGATGGAAAAGTCAGAAAGAAAAAGAATAAAACTTAAGAATATTGTATTAAAAATTCAAAGATTAGAACATGTTCCACAGTGTCAACTTCAAAGGCAAGCCATGGAATCGAAGGGTGAAAATATATCCACTGAAATTGATAACAAGGAGGTACCGAGTGAAAGAGTAAAAAGCCATTGTGTGGTATGTTGAACCATGAATTTTCAGTGGTCAGGAATTAGTGATGAGACGGACTTCTTGCTGAAAAAAATTTATTGTGAAGTGGAGAAATAGTTGGGGTTGAGGTAAGCCAAAAAGGATTTTTTCTCGCAGATAATAACATCCTGATTTTTATATAAAAAATGTGAGTTGTTCTCTCACTTATAAAAAACAGACTTTTAACTACATTCAAAATGAAAGTCTCTTAAAGGACAATTATTTGACATCATTTGAAACATTAAAAAAATGAATCGCAAACTCTAATGCCGTAAAATAAAACAGATACCTTTAAACAAATGTACATAACAGGAACTGCACTTGACTCTAAAGATCTGTATTGAGCAAATATGGGCACAGTCAGGAATGGTTTGGTGAACAAAAGTAAATAGGTCAAATTACTACAAGATAATGAAATATACTATATGCCAGTAATAGAGTCAATGAGATGAAGTATCTTTGTGAAAAAGTATTTGGAAACTGTACTAATATTCAGGAAAAAACTTCAGCCTATCTGCAATATGAACAAATTTGAAATGTCAGGCAACGTGAAATGTGTATATTCTTGGTTTACCATAGACCTCAACCAAGCCATTTATTGTTTACCACAGTTAGAGGTTCTAATATTACAAGTGTTTCTCTAAAATAGAACCTTAACATACCTGTTAGAGGAAAGCTCAATATAATTATTTTCCCTGGTAATCAAAGAATTATCCTTTCTGAGAAAATGCTATGTCTCAAAAGCTGAAAATTCTGTAAGGATACACGTACTGTGATGAAGAAGGAAATAAAAGGAGTGCCTGTCAAGCTCCATGAGCTCATGAATAGCTGGCTGAAAAATACTATGACGTGCTACAGCCAGATCACTCTTAGAAATATAATTAGACATTCTTCCCTTTCCACTATGACGAAGGATATGCACTAAGAGAAGCCACCGCAATGAGAAACCCGCGCACCGCGGCCGCAACAAAAGAAAGCCCGCGGGCAGCAATGAAGATCCAACGCAGCCAAAAATAAATAAATGTATTTATAAAAAAACAACAAAAAAAGAATAATTTAGAAGAAAAATACCAAAGTAGTGAAGGGCTTTTCTCTTACCGTAAAAGCCTTTCCTCCTGAATTTCCTGCCTCAGATTACAACACTGTTCACTTAATTGCCCAGCATGTGAGATACCCTTCTCTACTCTTTGTTTCCCCATCACCTACATCAATCACTAAATCCTTTCAATTCTATTCCCTTTCTATAGGCTACACCAATCTATCATCTGTTTCTCCAGTGTCCCCACCTAGACTTGAATTATCATTTTTTAAGCCTTCAAACTGGTCACACTGCCTTCAATTCTGCTCTTCCCCAATTCATTCTCCCCACGGGTAGGGATCATTCTAAAATGTAAATGTAATTTCTTCAGTGTCTTGCCATCACCAAAAGACTGGAGTCCAAATTCCTCAGAATGATGTATAAAATCCTTAATGATCTGATTCATGTTTTCTTTCGCCTCTACATTCAGGTCCAAACATAACCACCTGTACCATTTCAAATAGTCCAGGCACACTCCTAAATCCAAGCCTTTGCAGAAATTCTTCCCTCTGCATGGAATACCCTAATTGCACCTTTCCCACCTCTTAACCTGGATAACTACTACTCTTTAATTTGTCCACATAAGTGTCTTCCCCTTCAGGAATCCCCCCATAATGTCCCAAAGCTGAGTTAGGTATCTCTTACATGCTCCCCATACAGCCTGTACTTAGCCCATTGGAACATCTATAAAACCACATTAAAATAGCCTGTCTAAAAATATAGATCAATGGAATAGGATAGAAAGCCCAGAGATAAACCCACGCACATATGGTCACCTTATCTTTGATAAAGGAGGCAAGAATATACAATGGAGAAAAGACAGCCTCTTCAATAAGTGCTGCTGGGAAAACTGGACAGCTACATGTAAAACAATGAAATTAGAACACTTCCTAACACCATACACAAAAATAAACTCAAAATGGATTAAAGACCTAAATGTAAGGCCAGGCACTATAAAACTCTTAGAGGAAAACATAGGCAGAACACTCTATGACATAAATCACAGCAAGATCCTTTTTGACCCACCTCCTAGAGAAATGGAAATAAAAACAAAAATAAACAAATGGGACCTAATGAAACTTAAAAGCTTTTGCACAGCAAGGGAAACCATAAACAAGATGAAAAGACAGCCCTCAGACTGGGAAAAAATATTTGCAAATGAAGCAACTGACAAAGGATTAATCTCCAAAATTTACAAGTAGCACATGCAGCTCAATATCAGAAAAACAAACAACCCAATCCAAAAACGGGCAGAAGACCTAAACAGACATTTCTCCAAAGAAGATATACAGATTGCCAACAAACACATGAAAGAATGCTCAACATCACTAATCATTAGAGAAATGCAAATCAAAACTACAATGAGGTATCACCTCACACCAGTCAGAATGGCCATCATCAAAAAATCTACAAACAGTAAATGCTGGAGAGGGTGTGGAGAAAAGGGAACCCTCTTGCACTGTTGGTGGGAATGTAAATTGACACAGCCACTATGAAGAACAGTATGGAGGTTCCTTAAAAAACTAAAAATAGAACTACCATATGACCCAGCAATCCCACTACTGGGCATATACCCTGAGAAAACCATAATTCAAAAAGAGTCATGTACCACAATGTTCATTGCAGCTCTATTTACAATAGCCAGGACACGGAAGCAACCTAAGTGTCCATCGACAGATGAATGGATAAAGAAGATGCAGCACATATATACAATGGAATATTACTCAACCATGAAAAGAAACGAAATTGAGTTATTTGTAGTGAGGTGGATGGACCTAGAGACTGTCGTACAGAGCAAAGTAAATCAGAAAGAGGAAAACAAATACCGTATGCTAACACATATATATGGAATCTTAAAAAAAAAAAAAAGAAGGTTCTGAAGAAGCTAGGGACAGGACAGGAGTAAAGACGCAGACATAGAGAATGGACTTGAGGACATGGGGAGGGGGAAGTGTAAGCTAGGACGAAGTGACAGAATGACATGGACATATATACACTACCAAATGTAAAATAGATAGCTAGTGGGAAGCAGCTGCATAGCACAGAGAGATCAGCTCAGTGCTTTGTGACCACCTAGAGGGGTGGGATAGTGAGGGTGGGAGGGAGACACAAGAGGGAGGAGAAATGGGGATATATGTATATGTATAGCTGATTCACTATGTTATACAGCAGAAACTAACACACCATTGTAAAGCAATTATACTCCAATAAAGACGTTGAAAAAAAGTTATATTAAAAAAAATCACCTGTCTATATATTTATTTATTTATTTTATACATCTTTATTGGAATATAATTGCTTCACAATGCTGTGTTAGTTCCTGTTGTACAACAACTTGAATCAGCCATATGCATACATATATCCCTATATCCTATCCCTCTTGAGCCTCCCTCCCACCCTCCCTATCCCACCCCTCTAGGTCATCGCAAAGCACCGAGCTGATCTCCCTGTGCTATACAGCTGCTTCCCACTAGCTATCTATTTTACATTTGGTAGTATATATATGTCGATGCCGCTCTCACTTGGTCTATATATTTATGTTTCTACTTGTAGCTACTTAAGGATAAACAGTGTGTCTTCTTTACTTTTAGATGTATACTAACAGGAAAAAAGTGAATAAATGAATTTTTAAAAAATCCTCATTTCTATAATACTATACGAAAATATGTGAACAAATAACTTTGTCTCTGTAAGCCTCTGTTTGCTCATCCATAAAAGCACAGGATCACTGAAAAGATCAAAAGGGATAATTAATCTAGAACTCATTAATAATAGTAAGGCAAATATCTAATGTGTGCTATATTGTTGTAATTTTTGTTCTTGTTAATGATTCCTTGTGAAATCGATGCCATAGATACGGCTGCTTTTATGATCAGCTTGAGACAGCACCCTATGTTCTTCTCCATATTGCAGATCTGGGCTCTCCCATCCACATTTTGACAGCCCATCAGTCAAAGGATTTCCTGGAGAAAACCAGAATAGTAGCCCATGGATTAATGACTGGTTACTAAGAGTTTGCATCAATAAATTAGAGCTGTTTGATTAATCAAGATGTTACTCAACAAGGATATAAATACATATACTTCTGCCATACATTTCTTAATAGGGTGTAATAGAATTAGAGTTAACCTCAAACACATCAGAATTAATTTAGCTCTTTGGGGTTTTCTCCATAGAATTACTTGTGGTTTAGAAGTTTTAACTCAGGAGGTTTTACATGCATTCTAGGAAAACATATGTAAAAGTCAAGGGAACAAATGTATTTTTTATAAAGCATGAGAAATGTCCAGATTGTCTCTAATAATCCTTATGTAGTTATATAAGGCCTTAAACATCTGCTTCTCAATTTTTCTGTGTCTAATTGTTACCTAAGATTTATAATAAAATATATAATTAATATTCCCACTGCTAGAAATTCTGATTCAGTACTCTAGTTCAGGGCTGAGGAATTTGCATTTTAATGAGAACCTCGAATGATTCTGATACAGGTTTTAATCAGTTCATCCTTTAGAATCCTCTCTACAAAATGTGCCCAACTTCATTCTTATTTTTAATCATACTTAATATATTACCGAACATGCCTGCTCATGTAAAGTGACATTTGTAGATGCTTTCAATGGGGGTGAGGTTCTCATTTTCAAAATTTGCATTCACTCATGCTCAATTTAAATTCCAATAATATAAATAATACATTTCTCTTACATTTTAAGTAGGACACTATATATTATGAATAGTTACCCACAGATTAAAGATAAAATCATTTTCATGTGACTATTATCCTCTTATCGGCATTGTGTTAGAGTGGAAAGGCCTGAACTGGACACGAGGAGATCTGCATTGTCACTACTTCTGTGACCTTGGATGAGGCAACTCATAGCTGTAGACCTCAAGATCCATATCTGGGCAAGGAGATTGTACTAATAAATACTCTTTAAAATGCTTTTCAGATTGAAGGCTATGACATTCTCATTTTAATTTATAAGGAAAAGATTTTGACATCTGACAATGGTTGCTAATCTGAATTTAAGGAGGAAATATGGGATATTTTCAAAAGCATCATTGCATTATATATTTTATGTTACTTATAGTCTACCCATCACAGAAAAGAGAGGGAATAAAACTTAGTAAAAATAGACATTCCAGAACTGTAACAGCCCCTCTGGTTGCATCTCCAGTAAAGAGAACGATGGCAAGGTCATATTGAATATCCATCCAATGAATAAAATTATCAGTTCATAATATAGTTGTGTTGACAGCTTTTCTGTGAAAAGCCTGTTTAGGATCTGGTAAGTTCTAACACAGTTGGTTTAGGGAATTCTGTTTGTAAGAATCTTTCTGCATAGGTGTGAAACCATAGATCATTTTCTAGAAAAGAATGAGAGTTCCTGAGATTTCATGATTTTCATAATGAAATGCATGTCTGTTAAGTCAGGGAAAAAGAGGCTTGGGATTCTCTTCGTACAGTGTTCCTTCTTTGAATAATAAAAATATGACTGTATATCCTTGCAGAATACCTGAGAAAGAATTTGCAAGACTCTGCTTCTGTTCTACTTAGTAAATCAAAGTCTGCATTGTTGACAGGTATTTTTAACTTTCAGAAATTCTGTCGAGATGAGAATGATTAGTCAATTTTCCAGTGATTTAACACAAGGATTACAGAATTATTCTCTAATTCCTGAGTATACAAGCCATCCTATTCATCAAAGGAAACCCGAAGGACTTAATATTGAGGGCTCCCAGACCATAATACCCATCCATAGGGGTTAGCTGATGGTTGCCATGGATAGTAAGAGACCCTGAGAACTTCTAATGCTAAAAAAAAAAGATGCTCTTGCTCAGGGACTTGTAATTTTTTTTCTCTTACTGACATGTGTATGTTGAGCGTGTCACTTTGGCATTTGTATTCATCTACTCTGAAATAGCAGAACATTGTATGGATTAGGGGAAAGGGAAAGAATTAATCGGGAAAAGAAACATTGTTTTCCTCATTGTTCTAAATTACTTGATGTAATGTAACCTAGATATTAATATGTCTTTTAAAATATTTCTGTCACCTCTTTAGCAAGAATTTCCATTACTATTTTATAAGACTCACTCAGGAAAGTTTAACAAATCAACAGAACAGAATATATACATACACACACACATACACACACACATACACACACACATATATAAACACACAAACTTATGGTTCCCAAATCTCATTTCCATATATTTTTCTTTTTTGTTATTAAGACATTGCTTCTTCTAAATGTTCAAGTTATTCATCTTTTTCACACATGATTTTCATAGAGAACTTTATACAAATAAATTTAAATACATTTACATTCATACCTAAACCTCTAACAGTGGGCTAAGATGTTGGCTCATATATGGAGTTTATGATTATGCTTTACTAATGAGTGCATTGAAAAATGCTAAACATTTTGTTTGTATATAAGCCTGTTTTGCATTTTTAGAAATAGGAAATTATTTTTCATCAGTGCATCTATTATCAGACATGTCTCTGAAGGAAAAAAAACTCCAATAAAATAATCCCCATGTTCTTTCTCCTGTTGTGCTTATCTGTATTCAAAGACCATTGCAACCAACCCTTTTATTATCTCTTCAGCAGTCACAATGATTGCTATGCTATTGCATAGAATATGAAGGTTCTTCTTTATAAAAGCTCTGTAATAGGTATAACCATACTCTGCTACCTGATCTGTGAACAGCCATATATAATTGTATATACTTAATGTAATTCCTTAGTGATCCAAAATTTCAATAGAAATGGTATCCAGTTTATATTTTTATATCATTCCCTCCGCTTGATACAAACGACTGCCTCAAGTATATTCGTTGTTTTGAAATCCATGCATCTGTCATCTGAAAAGTAGCCAGCAATCTGAAAAGAAAATAAATTTGTCACAATTTCGAACTCAGAAGTAGATTTTCTTTCAGGTATACCTACAAAGCTTGAGCTACAGTTTTGCATGTCAGACAGGAATATGGTAGAGCACTTTCAGAATTTTAGCTACCAGGGTGAGGACAACCCGTAAAGTTCTGCAATCACTTGTCTTTATATGCAAATATTTTCAGAGAGACCCAAATATCTAAAATGAGTAAATGCTTTTCTCCTCCCAGTATAAAGCATTGCTTATAATTGCTTCCTGACACAATAATTATGCAGTATAACATTTTCATTAAGATTTATATTGCTGCCTGAAAAAGCTGGTTGCAGATTTTAAATCTTGCACACTGACATCATATGTGCCATCATGCCAATGCTTAGGGAAGAAAATTAGATGTTTGTCGATGAGATCACCATCTGTAGGATCAAACCAAGTTAGCACTCACCTCTTTCATCTTTCCAGTTACACACAGGTTGTATCAATGGTGCACGTAGTGCTCCTGAATTTAACCAATGCATGCATAAAGGATTAATTTAGGACTTCCCTACGTATGTTCTTGGTAATAGACCTACATGAAAAATGGTTGATACAAATCAGTTTCCAATTTAAAGCATTGCAGAAATATCCAGGAACATTTACATAAGCCTTTTCAACATAAGTAGAGGAACTAAGTTTAATGACTTTGAGGCAGGCAGCAAATAAACCCTTTTCTAACCCTGAAGATTAATACTGTAGAAAATTTAGTGGGGTTACGTGAAGACTGCTCTATATTAAACTAAAAATCTCAGGCTTAAAACTCCGTTAAGTATTCTGTGATGAATTAAAAATCATTTGACTCTAGAACTACTCAGTTTCTAAGGAGACTGAGCAGATTCTTGCTTATCCTTAGCAAAATGTGCATTCCCATTATTAGGATAAAGACTAATCAAGAAAAAAAGTCTTATTGAACTTCAAATAATTCAAATGACTATAAAGGAAGGAGAAATTAAGACATTGCAATTCCTTTCAAAACACTTTTGTATCTTACTTTAGGGCAAAGTTTTTATCAAAACCAAACCCCAAGACTTCCAAAAGAGTTACTTAAGAAATGTGGCAAACGTCCCAATCATGGAAATATGGCTTTAAAGTACAATTAACAGTCAGGATTTTAACATCTAGAATTAGTGTTGAGAGGTAGATGAGCGCATGAATTCTGGGCCAGGCTCTCTGGTTTCTAACATTTTTTAATTATTTTATCTTCAGCAAGTTACTAAACCTCTCTGCGTCTTTAATCCCCTTACCAATAAAATGGAGCTAGTAAGAGGACCTACCCCTTCGAGCTGTTATGAGAAAAAAATGAGTTAATTTAGTAAGTGCTATATAAGTGTTTGCTATGGTAAAGATGATGAGGGTTTTTATGAATTATTTGGTATTTAGGAGTTGATTATTCATCTACTGCATAAAGGCAGGGTATGTCTGGTTTTTGGTTTTTTTGTTGTTTTTTTTTTAAATTTTTGTTTCCCCTGGCACTTCCTAGGTGTTCAATAACTGGCTGAATGAGTGAATGCATCATTCACTTCTGGTCACTCTGTTTCTCACTAGCACCACCAACAGATAGAAAGGGTAAGTGCATAGGAATAGAGTAAAAAATAAAATGTTAATTTGGCGGCATAGTTCTGAGTTGATCCAGAAGGAAGTTAGCACTAATAAGTACATTTATTGCTCAGTTTATTCGTGCTATGCACGTCTCTTTCATATAAAGATATTTCTATAAAGATACAAAGATATAAAGATATTTCTTTATATTTCATATAAAGACCACATTGTATGCTCTAGGTAGCACCTTCCTTAACTATAGTATTACTTAAGAACCTTTACAAATAAGTGGATGCTCTAATTCCATACTTGATTCCTTGATTAATCTGGTTCCTGGATTAATGATAAGAGAAACAGAATACCCTCCAGTGCTGTATTCCTAACGATACGATGTCTAATTGTTCATTGTTGCCTCTGAAAATTATTGATCTAATTATTTCCTGATTGCATCCCCTTATTTATAAATAAAACTTAATAACCCAAATCATTTATTTCACTTTGGGGAATGTTGTTATTAGTACAAATCAAAATTAAGAACTCAGACTGGAGTAATGAAGCCTTTTTTTTTTCTGCTTGTTTACCACCTTTTGCCAACCCCTGCCCACCCCCCTACACAGAATGCTCCTGCATCACGGAAAAGAAACACAATCGATATTTTAAAAAAACAAACTGACTCTGCATCAGTAAATATAAAATACTGTCGTATGGGAAATTTTTCCTATGTTTGCCAATTATATACCTAGCAGGTGTTACTTAAAGAAAATCTAGTTTGGAGAATAAAAAAAGAAAGATTTTTTAGCTTAAATGATCTTTCCAGTAAAACACAGTATAATATCTCTCTAAGGTGATTTTTGTAAACTCTTGTTTATAAATTGAGATTCTGAGATAGAGGACAGTGGAGGTTGATGTATAATTGGAGAGCAGCCTGCACTGGGCCATAAGACTGACAGGTTGATTGAGCTGTAATGGAGACAAGGCACCTTTCAGAAGGGGGATTGATTTTTATTTGACAAATGCTAATGATGGTTGAAAAAAAGATCACTGAAACACTCCCACCACTGTCTCTGTTAGGTAATAAATTAAGGATGTTTAGAGAAGTGCCAATCTCCCTCTGTGTGTAAATACTTGTTTTAATTGATGTTCCTCCTACCTCTTAACCTTTGTGTAAATAATTTGTGTTTGTTAGAATATAATTTTAGATTATCTGCATAATATAAGGAAATTAGATGTTTGGAAATTGGCGGTTGAATTCTAGTGATATTTAAGTTTCTCCCTTTCCTTCAATTTTTCTCTATTTCAGATAATCTTTGTGTGATCTTTGCATTTTCTCTTGTGCTCTCTCAAAACAATTAATTTATTACTAAATCTCATAATATCTTCTTCTATATTCATGTATAAATAACATATTACCGTTCTCACTAAAGATGCTTCTCAGTTAAGAATTTGACCATTCCTGTATTCATTATAGTTTTACCTCTATTATAGTTTCCTCACATTGTTACCTTCATCTTCGGATTTCTTAAAATTCCAATCACCTAGCAGCATTTCTTTCACAAATATAACAACACCAATCCTGTTCTTAACAGCGAGTGTAACTTTTCCTTTCCTGGCTAATGTCCAAAGTGGTATAAACAGTTGGTATTTCTTAAATATGTCTTGTGTTAGTAATGTTAAAAAGGTTTGAAAAATAAAAGTGCCACTGTGATACAAATACTGCTGTAACTTTGCCGAATCTGAGGACTTTCACCCCATTGCTCCTTTCTAGGCTTCTTTAGCATTTCTGTGACCACACCCACTCCTCACCCCACCTGAGAGCTTCACCAAAGCAGAGCTTATATGTTCCTCTCCACTGCCACTCACATTCAGATATTTATGGTATGGTAGGTATATAGACTGTGTGTACCTAAGCATCTTTGCCTAGCTCAGCATTTACTATATTTACCCTTTATTTGTGACTAATAAATCTACTAGCTTTACAGCTTTGAATTGAAGAGAGAAGCTGAAGTATGAATAAAATAGAGAAAAGGATTTAGAAAGACAACATTATTCGGTTTAATAAATGAATTAAAACTGAAATCAGATAAATGAAATGGAATCTTGGCTCAACTTGGGTACAGTTCTTGAAGCTCTGTGCAAAGCACAGAGCAGTGATTCAGTATGGGTTTGTGGAAGGAAGGGAGGGAGGGAAGGAAGGAGGGAGAGAAAGAAAAAGGCAAAACGTAAGGCAGTCTGGCTGCTCTTTCAATCAGTTCCTGAATTGAGGACAGACCAGCTTTCTATGCCTCTCTCACTCTACCCTGGAAAAATGGACAGGAAACAATTCAGGTTTAGGTTTTTATTTTACATAAAGTATCATGGCTGGAACTACTCCTTAGGGTTCCTTTGCATGTTCAACATCTGTCTTCTCTTTAGAAGCTACATAACTCTTTCTCAATGAACCATCTTCCACAATATGCAGCACCTAAACATCTGGCTAAATAAAACCAATTATACTATTAAAAATAAACCAGGATTTGCCAACAGTATGATCCACTAGCCTAGTCTTCCTCAAAGGCAGGCATTTGTACTCCAAACACAATTGTATGGATTTGCTGTTTCTGTTTTTCACCAAGACTATTTTTCCTCTTTCTTCTCTCTGATATCATTTCACTCTTAATCTCTACTCCCAGAAACCTGATTAGAATGGTAAAACTAAGGAATAGTGACCGAAAGGGGAACAATAGTGAACAGAAATGCTTAGCTTCCAAACCTGGATTTTCCCAGCTTTATCTTTGTGACCAGTTTCTTATTGGTGGTGTTTATCTGCATTACCTTCATCTATGTGTCACTTGGGTAAATAAAAAGAATGATTTCCCTGATTCTTACCACATAGGCTTAGGCAGAAGCTGAGAATGGAGCTATTGCTTGATTTTTCTCATCAGTACAATGTCTGCTTTTTTTTTCAAGTAAATTAAAATACAGTTCATTGATTGCTTAAACAATGTACAAAGACCATCTGTTCAAAAATATTCTTACATTAATATGAGAGTAGTAAATATCTAGGTGCATAGGTTGTGGTATTGGACTGGAGAATGGATTTCAAATGCAATTCACTCTACACTATCACTGTTTGCAAAGACAGTGTAGAAGTGTATGTTTTCTACATATAGATCCTCTTCAAATTACTTACCCTTGTGACCTCATGAGAACACATGAGAGAGGATCTTATTACATATCACTAGCCTGGGAAAAGATCAAAATTCAAAGTTCATTTTTGTATTGCTGAATTCGTATTGCTTTTGTACCATCACAAAGTTGAAAAAATCACAAGTCAAAACCTTATAAGTCTAGGAGCGCCTTTTTTTAAAATTAATTTTTATTGGAGTATAGTTGATTTACAATGTTGTGTTAGTTTCTGCTACACAGAAAAGTGAATCAGTTATACATATACATATATCTACTCTTTTTTAGATTCTATTCCCATATAGGTCATTACAGAGTGTTGAGTAGAGTTCCTTGTGCTATACAATAGGTTCTCATTAGTTATGTTTTATATATAGTAGTGTGTATATATCAATGCCAATCTTCCAATTTATCCTTCCACCCCTTTTCCCCTTGGTAACCATAAGTTTGTTTTCTACATCTGTGACTCTATTTATTTATTTATTTATTTATTTTTGGCTGTGTTGGGTCTTCGTTACTGTGTGCAGGCTTTCTCTACTTGTGGCGAGCAGGGGCTACTCTTCCTTGCAGTGCACGGGCCTCTCATTGCAGTGGCTTCTCTTGTTGTGGAGCATGGGCTCTAGGCGCATGAGCTTCAGTAGTTGTGGCACGTGGGCTCAGTAGTTGTGGCTCGCGGGCTCTAGAGAGCAGGCTCAGTAGTTGTGGCTCACGGGCTTAGTTGCTCCGTGGCATGTGGGATCTTCCCAGACCAGGGCATGAACCTGTGTCCCCTGCATTGGCAGGCAGATTCTTAACCACTGTGCCACCAGGGAAGCCCCTATTTCTGTTTTGTAAATAGGTTCATTTGTACCATTTTTTTACATTCCACATAGAAGCGACATCATATGATATTTCTCTTACTCTGTCTGACTTACTTCACTCAGTATGATGATCTCTAGGTCCATCTATGTCACTGCAAATGGCATTATTTCGTTCTTTTTTATAGCTGAGTAATATTCCATTGTATATACATACTACATCTTTTTTATCCATTGCTCCGTCGATGGACATTTAGGTTGCTTCCATGTCCTGGCTATTGTAAATAGTGCTGTGATGAACATTGGGATACATGTATCTTTTCTAATTATGGTTTTCTCCAGATATACGCCCAGGAGTGGGATTGCTGGATCATATGGTAGCTCTATTTTTAGTTCTTTCCGGATCACCCTAGAAGCGAAGTGCCATGTTTAGAAACGTCTTTACACGGTTTATATGTGGTTTATTACTTGTACAAATGCTTATGTATACATCAGACAATATATTGCCTTATTCAATGTGACAAATTATGATGATTTAAATTCTATCTTTAAAAATTCTGTTAAAGCAGCAAACTTGATTACTTTAATCTCCCACAACAGGTAAATTTACACATACAAGAAAAATAACTATGTCACTCATGTTGTAATGCTCCAATTTTTTTTTCCATTTTTGTTTTATATTACACATTATCAGTCTTCAGATGCAATTGTAAAATGCTCATTGGAAGCTAGCCTCAAGTATCATTTTCAAGGTTTGACTGAAATGTTGAAAGTCTACCAGAAATGCAAGAAAAAACAAATTTCCAAGCTTTGCTCATCTGAAGTTCCCATAGCACTGCAAATTGAAGTGAAGACTTTTCCTGAAACAGTTGTTCTGCCACTTGCGTTTTTCCCCCTTAAATTTATTTGACAATTACTGTCCTTACCCACCTGCTTCTCCTAGTAGTCCAGGACACCTAAGGACGTTTTTCATAAAATATGAAGGGGGGGCTTCCCTGGTGGCGCAGTGGTTGAGAATCTGCCTGCCAACGCAGGGGACACGGGTTCGAGCCCTGGTCTGGGAAGATCCCACATGCTGCAGAGCAACTAGGCCCGTGAGCCACAACTACTGAGCCTGCACGTCTGGAGCCTGTGCTCCACAACAAGAGAGGCCGCGATAGTGAGAGGCTCGCGCACCGCGATGAGGAGTGGCCCCCGCTTGCCGCAACTAGAGAAAGCCCTAGCACAGAAACGAAGACCCAACATAGCAATCAATCAATCAATCAATCAATCTTTAAAAAAATAAAAATAAAAATAAAATTTTTTTTAATGAAGGGAATGGATTTGGAAAATACATCTTTTGGAGAGAGGTTTCATTCATTAAAAAAAAAATCTTTTGAGTGCTATCAACTTGAGAGTAATGTAAATGCAAGCCTACAAGGGTAAATAAATATCCCTGTGAGAAGAAGAAAGAGCCTTTTGCATGTCTGATACAGTCACAAGGCCCAAACCTTAATATGTAGTCAAGTGAGATACCACATATTGAGCAAGATACCAGTTCTGTAAAAGCCCACTTAAATAAATTAAAGTTGAGAAGTTATTCTGAAATTAAATCAAGAAAAGAAAATTTAGAATCCTGTGAGAAATTCTATCTTCAATTTTCTGTATACTATTCTCATTTTAAATAACTTAAATTTGGGCATTAAAAATATTTGTACATTGCTTTAATGCTTTAATCTCAGCAGTTTTGTCCCTGTGCTAGTATTAGGCATTTAAAGAGAGGCCAAGTTAAAGATCCTCTTAGAATGAGGAAAAAATAAAACTAATTTAGGTAAATCCTAGAAAACATTAAGGCTTAAGATCCTCGACTTTTTCTTGTTCTTTCACTAGATAGAGAATAATATTTATATTTTTCCATCACAGAATTTAATCTAGAATATGAACAAAAATAACACTGTTGACAGTTGTTTATAATGCAGTTAAATGTATTCAGTTTTAAAATCTGAAGGACTTCCTTTTAATTGCCTCCAAAAGGAATTGATTTTAGGTGTATGTTGACCAAGGTAGCTTGAACTCAATCACAGTCAACTGTCTTGTGACCGTGCAAGTGAACAGAAATACTCGACAACAGCCAAGTTCCACATATCATATGTGAAAGTAGAAATGAAAGGTGATTAAAAATAGCAATGACAATACTTGAGAAGGAACAAATGAAAACAAAAGTGGCACTTAATGTGCTCAGGAAGGCCTTTAGTTACAATATCTGATCAATGACCCAAACATTTAAAAGAAATGGAGAACCTGGGCATTGAGTAAAAGGCTATTGCAGCAAAGGACAAAGTATCAAACAACCAAAATAAATTATCAAAAATAATGATAAACCAAGTTTGAGAGCCATCTAGACTCATGGCTCTCAGACTTGGCTGCACATTTAAATCACCTGGGGAGCATTAAAAAATACCAGATACCAAAGCCTGAGTCCTACTCTCAGAAATTGTTTTTATTGAGCTGGGGTACAGCCTGTGCATTGGGATTTTTATAGCTTCTAGGTGATTCTAATGTGGTGCCAGGGTTAGAAACCACTGTTCTAGACTGTTTCTCTCAAGCATTCTCATTCACTCCTTCTCACTCTTTCTGTTCAAATCAGCTTTTGCAACTTGAACGAAACAAACAGTAATAGTTTGATCTTTGGGGGGACTATTATGGTGGTTTTCTAGAGATGTTTTTCTTTGAAGTATCCAAAATTTCCTTACTTATAAATAGAGCGGATCCTTACTATAAGACGGATCCCATTCTTCACTCTTACGAAGAGATTATAGTAAATAAATAAATAACTCCTTATCAAGAGTCTCCTTATAAAATGATTCTGATGATTTAAATCTGTACGCCTGGCCATATGGTGCTCAGAGTTTGGAGAACCTGCAATCAGGAGAATATGCTCTTATTCAGCCCTGAGTCTCAAACTGTGTTTGGACCAGAAGCAAGCTGTGACTCTGGCATCACATTATGGACAAGCATACTCCTAACTCACATGCCCTTGGAAGAATCTTTCCCCATCTCTTACCTCAGCTTTCTCATCTCTAAAATAAATGAGTTTGACAAAGTCATGTCTAAAATTCTTAGCAGTTCTTAGATTGTACGCTTCATTTTTTCACATCTTAGTGAATTTCTTTTCCTTTCTATATGTACATATACATTGCTCTACTACTCAAATAGGATCATGATGTATACAAAGTTTTACATCCTAATTCTCTCACAATTTTATGTCGTGGCTGGTTGGAACACATCATGCTTATTTTGGCAAACAGAGAAAGTTAGGACAAAATTATTTTCAAATATCATGCAATTTTAAAGTACAATATTTTAATCACTGCACAGTGTTACGTCTTACAAATGTGTTAGCTCTTACGCTACTGTTAAACATTTAGGTTGCTTCCAATGTTTTGTGTTCATAAATAATGTTATGAGGAAAAACTTTATGCCTTTGATTACCCCTAATTATTTCCTTGGGCTAGATTCTGTGGGACTGCAAGTTCAAAGAGTATGAATAATTTTGGAGTTCTTTATTCATATTGCCAAACTGGATGTCAAAAAAATTTGTTTGCAAATGTAAATTTCCTCTGGCAGCTTGTGAAAGAGCCCCGGGCACCACCCTGTCACAAAAATGAAGTATCTTTTTTGTTCAGTTGTATAAGTGAATGGAAGATTTACCTCTAAACCTGTTTTCTTCATTCTCCCGAGAAATAGACTACTCCATCCTTAGGCCAGTCGTAGAAAGTGAGAAGAATCCACAGATGATGACAGCCTGATAAAGACTGATGTGCACAATTGTGTAACGTCTTACTGTTAAAAAAAAATGGATCATGTTGCCAATATCCTTATGAAGAATATATAAACATGTAATGATGATTTTTAAAATTTTAACAATGAGAGATTTTTAAATGATCTCTTTCATGTTTAAAGAAAAACTAAACATTAAATCTAGGAAGAGAGAAAAGAACAGTGATAATATAGCCGCAAGGTCATTTTGATTTTTCCCTTTTAATTTTTGTCCATAACTTATTATGAATGTGCCAGTTGTGAACTATGTCTTTCCTGGAACACGCGTCATTCCTACAATTCTGTAAAGTGACTTTCTCTTGGCTGCAAGGATAAGAATGAAGACCTACTCGCCTCCATTTCAGCCCATGCTGAGCAGCACTTAGTTAACTGTGTCTTCCTGGACTCTTAAAAACAAACAAACAAACAAAAAACAACCTTAGTATTCTTAAGAGAAAAGCCTTTCAGATAAGTTTTTATTCATTCAAAAAGAATCCTCTTGTGAAGCAATGAAACACCAACTTAAAATTCTACTCATTTTATATTGCCATAAAAAATGCTAATCTAGCACATTAAATCTTATCACTTATGGTTGCTCCACGAGCCTACAGTTAGCCAATAAATGCTTTGTAATTATTTTCTATCCTCAGCAAGGTGAGTTATAAGATATACCATTCAAGAAATAAAGTTTATGAAATCTACATTTGTTCTTATAAAACAAAAACTATCCCTCCCTAGAATTCCACTCCAGAATGAGCACTTTATTTTTTATTTATTTATTTTTTAACATCTTTATTGGAGTATAATTGCTTTACAATGGTGTTAGTTTCTGCTTTATAACAAAGTGAATCAGCTATACATATACATATATCCCCATATCTCCTCCCTCTTGCATCTCCCTCCCTCCCACCCTCCCTATCCCACCCCACTAGGTGGTCACAAAGCACCGAACTGATCTCCCTGTGCTATTCGGCTGCTTCCCACCAGCTATCGCTTTTACATTTGGTAGTGTATATATGTCCATGCCACTCTCTCACTTCGTCCCAGCAGGATGTTTTTCCAAAGATGTACAGAGTCCACATATTTCTAATTTTGCTTCAAGTTAAAGAGCGTTTATTTTAACCATAATAAACCAGAAATAAACTATAGAAAGAGTATAGCATAAAATTGGGCAATTTCCCTTTGTGCTAAGTACGCTAGAGCAGAAGAAAAGTTAAGCATTGAAACAATGATGGAGGGGACCTAGACATGGCATATGCCAGCAAATCTGGGAATGCCCTTAGTGGCCCAAGGCTGGACGTCCTGTCTCCATCCTTGATACTGAGAAACATGTGGTTGAAGACTGAGTCTTAGAAGCCCCCAGTGTTGCCTGGATTATATCCATACCCACAGATAACATTTCACATGAAAATCCCACTGTCTCCATCCCATTTCTCACAGATATTAATGTCCTACTATTTCCTTCAGGGTTTGCATATCAGTAGACCATAACCATTCTCAGTAGGGCAGTGAAAACCTAGAGGAAAAGAATAAGAGAAGGCGAGCTAGTCCAGAAAACAGGTGAACTGTCCCTCCTCCTCTTCTTAGTCCTCTCCCCTCCTCCCCCCTTGGCTCCCTCCTCTTTCTGCTCCCGAACAGTCAGCAAAGCAGACCTGAAACTTGAGAACCAGCAGAAGCCACTAATCCAAATTAGGACACTGCATCTTCTAAGTGATAATTATTCAGACAGTCTCTCATTGTTTACAAACACCTGCCCCTGTTCCAAATGTCTAATGTTTTCTGTTGATTCTTAAATACATTCACAATTCACCTTTTCTTAGAACTTGTATTCTGTTAATAAGAAAGACATGATTTTCTTTTACATTATAAGAAGCCATTTTTTTGTGTGTGACAAACTACTTTAATATCTTACGCCGTCTGCTTTGTAATTTGCAGCCAGAATCTGAAGATAACTTCCATATCTTTAGTGTATGGGCTTGTTTTCATTCTGACACGATGATCAGCCTGAAAAGGTAGTGAGCCCCCCCACCTCTAAAAGCACTCGAAGAAAGGCCAAATGACCTTCATGTAAGGAGAGCTGAGCAAGGAATCCTAAATTCAGTGGAAGACTGGCCTAAATAATTTCAATATTATATGTCAACTGCAATAATTCATATATGATACCTATTTCCAAAATTATTTGAGATGACATACAGTAAAGTATGTACTATGAGTCTGCTAAACTGGAATTTGAAACTAAACTTCTGAGAACTCAAGATAGATGATTCCTAATGTAATGCCTTATTAGCAGCTGTAATAACGAGGAGTATTCACGAAGCAGAGTTTTCTAAGCTTATTCATGCTGTTCGGAACAAATTTGCTAAGTGTGACAGTGTCAACAGATTTTAGTTTTTAGAGTCAGTTTAAGTTCCTCTTTCTAAAAGCAAGTTTACAGTTTGTTTCTCACTTGCCTATAGAAGCCCTATTGAAAATATTTTCTGAGTCTGATAGAGTTTCTATCATAGGTGGCCCTTAACACAGTCTTGCCCCCAGTAGGGACGATGTAAAAGTGTGTGGATTGAACTGAAGAGAGAAATATGCATCCTGATGGGGATATAATTAGATTATAAAAGAGGAATAAATTACAACAATAAGGAGCAGAAATAGCAACGGTTCAGTTCCTTTCTGTGCGGAGAGAAGCAATGCTCCACCTACATTTATTCCTCACAGGAGAAAAATGTGGCTTGTAGCTTTAGTTTCTGTAGCTTTCGTTTAGTGGCTTTTATTTCTGCTCAAATAGAGAGTAGGCATGGTGAACAAGCAGCAAGCTATTTGCCTGGAATCCAAAATTGGCAGATATTAACAATTTATCAACATGTAAAAGGAAAAGAAAAGAAAGCCCTCGATCCCCTTAATGTTTAAGGATAATACATATCACTCTTCATCTAGAAAAAACAGTATAATTGCTCCCCACCTTTTCTCCTTGGATTTTTCAGAACCTGGTCCGTGACCTCTCCCAGCCCCAATGCTGCAGCAAAGTTAATCACTCCCTTCTCGCTGCCCCTCAAAGATCCAAACGCTTCCTCATCAAGATAAAAGAAAAAAATCATGTGACCCTTCTCCCACTAGCTCCTCTTCAAATTTTAAAAATTATTTCTAGCAAATCTAAACTTTTCAATGAAGGGTTTTTGTTTTGTCATCATATATACCCTCCTCATTCTAATATTATGCAGTGAAGCTTCTGTCCTCACCCTGTACTGATATTGTTTTAAGGACACAAATGATCATCTGCTCATTAAATTAGTCTGTTTCCCTTCACCTTTCTACTGCCTTTCCTATTATTGGCCACTCGCTGCTTCTCCCACAGGTTAGATTCTGTCACACTGGGAGGACTTGAGTCTCTTCCAAGCCCTCTGACTGATCCTCCTCCACCTCTTTTGCTGGTATTCTCTATCCAACCATTCTATAAAGTGTGCTTTTCCCTCAAGGTATTTAGCTTTGTGCTCATTTTTTTCTTTATGTCTTCATCCTCAGAGATCTTTTCCACTCCTAAACTTCCAAGGATTAAGTCAATGTCTCAGCAAATCTTTAAAGGATAATAAATAAACAAACAAATAAATAAATTTCCCCTAAAACACATCTCTTCTCTTTTGGTCAATTTTGGTCTTATCCTTGGCCCCAATCCTGGCCCAGCAGTAGTTTTATTTTTATTATTCATTTTCTTTCCTTCCTTTCCAGGCTTACCTTCAGCTCTTATATAACCCACAGAACTTTCAAAATGGCTTCAAACAGTTTTCTTGGCTTTTAATTCTAGTCTGTCCTCTCTCGTCCTATCTGGTTTTCATTGCACTCTCTTTCTGCATATGTGAGTTGTTTTGTGTGTGTATATCTTCTTTTCCAACTTCACTGTAAGCTGCTGGAGGGTAGAAAGCATATTATGTATTTGCAGTATGACCTATAGAACAAGCAGAGCGTCTTACTCATAGTTAATATTGAATAGGTACCTGTAACCATGATGATAATTGATAAGAACTCAGTCACTGTTAGGAGCGTGGATAAGGAACATCCTGTACCCTTTCCTCCCTTATTTCGGATCTCTACTCTGATCAATACGCTCCACACTGCAGGACCACTCCACGTTCATTGCCATGGTCTCTAATTCTTCTTTTTTTTCCTTTTTGTTTTATTGAAGTATAGTTGATTTACAATGTAGTGTTAGTTTCAGGTGTACAGCACAATGATTCAGTTATACATGTACATGTATATGTATCTATTCTTTTTCAGATTCTTTTTCCTTATTGATTATTACAAAATACTGAGTAGAGTTCTCTGTGCTGTACAGTAGGACCTTGTTGTTTATCTATTTTATATATAGTAGTGTGTATATGGTAATCCCAGCCTCCTAATTTATCCCTTCCCCCCCTTTCACCTTTGGCAACCATAAGTTTGTTTTCTATGTCTGTGGGTCTATTTCTGTTTTGTAAATAAGTTCATTTGTATCTTTTTATTAGATTCCACATATAAGCAATATCATATGATATTTGTCTTTGTCTGGCTTACTTCACTTAGTATGGTAATCTCTAGGTCCATCCATGCTGCTGCAAATGGCATTATTTCATTCTTTTTTATGGCTGAGTAATATTCTATTGTATATATGTATCACATCTTTATCCATTTATCTGGCGATGGACATTTAGGTTGCTTCCATGTCTTGGCTATTGTAAATGGGGCTGCAATGAACATTGGGGTACATTCTTCTTGATGACTATTTTTATTTATTTCCCAAATTTATGTTTAAAAATATGAAAATATGATTTTTTCTAATGTGTTTTATATTATTGATATAATGTTGTACAGTTTTTGAAACTGAACTATGAACTGTTGAATTGAACCAAATACGTACATACAGATAGTTATGTTTATACATGCACACACAAAGACATACGTATGTGTGTAAATGTGTGTGTACTATATTTTGTATTATTTTGCTAGTGCTGCCATAATAAAGTACCACAGACTGAGTGACTTAAATACCAGAAGTTTATTTTCTCACAGTTCTGGAGGCTAGAAATCTAAGACCAAGGTGTCGGCAGGGTTGATGTCTTCTGAAGTCTCTGTCCTTGGTTTGTAGATGACAGTCTTCTCCGTGCTTTCCCATGGTCTTCCCTCTGTACTTTGCTGTGTCCAAATTTCCTCTTCTTATAAGGACAACAGTCATATTGGATTAGGGACCACCAAAATGATTTCATTTTAATTTAATTGCCTCTTTAGGGATCCTATCTCCAGACAGTCACATTCTGAGATTAGGACTTCAACATATGAATTTCGGGGAGAACAAATTCAGCCACTCTGTGTGTGTGTGTGTGCGCGCGCGCGTGTGCGTACAGTGAAAGAAACTCAAGTAAAAAAATTAAGACAGGGAAGTATTGGAAGACATTAAGCTTTGAAGGAAAAAAATATCAAACAAGAATTTAATCAACCATCCAGACTAATGTCTAAAGAAATCAGCTGGGAAGGCGTCAACCGCAGGACATCAGGGAGGTCATTGGATTCAACACTGTTGGGTCAGTGAGGAAAGGAAGTGGCTAATAGATCCAATGGAATTTCAGAGAGTGTTAATCATATCAATTTTTATTCCCTTGAGAAATTCTCATGAAACTGAGGTAAATATCTGGAATGCACAATTGACAGAGACATATGGAGCGCATGCCTTACTCATATAAATAAGCTTTCTATCCTCTTCAGGGGCATACATTACATTTTGAATTGCCTCATAGCACATATGCTGCCCTTGTATATCAACAGCCTAGCCTTCCGTGCAGGTCCATTTCCCAAAACTTCCCCTAGACCTGGGTCACTTATTGATTGTGTTCAGTCGTGGCTTTTACTGATCATTGTTAGTTTCACTTTCAGGTGGCTCTTACAGCACATTTTAAAGTCTCCTTGCTGATATCCCTGCTGTTATTTCTTAGGTGACTCATGTTGTAATTTTGCAAACCGACTCTCTTAACAGAAAGAAGAAATACATTGACTCGGCTAAGATGGATTTTACGTTCAATGTCATTCTAAACTATCAGTGAAAAAAATTGAACATGTTAGTATTTGAAACAAGTACATTGGGAGCAATATAAAGGTGCCCCTTTTAGGAATTAGCTTCCTGCAGAACATTCTCCCGCCAGAAGGACTCACCCCAACTCCCCCAAACTCTCACAGAAACATAATGGGACTCTCAACAATCCTTACTGGTCATCCTCAAGACGTGAACCACGTACAATCTCTGTACAAGGCATTCTGCAAGCGCAGGCACACTGGGTGAAAGATGAAATAGTCACTAAAACAAAATAAAAACTGAAAATGTGCAGTCGTATTGGACTTATTAAAATATACCATATTAGTTCTCATGATCAGCATTGAAATGAAAAAAAAAAAAATTCAATGGCAGAAAAAGAAGGGACCCACAGGTAGCCAGGATTTCTTTGGTATATTTGTGTGAGTTAGAGCTGACTTTCTTCACCTGGCTGAGCACACCCTTTTCAGGATGACAGCATAGGAGAGCACGTGGGTTGGGCAGGGCTTTTTTCAAACTGTGTATGTACCTCAGAGTTCCTGATACATACATAGTGTGCCTCTCTTTCTTGGGAATGACCAAGTAGAATAGTGACATTACTAATGCTTGCTTTTTTGTGAACATGAAGTGCTGAGAAATATTAGAGTTATATAAATTCACCTCAGTGAAAACATGTCAAGCCCTTAGATGACTCACAAGGAAACATGGAGGGAAGAACATAGGCAGAGAAAGGGGGAAAGACACGGGAAAGCAAGGAATATTACCAAGGCTGACAAAGGTTTAATGTGATCCAATTTGAAATTCTTAAAATATATGGTAAAGGGGAGGTTCGTGAATGTGCTCACTACATAGGCACGACTTGGGCAGACAGAATAAATAGAGGAAAGAATGCAGAGAAACTTACTGTGCCAGGACTTTGTAGAGGAAGCCAGGGTCTGAAATTCAGGTAGACTGGAAGAGGGTTAGTTTGTAACATACATTTAAAAAGGTAAGAGATCACACACCAGGCAAGAAGGAGAGAAAGCACAGTAGGAAACAAGTAGAAGGCAGGTGCCATTTATAAAAGCAGGTAAAGAATGAACTCCAGGAGGCAGGGCAGGGAATCAAGAAGCTGGGCCAGGGGACTAAATTCAAAACGTGGTCAGTGATACAGATCAATGCTTAGCTGTTGGAACCAGGGACCTCCACCAAAGGTGATATTTGATAGCAATGGTAATGAATCTTAATCCCTTAAATGTTCACCGCTAGTAAATTAGATGATCTTTCCCGATGTCTCTGAGCCATCACTGCCTATTCATTGAGTCCCCATTAATGAGAAAATTCCCAGGTTTCACTGGGTTGAATTGGCAGATTTTCAAGATTGATCCTTTAACAGTCATGTGGCTCAGTCCAGCTCAGTCTATAAATTCTGAGCTCATTTGTGTAATCCTTTCTCAAGAAAAATACAACAGGCTATACTCTCTCTGATGTCTATATGAGCTTTTTTCCGCAATATACTATATGATCAGATTCTAAATATCTTAGATAGCATACAATATAAACACACAGTGATTATAAACACACACAAACGTGTGTGTGTACATAAAAGCCAGGTAATTGCAAAATAATGACATTATACCTTCTTATTATGAAAATCACGCCTGTCTATTCCAAAGTTAAACTAGTGATGCTGGCTCTTATTTATTTTTCTTGCTGAAGGCTTTTCCATTCTCATTTTCTCTATTTAAATACTGAAATGCTCATCATTGTTGTATTTTTTTGTCTTTGTTCTTGTCAAAGGACAAAAGCGATCTTTGGTTACACTTAACATTCACCAAAATCTTTATTCATAATTAAACTTGTAAGATATGGTGTTGTTATCAAAATCATTATAAATTGAACCTGTATCAGAAATTGTCAGGTACAAATAAAGAATGTTCTGCCACTTTTAATCAATTGAGTCTCCCTTTTCTCTACTGTATAAGTCTGTACAATTGTGCATTTTGTAGACTGTCAAAGAGCTGAAAATATATTATTAGTGATTTCAGTATTTTATTGTTGAGATTTTCACTGCTTCCTCAATGGTTTCCTGACTTTCAGAGGATTTTTTTCTTTTTCTTCTTCTCATTTCCTACCGGGGTAGCATTTTAAGTAGATGTTATAAATCTCTGCCAAAGGCACATTCATAGCCCTGCTTGAATGGTTTCATTTAGGCTAAGACTACCCTTACTTTTCAAGTCTCTTCAACATCTTTTATCATGATGAAATAACACTTTGTTTTCATTAAAGAATCAAGCCCAACTACCTAAAAAGCCCCCAAAATAAATATAGATGACTTCTTTGATTTTGGAATAGATCCAATATTAGACCACATTATTAAATTAACTTCAGATTTCTACTTGAAATCCAAACATGGCTTTTTAGCTAGTCTTTTTTTTTCCTTAAAGATAGAAGGGGACAATCTCTGAATATATACATTTTTAATATAGACACTATTTTAGCTCTATAAATCAAACACATTTGATGCCCAAATGCTGTAAACATTTTCTGTAAAGGCAAACAGAATTCTGGTATCTTGTTTTGCAATTTTAGTCAAACATTTTCTAAAATGCTAGTGATGAGTGTGGTATGTTTTTTTTTAAAGCTTCCAAGACCTCTAATTCAGGCCACAATTGTTTCTTTAAAATGCGCCAAATCTAGCGGAGACATGTGTTGAGTCACAGATTCAAAAGGGAACGTGGGAAATAGAAATCTTTCCCAAATTCCATTTCTAACCTAGACAAGTAGATACTAAGAATACTATTTTTTTAAAGGTGTCATAATTTTTCAAAATTTTAGCCTCAAGGCAGCTATATGCTATTCTTCTTGATCTGTTTTACAATCAGTAAGAATAGTTTATTCATGTGGTCATAAGTGACAGGGGAATGCATATCATAATGATTTACAGGATTTTTTTTTCCAGGTGAATAGAGCTCCTAACAGATATATCTATCTTTGGGGAAAGAAAAAAAATCAAGTGAATCACAGATGAGATAACCTTTCTCTTCAACATTTCTTTTGTAACATCAGTCACTCTGTTCTCTCCATATAATGATGAAGAACAACCATTTTCAGGTTTATAAAATCTCCTATCTTCACAATGTCCCAGTCTCATGAAGTATTACACTGCTTTTATAATAATGCATGAAGTCCATATTACAGCTCCTACTGTGTGCTGTTGCATTTCTTATAACTTTAATTTTTTAGTGCTTCAAATAACATAAAAAATAATTTAGTAGTATTCACAAATGCTAATCTACAGACAGCTCCTATAGATTTTGCAGTAGACTCAAAGATCCCCTAAAGTCTGAGACCTGTGTTTAGAAGCCAAGGGTGTTTTACAAGTACTTTAAAAATATCTTTGTATTCATGTTCACTCCTGAATAGTAAAATATCAGTCAGAGAAAGGATACCCGCTTCACCCAGTAAATAACAAAACTATCTCTTTTTATTTTAAAATATGTGCTTCTCTCCTTAGCTGAATGTTTATACAGCTATAATTTGTAGGACATAGTTCTATGGTTCTTAATGTAATAAAAACTCACATGAAATTTTTTAAACATCTTTATTGGAGTATAGTTGCTTTGCAATGTTGTGTTAGTTTCTGCTATATAACAAAGTGAATCAGCTATATGTATACATATATCCCCATATCCCCTCCCTCTTGCATCTCCCTCCCACCCTCACTATCCTACCCCTCTAGGTGGTCACAAAGCACCGAGCTGATCTCCCTGTGCTATGCGGCTGCTTCCCACTAGCAATCTGTTTTACATTTGGTAGTGTATATATGTCCATGTCACTCTGTCACTTCGTCCCAGCTTACCCTTCCCCCTCCCCATGTCCTCAAGTGCATTCTCTATGTCTGCGTCTTTATTCCTGTCCTGCCCCTAGGTTCATCAGAACCTTCTTTTTTATTTTAGATTCCATATATGTGTTAGTATACGGTATTTGTTTTCCTCTTTCTGACTTACTTCACTCTGTATGACAGACTCTAGGTCCATCCACCTCACTACAAATAAGTCAATTTCGTTTCCTTTTATGGCTGAGTAATATTCCATTGTATATATGTGCTGCATCTTCTTTATCCATTCATCTGTTAATGGACACTTAGGTTGCTTCCATGTCCTGGCTATTGTAAATTGTGCTGCAATGAACATTGGGGTACATGACTCTTTTTGAATTATGGTTTTCTCAGGGTATATGCCCAGTAGTGGGATTGCTGGGTCATATGGTAGTTCTATTTTTAGTTTTTTAAGGAACCGCCATACTGTTCTGCATAGTGGCTGTATCAATTTACATTCCCACCAACAGTGCAAGAGGGTTCCCTTTTCTCCACACCCTCTCCAGCATTTACTGTTGGTAGATTTTTTGATGATGGCCATTCTGACCAGTATGAAGTGATACCTCATTGTAGTTTTGATTTACATTTCTCGAATGATTAGTGATGTTGAACATCCTTTCATGTGTTTGTTGGCAATCTGTATATCTTCTTTGGAGAAGTGTCTGTTTAGGTCTTCTGCCCATTTTTGGATTGGGTTGTTTGTTTTTTGATACTGAGCTGCATGAGCTGCTTGTATATTTTGGAGATTAATCCTTTGTCAGTTGCTTCGTTTGCAAATATTTTCTCCCATTTGAGGGTTGTCTTTTCATCTTGTTTATGGTTTCCTTTGCTGTGCAAAAGCTTTTAAGTTTCATTAGGTCCCATTTGTTTATATTTGCTTTTATTTCCATTTCTCTAGGAGGTCGGTCGAAAGGATCTTGCTGTGATTTATGTCATAGAGTGTTCTGCCTATGTGTTCCTCTAAGAGTTTTATGGTGTCTGACCTTACATTTAGGTCTTTAATCCATTTTGAGTGTATTTTTGTGTATGGTGTTAGGAAGTGTTCTAATTTCATTCTTTCACATGTAGCTGTCCAGTTTTCCCAGCAGCACTTATTGAAGAGGCTGTCTTTTCTCCGTTGTATATTCTTGCCTCCTTTATCAAAGATAAGGTGACCTTATGTGCATAAAACTCACATGAAATTTAATGAGACTTTTACTGAAGGGAAGTGAGGAGTTAGTGGCATTTCTGATTTTAAGTGCTTTTCTTATTATTTCATTATATTCTAAAAGGTGTATGGAAGGTAATTTAGAGTCCCTATCTCATTGTAACTTGCATTTGTAATCCTAAATTCCAGAATTAATATGATGTAAATGATAGTGTGTCCTTTTGAAGGGCATATATAGTAATCATTGATTTTTATCATAGCTAGAAATAATAGAGGGAGGTAACTATGTAAAAATTATGTACATATAATATATAAATATATAAACTTTATGTTACATATGTATGTATATGTATATATAATACACACACACACACACACACACACACACACACACACACAGGATTCCTTAACTCTATCAAATATGTCAAAAGTGAAGTCGTCCAGATGAAGCCCAATAGGTAGGAGACTGAATTCTGCCATCAGGAGCAAAAGGCCTCAGGGGCTGGTTTAGTTCTAGGATATCTCAGGATTTGTACCCAGGGCTCTTGAGGAAACAGTAATGAGCTTGTTTTTACTGAATGGGTCCCTCAGACTAGAATCTAGGTCCCTCAGACTAGAATCTAGGGTCAGAACCTCAGAGACCATTTAGTTTGGGCCCATCATCTTAAAATTGAATCTAATAGGAAACTACCTATAGAAAGCAAAGCAGAACACTACTCACCCCACTATTTACCAGGAAGGAAGGAACTTGATTCTGTTTCACAGCTGCAGTCACTCCCCCCTCTTCTTGACATCTGTGGGCCTCGGAAACACAAGCTTGTGAAGAAAACTACATTCACTCACCAATTAAGATGAAAACTTTAAAAGGCGGGTGGAAGACGGCATAGCAAAATAGACAGAAACAGGAAGAGAACTGAATTAATTTTATACCATCGTCTAATGTATATTTTTAAATTACCCTTATCTAATTTCTTTAGGTTTGGGACCAATTATCTATCTGCCTATATGGCAGTATTTTTTTCAATAAAGTTTCACAGAGCAATGTTGTGGAGTTTCAGAGTGTTATCTCTTGCACTAAGTTTGAAAAACCCAAATTAAAATGTCATAAAGCAAAACAAAGTGTGCATTATCATAAAGCAAGGCAACAACATTCATCAAAAACACCTTCTCCTAAGCCAGCCCAGAAGCATTCTTCGGAAGACACAGGCCGAAGCTGATAAATACTTAACCGTAAAATTAGGAGCTGGTTCACATGCCTAGGCAATGTTTATTTGCACAAAGCTAAATTCGGTCATGCAATAGCTTGAGAATCTTCTTTTTTTTCTAAGGTGAGAACTTAACATAAATAATAGATAATAGATTTTAAGTGCACGTTAGACTGTGGACTATGATATGATAAATTCATGGTGTGAAATAAACATCAGAGGTGAATGATGAATATGCATAACACAAGAATAAATAGAAGTTTCGACTTTAAAACTTGTTAACGCTCTTACCAAAATATACATTTAATATATAATATAATATACATAGACATATTGAAGAATGTAGTAGACTATTTTGGCAGCTGAGACTGTAGATATTTTAAGCCATAGGACCAAGAACATTTGACAACCATTTACTACAAGTGAAAGCATTTGCAAGAGGACAGGCAGTGACTATTGAAGTGCTTTCTAGCTCACTGAGCCTAAAATCCTCAAATGCTAGGACAAGGCAGCAGGCAGTAAAGTTTATGATTGTTACTTTTTTATTTTAACATCCGATTTAATACAAAAAGTTTGCCTTTTATGAGTTCAATTATTTATGAGTTCAATTTCTTTTAAAATAATTTATTCTCTGGGAAGAATAACTGCCATCATTTTTTTTCCCCCAGTGGAGAACTGAAAACTTTACAAGTGAATTCTATTAATTCAGGTGTCTTTTCTGGAGTCAGAACTTGGGCAAATTACTTGATCTCACTGTGCCCCAGTTTATTCCTATTTAGAATGGGGATTATGATAGCAGTAACTTCCTAGAGTTGAGTGGGAACTTGAGTGAGAACATCTAAGTGCTCAATATATGGTTTTATTATTATTATTATTACTATTATTATTATTGCCATTTTGTTTATTTCTAGTCAGAGAGAGGCCTCTGAAGTTTACCTCTTGGTTGTGTTCCTTAATTTTCATAAAGGCTCTTAACTTCATCCTCTGCACAGTGGATTGTTCCTCCCTTTGATCAGTCACCAAAAAAATATGACTCTTGCCAGAGCTTTCAGCCTTCAAATCCTTGCTTTTATTCCTTATCAAAAGCCTAATTGTGGCAAATATTAATGGGACATTAAAACTATCCATTCATTTATTGGAGGGATTCTGAATGTGAAGAATGTAGGGTGCTGCTAGATCCTTCATTTTACATAGAAGTTTTTTCATTACATATATTGCAACTGTAATTTTGTGTCTATATTTTTGGAGGGAGATGTTCCAATCACAACTTTCATCTAATTCTCAGGATAGGTGGCCCCAAATCCACATTTTTGTGAGATTTTCTGAATATTCTAATTTTACCCTTGGGTCAATTCAGGCCGCCATAAAATTATATATGTGGACTGTAGTGGTTTTGTCTTTCGTAGAATTTTTTACCAAATTAAATTTTGGTGTTATATCACTGTCACCTATTTTTCAATGGTACTTATTATGTAGATCATTGTTTAGGATGACCTTTATGATAACCTTCACAATAATCTTGTTATGAGGACTTGATAAGAGAAATTTTACTTATGTCTCAGTGTCAGGAAAGGTTCTGAAAAGCTGTCTGTGTTTATATCATAAGAAAAGTAAATATTTTTTTTCTTGGACTGCTAGAAAATCTCCACTGCAATTTGTATACAGGTTTTCCATGTTAAATTAATTATGGATTGAGTATTTTCCTAACATGATACTGCTTCATCTGGATTTCCCGTGCACTTTCTTTGAAAAAGTCAAAAATGAGAAGCCATTTCCCCAGTATATACCACCACCAATCATGTTCAATGCTTTTCAATAAAGTTATACCTCAGATTTCCACCCATATAGTTATGATTACAAATGAAACATTTCTTTTCAAATTTGTTGAATGCTCATGAGATATTTGGAGACTTTAGGTTCAAAACATGTAGCAATATTAAAGTGTACTCTTTTGTAGCTTACATTATTCTGAATTATTGCCCACTGAATATCAAAGTAGCAAAAGAATGGATTGGCCTACAGAGGGAGCCAGTGTGGTTCAATGGGAAGGACCCCACTCATGGAGCTGGAAAACTGATTCTAATCCAGGCTCTGCAACTTCAGGCAGAAGTTTATCCTCTCCAGGAGTAGAAGACAACACCAGTACATCTATACACCTCATGAGATCGGGTTAGAATAAATAAAATAATACAGCAGAACGTGTTGTGAAAAATATTATAAGCTTATTGTAACCATGCTCAACCTTATCCTTTGAACCTGTGGTTAAAGGGCTCTCAAGCAATATAAATGTAGTCAGTCTTCTATTTAGTCTGCCTTCACCATCTATTACTTATCTGATCTTGGGCAAGTTTCTGAGCCTGCCCGCCCCTCAGTCTTCTCACAGCTTGTTGAGAGGAATAAATGAGATAATGCCTGGAAGATCCTCTGTGTAGTCTTTTCCTTCATGGTGAAGTTCGATAAATCTTAGCCATTGTTATTAACATGTAATTCCTTTGCCTTGTTCTGAGAGTTAATAGGCATTACAAAATGAAACCCCATTTCGTTAAGCTGCAATATATACACTCAGGGTAAATGGTTTCCTATACTAGCAACCAGTGGCTGACAAGATTTTATAAACAATAATTAATGAGATTCTAGGCACTGATTAAAATTTAATGGAAAAATGTTTTAATTTAAAAATTGCTGTTCAGAGTATCCTAGTCACCCGGTTTTAGTTTAACGGCAGTGGATACAGCGGAGGGGCTTTAACAAGGCAGCTGCTACCATGGTTGTGCTGTCAGGTGCGTTCAGTCACCAGGTACACGGTCCAGCTGTACACACAACTCCGGCAAAACACAGTCCTGCAACAACAGAGCCATGGTCCACTTCCTCCATAAAGAAGCAAATGGAGTGGAAGGCTTTATTGTAGCTTTAATTATGTACACAATTTTAGAGAAAGTGGACAAAGTTTCTTGGAAATCACAAATTAACATCTTCAGTATGCATGCCACAGCCTTTCTTCAGAATCTCTTTATTGCAGCTTTAATATAGTTGGCAACAATTATATAAATTGTAAAGACTAGAAAATATTAGTGTGTCTAGGTCTAATAAAAGTAATTTCATTTTGATCGGAAGAAAATTAAGATGCATAGCCATTAAAGTGCTTCTAGTGCTACTCAAAATTCTTTCATAGTATTCACTTCTTATAAATGTATTTTATGAAGATATTTATGAAGTCTAAAAGGAGGTGGAAATGTCTATTGGGATTGCAACATGATGTTTATAAACACTCTTGATACTAGTATTTTCTGGGAGACTAGTGAGGTGCCTATTGTCAATATGCATTGAGAAATATCAAATATTACAAGCAAACATTTTTTGTTAAAACGTTCATAGGAAAGAGCCATCTCAGATACCAGCAAAAACAGACTATATAGGAACAAATATAAAATTCTTTCAAAAAGATTTTGTGCAAACCTAGCTTAGTTTAGCTAAGCAGTAAGATGAAATGAAAGAAAAGCTCCCACCTATCAAATATTCCTTCCCAGAGCAGGCATTGGAACCCAAATAAGATGCAATATGTGACAGCTGATCCAATCACATACTAATTTCATTTTTCCTAAAGAATTCTTGATTTGGAGTAGAACAGCCTCCTGATTGATTCTCCAAACAGAGTTAACTTCAAAATGCACAAGCAAGGAGCTAAGTAAATTTCTCTACCAGACCGAGGTCCATAGGCATTGTCCTTTTATATACTGGAGGAGAATGTCACAGAAGCCTTTCAAATATAAACTCTCTGTCACTCCCACTGTTATTAAGATCAGGTCAAATGGTTAATTATGATAGGAAAACCATGTCCCAGCCACAAATATCCTCGCCAATAGCCAGTTAAGAAAATTCACCCAAACGATTTTGGCAGGAAGAAGCTTTCCTACCACAGGCCCTGTTACTGGTGTTCTATGGCAACAGATTTATTAAATCACAAAATGGAAGGACTCTGTAGTTTATGTGTATGCATATATACATATGCATGTGTGTGTGTGTGTGTGTGTGTGTGTGTGTGTGTGTGTGTGTGTGTGTATATGTATAAAACCAGACATAAATAAGCAAAAGATGTAACCAGACCATTACCTACACCCAAAGTACAAATGGGACACCACAGAAACCAAATGTTGGTTCTCTGGTCCCTTGCCTACTTCACTAGAGGGAAATGAAGACTTTTGCCTGCAGTCTTTTCCTTCACCTAATTATTCTATGAGGAAGGAGAAGGGAGGTTTTCTCATAAATCACCAGAGCAGTCCCTCTAGTTGAATGCTCCACTAGCCACTATACGCTGCTGCCTCTGGACAGCTGCCCACACTGGTACTGGCCTCCACCAAGGCGGTCCTGGCCTCCACCAAGCTTGTCACTCTTCTCTGTGACTCATGGGGATCTTCCACTTTTCATAACCAGATAACTCAAAGGGCAGAGGTTTTAGAACTCTAATACATAAGGATATTCTCCCAGGGGACTCCAAATCTCAGTGAACATCAGGATCATCTTATAAACGCTTTTAAAAATAGGTTTGGGGATCTCACCTCCAACCAAGCTAACATGAAACTCTAGAAGTAGATCTCATGACATCTGGATTTGGAACAAGTTCCCCATAGTAAAGGCATTTGGTAAGGGTGCAAAAAAAAAATAGTTGTTGAATTAATTCTTAGGCAGATAGTACAACCCAGTATACAGATTGGTTTTTGGAAATCACAGTTTACACCACAGCTCTTTTCTTCCTGTGGTGGAACAGCTACTTCAAAGCCCCAAACATACAGGGAGAGTTAAAGAAGTCCTCAAACATTCAATAACAAACTGGAGGTTGGTATGTCGGAAGTCCACAGTGTATCTCTAGGGAGAGATGTTGCCTAAGACTCCTGCATACCAAGCAGAATAATCTCACTTCAGTTCCCACTAAACTCATAATAGAAATCAGTACTTTAAAAATCCATTTTAAAGAAATTGTTCTCTCCTTGCTAATATCTCAAAGAATACATTGGGGCTTAGAGACTGCCAAGTCAAAACAATCTCAATGATATTTTTTAATCCCCTTTTTGAGAGGCCGTCGAGTAAAAACAGTTGAACTTTAAAATGATCATGTGAGTTTCTCTTAAAACCACACTGTGGGTTCCTCAAAAGGTAGAGCTTTGTACCTATAGGACCCAGCAGATAGAAGGCACTCAAATAATATGATCTGGAAGAAAGGGAGGGAGGGAGGGAGGAAGGAAGGAAGGGAGGAAGGGAGGGAGAAAAGAGGAAAGGGAAGGAGGCAGAGAGGAGGGAGAGAGAAAGGTAGAGAAACTAAGGGAAAGTGGGAGTAATCTCTGAGTGAATGAATGAATGAATGAATGACTCTTGTTAACATTGACCTTATGTTTGCCTTTTTGATAATCTTTATGAAACCAGAAGGTAAAGACGCTCACCCTCTTCATTATAATGATATTAAATGAATTGTTCCAGATAGTCTTTGATAAGTGCAACCTTGTCTCTCTTTTATTAGATTCACTGTACGTCTCAACAATATTAGGCAAATTAAAATATTAATTTTCCCTGAAGAACTCTTTTATAATTATGTTAACTTTGGGACTTTTTAATGAATTAAATATTAGCCAAACTATTGCCAAATTGTTATTCATATATGAAAAGTATGATACCGGCCAGTATATGCTTAGAAAGTAATAAAGCAAAGATACACTGGTTCCAAAAATATGAAGGATCAATATGCCTATTTGTAGTAGGAAGTTACATGTTAAAAGAGAAACTAACATTTTATGTGAGTAAAAATTACAAAATGCTGTCCTGCAGATATTGTCTTGCCAGTTTTTCAGGCAAAGAAAGGCACAGAAAGCATCTGAATCTCCATCAAGTCCCACCAATCATATGTGTCAAAGCCATACTTTGAACTCAATGTGTCTGACTTCAAAGATTATGTTCTTTTGAGGTAAATATTATTAGGAATCTGGATCAGGATTGAAAACAGTATTTGCCTGTGGCTGATAAATAAAATCCATATAATGCTACCCAATAAATACTTATTGCATCATACTATGTTTACTATGTGTTAGTTCCTATGTAATTGCTACCTAATCACAAAACAGTTAGATCCCGTGTCTACCCTAAAGAATTCCATGGTCTCCACAGAAGGATAAAACAATGCTCATGTGATTATACTACATTTTGTTAAGCCCTGAGAGGGAAGTAAATAATCCTAGTTAACATGTGTCTAGCAATTCTATATGCCAGGCACTGTACCAAGGACTATATGTCAACCTCACAGGAAACTCAGAAAACTGAGACTTAGAGACATGAAGTAATTTATCCAAGACTAAAGTTCAAACTCAGGTAGTCTATTTCTGGCACTCTTGCTTTTAACTACTACATTTCTTCCCAGGTTAGAAAGCAAAGGAGAGACTGGAATAAGGGAGGTCAGTTAGGTTACTGCAATAGTCCATGTTGAAAGATGATGAGGACCTGAACTAGAATGGCAATAGTGGAATTGGGAAAGAATTAGACAAGAGACACTTGAGAGAGAGAAATGAGAGCACTTGATGCCTAATTGGATTTGGAGGAGACAATGAGAGACATTGATAAGAGACAGGGAGGAGTCAAAGATCAAGGGCTTTACAGTCCCACTACTGGGCATATACCCTGAGAAAACCATAATTCAGAAAGAGTCGTGTACCACAGTGTTCACTGAAGCTGTATTTACAATAGCCAGGACATGGAAGCAACCGAAGTGTCCATCGACAGATGAATGGATAAAGAAGATGTGGCACATATATACAATGGAATATTACTCAGCCATAAAAAGAAACGAAATTGAGTTATTTGTAGTGAGGTGGATGGACCTAGAGTCTGTCATACAGAGTGAAGTAAGTCAGAAAGAGAAAAACAAATACCGTATGCTAACACATATATGGAATCTAAAAAAAAAAAAAACGGTTCTGAAGAAACTAGGAGCAGGACAGGAATAAAGACACAGACCACAGACGTAGAGAATGGACTTGAGGACACGGGGTGGGGGGGGAAGGGTAAGCTGGAAAAAAGTGAGAGAGTAGTGCTGACATATATACACTACCAAATGTAAAATAGATAACTAGTGGGAAGCAGCCGCATAGCACAGGGAGATCAGCTCGGTGCTTTGTGACCACCCAGAGGGGTGGGATAGGGAGGGTGGGAGGGAGACGCAAGAGGGAGGGGATATGGGGATATATGTATATGTATAGCTGATTCACTTTGTTATAAAGCAGAAACTAACACACCATTGTAAAGCAATTATACTCCAATAAAGACGTTAAAAAAAAATTCCTAAAAAAAAAAAAAAGATCAAGGGCTTTAGCCCAAATGAAGAGAAGAATGGTATATCCTTAACAAAAATAGAAAATAAAGGATCAAGAGAGATTTGTAGGGAGGAGAAATTGGTTTAACTTTTTAGACTTTTTTTGAATGAAAGATTCTTTAAATTCTGTAGTGCTTTTCAATTTTCAAAAGTTTCACACACATGATTTCATATAATCCCATAATAACCTTTTTTTCCCTTAATTTTCCTCTGCTTTTTCTAGTTCCTTGAAGTAGGATTTAGATAATTGATTTCAGATCTTTACTCAATTCTAACATAAGCATTTAGTGCTGTAAATTTCCATCTTGGTGCTGTTAGCTATATCCCACAAATTTTAATATGCTGTGTTGTCTTTTTTTTTTTTTTTTTTGCTGCATTGTCGTTTTTATTTCTTTCTATGTATATAAATTTCATTTTTGACCTATGGGTTATTTAGAAGTGTGCAGTTTAATTTCCAAGTATTTAGAAATTTTCCTATTATCTTTTCATTACTGATTTTTAGTTTGATTCTGTTACGGGGAGAGAATATACTATATATGATTAAAATTCTTTTAAATTTGTTAAGGTTTGTTTTATGTCCCACAGTAAGGCTTATCTTGGTGAATGTTTCATGGGAGATTGAAAAGAATGTGTATTCTACTGCTGTTGGGTAAAGTGTTCTATTAATATCAATTAGATCCTGTTGTTTGATGGTATTTTCAGATAATAACCTTTTTTTTTAATCCCCTACCCCTATATTGCCCCTCCTCCCTTCCTTCTCCCTATGGGTAACCACTACTTTGTTCTCTTTATCTGTAACTCTGCTTCTTTTTCATTTTATTCACTAGTTTGTTGTATTTTTTATATTCCACATGTAAGTGATATCAGACAGTATTTGGCTTTCTCTGGGTTTAACTCTTGACATGTTTAGTTTAAAATAAAAAAATTTCATAGGCGCAATAAGATTTCTAATCATTTAAGACTCAGGAATAAAAATGACCCCAAAGACAGATTGAGCAGGAAAGTCTGCTGTTAAAGATGCTATCTATCATGTACGGAAGGAGACACGTTGTTTAGCTTCCTTTAATGAAACTCTGTATCAACACTAAAGTGTATTACTCATTGGGGTCTTACATCCTTGGGGGGTGCGGCACTTACTGGACCTTAACTGGTTCTACAATTCTCATTACACAATGACTGACAAGGACCTGGGAACCATCTTTTGGGAAGGTGAGACAACCTAATGATTTTCATCCTGAAGATCCTGGGTGAGTATCCCCACACCTAAACATTCTTCTTATTTTAAATTTTCGTGCTGAAGAAGGTTATTTGGGAACTATAAATACTTTTAAATTTCATGAGAGTCGAGCTGGTCAGTCTAGTTTCATGAGTTGCCACGTTCTTATTAGAAGACAGCCTGTACTAATTTGCCAGAAGCTGTGATTAGGTAGGGAAACATCAGCCTCTGTCCCTAGGGGACTCTTCTTTCAGTCAAGAGGACCATCTGGGCTTGGTGTGAGAGATTTGTTTGCAGATACTAAAAACTGCCTCCCCAAAAGCATTTGGCCTCTTGTGAACAATATGTAAATTTTCCTCCAGAGAGAGTGCTTCGACCCCAAACCGTTGGCACTTCTGGTTCTGCAGTAAAAGGCTTTATTTATTTATATTTCTGTTTTCTTCATAACTATCTAAATTAACTTGTTCCATTCCATTGGCGGATAAAAAGTTGACCTTTCCTTTATAACTTAAAGTTTAATATGATTGAACTTTGTGTAAAAACTCAGACACATTGGTGGGAATATTTATTAACTCTAACCCTAAAAGGTAGTTCCTTTTCCTGTGGAATAATTATGTTAGTGCTCAATAAGTTTAATGCATTTATGTCATAGCACCATATTCTTATTGTTAAATTATCATTTCATACAGGGAAGAAACATGGTTTATGTAGTTTTTTATATGGGATTGCTGGGTCATTTGATAGTGGTATGTTTAACAAACTGACAAACTTTTCCAAAGGGGTTCTGTATTTTGCATGCTGACAAGCCACGGATGAGAGTTTCAGTTGATTCACCCCCTTGTCAGTACCTGGTATTGTCAGGTTTCTTTCGCAGGGGTGGGAGAATGTGGGAGTTGTTTTCATCCTAATTTTATTTTCACATAAGTCAAATAGTTGTTCAGAACTTTTGCTCATTTTTTATAACTGGGTTGTGTGTTTTATAATTATTGAGAATTGAGAGTTCTCTGTATATTCTAGATAAAATACCTCTGTAGTATTATTTTCCTGCAAATATTTTCTCCGAGGCTTTTGCTTGCCTTTTCATTTTCTTAAATGACTTTTAAAGACTAGGAGTTTTTAATTTTTATGAACATCAACTTATGTGAGTTTTTATCCCATTAATGATCATGCCTTTAGTGTCATATTAATGAAATCTTTCATTTACCCAAGGTGAAGACATTTTACTATTTTTTTTTCAAATTTTGTTGTTTTACCTTTTACATTTATGTCTCTGATCCATTTGACTTAATTTTTTATATAGTGTGAGGTATGGATGAAGGATAGGTATTCTGGGTGTCCAATAACAACTGGACCATTTGTTCAGAAGATTATCATTTTTCCATTAAATTGCCTTTGCACCTTCATAGAAAATAAATTGACCACATATGTGTGGGTCTATTTCTAAACTTACTATTTAGTTCCGTTGATGTATTTGTCTATCCTTTTGACAATACCACACTGTCTTGATTATTTAGCTTCATAGTAGGTCTTGAAATCAGACAATGAGTCCTCTAAAGTTGCTTTTCTTCTTCAAAATTATTTTGGCTAATCTGGATTCTTTGCATATCCACATACATTGTGGATTACACTTATTCATTTCCACAAAAATATTCTGCAGAAATGTTTACCAGAATTATACTGAATCTCTAGAAAAGTTCTGGGAAGAATTGACATTTTAACAATATTGTCTTCCTCATTGTATTTCTCCACTTATTTAGGTCTTTGATTTGTTTCATCAATGTTTTGTGGTTATCAGCATACAAATCTTGCATTTTGCTAAATTTGCACTTATATATTGCATGTTTTTTTGGTGCTATGTTAAATTGTACTTTATTTCAATTTCCAGTTGTTAGTATACAGAAATGAAATTAATTTTTGTATGTTGACTTTGCATCTGGCACCTTGCTAAACTCACATATTAGTTCTAGTAGGTTTTATGAAGATTTGTTGACATTATCTATATATCGGGGGAGCCAAAAATGTTCATTCATTTCTTTTTCCGTAAGGTGGTTCTAGTAGCACTTAGTTGTCTTTAACTTCATTTGAAACAATTTTGTTAGATTGTATGTGACATGTCTATCATATCAGCATGCATTTACAAACAGACATCAAAATTGGTGAATTTTTGTGTAGCCATTTTAATATTGAAGATGGAAGAAAAAAAGCAATATTTTCAGCATATTATGCTTTATTATTTCAAGAAAGGTAAAAACGCAACTGAAACGCACAAAAAGATTTGTGCATTGTATGGAGAAGGTGCGGTGACTGATGGAACATGTCAAAAGTGGTTTGCGAAGTTTCGTGCTGGAGGTTTCTCGCTGTACGATACTCCACTGTCGGGTAGACCAGTTGAAGTTGATAGCGATCAAATCGAAACAATAACTGAGAACAATCAACATGATACCATACAGGAGATAGCCGACATACTCAAAACATCCAAATCAAGTGCTGAAAATCATTTACACCAGCTTGGTTATGTGAATCGCTTTGATGTTTGGGTTCCACATAAATTAAGTGGAAAAAAACCTTCTTGACAGTATTTCCGCATGCGATTCTCTACTGAAACATAATGAAAATGTTCTGTTTTTAAAACAAATTGTGACGGGTGATGAAAAGTGGATACTGTACAACAATGTGGAATGGAAGAGATCGTGGGGCAAGTGAAATGAACTACCACCAACCACACCAAAGGCTGATCTTCATCCAAAGAAGGTGGGTATATGGTGGGATTGGAAGGGAGTCCTCTATTATGAGCTCCTTCCAGAAAACCAAACGATTAATTCCAACAAGTACTGCTCCCAGTTAGACCCACTGAAAGCAGCACTCAACGAAAAGCGTCCAAAATTAGTCAACAGAAAACACATAATCTTCCATCAGGATAACACAAGACCGCATGTTTCTTTGATGACCAGGCAAAAACTGTTACAGCTTGGCTGGGAAGTTCTGATTCATCTGCTGTATTCACCAGACATTGCACCTTCAGATTTCCATTGATTTCAGTCTTTACAAAATTCTTTTAATGGAAAAAATTTCAATTTCCTGGAAGACTGTAAAAGGCACCTGGAACAGTTCTTTGCTCAAAAGGATAAAAAGTTTTGGGAAGATGGAATTATGAAGTTGCCTGAAAAATGGCAGAAGGTAGTAGAACAAAAGGGTGAATACGTTCAATAAAATTCTTGGTGAAAACGAAAAATGTGTCTTTTATTTTTACTTAAAAAACCAAAGGCACTTTTTGGCCCACCCAATAGATAATCATAACTCTGTGAATAGAAATTTTATTTCTTTGTTTCTGATCTGTGTGCATTTTTCCCTTGCTTCGTGCACTGTCCTTCTGCAAAATGATGAATTGGAGTGATAGGAGCAGACATTTTTACCCTGTTTTTGATTATAGGGGAAAAGCATATAGTCTTTCCTAATTAAGTTTGGTGTTGCATCTAGGTTTTCAGTAGATGCCCTTTTCCTAGGTTGAGAAAATTATCTTTTATTCGTACATTCTAAGAATTTTTATCATGGAGTGATGTGAATTATGTCAACTTTTTTCCCCTGAATTTATTGAGATTATCATACAGTTTTTATTTTTCTTCTTTAGTTTATTGATACTATATTTCTTTACTTAAAGAACTTTGTAAGAGTCTATATTGGATAATCACAGGATGAAAACTTCATGTCAGAGAATGGAACCTCTTTCCAGAAGTTTACACAGTGCATATTTATGGGGTTAAATCAGACTTTAAACATCCAATGCCACTCCATCCTTCTGTGTACACTGAGCAGACAGATACTGAAAAGACTTCTTAGTCTCAGTAAATCCTAAAGAAATCATCCAAATATTAATTTTTAATAATTTAGTTCTACTCTTTCAAGTTGAAAATTTAGAATAACTAAAATTAAATATAATTCTATTGACTCAGAGTTTTATTGGACATGTAAAATATTCAAATGTGTCTCATTGGAATGAGTTCTACTGAAACCTTCTATGGAAAGAGTATAGATACTTAAGAATGCCAACATTTCCAAATGGATGTCAAACTTTATTTCAGATAATCTACTAAGTGTTCATTCAAAAGAAAACCAGCAGACTGTGAAAGTCAATTGTAAATTGTTTTTTTTAAAATAGAGGGGACTAACAATGATGTGTCTAATTACCAGATGAGCATTATTGCTTATATTAAGACATCATTTACCATTACTTATTAGCGATTTGGGAAAATTGATTGTAAATTTCCTTTGTTCCTAATTCTAAATAACTTCATATGTGATTTTCAAAATTCCCAGAAATGGGAAATATCTTAATGTGGTTTATGCATTATTTCAATGAATGTCTGTTAATTGAACAACTGGATAAATCAATGAATCATGTATCATTTTTTACTGAAAAAAATTTAAATATTCCATTATGAATACTTCCCTAATCTCTATCCAATTTTAAAGCTTTTGTATTTGTATATTTTTATTGGGTCCCCTTTTATCTGGTAAATAAGATATATGTTTTTAGTACTATACAGTCAATCAATAAGTACTTAAGCAGATTATTTTTCCTATGCAAATTCTTGTGCTAGGCGCTATGAATGCAAAGATAAATGAAACATAGTGTCTACCTTCTTGGATTGAATTTATGTGCTTTTCTACTGAGTGAATCAGATGCATAAATAATAGTTAGGATATTGTAAATACCTTCAGAGTAAGGACTGCATTATATTTACTCATATTTGTGGCCATTTTGTTAAAACAATGTGTGCCACATAGCATGCACTTACATGCCTGATGCTGCAGTCGTAGAACTCTAAAAAAATATTGAGGGGACACAGAGGATCCAATGACCAATTCTTCCTAGAGAAGTCTATTTAGAGGAGATGATATTTGAACTAAATCCCATGGGTCGGAGGGAGAAAGAAAGTCGAACAGTAGAAGGGCATAAGTAAAGGTCCTTTAGTGCTAGTAAAGTGGTTTCCAAGACTCTACCATATAAGACAGTGGTTGCAGAAACTGGCTGTTTACAAGAGCTAACCTGTGGACAGGGAATGGAGATTTAGCCTTCTTGCTTGGGATCCATTTCTCTGAAGGAAGTGCAGATGACAGCTAAAGAAATGTAACTATATATTAAGTTGTATATTATAGGACAGATTAAGCTAGCAACATTTGATTCAAGAGTTGTATATTATAACAGTCTTTTAGTAAAAACCATCCTGATCAATCCTTTCTGCCTCTTCTCTCAAAAAGCCCCTGTAATAGGTCACTACTAAAAGCATTAAGACTTCTCACCAACAGTGAACCACAGTATCCCTTGGAACACATAACCCCTCCTCACTTAGCTAATTTACAGGTCCACCTGCCCATGTGCGAGGCCAACATAGAAATCCATTCAGTGATTTTTGCAATTTGCTCACCTTGAAGAGGTAGAGAAAGAAAATTTTCCAATATAAAACTGTCCAGTGAAGAAAAGAGCATATAATTTAGGACACTCGACAGCAGACAGCATTAGTTATTGCTGTTCCCTATGCAATGGACAAAAGCTGCAGAGCTCCATTCCGACTGACAGAATTATGGCCTCCACTTCAAGTCTTTTGTGGTACGGATGTAAATAATAAAGTCATATAAACAACAATAAGGGGAAATTTCAACATCCTCTACATTTATCAGATTTCCTCATTTTAGAGAATTCATGGGTGTTAAATGTATTATCATGGAAAAATATTGGACCTCAATGATCCTCTAAATGTGTCAAAATTCCTGGTGTTGGGATTCATCTGTCTGTTACCTCTTTTTTTCTACAAGTACACCACCAAGGTTTTGTGTACATTTTTCTTGTTTGTTTTATTCTTGGTCATCCCACTTCAGATGCATGTGCTTCCTGCAGTCATCTATCCAATATTCCTGGACCCCATGACCCAACCTCAGCATTAGGAAATTGTGAAAATGCTGAGCAGAGAGAGGGATTGATGCAGGTAACATAGATGAGGGCACCCCTCTTAAGCTACAATATGGAGCTTGAATATTTTCCAGTCTTTGGACTATTTCATTAAAATTATAGAGTATGAGTTTCTAACCTAAAACACTAGTAAATATGTAAAGAGAATCCCCTTTAGAAATTTATCCTGCCTCAAAGAACAAACATCTCAAATCTTTTGAGGAATCAATGCCCAAAATTCAGAAAGACATCCACTGAGAATGTTAACAAAGCTCATCATTTTCTTCTCTAGTTGTTTCTATGGAAACATTTTAGAGGAATTCTTGAAATAAAGTAGAGCAGATAGAAATAAAGACTCAGATTCAGAAACAGTTTGCAAGAGTAAATATTACTCTTAGAAATCTATTGAAATGTTCCCTGTACTCCTGAGAGAGAGATAAGAATGAACTCAACACAAATTGTGTGAGAGATTCAATTATTAACCTACAAAGAAATAATAGAGCAAAACATTTCCTGGAAAAAAATGATGTCGTCTACATATGAGCCTGGTATAACAGAGAGAACACTACCTACATATGGAACTAGAAGACCTAACGCTTTCCCACTCATTGACAGGTGACCTATTTGAATTTACTTAAATTCTTTGAATCTCCATCTCTTCATTTACAAAATTAAAGCATAATAGAATCTGGATTACTATTTAATGGGTTCCTATTGAAGTTCAAATATAATAGCAAACATGGAAGCACCTTTTACAGCTCCTCAACCCAGAAGGAGACTATGATGGGTGTTCCTTCTAAGAACAGCTTCTCAAATATCCCAAGTGGACTGCTCATGTGTCAAAGCCCCAGGCAAGACCATTTCCAAGAGTCAGGCTGTCTGCTTTTCTGAGGGTGAGTGTGGTCCTGAGTTCTATACCACACTCTGAGTGCACAGTTAGGGTTTGAGGCTGGTGCCCAGTCCTGTAGTTGATGTGTATTATCTGTTTTGCAGGGTTGTAATAAGCGGCACGATGCTATAGAAAGAACAAGTGGTCAGCAGTGAGATAGGCATAGGTTCAATCTTGGCTCCACACCTGTTAAGCATCCCTGGCTTTCACCTCCCGTGCTGACTTTTTGGGTAGAGCCAGACATCATATCCTGGCCTTCTCCAGACCCACAACAAATCCTGGTGTTGGAAGTTTCTCTGGTCCCTGTCGTGTGAAAACATACTTGCAAAATGTTCATCATAGTGAATTTTATCTCTCCTGGCAGAGATGGAGTGGAAGATTCAGCTCTATGTAATAAGAAATGCAAAATAAGTCATACCCTTTGTCGTACACTGATTCTTACGATTTAAGAAATTTTTAAAAATTTAGTGGGAAGCTGGTATAATATATGGGCTTTGTAATTAAATAAGCCTGAATTCAGGACCCAATCTTATCACTTCTTGCCTGTTTGTCCTGAATCTTATTAAACCCAGTTTCCATAGCTGTAAAAGGGAGTGATCCCTTGAGCCACACCTAATAGAATCATGTAATTAAATGCAATTTAAAATGGGCAGTGCAAGGCCTGACATTTAATGAATTCTAAAATGTGAAAGATCACTATTATTCTGTAAGTATTATGTGCTATTATTCTGATTACTGTTATTCTTATTAAGTGAAACTTGATAAGGATGCTTTACCTCTTTGTCTTTTTACCTTGGTATTTTTAAACTAAGGTGGTATCTCTTCTTTCAGAGGATCCAATTTAGATTCAAAGTTCTCTCTGGCACTTAAAGTAGAAACAGGTGCTCCTTGCATTTTCTTGTCGGGAATATGCGAAAGTTTGATTTGTTTTTATTTATATATTTATACTTTAATCATTGTGGAAAACAGACTGAATACATTTTAGTACTGTGTCAAGTACAGAATGTAACAGGAAAAATATCTTTTTATGGTACATCATCTTTCATCTAATAATTATTAAAAAAACATTCATAAAAGTGACCTCTTAATCATTCTAGCATACCTTGACATAGGTAGAATGTTACTACCTATTATTCATATAGGAAAATTATTTTGCAGATGATTCCTACTCTATCCATTTGAAATTTGCTCTTCTCCTGAACTGCAAGCAATTTTTGAAATGACATCAATGCAGGTTTTTGTTCTACATTTTTATTATTATAGTCATTTAATAATACTTCCTTGAGATCTTTTACAATACATATAGGTCTCATCAGTGGTTCTCAGCAGGGCAATTTTGACCCCCTTGTGACATTTGTCAATGGCTGAAACAGTTGCACAACCATTATCTAATTTCAGAACGTCTTTATTACCCCCAAAAGAAACTCTATACCATTATCTGTCACTCCTCACTCTCGCCTCCCTCAAGGTCCTGGCAACCACTACTCTATTTTGTCTCTATGGATTTGCCTATTCTGGACATTTCATATAAATGGAGTCATACCATATGTGGCCTTCAGTATCTAGCATTTTTCACCCAGCATAATGTTGTCAAGGTTTACCCATGTTGTAGCCTATATTAGTACATCATTCAGTTTTATGGCTGAATAATATTCCATTATATGAGTATACCACATTTCGTTTATCCATTCATCAATTGATAGACATTTGGCTTGTTTCCACTTTTTGGCTTTTATGATTAATTCTGGTATTAACATTCATATACAGGATTTTATGAGGAAATATCTTTTCTGTTCTCCTGAGTATATAATTAAGAGCGGAATTGATGTGTCGTATAGTAACTCAATGTCAAACCTTTTGAGGGACTGCCAAATTGTTTTTCAAACTGACTGCAACATTTTACATTTCTACTAGCAAGTGTAAGGGTTCCAATTCCACAAATCCACATCAGCACTTATTATTTATCTTTTCTTAGAACCATCATACTAGGTGTGAAGTGATATTGATTGTCATTTTCCTTATGGTTAATGATGCTGAGCATCTTTTCTCATGCTTATTGACCATTTGTGTATCTTCTTTGGAGAAATGATTATTCAAATCCTTTGCCCATTTTTAATTGAGTTTTTTGTCTTTATTGTGTTGTGAGCATTATTTACATATTATAGATACAAGTTCCTTATTAGATATATGATTTGCAAATATTTTCTCCCATTCCATGGACTGTCTTTTCACTTCCTTGATAGGGTCCTTTGAAGCACACAATTTTTAATTTTGATGAATCCAGTTTATCTATGTTTTTCTTTTGTTGTCTGTGCTTTTGGTGTTATATCTAAGAAACCATTGCCTGATCTAAGATCATGAAGATTTACACCTGTGTTTTCTTGTGTGAGTTGTACTGTTTTAACTCTTCTGTTTAGATATTTGATCCACATTGAGTTAATTTTTGTATATAATGTGCATAAGGGTCCTATTTCTGGACTCTTAATTCTGTTCCATTGATCTACATCTATCTATCTTTATGCCGATACCTCACTGTCTTGATTATTGTAGATTTGTAGTAAGTTTTAAAATCAGAAAGTGCGAGTCACAACTAGTTCTTCAAGATTGTTTTTACTACCTTAGGTCTCTTGAATTTCTATATGAATTTTAGGACAGCTTGTCAATTTCTGCAAAGCAGCCAGCTGGGATCCTGATAGAGATTGTGTTGAATCTGTAGATTAATTTGGGGAATTTTGCCATTTTAGCCATGCAAACACAGTATGTCTTTCCATTCACTTAGGTGTTTAATTTCTTTCTATGGTGTTTTGGAGTTTTCAGTGTACAAGTCTTATGCTTTTTTTGTTAGATCTATTCCTAAATATTTTATTCTTTGTGAAGCTATTATAAATGGAATTGTTTTCCTAATTTTGTTTTTGGATTGTTTATTGCTAGCACATAGAAATATGATTGATTTTCACATATTAATCTTATTTCCTTCAATCATCAGAACTCATTTATTGGCTGTGTGTGTGTGTGTGTGCGTGTGTGTGTGTGTGTGTGTGTGTGTGTGTGTGTGTATTCATTCCTTAGGGTTTTCTATATACAGGATCATGTCATCTTCAAATACAGATAGATTTACGTCTTCATTTCCAATCTAGATGTCTTTTATTTCTTTTTCTTATCTAATTGCCCAGACTAGAAACTCCAGTAAAATATCGTTTTCCTGATCTTAGGGGGAAGCATTCAGTATTTCACCATTAAGGATGATGTTAGATATAGGTTTTTCATAGATTCCATTTATTAGGTTGAGCAAGTTCCCTTCTATTCCTAGTTTGAAGGATATTTTCATCATGAAACAGTGTTGGATTTTTCCAAATATTTTTCCCCATCTGTTGAGATGACCATGTGTTCTGCTCCCTTATTTATTGGTATTATGTATTACAGTGATTAATTTTCAAATGTTAAACTAACCCTGCATTCCTGTCAGGCTGCTAGCTTTCACTGTGATTACAAGGCTGTTGGTTTTAAAGAATCCTATGAAGCTGGGGAGAACAGAATGGGAATAGGTGAGTTAAAAACATGTAAACCTCACTTTTCTTATGGAGAGTCAACCATTTTTTTCTTTGAATAAATGCTCTCCACATTGTTGCAAGCCTTTGGTTAATTTCCAGACTTCTGTAAGAGTGTATTTTGATCATTTTTGTCAGTGTTGTCATTGCTTTTATGAAGGTGAGGTTTTCAGAGGTTCTACCTTGCCATTCCCACTGCCATCACTCCATTAATACAATCTTTTTCAGAAAAATGTTTTCTTCCAGTTTTACTGAGACATTAATGCAATCTTAAGGATAACATTGAATATTTCTGAGTATTCACTGAATATTACTGAATATTCAATGTAAAATATCTATAGGGTAAGAAACCTACAGATTTTCAATTTTATTTTCTAGTTCCATCCACTCTCTCATAAACCATGTTATTATTTATCTGTTTGTCCCTTTATCCCAGGTAAATATTCATTCATTAAATTCATTCTTTCATTATTTATTCAGCGAATTCTATGCTTAAGGCACTTTTTAGTGTATACAAGATTACTCTCAATGTGATAAATAAGACATGTGTGTGACTAAAATATAAGTCAAACATGATAAATTTTTTAAAAGGGATACAGATAATGAGATTTCAAAATAAGGGTGAAGGTATATTGCTCTCATCCTGGAGACTAAATAGGCAAGGTTCCACAGAGGCTGTACTGTTTGTTTTGGACAAAGCATGAGTAGGGGTGAAATGGGTAAGATGGAGGAAGAGGAATTCAGACAAAGGAAGCAGTAGAAACAATGGCATGGACATTAAGAAAACACTAGTCCCAGACAGGAAAAGGGAAGTAGGTCTGTTTGACTGTTGCTTAGAATATCTGAAAGAAAATAGTGACAAATAAGGTTAAAGAAATATTAAGCCTAGACTAAGGACTGCATTTAATACCAGTCTAAGCAATGTAGATTTTTTTTTCTTCTGTAGGAGGCATAGAGCTGTTGAAGATTGCGTGATTAGATCTACACTCCAGAAAACTTATTGTTCATATGTCTATAATATCTGAGAAATTTAATTGAAGGATACACTGTGATCAAATATAATTCAGAATCAAGAGGAAAGCAGTATAGAAAGATGGAAAATTGTAAATAAAATCTAAAATAGCATAGACTGCGGGATGAAGAGGGGATGGTGACACCAGCCTCCTGATGATTTTATAACTTACTTGTTTTAGATTTATTTGCTTTTCAGAGGTCCTTAGAACCAGCAATCTTTCATTACATGTGTAAGCACAACTGAAAGTCCCAGGCAACAGGATACCACACAGAGATAAAATTATCCAGGCATTTCTTCCATTTGCAAGTACATAGAAAGGTTTTTAATGGTGTTGCTACATTTTCTATTTACAGGGTCCTTGGTTATAGCACTTCTAGTTTTTCCAACCTAATTTATAGTACCTCTGATCCCAGCACAAGAGATTAATTTGCCTCTCATCTTGTTTGCAGAAGTCCAAAGCTGAGCTGCAGCATAGTCTTGACAGTCCTTTTGCTTTGTTTTCTTCTGTCGTTTCACTTCTGCTGTTTGGGCTTCCCACAATTTTCTGTTCTTTACTCCCAGCTCTCCAGAGTTATGTGGTTTCCAGTACTTTATTCACTCAGCCACATCATCAGGAAGACTAGGAAAATTTAACAGTTAACGTTAAATATGGCCAGTAACTCCTCCAAACACCAAGTGGAAAAATTCCTTCCCAGTTTGAACTAGTGTCCGATACCGTCAATCTGCCAGACTTCCAAAGGTCTGGTTGGCTTTCACAATTAAACTGCCTTCTTAAAAACAAAACAAAACAAGAACAACAGCAAAAGCAAAAACAAGTAACTGACCAGTTAGTTGGTGTACCCTCTAAGGAGTCACACGTACACCGCCTAGTTGTCTGTTACACAAAGGAAATCTGACTCTTTGTGGGAGGCTTTCCTACTTAGGCTTAGATATGACCTTGGTTTTCAGCAGGTTAATCATCTCAGAACACCATGCTGGTCATGCAAAGCAGTTCATAATATTCTGAATGTCTTTCTTACATGGTTAAGAATGCAATAATACAACAGCTACTGAATCACTGTCTTAAGGACTTTGATAATGTCCATAGCATATTAAGTTGAGGGAAACAGATTCTATAATAAAGCTACCATTTCCCCTGTGATGCCTTAGCGCTTATTAGATTGACTGAAATTGTTAACTAACATTTTTCACTTTCATTGATGAGAAGGAGAGGGTTGCACAGCCCTCTGTCAACCCTGACACAACTGTTCACATGATTTGGAATAGTCTTGGGAACTTACTAAATATATATCTTGGCAGTCAGACTTTGCCAGAAACGGATCCACTGATGTGGTCAAACCAACACTGGGGAAGGCTAATGCATATAGTATGTATATCTTGACGTCACCCACTATTTTTCTATAATTGCTGTGCACAAAAAAAAAAACTTTTGTGTTTGAGTTCTGTGAACTTTTGAAGCTTAAAGACACTGAGGATTTTGTAGTACAAGCCATTTCTGAAGAATTCTCCCATCTGTTGTGTTTGCAACGGGAGAAGTTAAGGCCAGGATTTCTGGTTAAATTTTAAAAGATGTGCTTACCACTAGATCTCTTCCACACAGGTCCAGCTACGTAATTTTCAAAATGAAAATGCCGAGCCTCCTGTACAGAAATTATTTTTAAATTTCAAGGCAATTATAGCTGAGCTTTAAAACAAGTGTAAGGCCATTGTAAACACAGGACCCTGTATGATGGCACAGGTCACACGCCCATAAATCTGCCCTTCTTCCATGTACCCTTTGACTATAAATGAAGAGCAATACGAAAATCCTCTACCTTGGACTTGTGAAGTCCACAGCCTGCTCATAGGAATGCTGAATGTTTAAATATAAAGTGCTGTTTTGCAATAATTTAGAATGAGTACAGTAATTATCCCACAAATAACACACATCTATTTGAGTGCCTACTGTGTGCTAGGTGCTTTCAGATATATTATCATATTTACTTTATGCAAAACCCCAGATACTCAATGGCATGTGTGACTAAACCACACAAGGTGTCTGACTATCCTGCCCTTAACTTGAAGTTACAGAAAGGATAATGAAAGTATGAAGCAGGCCTCGATAGCACCTTTTAGCTGAACCAGCTGTACTTCTTAGTCTCCCTGAGGATTATGGAACAATCTTTGAAACATTTTAAGAATAAGAAGCCAGATCCCTCCTCAATAACTGAAAAGCTCACAGTGCTAGAACCAAGTGTTTCATGCAGGGCAGCTGGGTTTAACCACCTCCATCCCAAAAGGCAAGAGAAATAGAGAATTTCCTGGACTAGTGTTTGTCCCACTCTAATATGCACATGAATCACCTGCGGATATTGATAAAATGCAGAGTCTGATTCCATTGTGGAGTGGGACCCAGGATTCTGAATTTCCTACAAGGTTTCCAGAGATGCCTGTACTGGTGGTGGTCTGGACTGTCCTCGAGAGGCAAGGCTCTGGAGGAAACAAATCAGTTACCTGCCCTGCAATAAACCCAGGAGAGCTATACTACTATGAAGCCACTATTCATGAGGAAACTATTTTCAGAGCTTTGTATAGTCATTCCATGATTATGTCATTTTTAAGGAAGCTGCATTCTCTCTTTTTTATAAAACGCATGTCTTCATACTAAAGGGGAGCGTAACAGCATGGTCTTCATCTGCTCACCTTGTTTTTATTGCTTTTTTATGTAGATACATGTGTATTTTCAGGATTGTGAACCAGCCTTCCCTTTTATCCTCTTCGCCCACTCAGCTGTTCTTAGAACTCCAAGCTCCCCTCTACCAAAAGCCATTTCTCACATCATTTCTGCAAACGCCCATCTTGCCATCCCAAAGAAATCACACATGATCTAAGTTTTACTTCTATCATTAAGGGAGGATAATTGCTTACTAAGTACCATGTCCTGCAGCCTACAGCCGCCCTCTGGCAGTAGGGAACCGTGCCATTAAATGAAAGCCGGTGGGAGACAAGGTTGCCCTGATGACGAATATCTGGGTTCCTCTATGCTTTGTTACTTAAAAAATCCCAAACGGTTTTCAGAGAGTGTTTCATGATTATACATATAATTTGTCATTGTACCTTTTTGTGCTTTTCTAAAATGTGAATCTGCAAAGAGTTTTGTTATAAATTCAGAACTTCATGTTAAGAACAGAATCTTAAAGAAAACTGAGGTAGTCAACCATAAACTTTCAAGGCCACTTGCTGCAGTTCATAGACCTCCTCTGGCCCAGCCATGGAAGATTTGTGACTTGGTGCCCTCTATTTTCAGGGGGTGTAGGTTAACATTGAAATGAATTTTTGATGAAAGGATGTAAGTGGGTTTGGGATATTTATTTGGTTAGAGTTGAGGTGAAAAGGCAGTGGAAAGAATTGTTCTTAAAACTCTGGTCTGTGTCCAGAAAACTCCAATTGAATTGTTCAGATTAGAAAGGAACAGATGAATAAAGATGCAGAGATTAAAACCTGAGAGAGAGAATATAAAAAGATTTAATTTTCTGTTCTCCACAATAAAGTGAAAAACAGACTTTGTTCCAAGATGAGTCGCCTGATAAGATGACCTTTTAAGACTTCCTTTTAATGATCTTTAAAACATCCTCTAAAGGTTACAAAACCTTGGAATCATCACAGGGCTCTTGCCTGTGCTTGCTTGAGTAAACCACTAACAGAGGTTAGGAGAGAAAAGGATGTTTCATAGGAAGATATCTTTGGCCCATGGTGTTTATACCGCACGGGTGGGGCTCTGCCGTAACAGCTGTGTTGAATTTTCTCTTACCAAAAAGACTGTTTACGCACAACCATTGGGGGGGTTCTCCAAACACTGAAATCCGCTCGATCCAAAATGAATGTAGCGACTTGGTTCTTACAGCTTTCCCAATCCGCCCTATAGAAAATTTAGCCAGTACCTCTCTCTCTCTCCAAGATGTGTCTTTTGTGAATTGCTGACTACTAATGAGCAGATACAGAGCTATTGCTCCGTTGCTAATTTGTCCCTGAATTAATATATAAAGCGTTGATAAACAACTCAGGCTGAATTTGAACAAGCAACTATATCAGAACAAAAGCACCACAATTCATCTTTCAAATCCCCTCTGCCCAAACCCTTAAACTTACAGTGCATGAAATAAAGAGCGAATGTTACACTTTGTTCCATAGCCCTGTCTCCTCATGACGCTCATTTTGTGTACAGTAGTGTTTCCCATTAAAGAAAGTAATTAAGAGTCATTCAGCAGTGAAGGAAATAACATGTACGATGTGCTGCTAAGGTACTAAATAAGGTACTAAATAAATTATGAAGGAATATGTAGAAATATAAAACAGCCATGTCTGTTTTACTGCATTTCATGTGAGACATGCATATTTGTTTTACAAACTTTTTCACGTTATTCTTCAAATAATTAAGTTTTACCCCTTTCAGAGTGTTGCATTGAATAGTCCGACTAATTACTGCATGCACACATTAAGATTCCAGGTCTTTATAATTCACTGGCTAAAGGTAAGTCCTAAGAAACCTGCGTTTCAATCATGGAGGTTAGTTCCTAAAAGAATTGAGGCCCTTCTTATCGTATATGTAATGAGTTTTGGTTACTAACCTTTATAATTTTTTGATCTATATGAAACTTGATAAACTCATGAACACTATAATCACATGTGTCTCACTCAGTTACTTCTTTAGACATTTGAAGAAGGATGTTAAAATAATTGAATTTCCACTGATAAATTGGAAAAGGGTTGCATGTTATTCCCAGACCTTGTTTCACAAATCGTTTTATAAATTCAAATTGTAAAATAAATGAAATTTCAAACAAACTGCTCTTTACAGAATAGTGTGCATACGAATCTATTGATAGGAAAAGCTCAAAGATAGCCATAGAAATTGAGAGGAAATTCAGTATGTTGTATAGTAGAAAACTGGATGTTTCCCTTAATTTTCACTTCCTTTTTAGGGCCATGCTCTGGGTTTGGGGGACATCTACCCGCTATTACACAGTGATTCAGAAAAATGGCACACCACAGTATCTCAAAAGGTCAATTGGTCTACTCTCTGCCTGCAGATAGCTGGAAAATGCAAACCTCAAGAAAGAAAACTTGCAACCATTTACACAATTAAAGACAGTTATGTTTCAGCATTTGTTTCTTTTTTTCCTCCAGAATGAACAAATTCCTATTCCTTGAATTGCTCCTTGCATTATACTATGATGTAATTCATCCCTGATGTAGGAGGGGAAAATTCTGGCTGAGGAGTCAGGTACTTCCTTTTCCTTATGACACCTTTTGTCACTTTCAGGAGTAGAATTACAGTCCTCTCTATATTTTCTTGATTGTTAACATTCCTAAAAGGCAGCTCCTATTTCCCTACAAAGATACTAAGCAAAGTTGAATTCCGCACTTCACATCCCAATACATTTAAATTATGAAATGTATACTCCTATTGTTGTTGGAGACTAAAAATTATTTGTATATAAAATGCTTTTTAGGTAAACAAATCTCTAATAAAGCATTTTAACCTTTGTTGGAATTATTTTTTAAAAGATTATACTCAAAACTCAGTGCCTTCAACAGTTGGCACAAAATGTTCCAATGGAGACTCATTTTGAGGTTTCCTTGATTTGAACCTCAGGGCCCTTTCATCTATAATAAAGCCTATAGAAGTAAAAATCCACCTCATCTAATTTTATTTGCAGTTGTAGACTCTGCTGCTTCATTCATTTCCTTTGCCAAAAGTCTTCCAGATTTTGTCTCCCAACACCCTCTCCCCATACACACATATTCTTCCCCACCTATATGTGTATGTTCCCCAGCTAAACTCAATTAAAAAGTGATGAACATTGGATTAAAACTTCATTTACTAACCTGATGTGTGCCAGGAGATAGTCAACGTCATGGGATAATTATGGTAAAAATGTTTTTTGTATTGATTTTTATTCTAATGTCAAGTAATTATATTCAGCACTTTGTAGTAAAATGCACACGAATACCTTACGGAGAAAATACAGCGTTTGCATAATTTTTAAAATAAAACAAGAGACTTCAGAGAAACTTCCAGAGGGAGATATTTACCATTTTCTGCCTAGGAGAAAATGTAGTGGAAAAGTTTAATAAATACTAAGCTTACTGTGTTATACCTTGTTCCTTTCCTCTCCACTAAAAATTTAACTGCATTTATCATAGACTCATAGAATTCACAGTAAGAAAAGATAAGTAAGATCATCTAAACAATCCTTCATGGACAGATGAAGAAATGGAGGCCCTGAAAACTTGAATGCTCTTTTTTTAAATCAAATTCACACAACTAGATAGCTACAATAACCATGTGAGGATTTATAACCCTGACTCTAATTCATGTTCTCCCTACTACTCCATAATGCTTCATGGACATGTTTGTTATTCTTTGCTTTTGCTTCAGAAATCCACAAATAGAAGGATGACTTAGCCAAATCATCAGTGACAGAAAGTGGCCTTGCCATTGACAGTCCTTCACTGAAATCTGGCTCCAAGATCATTTATAAACAGAATTTGGATTGGCAGATAGTTTGTAAACCCCACTGAGTGTGGCTCCATTTCTGAAGGCCAATGGTCTAATTATAAGATATTCTTATGTAGAAATTGTTTGCTAGCCTAGCCCGGGGAAATAATAGTAGTGAAGAAGTCCAATGTATTATTGTCTTAAAGTAGAAGTACTCTCCCATATTTCAAGGCAATATGCCCATTGTCTTCCTGGGGGCTGACACTGGTAGCTTTCCTGGGTGCATCCTTATTTGATAAGGGGCAACGCCAACTCAGAGTGACAGGATGCTAAAGTGCTGCTGTTTCTTCCCAATAGCCAAGGTCTTCTCCACGTGGTTTATTGTTGTTCCTTTAGCATTTCTCCTGTAAATCCTGCCTGTGGTTACCAGAATGTAGTTCTATATAAATCACCTTTTTAACTGCCCTGCTATTGTACTAGAAAATAGGAGAGAGTAAAATGTAGCAAATAATTGCTTCTCCAGGGCTTGGCTTTCCTAGTATTACAGATTCATGGCATGATCTGAAATTGCATCAGGCTACGTGGACTCCTTTTCCAAAGGAGCCATTTCCTTCTCTCAAGACTGAATCCTTTGCCTTGAAGCTACTTGATGTTCAAGGATGACATGTTAAAATGACTGGAGTTACATTGACTTGCAAAGTTCAGGGAGTTCTTACTTCTTGGAATTTGGTTCTACATCAATCACATAGGTTGAGTTTTTCAGTGAATTGAGGTAAACATATTTTCAGGGTTAATGGTGAGAAATATCTGGGATGTTACTATACTGGATAACAAGTTAGTTCAATAGATCAACATGATTGGAACACAAGATGCATTATTGTTGAAGAGGTGTGATAGAACAGAGATAATCCTGGGTAATTTTGGAGGGTCTCGAGTGTCATTCTCATCTGAGTACCTCTGACTTTATTCTAAATGTTAGGGGAAACATAAATAGTTTGAAGAACATAAAATGATAACCTGGTGAGAGGAAGAGGGTGGGGATATAGCAACAACACAGAGTAGGGGGGCATTTACCATTTGCAATAATATAGATAAGAAACAGTGATACTCATTTAACAAATGTTTTAGTATCTAAATGTGCCAGATTCTGTGTTTTGGTTCTATGATGATAAAATAGACTAATATGACTATCGTCCTTATGGAGTTTACTTTCTAGTACCCAGAAATAGACAAAAAGAAAATCTAGTTAATGCTAGGGGAAAAATAAACAAATACACAGAATATAAGGTAACCTAGGAGAATATACTTTAAATATGATGATGAAGAATGGGCTTTCCAAGAAGTTGGTATGTCAGCTAATGTGATGAGTGGGAATCTCAACACAACCAATGAGAAGAAGACATTCAGAGGAACGAGGAAAAGCTTTGCTTGTTCAAAGTACTTATAGAGGATCAGTGCAATTGGAGCTCAAATGATTCTGGAGGGAAAAACAAGGAGGGGAGGGGAGTAATCATTCAGAGCCATCTAGGACATGGCAAAGACTTGAGATTTCATTCTAAGTGAAATAAACCGCAATTGAAAGGATAATTCCAAGAGAACCTCATGCTTAGATTTAAGATTTACCTGGAAGGAGGATCCCTTTGCTGCTGTGTCAATACTGGTTTGTGGAAAGGAGGTGGAAAAGAAGAAGGAAGTTAGGGGGTAACTGTTAACAATGATCTGAAGTAGGCTCATAAAAATAGTCATGAGGGGCTTCCCTGGTGGCGCAGTGGTTGAGAATCTGCCTGCCAATGCAGGGGACACGGGTTCGAGCCCTGGTCTGGGAGGATCCCACATGCCGCGGAGCAAATGGGCCCGTGAGCCACAACTACTGAGCCTGCACGTCTGGAGCCTGTGCTCCGCAACAAGAGAGGCCGCGATAGTGAGAGGCCCGCGCACCGCGATGAAGAGTGGCCCCCGCTCGCCACAACTAGAGAAAGCCCTCGCACAGAAACGAAGACCCAGCACAGCCATAAATAAATAAATAAATAAATAAATTTATTTAAAAAAACAGTCATGAAAAGAAGTTGTGGGATTTGAGACCATCTATTGTGGATAAATTGCTGAAGATTCAGAGTTGTATGTTTAGAAAAAGGGAGTAATTCCAGATACCTGACTTCAGCAACTGGGTATATTGATTGAGAAGAAGAAGAATGGGAAGGACGAGTTGAAGATATTTTGGCCATGTTAAGCTTGAGATATCTGGAGACATTCTCAGAATGAGAGAAGCATCATCACTCGTGATGGCCGAGGGACTGAGAGATATCGTCCCAATTTTGGAGTTTGTAGGGCCTCATCAAACTCTACACCCAAACAATTCTCTTCGTCCCTCTGTTTGTATGACAGAAACATTCACCCGGAGACCCCTGAGGAGGTTTAGACACTCTTTTGAAAGTCACATCAACTATGCTAAAATGAACATTACAGCAGCATTAAGAATATATCCCAACGGGGATGAAGAGTTTTTTTCTCTCCTTTGCGTATCGTTAAGTGTTTTACAATGTAATGTTGTCATAGAAGAAATTTTATCAACATTGTCAGAACCTATACATATTCAAACAAATTCTTTCCCTTCAAAGCGATCCCTTTAGGAGGCTGCATATCTTCTCTAGAAATGCTAGCTTTATTGACATTACTTCTGGAAACTTCCTTTGAAATTGCCTTCAGAGCTTTTAGAAAGAATATTTTTAAATGATGATAAGTTTTCTTCTCTAAAGATTAACTAATTTTCAGAAACAGCCAAAGTTTCAATAAGCAAAATACGGTGTATAAAACAAGGATCAAAATTAGACAAAGGGACTAATAAAATTATAGTCCCTACAAAGGGACTATAAATCAAATAGACATATTTTCCCATATGGCTCATAACTGGCTGAAAAGACAATTACAAAAGAAGTATTACAGGATAATTGAAAGTAGTTGTAGCTTCCCATATTGACTCTTGGTTTCTACAAAAGATTTTGACATTTTCTTAAGATCGTTAAGACTTTAAAATCACACCAAACATTTCAACAGATAACACTAACTAGAATCAATTACTGTGAGATGCTTCACCTTCATTCCACGTATTCCTAATAATTACAACCAGCATTAGCCACCATCTATTGCAAAGATGTTTCTATGTAAATTTATGTGTGTGAAATGGAAAAAGGAACTAAGCCCTTAGCTAACAGGTTGAGTTCTCTTAGGCTTTGTAAAAAGCAGTTTAGCCTTGAATGACTCTTTGTAAAGAGTTCTCTGTTTTGCTATAATTCTGAATCTTTATTATACATATTGTCAGAGAAGTTGACAGGCACATTGTGAATTTCATGAGTTACACCCAGACCTGGAGAATTTGACCTTTGATAAAATTAATTTTATGGTAAAGAATTGCAGCTCTGTACCACCTGAGCCCTTTTCCCACAACTGAGATACTACTAGAGACTGCAGATTTCTCAATGGGTCGTAACAACCAGCATTTAATCTCAATTCTGCAAACAGCATCCTAGAGTTAACATGTGAACATTCAAGGGAATGTACCTTCGTCCCAATAAAGGACGCTCCAGGGTGCATGTACCAGTCTACTACCAAGAATTCAAGATGTGCTAAGTGTGGCAGATTCCTAGGTTACTGATTTTGACCTGCCAAATCTAGCATTGTTTCCCACTGGATGATGAAATTTACAAAAGACACTGTCTAAAGAAGAAGTTGCCTTAGCTTCAAGGTCAATTTATGTCTATTTCTGCTTTTCTGACTCTTATTGTGGTTTTGAAATGTCCCTCAGCCTTGACTTCTGTTTATCTTTCATTGGGCTATACAGGGTGTCAGGGTAGTCTTTGTTACATTTATGTTCTCAATGTATGGCACAGAGCAGGTTATGAATAAATCTTTTTGTGGGAAGGAAGGAAGGGAGGGAGGGAGGGAGGAAGTTAAGTTTACTGGATTTCACAGGCTTGAAAAAATTATGGCCTGCAGTCAAAATGCCTGTATTAAAATCCTATTTGCTGTTTAACAACTAAGTAATTTAAGGAAAAAATGATTTTCTCCCATTGAGCGCTATGCAATGAAATTTTTTGGATACGCCTAATCACCTTCTTAGCCCTTCTTGTTCTTAGCTCCACCCAGTGTCCTTGATTCTCAGCCCTTTCTGCTTTTAGTTCCACCTTGTCTCTTTCTTCCCAAGCATCTGAGCACAACGTGCACATGCTACTGACCATAGGGTTAATCATTCAAAAATGAATTACCTAACCCCAGTGATCACATTAATCACTGTATATTAACCCCACCAGCAACATAAATGTCACGTTCGGAAGATAAGACGTATGATGTAAATTCCAGGTGTGCCATGTGGATGACTTATATTCCAGAGTTTCACTGTCATACTGCCCTTAGGCTCTGACCTGGGAGCATGTTATACATGAAACGGGTATAGCAAGATGCTTCTAGCAACTATATTCTTCTGGATAACATCCAAATCACCATTTGTATGCCACAGCTTGATACCTTATAGTGAAATTGTACTACAGCTTGATACCTTATAATGAAATTGTAATGAATGTGTGTTCTAGATTTTTGTAATGAATTGCTTTAAGCCAATTTATCCGCTTTCCCATCTTGGAACCAGAATCAAACTATGAGTCAAATATGAGTCAAGTGACTCTTCTGTAAAACATAATTCCATTTCTACATTTAAAATATTTTCTATTTAAATTTTAGAATTAAATAGATAATATTGTGTTCACAAAAGCCTAAGAAGTTTGTAGTTAAATGACATCATCTAAGCTCTCTGTCTCAATGATCATTAATCTGTCTTCTTCCTAAAAAATTATCTCATAAAAAAGGATAGTTTCTCAGTGAGTCTAAACTGAATTATAGCTACATTAACTTTATGGTCCCTAATCATAAACATATATTATTTGGTATAGAAGTTTATCAATTATTAACATAATTAACATTTAGCATTTGTACGACTGCAATTGTTTCACAAGGAGATACATAAAATTATTTCAGAAAAAAATGCAAGCTTTTACTGTCTTCCTCCTAGTATATATTTTTTCTAATTATCACATTAATGATTGATTTACAGTGGACTAGGAGAGGCCTTTTCAGTTACAGTTTAATCTGGTCTAAATGAACTTCAGTCAGCAACATTTTGCTGTATTTCAGGCTGGAGCCATCGGTTAAAAAACCCATAAAGCATTTCTTTCTGATATCCTCTGTTCTCAAATTAGTGATTTTAGGAAGATTTGCCAGAGGAATCCCAGAAGTTGAAAGTCATTATTTATTTACTATCTCTCATCTTAGATATTTGTCGTATGACTGAAGAATGAAATAGTTATATCAGGGGATGAAAACATGACTAAACTTTTTACCCTAACATCACCTGGCCTATGGACTAAGGACATGGATGTGTCTTGAGGGTAAACATCTTCAATAAGCTCCAAAACGTGAATGTTCAAGATGTGTGACTTCATATATACAATGTGAATAGTTGAAACAAAGCAGCTACCTGTTCGTGCATGAATTTAAGAAATCAGAAAACCAACCAGTGGTGTAATAAATATTATTTTGTGCATGCAAACTTAGAAAATAGAATTCACAGGCATGAAATAGAATTTGTAACAATGGCAACGGAAACTAAACAACCAGAATATGATCACATGACATGGTTCCTTAAAGAGCATTAACCCAACAGTCAGGAAGCCTTAATTTTATTTGTCTTATTGTCATGACGATTCTTGGCTTGTTGTAGTCTTTTGAAAACTGAACATCGAATTATGAATTTGTGAAACAGAAATACAAAAGCAAGATTCATATCTGTCCTATTCAAGATAGTGTGTGGGAAAGAGAAGGCTGAAAAGGATTTGTTTTGCAAATAAATGTACCAAGCTGTGGAGTTATTCATAAAGCTAATATTTAGGCAATATGAGTATCCTTCTTCTAATGTCTTAAAAATCAACATTTCTGTCTAATTACATGAAAAAAACAGTTTATATTACCTCAAATGACGAGATTCTTAAGAATTTTTTAAGTACAGAAATAATTCTATTAATTATGAAAAGAAAACAATAATTAAGTAACATTTAAAAATTGGTATCTTGAGTTTTTCATTTAAATACTATCACTCATTCTCTCATATGAAAAACTGGCAGAATTCTAACTGCAAAAAAACTCTCTTACTCTTGAGAGGGATTCAGTCATTTTCATTCCTTTACAATCTATAAGGTCTTATCCATGAAAGAATATAATCTGGAGCTCAGGGTAAAGGTTGAGGGCAGGGACCATGTTTACCTTGCTCACTGCTATATCTCTAACACAGTTCCTAGTAGTCAGAGTTCAGTTAATATATTTTGTTCACGGGCTTCCCTGGTGGCGCAGTGGTTGAGAATCTGCCTGCCAATGCAGGGGACACGGTTTCGAGCCCTGGTCTGGGAAGATCCCACATGCCGCGGAGCAACTAGGCCCGTGAGCCACAATTACTGAGCCTGCGCGTCTGGAGCCTGTGCTCCGCGACAAGAGAGGCCACGATAGTGAGAGGCCCGCGCACCGCGATGAAGAGTGGCCCCCGCTTGCCACAACTAGAGAAAACCTTCGCACAGAAACGAAGACCCAACACAGCCAAAAATAAATAAATAAATAAAATTAAAAAAAAAAAAAAGGACTTAAAAAAAAATATATGTATATATTGTTCACGTATTTTGAATAAATGAAGGAACAAAACTAAATCGAGGAAAACTGAACATGATAAAATTGTTTGTGGTTTTAATACAGAAGAAAAAGATTCCTACAAGGTATTTTTCACCAAAACATTCTATTACAAAAGACTTTAACTTTCTTGGGAAAACTAAGTGAATTTGTATCAATTTTTTTTGTCCAGGAATTTGTAAAAACTCATGATTCTAAGAATTAGGCTACTTCTCTCCACTGATAGGAAGAGGGAAAATTGATATGCTAAGTCATAAGGTCTTGATCCAAATAAGTTGAATGTTATTGGACAAGTAAAAACCCTCTTTGCAAAGACTTAGATCCTGGGCAAACCTTGGGTAAGATTTAAAAAGAGATCTTTAACATACCCCTGTGATATCTTGTCACCTTGAGCCTCTCTCTCATTCTGCCAAGTCACCCCCTAACCTTTCACTTGTGCTTCTGTTAAACACATTGAAGGATGAAGTGCCAATTTTTGCAGTGATTCTGGGGACAATGCACCTGCCTGTATTGCTTAACTCAGACACTCCCAAATACAGGTTAATACATTCTGAAGTCTGTGATAAATATTTTAGTTTTCATGGGAGCAAAATTAAACAATACGGACAGTGAAGTGAGCTTTGCATTAAAGTATGTTTTCAATTTAAAACCTGCTCTTTAATATAAAATGTAATTTCTTTTATAAAATAATGGTGATTTTAAGTGTTGGGTTGTTTTTTCTAAAAAAAATAAATAATGAAGTTGGTAAAATTTGTTGTCACCAAGTACGAATAATTCAAAACATGTAGGCAGCTGGTAATTGAAAAACACATTTTGAGACAGAATAAAAAGAACAAAAGAGAAAATGTTGCATAGCTTTATGCAAGAAGAAAACAAGATTAAAGGGGTAAATTTCAGTATCTCCATTTACAACTGCCATTGACTGATGAAGGCAGAAAGTCTAGGAGTGCTATGAGTGGAGTTATTTCCTTTTTTGTTCATCTTTTCTGAAAGAGTTCTGCTACCTCTGATACTTATGTGAAGAATGGCATTCAACTATATAAAAAAAATGAAGGAATTTTTTTTTTGGAGAATGAAGCTAGCCTTCTTTCTCAAAGGCTTATTTCTTTATTTAATTAATTCGTTATGACCTGACCAAGTTATAAAGGAAACTCTTACAATATACTCTATGGGCTGTACTAGTTTATAAGAAGAAGAAAATTGCCACTTATAACAAAATAAAAATCCTCTACTTAAGTAAATGGCTTATTGCCATGTTATATTGGATTTTAAACAACCTAGAACTAATGTGTCTGAGTTCGTTTTACGAGAATTCAACATATGTTAAGCCTCTCTAGAAGAATGGTTTAATTATTAAGATATCAACTTTAAAGTTTAGAGATCATGAAAACGAATGTATTTGCATTTACAGGATTCTGTTTTAAGAGAGGGAGCATGATGTTACAGAAAAACCCAAACGAACTTCTTGGCCAACCCAATAGATATGACAGGTTTTCTATGGGATGACTGAATGGGAGTTTTTACGCAAAGATTATTTACCAAGGGTTATTAGGTAATTTAATTAATTAATTAATAACAAAATAATGAATGTAAATATTAAATATACAGTCTCATCGTTTCTGTTAATAAGTAAACAAATAAATACATTAATAAAACATATCCTACTTTCCCACTGTATTCAGGAGATCATAGCGGAATCATGGAATACTCAGGCTAATGTCATTATTTTATTCTTTCAGGCTTTCAAATAACTCTTCTGTTTCCACACACATACACACACACACGCACACTTTAGACCCCCTTCCTTTATATTGAGACACTTGTGACTAAACCAAACCAGTGTATGTCCTATGTTGTCAAAATTGAAAAAATTCTCCTTTGGAGAATTGTTAATTTTCAGATACCAATGTAATATTTATTTAGTACCTTCAATCAATCCTATAGCAGAATCAAAGAAGCACAAAGGTGAAGACTTGAAAAGTCTTTCAGGAATTTCCTGGCGGTCCAGTGGTTAGGACTCGGTGCTCACACTGCCGAGGGCCCGGGTTCAATTCCTGGTCAGGGAAAAAGATCCCACAAGCCAAGCACAACAGGGCCAAAAAAAAAAAAAAAAAAAAGGTCAGAAAAGTCTTTGAAATCAAGTTCGAGAAAAATAACATATCCAACGGAAGAGTAATGTATGAGTAGTGAAATAAATGACAAGTTCAGGCAGGGGAATGTCAAAAAGAAAGAACAGAGAAAACAGCCATGGATTTAAATCCTGACCTGGACAATAGCTGACTAGTATATAATCTTTTTAAACCCACTTTTTTCTCATGTGTCAAATGAGGGTACTAATAACTACATAGCATGATCATTGCGGGGATTGGAAACAAGACACCTTAAATGCCTAGCATTGGACCAAGTATATGCATTAGAATCAGCAAATAAGTGTTTTTTATTATTAGTGGTACTCCATGGCATAGTTATTATTGTATTGGTTGTGATCTTCTCTCCCTTCAGCATCCCCCAACCCTGGAAACGTTGTTTATACTTTTCTGCCGACTTTCACTCTGCCTTGATTATTTAGTGCTCCACAATTAGTTGGTGATCTGTGTGAGGGCAGGTATGATTTGCTCATGTTTGTATCCTCCATCACGGTGCTCCTCCAGCTTTAATCACAGAGGGATCCTGTTACCATGAAGACTCGACCCTGGCTCAGTAGGTCTCAGTAGGATTCTGAGATTCTGCATTTTCAACAATGCTTCTGGTTCCTCTGACCACACTTTGAGTACCAAGGTCCTACAACACTCACACCACTGCCTTGCATATGGAAGACATTCAGTAATATTTCTTGAATTAAAAAGATACCACAAAACACATGATTGAAACTGTCAACTTAATTACAGAAACAATCATTTTTAAGGTGCTCAGAGAAAGGACCTGCAGAAAGCTTTATGAGTATTTACCCAGGTCCTGAAGAATTACAAAAATATGAATGGTCAGAGTGGAAGACAAGCAATTCTAGGCCTGTAGAAGGTGAGCCAAATTGTGGAGGGGCGAAGCACAAGGAATGTTCAGAGATTAGTATAGCCAGTGTGCCCAAAGCATAAGATTTAGTTTAGGTTGAAAATAAGTTGGAACAAGTTGGTTGATGCAAATGTTTGACCAATAAGTAATGAACAAATGTAGAGTCTTTGAGCCACCTGTAAAGTGATCATTATGTTTTTAGGAAAGTTATTCTTGGTGGTGGTGTGTAAAATGGTTCAAGAGAAAATGGAAGATGGGAGATTCAACAAGCTCTTAACTTTAGCTTCTAACTGTCAATTCAATTAAGCTTCCAGGATTTAAATTTGACATCAAATAAAAGACATCCTTACACATCATTCCCTTTGCTATGTTAAATCGCATAACTAAGCCTGAACAAAATTAGATAGAAGTATCAGTATATTTCGGACTCAAGATAAATTTGTTTCATGGATCCTTCTACCAAATAGTACACATTAATTATGGTGCAGCTTTCCTGAATTTGAGCATCTTCAGACTTTTGAGATCTTCAGCAACTTTACCACCAAAAAAGAAAAACAACAAAAATAATTTATTGCATTCTATTGGGAGACTCATATTTGGCACAATTATTATTATTCTCTCATATTTAAAAATATTGTCATTAAACAGTTAATACATGGAATTACTAACAACCCATGGAGGAGGAAGCCAATCAGATATCTTTCATAAAAAATTAAAATGTAAAAAGAGAACATGGCATTGTCTGATAATATATTTAATGATAGGAGTAGTCATGTTTGGGGAAGCAGCTTTATTATATTGTAAAAGAAGCAACACAAGTTTTGATCAAATTTATAAAGTTCACAGCTGAGAAAAATCACTCACTAATGTATATCTAAAAGCATCTAATTTCAGTTTTGCCTATTATGTGATTCACTTCCCGGGGAAGAAATAGAATGAAACTTGGCCCATATCGTATGGTCTTAACATCTAACTATAGTATGTAGCGGGCATAAAATTAACTGAAAAGTAGCCCTCATAAGTGATATCTAAGATCAGGTGATGTAGTGTACTGCATCACTTAGAACCAATGAAGCAGAGTAAGTAATTGGCAGAAAAAAAAATTTTTAAAGCATAGTAAAATGGCAAAGTAAGGCTGCTGCCATTAACAGAAAAATGTAATGATCTCATTAAAGACATTGCATGCAGTCTCCATTCCAGTTCTCACATCTCTGGATTTTTCTCTAAGCTTTGCAAAAATACTATCTACTATCACATAATTTTAACTTAATTTAAATGTAAAATAATATATTTTAGAACTTTATTATAGGTTTCATATTTATGTTGCAGTGTTCCATATACTATATCGATATTTCAACTGATTTCTTGCCTCCCCCCTTTTGTAATCTGAGATAGAATCATTCATTTAATTCAGATTGAAAAGTCTCATGGTAAGGGTCCATTAATCCATACTATATATGAGGGAGAAAAATGTATTTTACTTGTGGAAAACTCAATAGAAATCATGAAGAAATTCAAAGATGATTGGAATAAGGCATATTCAGAAGCATATCTAAGCTTTCCAAACTGTGAAATCTGACTGAGAAAGTCACAATAATAACTTTCTTATGAAAAAGTTGAGAGAATCATGAATGTGTTAGACAAAAGCAAGAACAAATATAAGAAACTTGAAAATTTTGGATTCATTGCTGATTTCACTTTTACATTTTATTACTGATTATGATAAATCTTCAATATTTTGTCCTAACTGCAAATTGAAAAAGAGAAGTTTTAAGCTACCTTTATAAAATTTCTTTGGGAGAATGTAATTTTGAATATGTAGGTAAGGACATTTGAAAGGACAAAGATACACTTTAAATTTTGCGATATTTTTAATCTAAAACAAGAACCTATTTTCAATTGTTATAACAATGTTTATACTTCCTATGGGTTTTTTTATTAGTTTTTATTGGAGTATGGTTGCTTTACAATGTAGTGTTAGCCTCCACTGCACAGCAAAATGAATCAGCCATACACATACAGATATCCCCTCCCTTTTGGACTTCCCTCCCATTTAGGTTACCACAGTGCATTAGGTAGAGTTCCGTGTGCTATACAGTATGTTCCCATCAGTTGTCTATTTTATGCATAGTATCAGTAATGTATATGTGTCAATCCCAGTCTCCCAATTCCTCCCACCTCACCCCTTTCCCCCTTGGTATCCATACATTTGTTCTCTATGTCTGTGTCTCTATGCTTTGCAAATAAGATCATCTATACCATTTTATATTCCACATATATGCGTTATTATACAATATTTGCTTTTCTCTTTCTGACTTCACTCTGTATGACACTCTGTAGCTCCATCCATATCTCTACAAATGACCCAATTTTATTCCTTTTTATGGCTGAGTAATATTCCATTGTATATATGTAACACATCTTTTTTTTTTTTAACATCTTTATTGGAGTATAATTGCTTTACAGTGGTGTGTTAGTTTCTGATTTATAACAAAGTGAATCAGTTATACATATACATATGTCCCCATATCTCTTCCCTCTTGCATCTCCCTCCCTCCCACCCTCCCTATCCGACCCCTCTAGGTGGTCACAAAGCACCGAGCTGATCTCCCTGTGCTATGCGGCTGCTTCCCACTAGCTATCTATTTTACATTTGGTAGTGTATATATGTCCATGCCACTCTCTCACTTTGTCCCAGCTTACCCTTCCCCCACCACATATCCTCAAGTCCATTCTCTAGTAGGTCTGCATCTTTATTCCCATCTTGCCCCTAGGTTCTTCATGACCATTTTTTTTCTTTTTAGATTCCATATATGTGTGTTAGCACACGGTATTTGTTTTGCTCTTTCTGACTTACTTCACTCTGTATGACAAACTCTAGGTCCATCCACCTCACTACAAATAACTCAGTTTCGTTCCTCTTTATGGCTGAGTAATATTCCATTGTATATATGTGCCACATCTTCTTTATCCATTAATCTGTTGATAGACACTTTGGTTACTTTCATGTCCTGGCTATTGTAAATAGAGCTGCAATGAACATTTTAGTACATGACTCTATTTGAATTGTGGTTTTTTCAGAGTATATGCCCAGTAGTGGGATTGCCGGGTCATATGGTAGTTCTATTTTTAGTTTTTTAAGGAACCTCCATACTGTTCTCCATAGTGGCTGTATCAACTTACATTCCCACCAACAGTGCAAGAGGGTTCCCTTTTCTCCACACCCTCTCCAGCATTTATTGTTTGTAGATTTTTTGATGATGGCCATTCTGACTGGTGTGAGATGATATCTCATCGTAGTTTTGATTTACATTTCTCTAATGATTAATGATGTTGAGCATTCTCTCATGTGTCTATTGACAATCTGTATATCTTCTTTGGAGAAATGTCTGTTTAGGTCTACTGCCCATTTTTGGATTGGGTTGGTTGTTTTTTTAATGTTGAGCTGCATGAGCTGCTTGTAAATTTTGGAGATTAATCCTTTGTCAGTTGCTTCATTTGCAAATATTTTTTCCCATTCTGAAGGTTGTCTTTTCGTCTTGTTTATGGTTTCCTTTGCTGTGCAAAAGCTTTTAAGTTTCATTAGGTCCCATTTGTTTATTTTTGTTTTTATTTCCATTTCTCTAGGAGGTGGGTCAAAAAGGATCTTGCTGTGATTTATGTCATAGGGTGTTCTTCCTATGTTTTCCTCTAACAGTTTGATACTGTCTGGCCTTACATTTAGGTCTTTAATCCATTTTGAGTTTATTTTTGTGTTTGGTGTTAGGGAGTGTTCTAATTTCATTCTTTTACATGTAGCTGTCCAGTTTTCCCAGCACCACTTATTGAAGAGGCTGTCTTTTCTCCACTGTATACTCTTGCCTCCTTTATCAAAGATAAGGTGACCATATGTGTGTGGGTTTATCTCTGGGCTTTCTATCCTGTTCCATTGATCTATATTTCTGTTTCTGTGCCAGTACCATACTGTCTTGATTACTGTAGCTTGGTGTATAGTCTGAAGTCAGGGAGCATGATTCCTCCAGCTCCGTTTTTCTTTCTCAAGATTGCTTTGGCTATTCGGGGTCTTTTGTGTTTCCATACAAATTGTGAAATTTTTTGTTCTAATTCTGTGAAAAATGTCATTGGTAGTTTGATAAGGATTGCATTGAATCTGTAGATTGCTTTGGGTAGTAGAGTCATTTTCACAATGTTGATTCTTCCAGTCTAAGAACATGGTATATCTCTCCATCTATTTCTATCATCTTTAATTCCTTTCATCAGGGTCTTATACTTTTCTGCATACAGGTCTTTTGTCTCCTTAGGTAGGTTTATTCCTAGATATTTTATTCTGTTTGTTGCAGTGGTAAATGGGAGTGTTTTCTTAATTTCACTTTCACATTTTTCATCATTAGTGTATAGGAATGCAAGAGATTTCTGTGCATTAATTTTGTATCCTGCTACTTTATCAAATTCATTGGTCAGCTCTAGTAGTTTTCTGGTAGCATCTTTAGGATTCTCTATGTATAGTATCATGTCATCTGCAAACAGTGACAGTTTTACTTCTTCTTTTCCGATTTGGATTCCTTTCATTTCTTTTTCTTCTCTGATTGCTGTGGCTAAAACTTCCACAACTATGTTGAATAATACTGGTGAGACTGGGCAACATTGTCTTGTTCCTGATCTTAGTGGAAATGGTTTCACTTTTTCACCATTGAGGACGATGTTGGCTATGGGTATGTCATATATGGCCTTTATTATGTTGAGGAACGTTCCCTCTATGCCTACTTTCTGGAGGGTTTTTATCATATATGTGTGTTGAATTTTGTGAAAAGCTTTCTCTGCATCTATTGAGATGATCATATGGTTTTTCTCCTTCAATTTGTTAATATGGTGTATCATGTTGATTGATTTGCGTATGTTGAAGAATCCTTGCATTCCTGGGATAAACCCCACTTGATCATAGTGTATGATCCTTTTAATGTGCTGTTGGATTCTGTTTGCTAGTATTTTTTAGAGGATTTTTGCGTCTATGTTCATCAGTGATATTGGCCTGTAGTTTTCTTTCTTTGTGACATCTTTGTCTGGTTTTGGTATCAGAGTGATGGTGGCCTCGTAGAATGCGTTTGGGAGTGTTCCTCCCTCTGCTATGTTTTGGAAGAGTTTGAGAAGGATAGGTGTTAGCTCTTCTCTAAATGTTTGATAGAATTCGCCTGTGAAGGCATCTGGTCCTGGGCTTTTGTTTGTTGGAAGATTTTTAATCACAGTTTCAATTTCAGTGCTTGTGATTTGTCTGTTCATATTTTCTATTTCTTCCTGGTTCAGTCTCAGAAAGTTTTGCCTTTCTAAGAATTTGTGCATTACTTCCAGGTTGTCCATTTTATTGGCATACAGTTGCTTGTAGTAATCTCTCATGATCCTTTGTATTTCTGCAGTGTCAGTTGTTACTTCTCCTTTTTCATTTCTAATTCTATTGATTTGAGTCTTCTCCATTTTTTTCTTGATAAGTCTGGCTAATGGTTTATCAATTTTGTTTATCTTCTCAAAGAACCAGCTTTTAGTTTTGTTTTTTTTTTTCAGCTTTTAGTTTTATTGATCTTTGCTATCATTTCATTTCTTTTTCATTTATTTCTGATCTGATCTTTATGATTTCTTTCCTTCTGCTAACTTCAGGGTTTTTTTGTTCTTCTTTTTCTAATTGCTTTAGGGGTAAGATTAGGTTGTTTATTTGAGATGTTTCTTGTTCCTTAAGGTAGGATTATATTGCTATAAACGTCCCACTTAGAACTGCTTTTGCTGCATCCCATAGGTTTTGGGTCGTCGTGTTTTCATTGTCATTTGTTTCTAGGTATTTTTTGATTTCCTCTTTGATTTCTTCAGTGATCTCTTGGTAATTAAGTAAAGTGTTGTTTAGCCTCCATGTGTTTGTATTTCTTCAGATTTTTTCCTGTAATTGATATCTAGTCTCATAGCATTGTGGTCGGAAAAGATACTTGATACGATTTCAATTTTCTTAAATTTACCAAGGCTTGATTTGTGACCCAAGATATGATCTATCCTGGAGAATGTTCCATGAGCACTTGAGAAGAATGTGTATTCTGTTGTTTTTGGATGGAATGTCCTATAAATATCAATTAAGTCCATCTTGTTTAATGTATCATTTAAAGCTTGTGTTTCCTTATTTATTTTCATTTTGGATGATCTGTCCATTGGTGAAAGTGGGGTGTTAAAGTCCCCTACTATGATTGTGTTACTGTCGATTTCCCCTTTTATGGCTGTTAGTATTTGCCTTATGTATTGAGGTGCTCCTATGTTGGGTGCATAAATATTTACAATTGTTACATCTTCCTCTTGGATCGATCCCTTGATCATTATATAGTGTCCTTCTTTGTCTCTTGTAATAGTCTTTGTTTTAAAGTCTATTTTGTCTGATATGGGAATTGCTACTCCAGCTTTCTTTTGATTTCCATTTGCATGGAATATCTTTTTCCATCCCCTCACTTTCAGTCTGTATGTGTCCCTAGGTCTGAAGTGGGTCTCTTGTAGACAGCATATGTATACAGGTCTTGTTTTTGTATCCATTCAGCCAATCTATGTCTTTTGGTTGGAGCATTTAATCCATTTACATTTAAGGTAATTATCGATATGTATGTTCCTATTACCATTTTCTTAATTGTTTTGGGTTTATTATTATAGGTCTTTTCCTTCTCTTGTGTTTCCTGCCTAGAGAAGTTCCTTTAGCATTTGTTGTAAAGCTGGTTTGGTGGTGCTGAATTCTCTTAGCTTTTGCTGGTCTGTAAAGATTTTAATTTCTCCGTCAAATCTGAATGAGATCCTTGCTGGGTAGAGTAATCTTGGTTGTAGGTTTTTCTCCTTCATCACTTTAAATATGTCCTGCCACTCCCTTCTGGCTTGCAGAGTTTCTGCTGAAAGATCAGCTGTTAACCTTATGGGGATTCCCTTATGTGTTATTTGTTGTTTTTCCCTTGCTGCTTTTAACATTTGTTCTCTGTATTTAATTTTTGATAGTCTGATTAATATGTGTCTTGGCATGTTTCTCCTTGGATTTATCCTGTATGGGACTCTCTGTGCTTCCTGGACTTGATTAACTATTTCCTTTCCCATATTAGGGAAGTTTTCAACTATAATCTCTTCAAATATTTTCTCAGACTCTGATACCAGTCTGTATCAGAGTCTGGGACCCCTATAATTCGAATGTTGGTGCATTTAATGTTGTCCCAGAGGTCTCTGAGACTATCCTTAATTCCTTTCATTCTTTTTTCTTTATTCTGCTCTGCAGTAGTTATTTCCACTATTTTGTCTTCCAGGTAATTTATCCGTTCTTCTGCCTCAGTTATTCTGCTATTGATCCCTTCTAGAGAATTTTAAATTTCATTTATTGTGTTGTTCATCACTGTTTGTTTGCTCTTTAGTTCTTCTAGGTCCTTGTTAAACGTTTCTTGTATTTTCTCCATTCTATTTCCAAGTTTTTGAATCATGTTTACTATCATTATTCTGAATTCTTTTTCAGGGAGACTGCCTATTTCCTCTTCATTTGTTAGGTCTGGTGGGTTTTTGCCTTGCTCCTTCAACTGCTGTGTGTTTCTCTGTCTTCTCATTTGGCTTAACTTACTGTGTTTGGGGTCTCCTTTTCACAGGCTGCAGGTTCGTAGTTCCCGTTGTTTTTGGTGTCTGTCCCCAGTGGTTAAGGTTGGTTCAGTGGGTTGTGTAGGCTTCCTGGTGGAGGGGACTAGTGTCTGTGTTCTGGTGGATGAGGCTGGATCTTGTCTTTCTGTTGGGCAGGTCCATGTCTGGTGGTGTGTTTTGGGGTGTCTGTGGCCTTCTTATGATTTTAGGCAGACTCTGTTAATGGGTGGGGTTGTGTTCCTGTCTTGCTAGTTGTTTGGCATAGGGTGTCCAGCACTGTAGCTTGCTGGTCGTTGAGTGGAGCTGGGTCTCGGCATTGAGATGGAGATCTCTGGGAGATTTTCGCCGTTTGATATTATGTGGAGCTGGGAGGTCTCTTGTGGACCAGTGTCCTAAACTTGGCTCTCCCACCTCAGTGGCACAGCCCTGACGCCTGGCTGGAGCACCAAGAGCCTGTCCTCCACACAACTCAGAATAAAAGGGAGGGAGGAAAGAAAGAAAGAAAGAAGAAGATAAATAAAATAAAATAAAATAAAATAGTTATTAAAATAAAAAATAATTATTAAGAAAAAATTTTTTTAATTAATTAAAAACAAAAATGGACAGACAGAACCCTAGGACAAATGGTAAAAGCAAAGCTATACAGACAAAATCACACACAGAAGCATACACATACACACTCACAAAAAGAGAAAAAGGGAAAAATATATATATATCGTTGCTCCCGAAGTCCACCTCCTCAATTTGGGATGATTCGTTGTCTATTCAGGTTTTCCACGGATGCAGGTACATCAGGTTGATTGTGGAGCTTTAATCCGCTGATCCTGAGGCAGCTGGGAGAGATTTCCCTTTCTCTTCTTTGTTTGCACAGCTCCTGGGGTTTCAGCTTTGGATTTGGCCCCGCCTCTGCGTGTAGGTCACCTAAGGGCGTCTGTTCTTCGCTCAGACAGGACGGGGTTAAAGGAGCCGCTGCTTCGGGGGCTCTGGCTCACTCAGGCCGGGGGAAGGGAGGGGTACGGATGCGGGGCGAGCCTGCGGCGGCAGAGGCCAGCATGAAGTTGCAGCAGCCTGGGGCGCGCCGTGTGTTCTCCCGGGTAAGTTGTCCCTGGATCACGGGACCCTGGCAGTGGCGGGCTGCACCGGCTCCCGGGAGGGGCGGTGTGGAGAGTGACCTGTGCTCGCACACAGGCTTCTTGGTGGCGGCAGCAGCAGCCTTAGCGTCTCATGCCCGTCTCTGGGGTCCGCGCTGATAGCCGCGGCTCGCGCCGACTCTGGAGCTCCTTTAAGCGGAGCTCTTAATCCCCTCTCCTCACACACCAGGAAACAAAGAGGCAAGAAAAAGTCTCTTGCCTCTTCGGCAGCTCCAGACCTTTTCCCGGTCTCCCTCCCGGCTAGCTGTGGCGCACTAACCCCTTCAGGCTGTGTTCACGCCGCCAGCCCCAGTCCTCTCCCTGCGATCCGACCGAAGCCCGAGCCTCAGCTCCCAGCCCCGCCCGCCCCGGCGGGTGAGCAGACAAGCCTCTCGGGCTGGTGAGTGCTGCTCAGCACCGAGCCTCTGTGTGGGAGTCTCTCCGCTTTGCCCTCCGCACCCCTGTGGCTGCGCTCTCCTCCGTGGCTCCGAAGATTCCCCCCTCTGCCACCCGCAGTCTCCGCCCGCGAAGGGGCTTCCTAGTGTGTGGAAACCTTTCCTCCTTCACAGCTCCCTCCCACTGGTGCAGGTCCCATCCCTATTCCTTTGTCTCTGTTGTTTCTTTTTTCTTTTGCCCTACCCAGATACGTGGGGAGTTTCTTGCCTTTTGGGAGGTCTGAGGTCTTCTGCCAGCGTTCAGTAGGTGTTCTGTAGGAGTTGTTCCACGTGTAGATGTATTTCTGATGTATATGTGGGGAGGAAGGTGATCCCCGCGTCTTACTCTTCCGCCATCTTAAAGCTCTCCCTCCACATCTTCTTTATTTGTCAGTGGACATTTAGGTTGTATCCATGACCTGGCTATCGTAAATAGTCCTGCTATGAACATTGGGGTGTATATGTTTTTTTTAATTATGGTTTTCTCTGGATATGTGCCCAGTAGTGGGATTGCTGGATCATATAGTAGTTCTATTTTTAGTTTTTTAAGGCACCTCCATACTGTTTTCCATAGTGGCTGTATCAACTTACATTCCCATCAACAGTGTATGAGGGTTCCCTTTTCTCCACACCCTCTCCATTATTTACTGTTTGTCTATTTTTTGTTGATGGCCATTCTGACTGGTGTGAGGTGATACCTCATTGTAGTTTTGATTTGCATTTCTCTAATAATTAGTGATGTTGAGCAGCTTTTCATGTGCTTCTTGGCCATTTGTACGTCTTCTTTGGAGAGATGTCTATTTAGGTCTTCTGCCCATTTTTGAATTGGGTTGTTTGTTTTTTTTAATATTGAGCTGCATGAGCTGTTTATATATTTTGGAGATTAATCCTTTGTCCGTTAATTCATTTGCAAATATTTTCTCCCATTCTGAGGGTTGTCTTTTAGTCTTATTTATGGTTTCCTTTGCTGTGCAAAAGCTTTTAAGTTTAATTAGGTCCCATTTGTTTATTTCTGTTTTAATTTTCATTACTCTAGGAGGTGGGTCAAAAAAGATTTTGCTGTGATTTATGTCAAAGAATGTTGTGCCTATGTTTTCCTCTAAGAGTTTTACCGTGTCTGGTAAAACATTTAGCCTATAGTTTTTGCTTTAAATTTAATATCACTATTAAAAATGTGTGGTCTACATTAATATTTAATCATTTACTTTTCTCACATTTTCTATTTTATTGCTTGATAAATAAATAGTTTATAAATTTGTCTGATCCATTTTTGTATCTACATAAATAACCAAACTCTAAGAAGAGTAAGTTTATGTACTAAATATATAGTAAAAAATTTATCAAAAGCCCACTTTGCCATTAATCATTACAGTGGAGAATCCATTAAAGGAAGGGTATGGCCTCTTTTTTCAAGTATCATCTAATCCTTTGGAGATGTAACAAGGATTCATAAAAGTCAATGCCAATTATCATTCTGTATATTAATGTGTATATTTCTAATGAAATTTAGGTTAAAACAGTAATCATAGCTATGTGGTACTAACCAAGGTGGTCCTGAGGTTAATGAATTTTGCAAAGAGTACATGGTTGGCTAGCTGTAGTATAAGTGCCATCATCAACCAACACTATTTGTTTCCAACAATAGTATCAAAAATTGGCATATCTCTAAATCATTCCATAATTAATGGCACCAATCTCTTCTGGAATACTGGAATTTACTTAAAAATAAATGTTACAGTAGCCTCCACTGCACATTAAGATGCAATTGTCTTTAAGATCTGAAAGCTGATTCATTGTGTGACCTTGAGCAAATCATTGCCTTTCTATTTGTAAGATTTTCTTCCTATTTTTAAAAAGGAGATTATAGTCTTTGCCCTATGCAACCCATAATGTTGTTTGGAAGTTCAAATGAAGCCCACAGTAAATATGCTTTGAAAAATGTGGTACATGAAAGAAATATATCTCTGTAAGATTCTCCTACAGAAAACCTCATGCTTGTTAGCTCACGATCCCCAAGTTCCCATCCGGTGCTGTGATATGCAGTAAGCAAAGTCTGTGTCTCTTTGAATTTGTCTAATATTTTATCTAGAACTGGTCAACATCGACTCCCATCTGTGCACAATATGATTTTCATCATACACCTCAAAGCTATTATATTCTGATATAACTTCGAGTAAGCACTTAGTATAGTAGGAACCTAAACGGGACTGGAAATTGAATCCTGTTTCCACGAACCCTTATTTAATATCTGCAATGTGTCCAGCACGGGGACACAGAGAAGACATTGCCTGCCTTTCTGGGTCTTTTCAACTAGTTGAAGAGAAAAGCAAATGAACATAGAATAACATCCTACTTTTAATATGATTATTTTAAAAAATGGATAAAGGAGAAATGTTTATTTTAACAGAGGTATTTGATTTAAAAGGTTACAACAGGACTCAATGTTGATTTATGTCAGTTTTTCAAACAAATGCTTATTTAAAAAGTAAAGTTCCTATTAAATGTTACCCACTAGAGTATATTTCAGCTCTAAAAGACTTGTTCTTTAATTTGATTCACTTGACAATGTCCTTCTAGCAGTCACATTAATAAGCTTCTCAGAGAGCTCATCTCTTCTATTAAATTAAAGTGATATGTTTTGGTCTATACTACAGTTTAAGGTGGGACGTTATGACAATGTCCCAAATAGTTTAATCAAAGATTTTCATGCATATAGAATTGTATATACCCACTGTGCAGGTGCATTTATCATAGATTATGTATAATATTAAGACCATCTATTAATTTATTATAAATAGGCCAGGAAACCATCCATTTATTTGCAGACAGCTAGTAATTGCTGCTTCAATCACCTTTGCTGAGAGGCCTTAAGGAATCCAAAGTTAAAACTTTATTTAATCTACAATAATTAGTAATTTGAGAAATTAAAAAAAAAAGTTTGTTAGGCCTGAAAGGTTCCAGGAGTCTTTGACCCTGAGTAGATATAACAACACACACACACACACACACACATATATATATATATACTTTTTTTTAATCTAAGAAACACTGATGGCAGCAAATGTACAAATATATGGAAAGGAGCAAAACCATATAACAAGACACAGATGCAGTATAAAGAAGTAAAGACAGATAATAATTAAGACAGAGATTTTGATCATCTCCTCTCATGAGTTGATGGGAAAGCTAAAGGTATAAAACCAAACACATAGGCAAACCAAAACTCCAGGCTATTTTCTGAACAATAGGGTCACCTCAGAGGTACTAAGAGAGAGCCCAGGTACTCTTAGAGTTACTGCATCAAACACAAAGAGAGCAAATCAGTACAGACATTCCATAGGCTCAAGGGAATATGTACATTACGAGACACTGAGGCAATGTTAGCTTTGGTGCTGCTAACCAGCTGTGCCTGTCCTCACCAGAAATCTCCTCTGAGGTAATTTCAATTTTTTAGTGACTGTTTTTCCAGATGAGTAAGTCAGATTTTGAAGCAAAGTATACCTGCATACCTATAATTGAAGGGACTAAGAATGCCATTTCCCTTGGCATATATGTGTCATAAACAAGAATACATTAATGAAATCAGAACTAACCATGTCCCTATAGGGGAAAAATTCTTTCCCTTATGTTCCTAGGAATTCTAGAGGCTACAGAAGGAGCATATTCCATAAGCCCAAGTGCCCAGGTCCAGCCACTACATAAATGGATAGCACCCCAGGAAACTTCTGTAAATCTGGCTTTAATTACAGAAGTCTCCACACTATCACGTCATACGGCTTTTCTGTATTAATTCAGTAAATTTGTATTGTGTTCCTACATTGTGCCAGGCATTGTTCTTATGTGCTGATGAAACTACCGTGAAAAACCAAAGTCTCAGAACTCAGGGACTTACATTCTAGTTAAAGGATGAAGATTATAAATATGCAATGAATATGATGAAGCTATTGAGAAAAATGAGGGGAGTAAGGGAGTGAGTGATATAGGAGCTCATGGAAGAGTGTCTGATAAAGTGTCATTTCAGGAATAATTTAAATAAACTAAAAGAAAGAGCCATGCAGTGTCTGTGAGAAGAATTTTCAAGGCAGAAGAAATAAGTTCAAGGGACCTGAGGCAAGAAACTCCTCAGCCTATATGAGTATGAGAAAGAGGGCTCAGGTTGGTCTAGAGTAAGCAAAGAGAACAGAATGAATTGGGACTGGAGGAGACAATGCAAAGCAAGTGATGTAGACCTTGTAAACCATGCATTGAACTTTTGATTTTATCAGTGCTTTGAGTGAGGTGAAAATTAAATAATCAGACATATTTAAATGAATTGCTCTGCCTGTTGAATGATGAACAGTGGGTAAGTCCAAGACGGAAGCTGCGAGTTAGTTTGAAGGCGATTACAGTAGTACAGGTGAGAGCTATATGGCTTCCATTGGGTGGGTAGGTGACATGGTTGGACTAGACAAGATTCTAGATATATTTGGAGGCTGTTGGATGGACTGTGGTGTGTGTGAGAAAGAGAAGGAGTATGGGATGATTCTAAAGCTTTTAGTCTGAACAACTGGAATAATGGAGCTGTGTTGGAACAGATGGGTGGAAATTAAGTTTGGTTTTGAACATATGAAGCTTGAGATGTCAATTGAGTGTCTAAATGGAAATTAATTAGGCTGTTGGATATATGAGTCTGGAGTTCAAGGGAGAAGTTGGGGCTGAAGTTATAAATGTGGGAGTCATCATTATACATACAATAATTAACATAGGAGTGAGTGCACCAAAGGAAAGAAATGCTAGCGCTGTCATTTAAAGAAGATAAAGACAATGAGTATATGATCGTGGCATTTCTCTCACTGAGGGGGATGTTCTCAAAGGACGGTAAACCAGTTGTTTTGCCATATTCAGCACTGAACCATGTGTAGATAGGCAATTAGCAAGTCACTTTCATAATGACGTGGAACACCGAGGCATTACTGACCCCAATACACTGAGCTAGTTACTCCTTGGCCAGTACAAATTCATTAACAGTTTGGAAATGATTAAGGCACCATAGTGTCTTCAAAAAAAGAAACATGATACAGAATCTTCGTGATACAGACAGTGATGTGAAGAGTCAAAGTTGCTGTTGTATTTGTTTAATGTGCAAAAAGTTTTCTTTTTTCCCAAGCTATCCAAAATTTTAGGTGTCAATTTCCATTGCTCTAGTTATAGAAATATCCAGCTATGATTCAACAAAGTCCATTCCTTCAGACATGAATGGTAGAGAAACTGTTACACCAAAAATTCCAATCCTTTTTATTTCATAAGAACTTGTTTTAAACATTTTTATAAAGGAACAATTAGGAAAGCCTAGTAAATAAAAATATCTATATAATACTAGTACAATTGCTTCTTATTGCTTATATCATTAGGGAAATCCCAAACTACTAGAAGAATGAGAATTATGGTATCTCTCTTAAAGACTATTGCGTCACATGTACTTTTCACAATATGGTTTTCTAGGTTAAATGACATGAGTTTTTAAATATTTAAGTTAAAGTTTTGCATTTTCATTTGTTGTGTTAATATGAAAATTATTCCTGCCAGAAGCAGACTACAACAGTATTTTAAGGAAGAAATTGAAATTAGGTATATGTGCCTTTTAATGCTATGAGAATAGTGCTAACTACTTCTGCTAACTAAATCTGTAAATTAGAAAATCTTTGGTTTAGTGATCATATCAGCCTTAAGGATCTGCAGTTTAAAAGAGATTAGATGTATTTCTAACAACTGCTTCCAAAACTACTGATAGAAGAGGAAATGAATGCCTATTATCTTGAAAAATGTCTGAAATTTTTTTCATGGTAATATTTTGATCCTTTTTCATTCAGATGGCATTGAATCAAACATAGGGTATCATAAAATATCACTTTTGCAAGTTTAAATAATATGTTCTCACAGTCTCTATCCACTGAATCATTATCTATCCAACTCTTTTTTTCTGAGATGCTGATATATTTGTCTAGACCTAAAACTACGAATATACTAAAAAGTAGCCCGGCATTTAGATAGTCTTAACATTTCCATTTGTGGCCCAGTGATTTTTTAAATCAAAACTAGTGTCTAAAGTTATTGAAATTCATTACTTTGCAAAGGCTTAAAATAGTGTAAATGTGAAAGACCACATTAAAAATGCAAGCTTTTATATGAGTCTTTTTCACTTTTAAGGAGGATACACAGAGAAATCAGCTTTAGAGTTTTCCTCTGGCAGGAAATAAAATTGCATAGTCTACTTGATGCAGTGCTTTCTAAAACAGCATATTTAACTACTTTATGGAGTTGGAATTCTGGATGATATTGGAAAGGAATGACTATCGTTTGGACTACACATCACTATGCATAGATTGCCGTTTATAGCTACAAATAGAAAATATGGAAAAGTAACTTTATGTACACATAGTTCATTTTATCTTTTCCTAATAAGAACATCAAGTACCAATATTTCATTATTTTCAATTTAACCTAGAAATGGGGATTATAAACTCTTCATTATACAAATGTATAAATTCTCTTTAGAAAAATTCTTACAAAGGAAAAACAGAGAAAGATTAAAATAATAGGTACCCTATGTGGTCAGTATTGTCCTCATTTTATTCATGTATTCAGTATGTTGTGGACTCGCAAAATCAAGTCATTAGGACACTGTCTCAATTCATGACGTCAGGGCTCCCAACTCAATTGCAGGTTCTTATCATTACTCTAACTAAGGCCTCAATTTTCTTGGAGGATAAATGGATTCCTATATATTTTTATAACCTCTCCAGGACATAACATGGTTTCTATATGATTAGAGAAGAGCAGTTCCAGTAAATTGTATTCATGATGCAGCATCTGCTATTAAAGTCTGCCAATTTTCTATTTCTAAAAAAAAATGGTCCAGAATATTGCGTAATTCTGCAATTTGCTATCATTAGGATGTAATTTCAGCAATATATACGCACACATTCTGAACAGTGGGAAACAAGGGCATACTTCCAGAAAACAAATAATTCTGCCTTGTATACACCTTGCATCTAAGAAATTGAAAGTAGTTAAAATAAATGAAATTTTAAAGCCAGAGACAACAACCTGTAACTTACAGTTACTACTTTCTTTAGAGAGGTGAAGTACATTACATACAGAACAAGAAACTGGCTCTGTCTGGAATTATTTGAAGAGTGAGAGGAACATTCTGAATACATACATATATATATATTTTACTACTGAAATATGGAGGTCATATTTCTCATTATAAAATGAGAAAAAAAAGTATACTTGACCAAAATTTCCCACACCATGTCTATTTTATTCATTTGATTTTACTAAATAATAATTCATTTGATTTTACGAAGTAATAATAACCATGATTTATTTATTGCCCTCTGTATAATATACGTGCTATGTAAATTAACCCACTAAATCATTACAACATCACTAAGTGTTATTTATCATCTCACAGATCAGGAAATGGGCATGGAAATTTAGGTAGCATGCCACAGATCACACAGTGAGGATCTGGGGTTAATATTCTGCTCTGCTAACTTTAGAGGTAGCCTATGATCTTAGAAAGACTCCCCATTAGACAGGCCGGCATCTATCTGATTGGTTGTCTACAGTCTATCTTCAGAGACACCAAGATCCTCCCATGACTGATCAGGACTCCCTTTCTTTCACTGTATTAGGGTGAATCTCCAACCTTGGTATAAGGAGAGACTTTAAAACCTGCAGTGATTCTTAAACTGTTAGTCAAGCTACAAGAAAAATAATTCCATTGGTAACAGCACACTTACAGGCTTGATTATCCTATGTAAGTCACACAAATAAAACCTTGATTTATTGCCATTTCAGGTATTGAGAGAAATGTCTTCTTTCTTTCTCAGAGAAAAAAGAAATTAAGAGGTGGTGGGGTTAAAGATGTCTGTTTTTCAATTTAGATTAATTGGCAATTTGCTCTTAAAACTTATTGTTCTTTCACTAGAACTATGGAAAGGAGAACAATGCTACTGGTTATAAAGTTTCTGTTTTTCAGCAAATTTGGCAGGTAGGTCCGAAGAGACTTATCCATTAGGGGAAACTATTTATTAATGCAAAGAAAATCACTTTTCAAGCATATTGAAGCAAGGCCTGAAGCTGCAATGTATACATATAGAGAGAAACCAACTCTAATACGGGCATTTAATGGATGGTCAAGACAGGGCAATAAACATTTGGAAGAAAAAAGGCATGTTATTTCCTAGGACAATACTGTAATATTAGAGTCAGACTTAAGTAAGCACAGGTTTATCTGGATTATCTCATTTAATTCTCCCCCAAAAACTCATGAGTATTATTATTTCCTCTTTTACAGATGAAGTTAAGAAAGTTTAAGTGCTTTATCAAAATTACTGGAAGACTATGGGCCTAAGATTGGAACCCAGAGAATTTAATTATGTAACCCATGTTATCAACCATTTTGCTACTCTGAATTCATCATATGGTGTATAAATGAAAAAGCTTAGTAGTCTCTTCTGACAAGATGGCAGCTTCTGCATTATGGTTAAGAAAATCTATAAGCCTGAACTTATGTCATCTAGAGAATGTCAAGTTTTATATTGGGTAAGATAGCAAGGATTTCAAATCTGAGCATTGGGCAAGCATTTTGAAGCAATTTGAGTATAAGGAAAACAAATTATCATAAATGCATGAAAATATATGGTTATAAAGATAAGGTCAGCTTTCTAAATAGTATCTAATATCACCATGATCCTTGACATTTGTAGAATCTTTTCATTTTAGACAATGTAATATTGATCTAATCAATTGACTATAAAATTTGAAGCTACAAATTCTAGGCTTGTAATCAACCTTCGGTAAGAAACACTTTTCAACTCTTTGAGCCTCAGTTGCTTTATTTACAAAATGGGGGTATTACACAAACCACAAATATTAATTGAATAATAATACTTATATTACAATGCCTTTTTACATTAAGATTTTGTGTATAGGTTTAAGTGAGAAAACATGCTGTAAACACACTAAAATTCGATCCAATGATCGGATAGTATTACTTGTCTATTCCATCTCTACTCAAATGTCTCAAACACATTTCTTCCTTAATAAGACCAACACTGAACTGCTCCATTCACCATGTTTCCTGGCACAGGAATCGGTACTACATACACTGGATACTCAATCCAGAACCCTGGGTGTTATACTTGTGATCGCACTCAACTCACTTGCCACATCCTGTTCCTCACCTAGTCTGTTAAATGAACCCCAGTTAGCTCCCTAAGCCATCCGGCATAACTTACTGCCACCATCATTTCTCATCTGGCACTTGTGGTAACTCCTAAGAGACTCCTCATGTTTTTTCTTGCTCACCTCCTTCCTATTCACTTTGCAACCAAAGTGAAGTTTTAAAATTACGAAAGTGACCATGTCACCACCCTATCTAAAGCCCTGTAATAGCTTCTCACTGGCTGTAGGGTAAAGTCCGGTCCATATTAAGATGCCCATGACTCTCGCTGCCCCCCAATGCATCCTCACCTCAGGCTACTCCCCCACCTCCAGGTCTGGATGTCAGCGACTTTGGAACTGCTGCAGAACTACCTCATAGGTCCTCTTCCTCACATGTCAACCACGTCATGCTGTTCCCTTTTCCTGAAATAGTCTTACCTCTTATTTACTCAGATGATTCCTGTTGATCCTCAAAATCTATTTGTTGACATCGTTTCCTTAGCAAGGACTTTCCCAATCCCTCAAACCGGGTTAGATTCTCCTGCTAGTGGGAATCTAATACGTTTTACTTCCCTGCTGAAAATAGTCATGACATTTAAGTTTCATGTTTTATGAACTTGCCTGTCTCGTTCACATCTGTAGCCCTAGAGTCTAGAGCATGTCATCCATAAATATATCGATATTCAAAACTGACTGTGTGATGTAACAGAGAAATGAATGGCTAAAATAACAATAATAAACATTCAGTTGGCTAGGATAGGAATCAACATATTTCATCTTGAGACCCATTGGAAGGACTAAGTATTGGCTGTGGGTGCTACCTTGACTTGTCAAGATATTAGTGGCTCATTATAAAGTTTGAGAGCAGGGTTAGTACCTTATTCTCTTTATCCTGAGAGCCAGAAAAATGCTGAGAACATTATAAGAACTACACAAATATTGGTAAGCATAAGGGAAGGGGTGAGCTTGTTTGCTAAAATGTGAAAGATTGAAAATACAACAGACAATGTTGACCAAATGAAAAAAAAAAGAAAATACGACAGAGATCATATAATCAGATGAGTGTTTGTTACCTCCCTCAGAATAGACACCCTGTGTGGAGAAAAGGGAACCCTCTTGCACTGTTGGTGGGAATGTAAATTGATACAGCCACTATGGAGAACAGTATGTGGAGGTTCCTTAAAAAACTAAAAATAGAACTACAGTACAACCCAGCAATCCCACTACTGGGCATATACCCTGAGAAAACCATAATTCAAAAAGAGTCATGTACCACAATGTTCATTGCAGCACTATTTACAATAGCCAGGACATGGAAGCAACCTAAGTGTCCATCGACAGATGAATGGATAAAGAAGATGTGGCACATATATACAATGGAATATTACTCAGCCATAAGAAGAAATGAAATTGAGTTATTTGTAGTGAGATGGATGGACCTAGAGTCTGTCATACAGAGTGAAGTAAGTCAGAAAGAGAAAAATAAATACCGTATGCTAACACATATATATGGAATCTAAAAAAAAAAAAAAAAATAGTTCTGAAGAACCTAGGGGCAGGACAGGAATAAAGACGCAGACATAGAGAATGGATATGAGGACACGGGGAGGGGGAAGGGTAAGCTGAGACGAAGTGAGAGAGTGGCATGGACATATATACACTACCAAATGTAAAATAGATAGCTAGTGGGAAGCAGCCACATAGCACAGGGAGATCAGCTCATGCTTTGTGACCACCTAGAGGGGTGGGATAGGGAGAGTGGGAGGGAGACGCAAGAGGGAAGAGATATGGGGATATATGTATATGTATAGCTGATTCACTTGGTTATAAAGCAGAAATGAACACACCATTGTAAAGCAATTATACTCCAATAAAGATGTTAGAAAATAAAAAATAGACACCCTGGAGCACATATGTTTATTCCAGGGATGCCTCCATTTTTTTATGATACTTGATACTCTTTTTAAAAAAATTATATTCGGGATGATAAAAACTTTCTTCATAATATCTGCAACAATTACAAGTATTTAAGCTTTAAGTATATCTTTGAATTTTTTAACCATCCAAATTTAAGAGCTATGAATGGTGAGCTCTAATTTGCAAGGACAAAATATTGTTTTTGAGTTTGAGGGAAAAAAATAGAAAAATAATGAAATTGAATTTCTTGCATGAGTCTTAAACTCTCCAAGAACAATTCTTAAAGAGTTTCAAACACATTTAAGGCAATGCAACAGGAAGACTTCAAATGACAATATTCGTTTACTTGTCCAGGGATGGGTATGTTTATTTAGAAATCAATTCCTGGACTAAAGGCACTTATTGATAAGCTTGAAAACACAGCTGTGGTCTTTCTGTTCTAGAAGCTACTATCTTTTGTCTGAGTAAAGTGGTTTCTGGGCCTCACTTCTAGTTCCACAGCTATTCTCTTGATTGGTGGGTTTATTTATTCACTGATTTAGTCACTTCCTTATTTATTTATTCTTTTATTTAACAAATACGCAGTGATCAGAAATTATCTGTTAGATAAGGGATATGTAACAATGCCCTAACAAGAATCTTACTTTGTGGGTTGGGAGTCAGGACAAGACTATACAGGCAGCAGAAGTCAGGGCACGTCATAGCATTATGGAGGTTTAGTGAAAGGAAGAACTCAAGCTAGCTGCAAAATCTTCATTACTTTTATATAATAAGCACTCTTCCTCATTATGAAATATTTATGCTTGCACGAAAGAGTCTAGAGCATGTTTCTTGGTATTTTAATAATGCTTCACGGGCTGTGTTTGCCGTGGATGCTATTCTTTTTTGCATAATTAAGTAATGAAGCAATTAGCACAGCAGGCACATGTCAACCAGATAGTGGTTAAAATTTGTGATTAACTAGATTTTTTGCTGTGTTTGCCAATATCCTCCTTCTTATCAAATGAAGCTGCACTTTTCTCACTTATGAAGAGATTGAGTTCCCGCATAGCTGCAGCTTTGCCTGGATAATAATGCAACTAGATGAGTTTTAGCAAAATGTCTTGATGACATGAAAGAATGTATTAAAGAGCTGTCTGAAGATCTGTGAAGTAAACTACTAAGAACATCATTTAGGTTAAAAAATATTCAGGAATAAGCATTTTGCAAGATATCTAAACTGGCAGCTTTCTCCTCTGTAATCCACCGAGTAATAGCCCAGCTCTTCAATTCTTTTACACAATGCCTATACACCCTCTGGCAAACTGACAACCAAATACTCTACTGTTAAGGACTTTCAGAGCTATGAGCAGGAGAACTGGCACTTGTAAGTTCTATTTTTGTGGCTCCATGATGTAAACTTACTGGAGAGAGAAGACAATTCATCCAGAATCAAGGTCTGCCCTGTAATTTCATTCAACAGGCATTCCTTGTGAACCATTCCATGCCAGCACTTTACTCTCTGAGCCAAAGATGCGTAAGAAGTGGTGTCTGCCCTTGAAGAACGTACAGTCTAGACCAAGTGAGTAACTAGATTTGCTTCATAGTTAAGTCACATTTCAAGACACATAATAAGTGCCAAAAAATATTTGCTAAATTTTGATGAGTCTCATTTCTCGAATTGAGTCTCCATAACTTGCCATCTAGCTTCTTTTCTCTTTCCATAGACTTCAGAAGAAGAGTCGAACTAAATAAGAAACTGGTGAGGATAGTAAAAAGAGTCCCAATATTATGTCTGAAAATCAGGTTCTTTCTCTGTTTCTTACTTGTTGCATAAATCCAAAACCTCATTGAGTCCAAAATACATGGGTGTTAATACTACCTGTCCTGCCAAAGTACAAGGGGTTGTAACCAGACTCAAAACAGATAAAAGATTTGAAATGGATACTGTTTTGCTCCCAGTTTTATTGAGATATAACTGGCGTACAGCACTGTATGTATAAGCATAAGGTTTGTAGCATAATGATTTGACTTACATACATCATGAAATGATGACCACAAGAGGTTTAGTGAGCATCCTTCATCTCATATGGACACAACATTAAAGAAATAAATTACTTTCCCATGTGATAAGAACTCTTAGGTTTTGCTCTCTTAACAACTTTCATTTATCACCTGTAGCAGTGTTATCTTCATCACGTTGTACATTACATCCCTGGTACTTATTTATCTTATAATTGGAAGTTTGTACTTTTCGACTCTCTTCATCTAATTCCCCTTCCCCCAACCCCAGCCTATGGTAACCACACAGCTGATCTCTTTTTCTGTGAGTTTGTTTTTGAAGTATAATTGACCTCCAATACTATGGTAGTTCCTGGTACACAACATAGTGGTTTAATATTTCTATACATTTCAAATTGATCGCCATGATAAATCTAGTTGTCATCTGACACCATGCAAAGATATTATAAAATTATTGGCTATATTCCCCACATTGTACATTTTATACCTGTGACTCATTTATTTTGTAACTGAAGGTTTTTACCTGTTAATCATCCTCACCTATGTCTCTCTCTTTGAAAAGTAGTATTCTTAGTCAAATTTTTTCTTTAAAATCTTTGCATTTCTCAACTATTTCTAGGCAATCGTCCACTTTAGGAGTAAGAAACAACTCTAGTGTGATTCCTTTATTGGTCATCAATAATACTATACAAATACAGAAAAGATTTTGTTTCTGTCCATTTCTGATATAAGCATTAACCTAAAGCCACAATTTATCTAGCCATTTCAATGCCTGTATTGTTTGTGGATAAGTAAATTAACTAGATGTAATCACTGTTTAGGTGAAAAAAGTCCATCTATGGTGACTTTTTACTAAGCCAGAATTGGGAAATACGTTCTCTAAATTTCTTAAGATTATTAAAGTGCTTGAAGTGTCTTTATCCCTATCAATAGTCTGGAGAGTTTGATAGCCATCACAGAGTTCTGGGACCTAGTGGAAGACATTAGCTCCTGGGTGGCTTTGGCTGAGAGTTTGAAAATGAAGACCCAGTGGAATGCCTGCCACCCCCAAAGCTAAAATAAAGTATAAAGAAGCAGACATTGGAAGACAACCATCCTTCAAAAATACAAACACTACTGATACAGGAAACAGTAAAATTGAGATATTAGATCATACTGGCTTAAGTGGCAGAGGAGAATAAAATGGCTGCAATGAAGTTAAGGTCAGAGCAAAATTTTGACAGGTACATTTAGGATTAGGGTCTTCGCTAGGAATTTCTTAGACGTGTAGTGGTAAAAAGGATCTTGCCTACAAGCTCTCGGGCTGTTTTTATCTTTCTCGTTTTACTGTTTAAGTCCAAAACAAATGAATGGAGAGCTGTAAAACAGCTCCAGTGAAAACTCTCCGTGACTGCCTCTCTATCTGAGCTTCCAGGGATTTGGGATCTGTAAGACACACTGAACCACAAGCCGACTGAGGGACAGACATAGTCGGGATGGTAGATTTCAGATAACTCCTAAGTGTACCTCTAGGTATTCCAGTTCCATAATAGATGCAGTAGGAAACTAATTTGCAAAAGGGAGAATTTTCCCTAAAATCTGGGGAGAGATTTGGATTCTCTACATGACTGATAACTAGATATTTGCTTTACAACTTTCAAGTTTATTCTCTCGAGTGTTAAATTTCATGTAAATGCTAAAAGGGTCCTTTGGACAGAATATGATATTATCCCTTAGGAGAGGATAGAGATGATATATGTATAGTTCTCAGTGTGATGACAAAATCATTTCCTCCCTAAGATTTTGAGAATAATAGGTCTCATTTGTAAACAGTCTTCACACTGAGGAGGCTTACATACCTCCCTCTACTTCAAAATGGAAAGTTCTCTCTGGAAATCAAAAGAGTACTTGCACCCAGCAGGTGCTTCAGACATGCTTTAGGCTTGTATAGGAATCAAAGAGACCATTAAAAGTGCCAAAAACGTATAGATTATTTACAGTCATGACTCCCATTGAGAGAGAGGTCTTATAGTGTGTGTGTGTGTGTGTGTGTGTGTGTGTGTGTGTGTGTGTGTGTGTGTGTGTATGTCTGGAGAGAGAGAGAGATTGATTTATCAAAGTGAAAAACAAAAATATATAGGTTGTCACTTTGCCAGATCCCTCTGTAGAGATATTCTGCTGAGAGTGTTTTCAAGCTCATTTTCCCAGAATGAACTTTATAGAACAGTTTTCCTGTGGTGCCTCATTTATACTTGAAAGAACTTCAAATGCTAGCATGCAGACACACCTTGGTATTGCTAAATAAGGCCTAGAGAAAGAGACAATACAGCAGCTTTGATGGCATTGATTTGGGGACGAGATCTCCTTCTTGGCAGTAGAAGATAGAGAAAATTGTATCCATTTTTCTGACTTTAATCACAGAGCAAATGCAAGTGAAAAAGAATAACTCTGGAACAGCACAGAATCAGGAGGCCTACTTTTGTGGTGGGATCTTAGGAAACGTCTCCTTTCAATATGATACATTTTTAAGTACCAGAGAACAAAGCTTGAAAAACAGGAATGCTGGTCTTTTTATAGGGAATAAAATGATTCCTTCCAAAGGAAGAAGAGGCACAACTATGGGCCTCTGTCCCTTCGCTTTAAAATATGCTACTGTCAGCTCTAGCGGGGAGCTGTGCAACTCCACCCCCTGGGGGGAAAAAAACTGTGCTTCTCCCATTCTTCTCATTATGTCGATCATTTGCAACAGAATGGGCATAGTGGTTTTTTAAGGATTCATGTTAATACTTGTCTATAATGCTGAAATATTAGACACATCAATTCAGTTCACACTCAGGACAGGGGAAAGATAAGCAAACTTTACTCCAATCTTCAGTAGCAGACACAAGTAAAGAACCTATCTAATCCAACTCACCCACCCTTAAAACTGAAAAGTGTGTCTGCCTGTTTTGTTATGTGTTTGAGACATGTGGAGGCTTATTCTGTGCCAGTTAGCAAGCATGGTTTCTGGAAACTAAAAAATGCTTCGCACAAAGAGATTTCTCTACCTGCAGGGGTGGAGTTTGTATCAACGGCTTAGCATCACTAATATCCCATAGTATTTTTTAATATATTTTTGTTTAACTAATAATCTTAATTCTAAAAATTAGAAACAGTGGTAAATGTTCCATATAATTCTCATACCCACGTATATGCATCATACCACTTCCGCCACATTCATTTTTCAGACTTACGGATATTTTAAATGTAACTTTTTTAATAACGTTGAATGCTTTCAAAGATTGATTATTCAGCAGTATTTCTTCCTTCCCTCTGTAGTTTTAGCCTACCCTGTGGAGTGTGTTGATGAAAAGTCTTGTAATATATTGAGCCTTCACTGAAATTTATTGTCCTTTTTAGTTGACATATATAAATATCCTAAATGAAATGTTGGCACCGCCATCAAAGTACTAAAATATGTCATCATTCCTCTCTAGCAATTTCATATTTTACGTGTGTTTGATGTTAATGTGAATGTTATATTCAGGCTTAATAAATATATGGTAAGAAGAAAAATAAATGTCAATAGGATCCTTGAACTCTTTCATTAAATGGTTGTGTTGCATAAAAATACATCATAAACATAAGAGGCATTGTAAATCTTATTTATCAACGGTATATAGTTCCATATATTTAAGTGATTTATATTTGTATAAATGTATATTTCCACAGAGAAAAGGCTAAAGTTATAATGCAAACTCACAAAAACATGTCTCACAAGAGGAAAAGTTTTATGTTCATTGTGTTGTGAATTTGGTTATTGCTAATAGCTCATGGTGTAAATCCTTCATTTGGCTTCTTGCTCTGAAAGATATTGCCCAGTCATTGGAGCCATCGAGCCGAGGACCACGTTGGTGATATGATTTGCATTTTTTGCTACGTGGGCTACATTTCTCATAGGAGGGTTATAGAGTAAAGGCAAGGGAAAGAGAGTGAGCTGAGAAATGCTCCTTCTACAACCAATGTAGGATGTCTAATTATCCAGAGAATTAAAATGGACTCTGATTGAAGTCCTCAGGGCTTCGTTTAGGCCAACTACTTAGTTAACCTACCAGATCCAATTACCTAGTCTCTGTGTAGATCTGGCGTCAGCTCATTCAGGGACTGTCATTTGGCAGCCCCCAGCTAATCCTGCAATGTTGAACCCAAGGAGAGCATGTGGAGAAAATAAAACGAGATAGTCTTTCTGGAATGGCTATTCCAAAAGGCCCTGAGCCCCCTAGATTCCCTGGAGACAAGCAAGCAAGATTTCCAGCCAAGCTTTTCCCCCACTGGCATGCTTGTAGAGACCAAACTCATCTGTGAGTTTGTGTAAATCACATTGATAATGGACATTTTCTCCAAGTATCTGCCTCTCTTTTCCACTGGGTACCTGAGTCCCACTGACTTTAATAGGACTTGTGAGGGGGCATCCCAGGAGAAATGCCCCCCAGATGCAATGGGCTGATAGATAAAACTTCAAAGTGGCATTGCTTAATATCCACGCAATGACATGAAATGAAATGACATTATTAATGTCCTTATTACATCACTGAACTGGATATTCCTTGTAAAGTGAGAATCTTATTAAAACTTTTCTGAGCATTTTTCTTTTTTCTTTTTTTTCCATTTAATGCTTAAAAGTCCAATTATAAAAATTTCCTGGAAAGAATAACCAGTGTTCTGTGTTATGAAGCATAATGATAAAAGATAATGGGGGAAAAAAAAGAAAGAAAAGTGTTCACCTACTAACATGTAGCCTGAAAAATCAGCCATTGTCATTCACTAACAAGGTAAGAGCTCATAGAATTTCCCTGTCCTTATTGGTGCTGGGATTTTGATGCCTAGTTTAAGTTCATATAACAAAAATATTATTGAATCAGAATGTAATTAAAGTATTTCTGGATGTTTGCTCTTGAGAGCATCTTTCTAATGGGCTTCATTTTTCCTATATATTTATGAGAGCTGACTAGTGCCAGGTTTTTTTTTTTATCCTTTCCCTATTTGTATTACAAAAACATCCCAGGATCAAAGATATTGGTCTTGCCCTCAAAGAGAAATCTGCAACCAGATCTGTCCATTCATATAATAAAAAATGCCATTTTTATTGCATACACATTTTAGTATACATAATATATACCATATACAATTTATATATTATATTTGTATGTCAAATGCTTATTTTTTAAATGCCTTTTTATATACATTTTTAGTATATAAAAATACTATGTGACTTTCATTAAATCCTTTAAAGAGAAATAAAAATTTTTCAATGCATTTTAACAGGCTTTTTTCTTTTCTGTTAGATATTCCACCTCTTTAAGTCAGGAACCATATTTTATTATAATAATCAACATTTATAAACTACCTCAGAATTTACAGAGCACTTTCACATACATTATCTATTTAAATCTAACTATCTCTCTATGAAGCAGTCATTGTAGATTAAAAAACTGGTTCTCAAAGAGGTTAAGTGGTTTGCCAAGATTACACATCTAGAAAATAAAATACTAAGACTTTAAGCATGTTATGTGATACCAAAATAGCATGTTTTTCCGTAATACATATCAGAATTTTTATAATAAAATTTTCAACTCTATGAAAATGATAACTCCCATTGTATGGCACACTCCAGCTTTCAGAGCATGTTATTCCATAATATCTGTCATAAAAATCCTTCCAGACACAACTGTCTCAAGCTTTGCACATAGTAAGTGTGAAAAAAAGTTTGCTAATTGAAAGAATGACAACTTAAGCTCAGTATACAGTAAATCCCCAATACGAACCTTCAAGTTGCAAACTTTCAAAGATGCGAACATGTGTTCGCATGCCCAGTCACAGAAGTTAGTTCACATGTCTGGCGTACATTGTCACGTGAGTGCATCCTCTACAAGTGGTTGTGCTTTTGTGTACTTTACTGTACAGTACTGTATAGAGTACAGTAGTACAGTATCTTTATTTCAAGCCCAGGATGTCCAGAAGCAAGCATAAAAGCAGCAGTGATGTAGCTGGTACAGTACTACCCAGACATCACTGCATTGTTTTTTCAAGAGGGTAGATAGAATTGAATCCAGCAAGGAACCAGAACCTGTGCCATCAGCGTCAGGCGTGAGTGAAATTGCAGCTTGCCCTCCATCTCCTATTGCTGACGATCATTCAGCTCTACCATCTCCCACCTCTTCTCCCTCTTCCAGTCACTAACTCTTCTTCCCTGTTCACTCGATGTCAGCCCCTGTATGCCAGCTGTTGTACTGTACTACTGTACTTTTCAAGATACTGTACCGTAAGATTAAAAATGTTTATTTTTTGTATTTGTTTGTTTGTTATGTATTATTTGTGTGAAAAGTATTATAAACCTATTACAATACAGTACTACATAGCCGATCGTGTTAGTCGCGTACCTTGGCTTTGTTGGACTTACGAACAAATTGGACTTATGAACGTGCTCTCGCAACAGAGCTCATTCGTAGGTAGGGGACTTACTGTATTTTGGAATTTTTTACTGAATAAGGCACCATCCTCTAAACCCTTTCTGTATTTCACATATAAATACTTTTTTGTGCCAAAGTAAGGAGCTAAGAATATTAGACATGGGAAATACAGTTTTAATCTCATGAGTGACATTAGCATAATAAGAATAAAATGTAAAAGTAGGCTTCATATGATAGGCTGTGATTTCTGAATGTTAACACAGAATAAGAAATATCCTGATTTGTAAAATTAACTTTATCATATTGAAACTTCCATATATTTCTCAAAACTATTAACTGAGAAATATATAAAACTCGAAGATGTCGAAAACAAGATGGCAGAGTAGAAGGATGTGCTCTCACTCCCTCTTGCAAGAACACCAGAATCACAACTAGCTGCTGGACAATCATCGACAGGAAGACACTGGAACTCACCAAAAACGATACCCCACATCCAAAGACAAAGGAGAAGCCACGATGAGACTGTAGGAGGGGCGCAATCACAGTAAAATCAAATCCCATAACTGGTGGGTGGGTGACACACAGACTGGCAAACACTTATGCCACAGAAGTCCACCCACTGGAGTGGAGGTTCTGAGCCCCACGTCAGGCTTCCCAACCTGGGGGTCCGGCAATGGGAGGAGGAATTCCTAGAGAATCAGACTTTGACCCTAGTGGAAATTGATTGCATGACTTCGACAGGACTGGGGGAAACAGAGACTCCACTCTTGGAGGGCACAAACAAAGTAGTGTGTGCATCAGGACCCAGGGGAAGGAGCAGTGACCCCAGGGGAGACTGAACCAGACCTATCTGCTAGTGTTGGGGGGTCTCCTGCAGAGGCAGGGGGTGGCTCTGTTTCACCGTGGGGACAAAGACACTGGCAGCAGAAGTTCTGGGAAGTACTCCTTGGCGTGAGCCCTCCCAGAGTCTGTCATTAGCCCCACCAAAGAGCCCAGGTAGGCTCCAGTGTTGGGTTGCCTCAGGCCAAACAACCAACAGGGAGGGAACCCAGCCCCACTCATCAACAGTCAAGTGGATTAAAGTTTTACTGAGCTCTGCCCTCCAGAGCAACAGTCAGCTCTACCCACCACCAGTCCTTCCCATCAAGACTCTTAGATAGCCTCATCCACCAGAGGGCAGACAGCAGAAGCAAGAAGAACTACAGTCCTGCAGCCTGTGGAACAAAAACCACATTCACAGAAAGATAGACAAGATGAAAAGGCAGAGGGCTATATACCAGATGAAGGAACAAGATAAAACCCCAGAAAAACAACTAAATGAAGTGGAGATAGGCAACCTTCCAGAAAAAGAATTCAGAATAATGATAGTGAAGATGATCCAGGACCTCAGAAAAAGAATGGAGGCAAAGATCGATAAGATACAAGAAATGTTTAACAAAGACCTAGAAGAATTAAAGAACAAACAAACAGAGATGAACAATACAATAACTGAAATGAAAACTACACTAGAAGGAATCAGTAGCAGAATAACTGAGGCAGAAGAACGGATAAGTGGCCTGGAAGACAGAATGGTGGAATTCACTGCTGTGGAACAGACTAAAGAAAAAAGAATGAAAAGAAATGAAGACAGACTAAGAGACCTCTGGGACAACATTAAACGCAACAACATTCGCATTATAGGGGTCCCAGAAGGAGAAGAGAGATAGAAAGGACCAGAGAAAATATTTGAAGAGATTATAGTTGAAAACTTCCCTAACATGGGAAAGGAAATAGCCACCCAAGTCCAGGAAGCACAGTAAGTCCCACACAGGATAAACCCAAGGAGAAACACGCCGAGACACATAGTAATCAAATTGGCAAAAATTAAAGACAAAGAAAAATTATTGAAAGCAGCAAGGGAAAAACGACAAATAACATACAAGGGAACTTCCATAAGGTTAACAGCTGATTTCTCAGCAGAAACTCTACAAGCCAGAAGGGAGTGACATGATATACTTAAAGCGATGAAAGGGAAGAACCTACAACCAAGATTACTCTACCCGGCAAGGATCTCATTCAGATTCGATGGAGAAATCAAAAGCTTTACAGACAAGCAAAAGCTAAGAGAATTCAGCACCACCAAACCAGCTCTACAACAAATGCTAAAGGAATTTTTCTAAGTGGGAAACACAAGAGAAGAAAAGGACATACAAAAACAAACCCAAAACAATTAAGAAAATGGTCATAGGAACATACATAGCGATAATTACCTTAAACGTGAATGGATTAAATGCTCCAACCAAAAGACACAGGCTTGCTGAATGGATACAAAAACAAGACCCATATATATGCTGTCTACAAGAGACCCACTTCAGACCTAGGGAAACATACAGACTGAGAGTGAGGGGATGGAAAAAGATATTCCATGCAAATGGAAATCAAAAGAAAGCTGGAGTAGCCATACTCATATCAGATAAAATAGACTTTAAAATAAAGAATGTTACAAGAGACAAGGAAGGACACTACATAATGATCAAGGGATCAATCCAAGAAGAAGATATAGCAATTATAAATATGTATGCACCCAACATAGGAGCACCTCAATACATAAGGCAACTGCTAACAGCTATAAAAGAGAAAATCGACAGTAACACAAAAATAGTGGGGGACTTTAACACCTCACTTACACCAATGGACAGATCATCCAAAATGAAAATAAATAAGGAAACAGAAGCTTTAAATGACACAATAGACCAGATAGATTTAATTGATATTTATAGGACATTCCATCCAAAAACAGCAGATTACACTTTCTTCTCAAGTGCGCACAGAACATTCTCCAGGATAGATCACATCTTGGGTCACAAATCAAGCCTCAGTAAATTTAAGAAAATTGAAATCATATCAAGCATCTTTTCTGACCTCAATGCTATGAGATTAGAAATGAATTACAGGGAAAAAAACACAAACAGATGGAGGCTAAACAATACGTTACTAAATAACCAGGAGATCGCTGAAGAAATCAAAGAGGAAATCAAAAAATACCTCGAGACAAATGACAATGAAAACATGACGATCCAAAACCTATGGGATGCAGCAATAGCAGTTCTAAGAGGGAAGTTTATAGCTATACAAGCCTACCTCAAGAAACAAGAAAAATCTCAAGTAAACAATCTAACCTTACACCTAAAGGAACTACAGAAAGAAGAACAAACAAAACCCAAAGTTAGCAGAAGGAAGGAAAGAATAAAGATCAGAGCAGAAATAAATGAAATAGAAACAAAGAAAACAACAGCAAAGATCAATAAAACTAAAAGCTGGTTCTCTGAGAAGATAAACAAAATTGATTAACCATTAGCCAGACTCATCAAGAAAAAGAGGGAGAGGACTCAAATCAATAAATTTAGAAATGAAAAAGGAGAAGTTACAACAGACACCGCAGAAATTCAGAGCATCCTAGGAGACTACTACAAGCAACTCTATGTCAATAAAATGGACAACCTGGAAGAAATGGACAAATTCTCAGAAAGGTATAACCTTCCAAGACTGAACCAGGAAGAAACAGAAAATATGAACAGACCAATCACAAGTAATGAAATTGAAACTGTGATTAAAAATCTTCCAACAAACAAAAGTCCAGGACCACATGGCTTCACAGGTGAATTCTATCAAACATTTAGAGAGGAGCTAACACCCATCCTTCTCAAACTCTTCCAAAAAATTGCAGAGGAAGGAACACTCCCAAACTCATTCTATGAAGCCACCATCACCCTGATACCCAAACCAGACAAAGATACTACAAAAAAAGAAAATTACAGACCAATATCACTGATGAATATAGATGCAAAAATCCTCAACAAAATACTAGCAAACAGAATCCAACAACACATTAAAAGGATCATACACCACGATCAAGTGGGATTTATCCCAGGGATGCAAGGATTCTTCAATATATGCAAATCAATCAATGTGATACACTATATTAACAAATTGAAGAATAAAAACCATATGATCATCTCAATAGATGCAGAAAACACTTTTGACAAAATTCAACACCCATTTATGATAAAAACTCTCCAGAAAGTAGGCATAGAGGGAACCTACCTCAACATAATAAAGGCCATATACAACAAACCCACAGCAAACATCATTCTCAATGGTGAAAACCTGAAAGCATTTCCTCTAAGATCAGAAACAAGACAAGGATGTCCACTCTCACCAATGTTATTCAACATAGTTTTAGAAGTCCTAGCCATGGCAATCAGAGAAGAAAAAGAAATAAAAAGAATACAAATTGGAAAAGAAGAAGTAAAACTGTCACTGTTTGCAGATGACATGATACTATACATAGAGAATCCTAAAAATGCCACCAGAAAACTACTAGAGCTAATCAATGAATTTGGTAAAGTAGCAGGATACAAAATTAATGCACAGAAATCTCTCGCATTCCTATAAACTAATGATGAAAAATCTGAAAGAGAAATTATGGAAATACTCCCATTTACCATTGCAACAAAAAATAAAATACCTAGGAATACACCTACCTAGGGAGACAAAAGACCTGTATGCAGAAAACTATAAGATACTGATGAAAGAAATTAAAGATGATACCAACAGATGGAGAGATATACCATGTTCTTGGATTGGAAGAATCAATATTGTGAAAATGACTATACTACCCAAAGCAATCTACAGATTCAATGCAATCCCTATCAAATTACCAATGGCATTTTTTATGGAACTAGAACAAATCATCTTAAAATTTGTATGGAAACACAAAAGACCCCGGATAGCCAAAGCAGTCTTGAGGGAAAAAAACGGAGCTGGAGGAATCATGCTCCCTGACTTCAGACTATACTACAAAGCTACAGTAATCAAGACAGTATGGTACTGGCACAAAAACAGAAACATAGATCAATGGAACAAGATAGAAAGCCCAGAGATAAACCCACGCACCTATGATCAACTAATCTATGACAAAGGAGGCAAAGATATACAATGGAGAAAAGACAGTCTCTTCAATAAGTGGTGCTGGGAAAACTGGACAGCTACATGTAAAAGAATGAAATTAGAACACTCCCTAACACCGTACACAAAAATAAACTCAAAATGGATTCGGAACCTAAATGTAAGACCGGGCACTATAAAACTCTTAGAGGAAAACATAGGAAGAACACACTTTGACATAAATCACAGCAAGATCTTTTTTGATCCACCTCCTAGAGTAATGGAAATAAAAACAAAAATAAACAAATGGGACCTAATGAAATTTCAAAGCTTTTGCACAGCAAAGGAAACCATAAACAAGACGAAAAGACAACCCTCAGAATGGGAGAAAATATTTGCAAACGAATCAATGGACAAAGGATTAATCTCCAATATTTATAAACAGCTCATGCAGCTCAATATTAAAGAAACAAACAGCCCAATCCAAAAATGGGCAGAAGACCTAAATAGACATTTCTCTAGAGAAGACATACAGATGGCCAAGAAGCACATGAAAAGCTGCTCAACATCACTAATTATTAGAGAAATGCAAATCAAAACTACAATGAGGTATCACCTCACACCAGTTAGAATGGGCATCATCAGAAAATCTACAAACAACAAATGCTGGAGAGGGTGCGGAGAAAAGGAACCCTCTTGCACTGTTGGTGGGAGTGTAAATTGATACAGCCACTATGCAGAACAGTGTGGAGGTTACTTAAAAAACTAAAAATAGAATTACCATATGACCCAGCAATCCCACTACTGGGCATATACCCAGAGAAAACCATAACTGAAAAAGACACATGCACCCCAATGTTCATTGCAGCACTGTTTACAATAGCCAGGTCATGGAAGCAACCTAAATGCCCATCGACAGTCAAATGGATAAAGAAGATGTGGTACATATGTACAATGGAATTTTACTCAGCCATAAAAAGGAACGAAATTGAGTCATTTGTTGAGACATGGCTGGATCTAGAGACTGTCATACAGAGTGAAGTAAGTCAGAAAGAGAAAAACAAATATCGTATATTAATGCATGTATGTGGAACCTAGAAAAATGGTACAGATGAACCAGTTTGCAGGGCAGAAGTTGAGTCACAGATGTAGAGAACAAACCTATGGACACCAAGGGGGGAAAACCGCAGAGGGGTGGGGATGGTGGTGTGCTGAATTGGGTGATTGGGATTGACATGTATACACTGATGTGTATAAAACTGATGACTAATAAGAACGCTGCAGTATAAAAAAACAACTAATACTAAACTTTCTTTGGGTTATTTGTATGGAAATATGTTAATATAAATTTTTCAGACATTACATGAAATTTCTAAAAATCTTATGTGTTTGGTATAGTAAGTCATAATTCTAGTTATTACTTTAAAATGTATATCTCAGAAATAACTAAATTTCCTTGTCAGTTGCATTATTATGAACTTTCATCAAATCTTTAACCATGGTCATTTTTAAGTCTTTTGTCATTTACAGACAGTTCTGGGTGTACTCTGATGCTTTTGCAAAAATGTTCCTATAAAAGGGTTTCATCTTCAAGGAATTCATGGAAAAGACTCTGACAAGTACAGGTTTCTGGTAACTGACTATACTGCTGAACTGAATGAATAAGCATTTTCAGAACTCTAATGGAAAACTGATGAATTCATAAAAGTGCTAACAAAAGATCAAAATGAAAAAAAATTAATTACATGGGACTGAGTGAACTGATGAGGATGATTATAATTTTTGTGACTTTGTTTGAATAAAAAAAAAAAATCCCACAAGGACTCAGAGGCAAAAAATATACAAATCAATTTTCACTGCAAAGTAAAGGAGCTGTTACAGTGGAGGATTACTGGACTGAATGTCAATATTATGACATAGTATGAGTGTGTTTCGTGTTTGCTAATTGCAATCATTGTTGCTTTTGTTGTGGTCATCCATTTACAATGCTTGGTGTCAGTTTATTTATCTCTTGTAAAAATAAAATACAGTGTGTGTGTGTGTGTGGAAAAAAAAAAAAACTCCATTGAAGAAAAGACAGAGTTTAAAGAAAATGTATCTACATGTGATAACAATACTATATCTATTTATATTATGAAGTCATAAATTGACAATTTAAATATTTTGGTGTAAAATTTTAAAACATATCTTTATCCTATTAAAAGGCATCCTCAGTGATAAAAAAAAAAAAAGAAATATATAAAACTCAATTGTAAAAGCAATCTCTGTTGCCACAAGTGTGTATGATTTGATCAAAGTAATAGATATTTATATCTTTAACTATATAGTGTTTCATTACTATATAGTACAGGGAACTCTACTCAATACTGTGTAATGGCCTATATGGGAAAAGAATCTAAAAAAGAGTGGATATATATATTTGTATAACAGATTCACTTTGCTGTACACCTGAAATTAACACAACATTGTAAATCAATTATGCCCCAATAAAAATTTAAAAAATATATAAATAAATGTCTGTGAGGGGTTTTAGGGAAATAGATGGCTTTCACTGTTTCAGGGTTTGGGGAAATCATTTCAACACATTAGAAACCAAAGTACTTTTAAAGACCAAACATGCTTGGAAGACTGACAAATAAGGATCACAACTTTTTTTCAAAAAGTGATGTTAAATATACTTCCTATTCTATATTATATACACACAGCACACTACAAAATAATTGTACAAGAATACCTTAAGGAAAAATTTTAAATACTTTTGTCATGAGTGAAACAGAAAAATAATTACTACCTACTCTCAAAAATAGAGAACGTTTACATGACGCATTAATTTTTAATGATATAAATTCAAGGAATATTTAAAATAAAATAATGATTTTATGATATAATATTAGTATAATATTATAGTTTTCTATGTTATTTTTTTTTATTAGCTATTTTCAGGGCATATTATTAGGAAAAACATAAGTAATCTAGGCTTATTTCTTCCTGTTATCACACTAAAAACCATTTCAAAATGAACTTGGCAAAAGTATGTATGTTTTTAAAGTGAGATATGTTTAAATGTTAACTAACTTACACCCTAGTTCTTAAGAAACTGAATGAAATCTCCATAGGGACACAACCTACCAAGTTTGAGTTTAGAGTAATATTTCAAGGCTAGGACAGGAATTTCAGAATATTATATGTAGAGAAAGATAATATGATGGGTATTAGGGACATTCCTGTTTTCAGCTCTACTGGAAATTATACTAGTCACATACTAGAACTTAGTTCCATTTCTGAGGCTCAGACATTCCAGCCAGGCTCTACTGACAAATAAAATTTGGTGATTCTAGAAAGGTAGGTGCTGTAAATGATAGACCTGTTAGCTTTACCAAGGAAACTGCCAGGATAGATGACTTAAAAATCAATTTCCAAACCCCTCAAAACGAACGAAGTGCCAGGAAATGGTCATATTTAATGTCTATAATACTAAATAATGTTAGCATAAATATATCAAAGCAAGGAAATCATTAGCAAAGATTTTATTTCTGGTCAAGATGACAGCATCCAGTTTTGTCTCAACTAGATTAAATGTTCCATGTAAGCAGAAAATGTTTGTCTTTCACACAAAGATAGGGATGTGCACATCACAAAAATTCACTTTATAATTTCATGATGGATTTAGGTTCTGTTTACTGGTAAACTGTTCATTACTGTCAGAAGCCAGGTCCTATCCTTGGAGTTAATTAAGAGTAGATTTACTTAGAGTGAGAACTACAGAAATTATTTGTGTGTCTAATGTTTACTCCCTCTCCTAGTGCATCCTAGACTGGAAATGACTTTCGTTGATAATTCTTTTAAACCCTCATAGTGGTTGTGTTTACTGGCTGGGATTTGGTCCTAAGTATATAGGCTAGGGTTAGAATCTATTTAGGCCATATTTGTTTTGACAGTTAACAGTATGTGGACCATGATAGACAATGAGTATTTGTTGAATTGATTCACAGTTACACTAGCTTATGTGTTGCTAGTTTGCTTTTTCCCTGTGAAGTTGTTCTGTCTCTCTGTAAACGTCTTATATGTCCTATATCTGCCTTCGATCTCTTTGTGCCTACTGCAATGATCTGCGTTCAAGAGGACATTTGTTATATGTTGTTAAATGACTCAGGAAATTGGTTTAGTAAAACAGATGTAAGTTCAGAAGTAGTTCCATTCCTTACAACTAAACGAAGAGATTGAACAGAACTGTAGTCCTGAACCTCATTGCTATAACAGTCTGCCTATCAGCTGGCCACGTGATAAATATCATGCTAATATGGGGTTTTGTGTCCAATGGCTGGATATTTTACATTCATTTGTATAAAACCATAAACTCAAGGGACACTTAGCAAGGTTCATTTCCCTCCTCTTTTAGGAAGAATTGGAAGCCCTCACATTTAGTGAGGTAGGAAATTAAAATGAGATCCGCTGGAATTATTTTGCAATCCAGACATTTCCCTATAACAATCTGACCCAAGATTTTCTTCCTACAACCACTTGTGACACATTTAACAGAGCCCAGTAAGTGACTCTTTTTCCGAATAAGCGATGAAAAGAAACTTGAAAATCATTCACTCCACAACAACCATCCTATGGCGTTGGTATCCTTGATCTCCTTGGCCCGACTCCTGCCTAGTTCCTGTCCTTCTACAATGATAGCTCCTTCTTTTCCCTTTTCCCAACAGCTCAGAATTGTTTCACTGTTAGATGCAATCATGGCCAAAGACATCTTTTTAAAAAATTATTTCTCTATTTGTGATTTTGTTGATTGTGATTTATTTAAAATTAGGTATTTGACTCTCAATTTTGCTTATTGTGATTTCTTTTCTGTCTCAACTCTCATCTTTAGATTTGTTTTGCTGTGATGCAGTAATAGACTTTTCCCACTCCAAGACTCTATGAATAGCTGCATAGTTTCCATTTTATGGGGAGAAAAAAGGAAGGAAGAAACTAGAGCTCAGTTTCTAAATGAGGAAGCTATTTAAAGCAAAATGCAAGAGAATATACAGATATCCTACCAGTGGGGAAAGAATTAAATCAATTTGTTTTCATCTCAGCAAAAAGATTCAAGACTGAATTAGTGCAAACAGTATTCCTATAGACAACAGTAAGAAAAGTGCATTTTCTGATAACCAAAATACAAGCCTAACTTTGCTTTTTGAACTTTCCTTCTTGATTTTATTTACTCAATTGTGTTTGATCTTATGGAAAGACAACTCAAGGAACCACTTTTTTATTAAACTTTCAGATTCATTTCTCAGATACACAGAGTTTTAAGAAATAGCCTAAATGAAAATATTAGGTTGAGAGTATTTCTTTTATCTGAGGCATTGTGAAGTAATAATCTCTATACTGCTAGGTCTTGAACTTGACTTCCCCTGTGATTTGTTTTTCCATTTTCAGCTCTACCCTTACACAGTGATGCTCCCCATTGACTGAATGTATCTGAATTCAAAGACTTGTGATCTTAATTTGCCTTCAGTTAAACATCATGTCAACCTTCAGGGCATAGAGTTTGCTTTCACCGTATCAGCCCCAGGCTGCCCTGACTGCCATTGAACCCAGTTCTCTGTGGCTGGCTACAGGTGTGAGGATAGTACCTTCAATCTTCAATACTTAAATCACAACTGCCATGGCTTTTAGGAAAAGAGGAGGATATATCACCATAGACAATCCCTGCCAATACTACTATTCCACAACAACCCATGGACCACATGCCATCATTTTTATTTTACTCCTGATAAAACCATTTGTCTTCTGTGTGTCCTACACATCAAGATTCCTCTCACCTTTCCCACGCCTTTTACTAACATTAATGATTTGTTAGGAAAGCAATCTAATTAAAACAGTTTTTTTTCATATTGAAAATAAAGCTCTTTCTATTTCTAGTCAAATTAAGAAGCCAAGAGTTTGGTGAAAGATTTGGCTGTGGAAAAAAAAAGGCTAATTATTTTCTTTTACATGAAGGGCTTACCATTCAAGCCTAATTGTTGTTCAGTACAATACTATTAATATACTTCATCAAATATTTGTCAGGTTAACTTTGTTGTAAGTTTCCATTAGTTTTAATATTCAGTTCTGTCTATATGTGTGTGTATGTGTATACTATCTGGTATTTATACTTTTATGTTCACTTAACATGGATATCCACTCACAACTTTTAATAAATTTAGTGGAAACATTGACCAGAATATATAGATTTTATTCACTTATATGTGCTATATATAGACTTAGATATGCTCATGAATATGGATATGGTTCTTTTGTGTATATATATATAGAGATGCATACAGGAATTTTGCCTTGCTTATGCAATCATGTCTAAGTAGAGTCATATTAGCAATGGCTTATAAACTAATTAATTATTAGTTATGTTTTATTTTTTATTGAATAAGTGGATGAATGATTTCATACTTCTAACAAGGGATATGATTAAAGTATCTTTTTCTTCTCTTCTTTATTACCTGTCTTTTCATCTAATATTTTGTCTCCATGGAGAGAGGCAGAAAACCTGATGGCCCATAGTAGAGGCTCAATAAATATTTACAATTAAAATAATGAATAAGTAAAGGTAATAATGATCACAGATTGGGATGAATGAGTATGTGTAGTGCAGATCAAAAAATCAAACAGAAGAGGGATTAAAAAGATAATAAAGAGAAATGGAGGCTCAACTATGGGGTTACCATGGAAATGGAAGTAAAAACTAAATTCAAGTAGCAAGTAGAAGGAAGAAAAGGAAAAATATTAAGGAATATAGTTTACTAGAAGGACATGAAAATAGAGAAGAAGACTAGGGAGACAGACAAGAAGGAAGAAAGCAAGAACACACTCACTGCAAGATGGAGGGAGAAAGAAGAGGGATGTGGAAAGGAGCAGATAAGGCACAGCAACACAGGTGAGCAGACACAAGCAGAGAGGAATTCAGACAGTGCAAAAATGCAAAGGACACCTCAGTGTGAGAGGAAAGGAACTAGGCCACTGTGTTAACTCTGTGCCTCCAGTATACATTTATGACTTTGGGTTGACTTTAAATTTCAAATTTGATATCTTCCTCAAGCTTTTAAAAATAACAAAATCCATGATGATTAGAAGGCCTAAAAGCCCTGAAAAATTATACTTTCATATGCACTATGTATACAGTTCACTACAGCGACCCTAAGGTATAATTTACCTATGTATTCTAACCAGAATAGCATTTTCTATTTATGGCTACTGTGTTTTTTATAACTTAACTTATATCTCTTAGTAATACTACAAAGTAATACTACAAAGTAATACTATAGTCTCTTAGTAATACTGTAAGTTAAGTAATACTACTTAACTTATATCTCTTAGTAATACTCAAAGTAATACTACAAAATACTACAAAGTAATGCTACAAAGTAATGCTACAAAGTAATACTTATATCTCAAAGTAATACTACAAAGTAATACTACAATACTTCTATTTATGGCTACTGTGTTTTTTATAACTTAACTTATATCTCTTAGTAATACTACAAAGTCATTGTAAATTGTATTTTAATTTCTTAAAAGCAAATTCTTATTAAGAGATGATAGTAAAAAAAATAAAAAAATAAAAAAAAAGAGATGATAGTAATGTAATTAAAAATTAATAATCACATTAATGAAGCTTTTGCTTAGCAAATTGAAATGCACCTCATAAAAACAAGAAGTTTCATAGACTCCTTGACACTGGAAGAAAAGATCTTAACGACAGACTAATCTTAACCCCTCATTTAAATGTTGAGGAAAGTGAGCCTACAGTTGTTAAGGGATTCTCCCAAGGACATGTAGCTAATTAGTGACAGAAAAATTGAGTAGAACTCAAACTTAGACTTCTTTCCTCAGTGATAATCAAGATACGTAGTCTTGTGATTTTTTTATGTAGAGCTATGTTATTATCTAAGAAATGCATCATTACTCACACATTAGCACGGATAAGATTTTTTTTAATCCTATGGCATTTTTTATCCTATGAAGATAGTCAAAAATTGGAATTCATTACAGAGAAGAAAAAAGATCTTCTAAGATAATTAAGTCAGTAATGTTCAATGGATAAATAATAGGATATTCCAAGAATGCTTACTTTAAGTAAATAGTTGGAGAGAGACAGAGAGGGGTGGGGAGGATGGGGTAGGGGGGAAGAGAAAGAGAGAGAGTCCTAATAAAGTATCTTTTCTCCAAAGGGCAAAGATATTTCATTGAGAAATAAAGGAAGTTAATCAACATTGGACTTAGATTGAATTGTCTCATATTTATGAATTCATAAAAGTCAAATAAAGAAAAATGAATCACCAGAATTCCATTTGACTAAGGTTTCATATATATGCGTGTGCACTTTTAAAAGAGTAATGAAAACCATCAGAATTTGGGGGAGGGGCTCATAAATATTTTTAAAACTTTCTGGTTCTATAGAAATTATTCAAGATTTCTTCTAACTGTGATATTCTGGTCTAGTTTGCCTAGCCATGTCATACTCTTATGGGGGCAAAGAGGAATGCCAGTATAATTCATAGTGGAGTTGGCTTTTTGGTTATTTTGATGGTCACTCAACTAGACATTTATCTAATTGTGTTAACAAGGTTTACCAATGTGGGTAAGAATTCAGAATTAATAGTTGATTCAGAAATCTCAGAGCTGTGCCTACTGACCTATAATGAATAAAACAAAATAAATATCATTCTGTTATTTTGGTATAGCTTGATAGGCTTTGTATAGTGCTTTCACATTCTCTATTTTTATAACAACACTGTATAAAATAAGTAGGAAAAACCTCAGCTTGCAAATGAGGTTAGAGGTAGATGAAGTGATTTGCCTAGACTAATATAGTGAGTCTTTTTTGAAGTTATGATTAGAATCCATTTCATCTAATTCCTAGCTTAGAGCCTCTTCCATCCAGGAGAAGATAAGCCCTAAGAAGGCAAGAAATTTTGTATTTCCACCAAACTGCTGGACACATTGCGGGTGTTCAAAAAGTTCATGCTGAATTAATGAGCGATAAATCTACATCATTCTGCTTCTCACTGATATCCTGTTTCCTTTCTCTAAATTTTGAATTTGAGTTCATAAATTATTTTAAGACAATCAATTATTCAAGGCACCTTTTCTTCTGCCTTAAAATTAGTTTCTTTTTTTTGAGTCTTCTCAAAAGGAAAACATTTGGTCCCCATGAACACCTTACACATTTCTGATTTTATCAATCTTCTTGTGACTCTGCCTATTTCTGGTGAATAATATGTTTCAATCCAGTTTAACAAGGCTGTTGGAAATCTGTTTATTTTAATGTAAGATACATTTCCTCTCTACCTCCCAAATTATCCAAAAGCCCTTCTGTCACAGATAATGCAATCTAATGAGAAATGGATCAGAGCAAAAAGAAGAAAGAACTAGAAGGATAGAAAGACATGCTTCTGCTCTAGATGCCCTCATGCCTCTTGACTTTAGCTGTCTATATTTCTCAGTGATTACAAAAACAAAACCAAAAAACATTGGGAAAACCCATTGTTAACTCATAACTTAGAGACTGTGGTAGTAGAGATAACTAATCAGAAGCCCAGATTTCCTCATGTAGTCCAAGAGAATGGACCTTGAGAACTAAGAAGACATTTCTGGAAATGATCTTAATTGAATCATATTTGGGGTAAGTGGAGATGTACTATCTCTATGTGGTTCCATGAGCTACCTCTTAATGTTGGTGTTTGGAAGGATCACCATTTCATTGTCCATCTCAACTCTAATTTCATTTCCTTCTGCTAGAGAGAGGAAACTAGGCATAGCTTGAGTTTGGAGAGAAGAAGAGACTAAGATATCATACCACAAAAGAAAAACAACTTTTAAGTTTTCCAGAACCTTTGTAATTTCCTCATCTTATTATAATTTTTACCCCCATCTTCTTTCTCCTAGTGATTAGCAGGAAAACTTTTAGTGTATAGAGGATGTATTTTTGGTGACCGTAAGAACAGAGGTGATTGCAGCAACTCACCTTCTCTACAATCATTCTTCATGGAGAAGGACCCCCCGAGACAGTGGAATAGTCAAAGCTCAATAAGGGAAAGATTTGAGACCAAATCTCAGTGATTCTGCAGGACTTGGATCTCAGCTGGGCCTGAGAGATGCCTTCATTAGTTCATTTGTTTCCTAGCAGGAAATGTCTTTCTTGTCTTTCTTTCTTGTCTTTCATCCAAAGCTTGAATTTGATGTCGGAACGTCTTAAGACATGAATTCTGCCTTTACAAATAACTAGCCACACAACCTAGAATGAGCTATCTCTTATACATGCCAATTAGCTCATCTAAAACAATAATATTATTTACATCATGGATGTATTGTGAGGATAAAAAAGATGGTGCTCAGCATCCACTTATTCATAAAACAAGCAATAGTTAACACACTTACAAAGTAGCAAGTGTTATGCTAAATACTGAGGATATACAAAAACTTGAGTTCCTGACCTGAAGGTCTCACAGTCCAGCAAGGTTGCTGAGAGGTCAGTAAATAAACAGAAAGAGAAGGGCACACAGTGAGAAGGGGCATAATATAAATAGAGGACTGTGGGAATTATCTATGGGGAGAATCATTAACTTTTCTTGGGGAAAGTTAACAAGCAGTAGACTTGAAAAAAGGCGTGTTTTTATGTGTATTCTGTCTACCCAACTTTATTTTTTATTTATGCATTTATTTTTAGAATTCATTTATTGGCTGTGTTGGGTCTTCATTGCTGTGCGCGGGCTTTCTCTAATTGCGGCGAGCGGGGGCTACTCTTCGTTGCAGTGCGGGCTTCTCATTGCAGCGGCCTCTCTTGCTGCGGAGCATGGGTTCTAGGCGTGCAGGCTCTGGTAGTTGTGGCTCACGGGCTCAGTAGTTGTGTCTCTCAGGCTCAGTTATTGTGGCTCGCGGGCTCTAGAGCACAGGCTCAGTAATTGTGGCACCTGGGCTTAGTTGCTCCGCAGCATGTGGAATCTTCCCTGGACCAGGGCTCGAACCTGTGTCCCCTGCATTGGTAAGCAGATTCTTAACCACTGCACCACCAGAGAAGCCCTGTCTACCCCCACTTTAAACTGTGCCTTAAATGTATTCAAACCATTTCCAATTCTGAATTCTCTGTACAGTGTTCGTATATGGTTAGCACGCAAAATATCATATTCATATTTAATTAAGCAGGTATTGACTGGAGATATGGTACTTTCAACATAGAATACTGTATGAATGTGAGGAGAAATAGATACTTGTATCCATTGTGTGTTGGCATGTTTAATGGTACAAGTTATATGGAGAGTGACTTGGAAATATCAATCATAATTTATAATTCACAGAATATTTGATTCATCAATACTAATTCTAAAAATGCATTGTGCAGACATATTGGCCATTTGTGAAGTAACATATGTATAAGAATGTTTATTGTAGTGGTTATAGTAGCAAAAAATTTGAAACCACATAAATGTTCAACACAGTAGTGGACTGGATTATTGAATTATTAGATAAATTTTAGACATTGTATGAATGTATCAGACAGTTACATAGAATGTAATACTATACAATGGTTAAAAAGAATCAGATGGCACAATATGAACTGATATAATGTCAAGAAAAATGGCAAAGTGCACAATTGTGTGTAGTATAAAATCATTAGTGCAGAAAGATATAACTTTATGGATATAAATATAGATATAGCTTTGAATATCGATATGGATAAACACATATTGCATCTGTGTATTCTTATATATTAATAACTATCCCTAAAAGGATACACAAAAAATAGTCACAGTGGTTACAGGGGAAGGGGAGAAAATTGAAATATTCACTTATCATTATATACACTTTTGTTCTCTTTGAACATGATATTATGTGTATGTATTACCTATTCAAAAAGCATTAAATGAGTTAACAAAAGAAATACCTAAAACACAGAATGTCTCCCTAACCATATTTATAAAAATTATCATGGTGGGAAGTTTTTCTGTAAATTCACAAGAGTTATACCTGTTAATCCATTTTTATATTTATGTAGAAGAAAGTTTGAATTTTTTCTAGAGGGAGAATATTTTAAAATTTCTTTAAGTTACTTTTTCCCCCAGGAAGTCAATAAACTTAGATTACTTTACTCCAAAACAAGCAGCATCAGCTATAAAAAAAGGGATGAATCCTATATTTGATAGCATAAATGAGGCATAATAATCAAAGGAAAAAACCTTTTGAAAAGAAGAATGTGTAAGCTACTGGATCCTTGGGACGCCAGCAGTAACTTACACACCATTACTTATTCAGGGTTGCATTCCTAATTACTCCTTGGGGAAAAAAAAGATAATTATTATACTATAGTGATTACTCCTTTCATCGCACAAGAGAAACAATGCTGATATAGGCACGTCTTAAAGAAATATAACTCTAGTCTGTTGATAAAATTATTTATGTACAATATTTTAAGGGGAATATGTTAATAGAAAAAACACATTTCTTAAAGGAGCATTGAGCTTTTCAGTAAACTCTTGTGCTCAAGTTTTTCTAGAAAAAGTACATGAAGTCAGTTTAATACTAGATTCTAATTGTTCATGACCTACTAGCTTTCTCACAGACGTTTGTTAAAGCAACATTACTGAACCATACACTTAAAAATGATTAAGATGAAAAAAATGATTAAGATGGTAAAGCTTATGCTATTTTTTTTACCACAATATTAAAAAAAAAAAACTAATGGAAGATCAGAAGAATGAAAAAGGAAGGAAAAATTTGCCTCTTTGCTGTGAATAATTATCTATATTCTAGTTAGAAAAGGTCTAAAACACAAGCGTTAATATTTGCCTACAATTATAATTGAAATTATCTATCTCTATATCTGTATCTATATATCTAATCAATCTAATTATATAGAGCAAGATTAAAGAAGAAAGGCTATACCTTCATTGCACACACTCAAACCGCAAACTTTGCTGGGTTTTTAACTGTTTAAAATTATATTTAGTTCGCAGTTTTGCAGAAGTATTTTAACAAAGGGGAGGAACTTTTTAAAATTTTTATTGGAGTATAGTTGCTTTACAATGTTGTGTTAGTTTCTGCTGTACGGCAAAGTGAATCAGCTATACATACACATATATTTCCTCTTTTTTGGATTTCCTTCCCATTTAAGTCACCACAGAGCACTGAGTAGAGTTCCCTGTGCTATAAAGGAGGTTCTCATTAGTCATCTATTTTATACAGAGTAGTGTATATATGTCAATCCCAATCTCCCAATTCAACCCACCTCCCACTTCCCCTGCCCCTGTATCCATATGTCTGTTCTGTACATCTGTGTCTCTATTTCTGCTTTGCAAATAAGTTCATCTGTATCATTTTTCTAGAGTCCACATATAAGTGATATTATATGATATTTGCTTTTCTCTTTCTGACTTACTTCACTCTGTATGACAGTCTCTAGGTCTATCCACATCTCTGCAAATTGCACAATTTCATTCCTTTTTATGGCTGAGTAATATTCCATTGTATATATGTACCACATCTTCTTTATCCATTCTTCTGTTGATGGACATTTAGGTTGCTTCCATGTCCTGGCTATTGTAAATAGTGCTGCAATGAACATTGGGGTGCATGTGTCTTTTTGAATTATGGTTTTCTCCGGGTATATGCCCAGGAGTGGGATTGCTGGGTCATGTGATAGTTCTATTTTTAGTTTTTTAAGGAACCTCCGTACTGTTCTCCATAGTGGCTGTATCAGTTTACATTCCCACCAACAGTGTAAGAGGGTTCAAAGGGGGGAAACTTTTAATATACCATTAACTCTTCTTTATCCACTTACAGATTATCTATATCATGTATTTAATACTAAATGGTGTTCCATACTAGCATGTATCTCTTTTCATGGCTGATCTGGCTTTCCTGGTCATCAGTTGGGGTATATTTATAAATACAATTTTTTTTTTAAACTTGAGAGTTATGTTTTATTCAGTGGACATACTGAGGACTTCAAGCCTGGGAGACAGCATCTCAAGTAACCCTGAGAAAATTGCTCCAAGGAGGTGAGGGGGGAGCTAGGATATATAGGAGTTTTGTAACAAAGGGAAGGGAGTAGGAATAAAAGATTACTGTTAATAAAAGAAAACTAGATACCTCAAGTTAAGGAAAGTACTGTTTTTCTATGTATGGGAAGATGTAAGAGTCTGGGCTCACTGAAATCATTCTTTTGATATGTACCTCAGCTATCTGGGGCCAGTATCCTGTGTTTTCACATCCTGAGTTTCCTCAGGGCTCACCAGCTCACCATAGGAGTTGGCTGCAATCTCTGATCGCTGTGACATCCTTTGTTTACTGATATGGCAGGCAATATTCCATTTCTCAGTTCCTCCTCTTGGTCCAAAATTCGACCAATGTTTGGGAGACATTTCATGACCAATTTTTGTCCCACGGTATAAATACAAATTTTATTAATATCCTAAACCGAACAAAATTCAGAAGGTGAGCATGTGGAAAATACTTAAGGTTATATTCTAGAGGCCGAAGTGTGTTCATGCTTTTTAGATTATGCACATCACTGACCCTTGACATTACTGTGGACTAGACTTGACTCATAGGTATTTAACCAAGTGAACCACAGAAAACTCTTTCCTTTAATCATTTGTCACTGTAAAGCAAATGTCTAAATCTGAAATGGTAGAAATGGAGCTTTCCTTATATTTTTAAATACACAGAGCATGCTGAAATTAAGTATTTAGGATTCATAGCCAACTGTACCTATAATGTATTTTAATAAGGTCATGAATAATGAAGTAATTTGATACAATGTGGAAAAGCTGTGAAGTGTAGCATTCAAGTAATATTTATCTATGAGGTGTATCCATTTTATGGTTCTCTTTTCATAAATTTCATTTCCACTTATGGAGTTGTGTCATACGCAGGCTAATTAATATGACTTATCCTGTGGCTAAGCAGGAATGTGTTTCACTTTTCCTTTATCCTTTCACCTTGTGCAAAATTATTATTCCCCTCAGCACCTCATTTATCTCTCCCACTCACCCTAGGGAGTCTCTCGTGCAGAACAACTAGGAGGTGTATATGGGGGAGCGACAATCTGGCAGCCTCATCATAAAATGTGATATGTTAGCTATTTCCCTTTCCAAGGGACCTATCCAGCTGAGACTGTACGAGGCCTCTGGGCCACACATGCAAATGCAGCAAACTCACATCCCAAGAAAACTTTTTGCCATAAAGATGGAGGGAAATACCTCTTTAACAGTGCTTGCACAGAGGGGAAAAACATTCTGTTTTCTGGAAGTTTGTCATGTCGGAGAAATAAACAGCTATAGCCATGTGGCAAGAGGAGATATTTTCACTGGACCAGATACGCATAGAAATGGAATTCAGTTCCATGCATTCTTATTGCTAATTCTGGGAAGATTGTTCATCTCCAGTATACAAAGGCCATTTTGCAAAATTGAATAGGGTACTGTCAAAAACAGTAAAAAATAATTTGAGCTTATGTTATTAGAAACAGATTATTTTTGCCCATAACAGATGTGAAAACAGGCATTGATATACAGCATACCAAATTTTCTCTGATATTATGGTACTGACCCTCATTTGAGCCTATTGCTGGCTCTTGATAGATGGGAAGATTTTACTCTTAATTTATATTCATTAGGCATGTACTTTGCCTTGTGGCTGTTTTTCAATATTTGATAGATTTATGTAGGTTTATATATTCCGGTTTTACTCTTGACCAGTAAAACACATTCTGAAGGATCTTGCTATATAGCCTAGGAAGATTTTACTCTTAATTTTATATTCATTAGCATGTACTTTAGTAAACATTCTGAAGGATCTTGCTAATATTCATGCTTCAGTTGTAACCTAATACCACCTAATCAAACTCATATGAATTTTAGACAAAGTTTTTTCAAGAGGAAGAGCTATCAGTAGTGATAGTTGTAAGCCCCAAACAAGCAAAAAATTGAGTCTGCTTTGTTCCTCCTATATCCCCAATATCTAAAACAGCTCGTGTATTTGTATTCTTTTGTGGTTTAGATGCAGACTGCTATGCATAATAATCTCCAAAACATGAAATCAGATGAGTGATTTCATTGTTTTAATCAAACAAAGTTATTCTGGCAAATATTTATGATACACATAATGTCTACTGGGTGACATGGGGTTTAGACATAAATGACAAGCAGTTCATCATGTATGTGATTGAAATTATCATTATTTAAAGTAACCAAATCAGTTGTTTTTTTATGTTATTCTCTCTTCATTGGATCAGTTTTCCAGAGCTTATTTTCAACCATGGCTGTTTTCCCTGATATTATGTGAAAATTAAGTCATTATCTATGTCAGCAGCACCAACATATACTCCAACATTTAAATCTTAAAAGAAAAGGTCCTGATTGGAGTAGAGTTGATTTACAATGTTGTGTTAGTTTCTGCTGTACAGCAAAGTGAATCAGTTACACATATACATATATCTACTCTTTTTTAGATTCTTTTCTGGTATAGGTCATTACAGAGTATTGAGTAGAGTTCCCTGTGCTACAGAATAGGTCCTCATTAGTTACCTATTTTGTATATAGTAGTGTGTATATATCAGTCCCAATCTTCTTTACCTTCAAACAGCCAGGGATCATTTGACAGAGTCCTAGCCCCAGCACGCCAAAGTGTTTCCTTTGCTCCAGGATTCACTCTCCTAATCATTATTATAATCCTCTTATTGCCTCACATGTAAAATGCTATGTAACAAGTCATTAAAATGCTTTACCTGAAGGTGTTCTCCTTACACACACATTCATTCAACAGTTGTCCAGTGCAGTACGTGATAGGCATTGTGGGATGGCCCTACAGCAGCAGGAATGTGTTGAATACTGAAAAAATACAAAACTGAACAAAACTGAATCCTTTCTTCAAACTTAAACGCCAATAAGAGAGGTGAAATCTATACAGGGATTGGAACCTTCGTGACTTTGTATGAAATAATCCTCAATATATGACTAACGGAATGAATAATGACTTAGTCCGTTTGGGCTGCTATAAAAAAAAATACAAAAAAACTGGGTGGCTTATAAACAACAGAAATGTATCTCTCATAGTTCTGGAGGCTGAGAAGTCCAAGATCAAGGCGCTAGCAGATGCGGTGTTTGGTGAGAGCTCCTGCCTGGTCATAGATGACCATCTTTTCCTTGTGTCCTCACATGGCAGAAGGGGCAAGGGAGCTCTCTGGGACCTCTTATATAAAGGCACTAATCCCATTCATGAAGGTTCTGCCCACATGAACTAATCACCGCCCCCAAAGCCCCACTTCCAAATTCCATCACATTGGAGATTGTTTCAACGTAATGAATTTTTTTTTTGAGGGGGTGACATAAACATTCAGTCAATAGCAGTAATTTTTGCTAAGACTAGGGATTTATACAACAAGAAAGTGCTGGGTGCCTAAAGGTAAATGGTGGAAAGGGAGAAGAAGCAAATATGCCACCAATGGAGAGAAGGGAGCAAAGAAAGAAGATTATTCAAACTTGAGAGACCAGTTTCCCTTTGGTCCTGCCATGCCTTCATCTGAGCAAAAGTATGTAAAAGGTTTGTCTATACCTCTAGGATGAGGGGATCTGAGCTCCACATATCCTACAATCGAGCTGATAGGAGGCAGCTCTCTCTTTGAAACTCTTTACTAACTCAACTCTGAGTTATAACTATAGCTGTAAAATGACACAACCACATGGACTCCCCGATCAGAGACCTTAATCCAACAAGCATGGCAGTAAAAGGCACCACCTGCAAAGCAGTATTTGTGTGTGGAATTACGTGACATATTTAAATTCTGTATATACAAGGGTGGAAAATGACTGGCAAATGCACGGTCGCCTCCTACATTTAAATTGCGATTGTGAAACTTTTCTTTGATTAAGATGTTGTAGTGTTGATTGCATACCACGAGGAGAAAATAGTAAGTAAATTAGCAACTGTCCTTGTACGTCAATCCAATGAGTCATTTATAGTTAAACAGAAAATGAATTTCCGCAAGGCAAATATAGCAAAAAAGATTACTTTTGGATTTTCTAGTTGCTTCAGAGATCAGTAGGAAAGATTATCACCCCCTAGAGATTCTGTAGGTTCCTTGTGGGTGAGATATTATGAATGGTCGTGATTGATATAGTATGTTACAAGGTAAATAACTTCTTGTTATAGACATTTCCCCCTACTACAACATATGGGCAAGGCATACTTTTAATTATGTTGTTCAAATTCTACTATTTTTTTTTAAGTTGGTAACTGGTGTCCAAGAGGAAAGCAGGTTTTGACTCTCCTTGGTCCTGAAGTGTTTCTTTGAATTAAAAGCAGTGAGCATTGTACATAGTCTTCTGGTTAAAATGCATACATTCTTTTTTTTTAATTTTCAGAAGAGAAACAATGACTTATCATGTGAAGAAAGCTTCTTAATCAAGAAGAAAGTCTTTTCTCTAAATAAAACAAAAGTAGATATGAAAAGGAATCTTCAGTTAAGAATGGATCATTTCTTTTCCCTATGTATCATGCCTCCTATTTCTTTCCAGTTGGTTGGATTTCAATAGAAATAACTTTTATGTTAAGTTTGTTTAGATTTAATTTACTATAGAAACTCAAACCGTGCCATTATTATTGATTAGGATAGGGCTGCCAGCGTGGCCTTGAAAAACCATTATATGCAAATGTGCAAACATAGATCATTATAATATGAACGGAGGCTTGCTTGCATACAAAAGTATCAATGGTATTAGCATAGCCAAGAATATGTTGTAATGGCTCTGTAATTTCGATCAAGAATACAGAACTCTTGGATTTGATTGAATGATGTATTTGTAAAAAATGCATTCCTATCACGTAGCTTTTTTCTACCCACCATTTAAAAATGAACCATCCAATAGGCCTTTTTTCTAGAAAACGGGAAGAGAAGGAGTGTTAAGTACCACTTTCTTTCAATCCTATTTTATATGGTAAACTTTCTCAAATGATATTTAGATCATGCTTTTTAACTTCAGTACAGTTTATAAAGGCAAGTGGGTTCAAAAGATCTGAACCTACGTGATAACTTTGGGGGAGTGGAGAGCAGAGAGGATTGACTCTCCTAATCCTCAAAATGGCTGATCTGCATTGCTCCTAGAAGCAGAGACCAAAAACCTTTATTTGTTTAAAAACTGGCCGTGAAGAAGCAGTTTATTATTTTTTGAACACAAAAATATGCTGCGGTGCTGTTAGTCATGATACTCATGGCCACAGGCTCCTGAGGCTTAGAGTGAGGGACACAAGGTAAAAGAAGAAAGGAGAGTAGCATAGGCTACGAGATCGTGTTACACAAGACTTTGGTGAATGGTGTTTCAGATCATTACACTTATGATACCTGAGTAAATGAAATAATACGTTGAAGAGTTTCTTAATGACAACCTACTCTGTGGCTGGACTTTAATAAGCTTTTACCCATCGTTTGAACAGTTCCTATAGAATGTTCATCCTGTGTTACTATACAGTGTTTGCCGTAGAGAACGTGGCTAGATATTCCATACATTTTTTGTAAAATTTAATTGAATAAGCATTATAATCTTCTTCTAAATACCTCCAAGCATTTAGAATACTGTTGCTTTTAGTCAGGTAAAAGTTTTGGTATAACAATTATCATTTTGATTATCAGAAAATTCTGTATAACCTAGCCCTATCTATAGCCCAGCATATTTCCCAAATAAGCAATGTTTCAATGACCTGATTATGTTTCTTTCCTTACAACACAGTTCTACACAATGGCTTTTTCTACTTCTTGTTCCTATAATAGCCATACTTTACCAAAAAAAGTAAAATAAAATGTGTGCTATTTATAACATGTGAGGGGAGGCAAGCTGAGTTTACATATCAAGTAAAAATATCTATTCTTCATTTTCTTCTTTCTAAATGAAGATGAAGTTATCCTTCAAATTCTCTTAACCTTTCTTACTCCAAATAACTCAACCACCTAAATAAAATTTACCTATGTACCAAATTATCCACTGAAACACAAGAACTGCAAAAAGAAATTTAAAACCAGAAGGTAAGGGTACAATAAAGATTTGGACCTGATCCTGATTTCTGACACCTATTTATTTCTTCAATGGACTCCAAAGACTTTTAACTTACTAAATGACTTGGTCAGCCAACACAATGACTGATTCATCCGAATGCGTTCAGGCTAGAAAGAAGTTTTAACAGGTGCCCCAACTTGTTTATAAGGGTGACTAACCAAACAAATAACTAGAACTATTTTACTGATAATCAGGAGTCTTATGAAGCTCTCCAAACCATTCAAGCCTGACCCCAGCCTGGGAAAAAGTATGTTCCTTTAGACCGCTATCTGATATATAATGTGACTTGGAAGGGTACATTTGTAACATGTGCTAGAACATGATAGTTTGGAGTACTTTAATTTCTTCCTCTTCTTATTTCTTGGAGCACTTTCTAAGTACTTACCTTAGAGAAATAATCACTTACTACTTTTTTTTTTTTTTACTACTGGAATCCACTTTTACTTCACGTCAATTAACCATATTAACGAAAAGGAGAGGTTACAAATGAAATAACTTTATGATCAAATTTCACTAATAAACAATAAAAAGAGCAAAATAACAATTTTTTGATTTTTCATAAAGTGATTTTATGCCTTCCCTACTTGCTTTATCTTTAGTTTTTTTTTATTTTATGAAATGGGACAATTAAAAAGATGACAACCCCATGACGGTCCTCCAATTTTATGATGATTTTGCTAATCTATGATAAATAAAAAAAACTTTAAGAACAACAGCAAAAATTTTTTAAACTTTTACTTTTTAAATTTGCTGAATTTTTAAACTATAGAGCAAAACAGCTAGATATAACAATAAAAATATACAAAGTGTAAAGGAAAAAATTTAGTCATTTATCCCCACTATTCTCCAGTCTCATCTTTCTGAGTTAACCAATACTAACCTATCTATATTTATATTTTTGCACTTTTCTCTATGCTCATAAAAATGTGTTTACATATATATGTATATGATTACAAGTACATGCTTAATTCTCTGTAATGTGACATGTGTTTCTCACTTAATACTGGATCATGGATAAAATTCCAAACTAATGCAGCTATGAAAGAGGTTGTCATGAAAACACACTCTTTGCAATATCTCTTCACCTGCAGGTGCAGCCTCTTCTCTGTCTTTCAAGAGTCAGCAACTACTTTTCTCACCATTATCTACCACAATTTAAATTTCCAGAGCATTTCATAGCATTTGTGCTCAGTGATGCAACTATAATTCTAGAGTATTTGCGTAGGAGAACAAAAGTGAGTCAATGTCTCTATGACCTTTGATGACCTATTGCAGTGGCCTTCATTTCAATACTAAACACCTTTGCAATAAAGGCACCTGCAAGCAAGCATATACATGTACACTTGCATACATGCATGCATGTACACACACACACACACACACACACACATTTTGAATCCTGGATACATAATTTTAGACAATTTTTGTTTTTGCATTAGTGTCTTAGTTTTTTGTTAGTTGGCTGTTCGTTCTTCAGCCTTCTTATCATCATGAATGGTCTTGCTTTAAAAACAACTACTTTTACTTTTTCAACAGACTATTTATTTTCCTGCCTTGATCAAAATTGTTTATAAACCAATCATCAGAGCTTTGTCTGACATCATCATATGAATGTCTTAAGTCTTCACCAAACTGGTACAAATTTTTATCTTTGTATTTTGAATTTAATACACTGCTGTACTCATGGTAGGATTTCTGCAATAACTTATTGAAAGAAGGAAGAGAGAGAGGAAGGGAGAAAAGGAGGGAGGGAGAGAAGAAAGGAAAAGAAGAGAGAGGAAGATATAAGCCATAAGAAATACATATTTAGCATCAGCATTTATAAGTCGTCACTGTAGGTTTTCAAGTAGAAGTACAATCATCATGTGCCGAGGACAATTATGCTGGTGAGAAAATAGAACTCATGAACCCCTGGTTGTAACCCTAAAGCTTTGATTCCATTTCATCTATGACTTTCCAGATGCCTTGGCTATCACATTAGTGATTCAATGATTATTCTAAGCCAGAGAACTCTGTAGGAGAGATATTTGGAGGTAGGTAAACTCTGCAATAATTTTCAAACCAAATAGTAGCAGAATATTTACCAATTTAGCATTTTAAATGCCTCATACCCTGAAAAAATATATCTATCTTTAGAGATACTGAATATCATATTTAATTATCATTTGTTCTGGATTACCGCTTTTTATTTGACAAGATTCTTGAAGCCATGTTTTAATTAACCAGAATTTAAAGCACAGGGACCCCAAATGCTGATGTTTTCAGAAAAGTTGAGTTTTATGTGGATGGCAGTGGCACTTCAGTTCATAAACTTAATTCCTTTTTGCCACTCAGGTTATAGAGCAAACAGGTGGATATTTAAGGGGATGATGGAGTAGAAGGAAATAAGCTTGAGTATCACCATAGTAAAATAATCTATTGAGTAATTACTGAAATAATCTGATTTTGTTTATGAGTTGGTTGGTTGTTGAGTTGATAATTATTTGTCTTTTTGTAGTTCTACATTTTAAAAAAATGACAGATATTTAGGTTGAACGTTACTAACGCATCTACCTCTCTCCTAGGCAATACCCACGCTTGATTTGTTTTACACACAACTTTACTTGATGTGTCAATGCACTTTTCAGTATCTTAAACTGAGGTAATTCTTCATTAACCAGTTTACTGAGTTGCATGCCTATGTAGCACAAAAACAGATTCAAGACCCTTATTTTCTTCCAAATATTGTCAACAACTTTTATTCCTTGAGGGTACGGAGGAAAGATGTTGTGTTTGCCTGTGGACTTGCTAGCAATAAAGCCAACATTAAATTAGTTAAGGAAGAAGAAGGGCAATTGGGAGGTTCTTCTGTGCTGCTTTTACTAATCTAAAAGAAATCACTGGAGTCATTTACTTTTCATTCTCTTTACGATCATTGACTAACACAGCCCATCTCTTTTTCTTCAAATAGTTCTGCAATGATCAAACTAGATGAGCTCTTTCTGTGGTTATGTCTTATTTTACAAGCATAATTATTCAAATAACAAATGGGAAAATCATCCGGAAGCACACAGAGCCAATCAAGTATAAAGCTGCAATTGCTCTATTAGTAATTACAGATAGTATTTCAAATATGGTCCATATTTTTGCAAATAACCGAATATGCTAAATATTAAGTTCTTGATTAGACAAGTAAAATTTCAAATCAACCAGAAAATAATACTGGCGAGGAGGACAGAATTATTAAGAAAACTATTATGGGGTACAAGTCTCTGAGAAATTTGAAAGGATTTTATTTTAAAAGACCAAGCAGGTTTGACAGTTATTCACAAGCGACTGCATAATGCCAGTCTAGCATTACATCACAAAATATTTTTAACGTTGAATCAGTCTGATAAATTGTTAGTTATACATCTAAATATGCCATGGTGGGGGGGTGTTGGGAAAGGAACTTTAAAGAACACTGTGATCTGTGACATTAAAAGGCAGAAATGATTAAAAAGACCACCATCAGCAAGGAGAAAAAGTGAATTCCTACCAATTAGGATGGAGAACTGCAGTTGGTCACTTTTGAATACCTACTATGTGCCAGGTACCCCACTAGTGTCTAAAAATACTAAGATAAAAGATGCAGTTAATTTCCTTGAGGAATGTACAATCTAGTACTTACTAGAACAGTGCAATTCTGATAAAACAAGGCCTCAAAATGTAAATGATACCTTAGGTCACCCTTGGGAACTTCAGGTTGGAATTTTATTTCCCTATTTACTCAAGGGTAAATTAGCATATGTGCAAGTGAGAATGTCCCCATTTTCCTGTTTGTTGTCCAATGTGAGGTATGTGTAAGCCCTTGCAGGAGCATCTCCAGTGCCTACCATCTGGACCCAACCCTATGTTGCTAGGTTAAGTCAGCACAGTTAGTCTAACTCTTAACCACTAGGTCCCTCCACTTAATCTAAGAACAAACTCCATCAAAGGATAATGCTTCAACATGTCTCTTTTTATTTACCACTTATATGTAGTTCTCTGGATAATACAAGGGGGCAAAAAAGCACCAATACTTAGGAAATTAACAGTAGAGAAATTTTAGGGTCAAATTTATTCAATAGGTCTCTAATTTGTACTTTTTAGCTACACAGAGGGAGAGACAAAGAAAAATTGAGGAAAGAGTAGGAGGAGAAAGAGGAAGAAACAGAAAGAAAGAGAGAAAGAAGCCTCAGTAAATCCTGCAGAAGACTTCATGAGGAGAATATACATCACAAGCTGAATTCCAATCAACTATCTACTAATTAGGCATAAAGTGGCAGGTTAATTTTAAGCTTAGCCTCTTTTTCCCCTAGTAGAATAAGACTCTTACTATAGCAAGGAGCATAGGCTTTGATTTCTCACTTTTAATTTGATAAGAAAAACCTATATGGTGGCTAGTTAGAGGAATGTGGTCCATTAACAAAGATTCCTAACTTTGAGGGACATCTAGGTTCTACTAAAAGCTGTGGCTCTCTCCAGAAAAGTGCAGATGCCACATACATAGAAAGTCTTTTGCATATAACTTCAAAGTGGTCTCAGAATCCATACAGCCATCGATGGATCCAGGTTTGGGTTAATATGTTATCTATCTCAGCTGCATTTCCAATTAATTAATTATAGTAATAAGAAAGAAAAAAGTGAACTCTATACTGTATATATATAAAAATCTAAGAAGTAACATCCTGGGTCAGATGAATGCATGTATGTAATAAGAATCTAAGAAACACCACACTGGGTGAGATTAATGGGCCTCTAGCCCCATATTCAGTTTCTAAGAGTGGTCTTAAGATAAAATTGGAGAGCATGAGAAATACCTCATAATTCCCATTTTATGTAAAATATTAGAATCCTTCAGCCAAATATCGCTAACCTTTTCATGGTTATCCAGTTTCTGTCTCTATGCAGCAGACATGAACATGCCCGAACTTGTCTCTTTAACTGAACTTCAGAAAAAGGAGAAAGAAATAAAAAAGGGAACAAAGAAACAGCTGGCCCAGACGTGTCACTCCACTTTGACCTTAGCTTCTTTCCCTGACAAAAGACACAAATGCTCTTCTCAGGTGTGAGATGATGACATAGAATACCAAAGATGATATGTAATGCCAAAGTAAACTTATTATACACTGACAGCCCCAAATAGAAGCAGAAAGTGCCTTTAAATATGTCAGTAACTAAAAGTTTTTTTTTGCTATGCCCAAGTGACCCAGAGGAAGAATATACACATTAAAATATGTGTGTCTCATATCCCCCAAAATAAAATCAAAATTCACTGAAGCACTCTTAAATAATGGTTTACTAGGGGAAAAATGTGTTAAGAATAAAATTTTCATGGGACAAAGTTGCACATTTAACCAGTGTGCCTATATTATCAAAATGAATGGATTTTCTTCGTTGAAAAATTTCACACATCAATAGTAACATAAAGTTCAGTAATTATCTTCTATCTTCTCTCTTTCTAACATGGTGTGGTACAGTAATTATTCTATGTCAAGATGTAAAGCAGCTGGGACTTGAACAGAAATTAACACACATTTCACGTAGGTCATGATCTGAGAATGTCTTTTTTTGCCCAAGTGAAAAGAACTGGGGGGAAAAAGAGGAGGGATTTCGTGAGAAAGGAAAGTCACTATTTCAATATGCCTTTAAAATAATTATCTCTACATTAAAAATGCCAAAAAATAAAATTCTAATGAATTCTAATAGCCCTTTTAGGAAGTGTTCCTGATTTTTAAAATGTTTCTTAACATAAAGCAATCAGGTGGCTGGTTGAACAGTAAAATTACACTGTATCAGCTTCAGGATATTAGTTCAAGTCTAATAAAATTTTAATAGAAATATGTTTGATGACTTTAACTTACTGCTGAATGAATAGTACTCTGCAGGATTTGATACTATATGACCCAAGAAAAGATTATTAAGAAGATGTATAATGCACTTTTATAAAAGATATTTGCAGGAAACCACTAGATGATGCAGAAAATCAATAATGCCCTAGTGCCAATTTCAGCAGCATTAAAATTACAGAGCTCGTTGATATTTATGATGATAGAGCTACCAAATCATTGCATTTTTATCTTTCACTACATTGGCATTTTTCTTTATTATCTAGGACCAGTTGCAAAATTTGATTAGTTCCTTTAAGAAGTGTTTTATAGATTATCCTGTTTCTAAACAGCTCTTCTCAAAAAACTTTAGCAGCCCATTCTTTCTAGTTCGTCATGTAAATAGATTGGTAAAGCTCTTTTCTTTTAGGGAAGCCATAATAATTGTAAAATATTAAGACATTCAAAATGGATCTTAGCAGAACCAACTAAATAGGATTTAATAAACAGAGTTGCTCAGCTTTCTTTATTTCCTAGAGGAAACAAATAATGATAGTCTAACCTCATTATCTCCCATGTGTAAAATGGAGGTGATAGTAATAGTAACGAATTTTCCAAGAGGAGAATTCTGTGTAGGCTACAAATAAATCTTTTGAGTTTCAGCCATGTCCTTCTCCAAGATCACTCAAATTATCATACAAACAGGAATATAGAGCTTACATTTACTTGGCTTCTGAAGTTGCTCTGTGAGTTTCTCTAACCTGCTAGAACCAATGGAATTTAGATAAATTTATACAACTAGAAGAGAAAATAATGGATATGGTGAAACACTGTTTTCATCATTTGCTAACTTGGTGCTCTGGCTATAGGAAAACAAAAGCTATCTGACTACATATCTCAGTTACTAGGCTTTTCCACAGGTAAGGAGATACAAAGAGAGAATCCACTGAAAGGCTGTCTAGATTTCCTATCTCTAACTTGAGAAGGGCAAGAAAAACTTTAATGATTTCCCAAACGCTGAGCTTTTCTATACAGCTGTAGAATATAGAAATAGCAACTGGCAGAGGCAAAGTCTTCTCACTGGTGGCTTCCATGAATTGTGAAGTTGGCTTCACTCATCAGAAGCTGGGAGAAACCTTTCAGATTTTATACTGTACTAAAATTCCCATGCATCATCCTTTCTCCATAGTAACCAGTCTGGTGTAGTCAAACAAATACAAGATCCATAAATATATAGCATTCCAGTTGTCTCAAACTGGATATTTTGTAACTTCCTCAAAACTAACATGTTCAAAATTAAATTCCCTTTCTTTCCCACAAAATCTGCATCTCTTCTTTTATTCCCATACTGGTGGTAAGCATCTGCATCTAACCAGTTGCCCAACCAGAAATCTGAGAGTCGTCATTGACATTGAGCCTCTTCAGCCACCATTCCTATTTGTGTTAAGTCTACAGATCTCAAAGTCATCCTCCTCCACATCATTACTTCACACTTGAATGCATCATCAACCTCCTTACAGGTCTCCTGTCTTGTCTTGTCCTGCTCTAACCAATTCTTTGCTCTGCAGCCAGAATGAGCCTACCAAAATGCAGATCTTCCTATGTCATTCCCTTGCTATAAATCCTTCAGTGGTTCCTCATAGACTATAAAATGAAGTCGAAGTCCTCATTATGGCATTAAATGCCCTCCATGACCTAGGGACAACATTCAACATTATCTGCATTTCCCAATCTATATTCCAGGCATTCTGAATTGCGAGAGTTTTTGAATGTTTCTTACTCATTCTTCCTGCCTTTATACAGCCTTCCCTTCTTTACCTGCCTAACTCTGATTTTTCCTTCAAAGGCAACACAACACCTGTAAAACGCCGTATTTAAATGACCTGCCACAGGCCAGCCTAATCTAGGTGTCCCTCTAATGACAGCCGAAAGTATTTTATTTATATTAGTCCCATAATAGACTCTACCTGTGAATCTAAGGCACTCAATTTAAAGTCTGAAAAACCTTGAATTTGTATCCTAGGGTCTCATATGAGTTCAATCAATATAAATTGATAGAATAGTAAATTAAGGAATGAATATATGAGTGCAGGTTTAGGCATGTTAAATTTTATCTAGAATTTCCTGAGGGAAAGCTGTTAGTAGACCTGGTTATATTCTATGTGTCTGAGAATTTTCTAGACAAATATTTTCAGATAAACAACCTAATCCCTCCAGTTATTAAATTTTCCCTTCTCCTATTAAAAAATAGGTAAATCCTAAAGGTAATTTATTGGTATATCTTCCTAGTTCTACAATTCCATAAACTTCTAGCTTCATGGCCAACCACATGTGCCTGCAAGGCCCAAGGCCCTCAAATTTAATATTAGTGCAGTTTACTTATATTCTACCTGGGGTCTGTATGTGGGAGGAGGGCTTTTCTTTTCTCAAAAAAGTAAAATAGTAAAGTGTGTCTGTATAATAAAATTAATTTCAAAATAAATATGTCTTCAATATACATCGCTTTAAAAAGCAATTTCTTGATATTTACAGAATTTCTATGATGTTTACTGACTTGATCTTATCCCAGCCTTGATCAGAAGTTTAAAAAAAAAAAAAAAACTTTTCCAACCTGCAACTTTCTTTGGAAATAAGACTTTCTTTTCTTCTTTTCTTACAAATCTTTCATCAAATCACAACTATTTCATCTATCTAGTTAATTAGAATCAATACAAATTTTAAACTCTGTTCACACTACTTTAGCTTGCTAACTCCGATGGTTTTTAACCTGATGATTCTTTATTGAGTGGCTGCTATTTGTCTATGGTGATTGCATGCTTATATGCAGCGTATGTCTAAGACTCTGGAATATGTATAAGAATGAATCGTAGCGAGACTTCCCATATGCCACAGACCTATTTCTATCTCAGACCTATCTGCGTGCAGCTGGAACTGTAGATGTCAGGAAAAAGAATGACCTCAAAGATCATTGTGCTCTCACAACACTTCTTATTTCTCAATGATCTCATTTATTATAGTATTATAATGAGCTATATAGCTGCCAACCCCTCGACTAGTTTGTAAGTTATCGAAGTGTAGCATCCACTTACTTATTTTTCTATCCTCAGCAGCAAAAACAACTTAGCATTTAGAGATGCTCAATAAATGTGTTGTTGTATTGAACTGTTTTGGCCAGTTGCTTTTCTGTTGCCAACGTTGAAACGATTTTCTTTGATTGTGTGTATGTGTGTGTGTGAAGTCTTGTCTTTAAAAGCTTCCATTTCTTTTTTGCAATTAAGTGGAATTTTATCATTAACTGAAAACATAGTTTGGATGTATTTCACTTTGTTTAAATGCAGTGTGGGCATCGCTTAGTCTCACTGTGCTCAGCTCTGCATCATTGAACTTAACGGATCGACTTAGTTTCTAGATGTCTTTAAATTGTGTGGATTGTTAGTCTCTCTCAGTTGTAGAGTTACCTGTAGCATTTTCTGTATTTGGCTTAACACCAGATTCATTCATTTTAGATTATACGAATTCTACATTGGCCACAAACTCATATTTCTTTAATAATGCCTTGAATATTATAATCTGATTCATTTGAAGATAAATATATTTTGAGATATAGAGATGAGTTAAGAAGTGAGCAAAATTCCTGATCAATTATTTACATTTCTCTTGGGAAATACTGTGCATATATTTGCCATGGTAACCAGGCTTGTTTTCTAGTTTTCTTCCAACATTTCCTTCCCTTGTGTTTCTGGCTATTTCAAAATACAATGAATAAAATGCTGACAAATGCAACTGTTCGATGATGCAGGATAGAAGTTAGAAAAGAAGAATCTGGGTGATCAAGCTACATAAGAACTAAGAATGGTATGTTCTTTTAAAGGATTTAACTGTAGTAATCAAATTTGCTCCGTTGTTGAAGGACAGAAACCTGAAATCATAAAGTCATAACTAATTACGTTGGGTCCTGATTAAATAAGCATTCTGTCAATCCAGTGGGTAATCACTATGGAAAAATCAAGCAATGCATGATCAGAGTGGGTTGAAAACTGCTATTCTTATCACAGAGACCCTGACAGTGATCTGGCTGCCAGGATTTAAGAGCAGAGGGTGAGTATATAACAGTCTTTGGAACTGAATAAAGGCAGAAATCACAGCTACTGGGGCTGGTAAAAAAAATTTTTTACGACTTGATATTTAGTGAAAACAGAGACAGTGCTAACAAGATGATACATTTAATACAAATGTAAGATGATACAAATATAATACATTGCATGACTGACATCAGAGGGTCTACCAGTAGCCAGTCACCTTGGAAAAAATCAGTTCCAAGGAAGAATAAGCCAATAAACCAAGAACTGATAAGATCCAGGAAAGGATGATGAAACAGGCCACTTGTGAGTCCCAAAGACTCCCTATCCAGCTAGTTTTTGTGAAATAGTTAAGGACAGAGATGGGTCCATTACTGAGTTGAGTTTCCATGACCATCTATACTTGGTGGTGAGAACTCAAGTATATATGAAAGATCCAATGCTGATCTAAATGTTACTTTAAATTACAGAAATGTGAATATCCAGTAGATAGAATATAGGAACCCGAACTTCCAGAGACATCAAGAGCATAAGTTAGATGAGGTCTGTCAGTCTTTAGGGCATCATCTCCAGTTTTTATATGTGATTTTAGTATTTTCATTTTCATTTTCAGAGTGCTGAGGTATTACAAAGACTAGCTTCTGTAGGAAAAGATTTCAATATGAATGTGTTCTTTAATTCCTAAGTTGACTAACATAGGCTTATGTTTTAAAAGGAGATTCAAGCTTATTTCTAGGTCAGTAAGAATATGTATAGCAAGCGTTATTTTAGGGTTCATGAAACTAATCAGTAGTCCATATAGTTTAATCAGCGTTCCATCTATATGTTTTATTGGAAACATAATCATTAATTTCTGAACCATTTTGTTGAATTGTCAGTGCAATAGATGGCTTTAATGAATTGAGACCAAGGCTGATCCTTCACTCCATTTATTGAAAATACGCCTTATCTGAACAGAACACATGTACTGTGTTAGCATGGGTTACATTTAAACTTCATTGTGATTCTTAAATATTAATTCTCAGATGGTTAAGGGAATCTGATCTTAGCAAGAATATCACTTACATTTATACCAGCAGCTAAATAGATATTTTGCATTTCCAATTCCCTGTTGCATTTTATTGAATAGGACTTAGTTTTACAGTTTTTAATTCCCTAGAACTGGACTTCCCTGGTGGCACAGTTGTTAAGAATCCGCCTGCCAATGCAGGGGACACGGGTTCGATCCTTGGTCCGGGAAGATCCCATATGCTGCGGGGCGACTAAGCCCGGGCACCACAACTACTGAGCCTGCGCTCTAGAGCCCACGAACCACAACTACTGAGTCCATGCTCCGCAACAAGAGAAGCCACCACAATGAGAAGCCTGTGCACCGCAATGAAGGGTAACCCCCGCTCGCCACAACTAGAGAAAGCCCTCACGCAGCAACAAAGACACAACGCAGCCAAAAATTAATTAATTAATTAATTAATTAACTTCAAAAATAATTATAATTCCCTAGAACTCTTACACCATATAGATATTGATACTGATATCACTACAGATACAGATATAGACATAGATATAGATATAGATATAAAATACATACATGTGTATACATATATATGCATATATATACGTATATTAAAATCTTTCATATTTATGTATATATATTCCCTCTCAATAAGGGCATATTGTGAATATAACAGTCTAGTTTGTGTGTGTGTGTGTGTGTGTGTGTGTGTGTGTGTGTGTGTGTGTGTGTGTGTGTTAATTCAAAGCATAAAACCTTTTGGGACTTGATCCAGTTGTACTTGACTTTAGAACTACACTTGTAACAGTACTTTCTAAAAGAATTTTATTGCTTTTAAACCTTAAGCTCCTCAAAAGTACTAAATCTGGTAGCAAATATATACAGACAGAATATATATATATGACTAGGCCGTTACACAACTTACAGAAACAGTGAAGTTTCTGTACTTGTATATATTTCATCCTGTTCCATCGGATAGCCTACCCTGAGGCTTCATTTTATCACCCTTCTTGTCCCGTAAAGTTTCTTGAGATTTTTTTATTGAAAGAAACAATGAAAATACCAATTAGTTGTATTTTTCATCATAATCATTTTTTTTATACTAAAGGAGCCCTCTGCCTTTTCTGTTCCTGCTTCTGTACTCTACTTCCAATGAGTTTCATTGCCCCAAAGCTATCATTTTTAGGCTTCTAATATTGTTTTCTGTCCACAGGGCTTAATAACTACTTCTTAATGGATTTTGTTTACCTTAGAGGCAGGCATTTTGGAAAATTCAGCTTATATTAGGGCAGGATTAAAAACTTCTATGTGGCTTTGGGGGCTTCTTCCCTCAGAAAATTTAAATGGTGTAATCTTTTGACTGAAAGAGGAACTGAAAGAATTCCTTTTAAAATGAGACACTTGGGGTTTGAAAGGGCTCACAAAAGAAGACAACCCTGCGTGTATTTAAATGCATGGACAGCATATTTTATGCACATAATTAATTTAGTTCCTTTATTTTTTTTTTCACCTGCTTAAAGAAATTACTGCCTAACCAAGCACTAGAAGCGGAAGTTCTATTGCTCCACTAAGAATAACCATGAAATCCAAGCTGTGCATTCCTTTTAAAAGCTTTTTTTTTTAACTTAAAATTTTCTTCATTTCTCTGCTCCCTTTAATCATGAAAAAAAATGTCCATTTCATAAGTGATTTAAATAATGCCAAATTCAATACCCAGAAGGGGTCCTATCATTTATTCATTTGCTCACTTAAACATGCATTGCTCAAGTGCCCCTAATACCTACATAGATTGATACGAAGACCCAGAGTCATCTCTTCATAATGTGGCTACCGATAGATTAAGAGAGAGGAAGAAGTCGGAGATGGCTTAAATTGGGGTAGGTAGACATATACAAGAGAATTAAAAGAGGAAGCTGCATTTTGTTTTAGACATGATTCATTTACATGTGAATAGTTGTCACCTACAGTACAATGTAAAGGACAGCAGTCACTAACTGATAGAAGAAACAACATTCAGAGAATAGTGATCATCTACAGCAAACTTCCATAGTACAAACAAGACCCAAACAGGGAAGGTACTGTGTGAGGAAGTTGAAATACAAAGAAAGAAAAATACATCATTCTTACCTCCTTACTATGTGTTTGGGAAGGCAAGATTAATAGAAATGAGCATTTTCTTCATTTTCTTTCCATCTTCTAAACTCCTCAGCACATTACCAATATTTCTCTTCCACATTTACCACTATCTGCCTTGTTTTAGTTATTACTATGTATACAGGTTGTATCTCTGATCCTAGACTGTGAACCCCATGAGGGCAACGACTTGTGACTGTTTCATCCACGTATGGTACCAGACAGCATGCCTTACAACAGAAGGCACATAGCAAATACTCAATGAATGACTAAAACAAATTACAAGGCAAAATAACACATGCTGAGTGCCACATACATGGGATCTTTGACCAAATGTCATATTACAGAGGACTTCTCTGGCCACCAGTCCATATTTTTCTCCAGGCGCAATCTCTCTAACCACCCACTTTGCAAAGTTCTTATTGCTGCCTTTCATTTCATTAAATATTAATTTATTTTCAGTCTAATCCAATACTACGTTAGCTCCTTGAGAGAAAGGAATTTGTTTTATCCACTGCTGTGAAAATCCCTTCATTTTACAGAGTTGCCTGACACAAAGAAGCATTCAGTAAATATTTGTTGAATAAAGAAATGAAGAAATAAGGTAGGGAATAATAAGTTTAATTTTAGATAAAACGGATTTTAGGCACAAGTCATCCAGATACAGTTAATAAACTCTGAATCACTAAATCAAAAAGAGCAAGTCCCCTTTGGTGTTGAGGCCCCTGACTGATATACCAGCATGGTACCATGTGTTGGCACAGCTGTTGGACTATCGGTAATGGTATACGATGCTGGTTAGTGCTTTAAGATGAAACCCCATAGTTCACATTCAAGGACTGAAATTAGTTTCACATTTTGAACAACATATTCATGGCTAGTGCATCTCAGGCTATATAAACAAGCAGTTCTCCAAAGGAGACTTATTTCAAAGTGGCATTTGGATGTCATGCGTGGCCCCTAACGAGCTCACTGCCCAGGCCTATTCATTTCAGAGCACTGGACTGAAATTAGGAGTTCCAGGACCTCTGTTGCTACTAAATAATTGAGGAGCCTTAGATTTCTGTGTTTTAGTTTTCTCCTCTCTGGATGGAGGTGTAGAGGTGGCATACTTGGATTATAAAATCCCTTCAGTTGTAATGCTTCCAGATTCTTTTATCATCAGTGAGGAAGGTTTTGATAGAGAAATGGGGAAGATGACTAACTGAACGCATTCACTCTGCAAGCACAATTCTTCACCTGTGCCGACATCTGGTGACATTTCTGTTAGAAATATTTAAAATGCATCAATAACAAATAATTTCTATATCCACTTCTATAAAATGAAGGCATAAGCATTATGATTTTACTAGAAAGTTACTAAACTTCATTCTACTCAATTTTTATCAAACTATCCTATGCACATAAATGAGTTTGGGGCTACATAATTTCTCTCTGTCTTTTGATTATCACTATTTACATTTTTATTGTTGAATATCAAGAAGCCTATTTGTCAGCAGTATTGCTAAGAAAACACAGGAAGAGTATGTGGATGCTAGTTTTTATATCAGAGATAGGGGATTATTTTTAATACCATGCATAGAAATACACTTTACTGAATGTTCATATGAAAGGGTTTTATTTATCTCATAATAACATAATTAAGCTAACTAAGCAGCTAATACTAACTTAGAGATAATTAAATGAAACTCCCAAAAAGGCACAGTTAAACTTTAAGTAGATAACTGTACAATGGAAAAAATACTGTTTTTTTAAATGACAAAATCCTACGTAATGTAATGAATGTAAATTAGCTTTAATTGCAGTTTATTGTCTCATTTTCAAAAATATAATCTCAAACTCTGCTAGAACATAAGTTATCGTAACTTGAAGCAATTCAGTTCATCAATGCAATAGTAACCTTCCCTTATTTTCCTTTTTCCAAGTTAAGGAACGTAAACATAATTTCACAAGATTTCTGTATGTTTTCTCCAAGTGTAGGTTATTATCACTACATCAGTTATTTCCCTTAGAGATATGTGGAGGAATAAAAGATAATATTAACAAATATGAGCTCCATAATACATCTGTTGCTGCACATGGTAAATTATATTATCAGGACACTTAAAACTTAAAAATTAGCAATCTTTCAGATGCATTTTCAATAATGGTCACCTTTCCTAATTAGTAGAATACAGAGTAAAATAAAATCTAGGACAGTGAATTGAAATAACATGTAAAATGGGTTAAAATTCCTATGATGTGCTGTTCCTTCTATAAAATACCAATATACACGAAAAGCGCAAAGACTCCATGGAACCAACTAAAAATGATCCCAGCTCTCCGCTAATGGTATAAAAACTGGTCCTACTGATTAGCCATTTTAATGATTATTGAAAGACACAGCACTCTGTTTTATAACAACATCATACAGCTAAAGCTGAGAGAAGTCTTCAGAAATGAAGCAGTGACTCAGGATTATGTGAATGGGGAACATGGTTGTAACTGTATGGGTTAAGATTTTTAGCTATATGTAACACAATGCCCAGCTAAAAGTACTTTAAGAAATAGTCATTTATTGTCTCTCTCTTAACAAGAGTTCTGGGGTTAGGCCATTCCATGTTTGATTTAGTAGCTTAATAATGTTTATTCCACTTTTCTGCTCTGTCTTCATTTGGTGTGTTGGTGATTTCCCTACTTAGGGTTTTAAGATAACTATAGCAGCTGTAAGTACCATGTCTTCATAGAACAACTTCCAGATGAATAGAAAGGCCAGTCTTCCCATGTGCTGGGACTTCCAGAAGACTCCCCATCTATCCTGTTGGCCAAAACTGCTTCACTTGTCCATCTCAAAACCCATTATTGGCAGAGACAAATGGGATTGCCATGGCTGACTTAGACAACCTATTGGTTTATCTCATGAAACACTGGTTGGATGCCGCTTTTTCAGAGAAAAACATTATCCCATACCTGAGCAAAATTGGACTTCTTTAAGGAAGAAAAAAGAGGTATGGCTGAAGAAAAAGGAAACACCAATATCTGCCACAGAAATTGAATATGAGTGCAATTTTTCACCTGAAAAATATAATTAAATTCTGACTTTTAGTCAGTCCTGAAAGTAGAGACACTAACTGAGGAAATTACTTCCTCCCCCTAGCAATCTGAGCCAAGTTTTATATCAAACACCAAACAGAGTATCTGTCATTCAGTGCATGTTTGATGAATAAATGAAAAAGTCCTACGGTTGTTGTTTTGCTTTCTCTGTTGATGACACTGCAAATGGAGATGGAGGAGGAACTTTAGTCTACTATAGACATACTAGTTGGCATTTCTTAAACAAGTCAGCAAGAAGACACACTAATAATGATGTGTGTCCAAGAAACTCTGTAGGATATGGTGTTGAAAGATATCTGTGGAACTCAGAAGTGCTTTATCCTCTGTGAAAAGGGATAGCATCAAGGGAACTAATTGGAAAGATACTGGTAGCATTTTTATAGTCAGTGCAAGAAGCAAATACTCAAAATGAATGTGAAAAGTTCTATTTTCTAAGATACTTAGCAAAAGGAATAATTAAACTATTTAAATAATATTATAACTCTTCTTTAACATATGCACAATTTGAACATGTATAACACAATCAGGACATTCTATGCTCAGAGAAAAAAGATGACTAAGGAGATTGAGAATTTGAGGGTAGCAGTGTATTAAATGACAAGATCAGATGAGCATAGTTACGACAAGAGCAAGTTCTAGTACAGAAACTTTAGTAAAATAGGGGATGAGAATTCTGAATAATCAAAAAGTTAAATCCCCTTGATTTTTCTTTAAGAAGAAAAAAAAATTAGAAGTAGAAATAGCGCTTCAGAGATTCAGCAGACTTGAGAGTTGAGACCTTAAATGCAGATGGAGTAATGGTAGGAATGGTGAAGTAAACACAGATGATTTCATTGCAGCATGTATAAAATAACCTTGTACTTTTTTTTTATGTTTCTGTGGCTTCTTATTTGGGCCATTGGAATAATAGGGACCATCTCCAAATAGAGCCTTTATTTAGTAAAATTGTTGTAATAAGAAAATGGAGTACTTTATCATCACCTAAAAGCAAAAGGGATATTGCCGATTAACTAGAAAGCATCTGTCAAGACAAGGCCTAATTTTGTACAAAGTATTGAACTCTGTGTGCATGCTAGCGTGGAGTCGCCTTACACCTGAGGCCTTCAAATATAGCAAGTTCATCTTTGCTAAAATATGTTTCATGAAGTTCAAGTTAGCACACTGCATTTCAGTGCCTGGAGCCTCGTGGCTTATGCAACTACATGTAAGTAGAAGTCATTTTTAAGGAGTCATAGATTAATAGAAAAAAATTACAAGAAGCACTCCTAGAATATCATAATAGGATATGTGAATTTCCCTTGCAGATAATGAGACGTGTAGCAGATTGGTTAGTAGTTTTCATCCTATTCCCATTAAGAAATTAGAGGTTTTGCAATTCAAGCCAACTTTAAGCCACACAGGAAGGTACATATTCTGGGTAGACTCTGGGTAGTTACTCTGGTATATCTTCTGGTAGATCTTAAGTCTCAGAAACAATTACTAGTAAGGCCCAGAGGCAGCAACATAGATGAGCACTGAGAAAGGTAGAGTCCCTGTGTGTGTCTAAACCAAGACTAGGAGAAAGGTGAAACTCTCTCCCGCTCCACTGTAGGGAACATCACCCTTACCGATTTGGTTGTTAAAAATTGGGCAGTTAACTAAGCACTAAGAATGTGTACGCTCTGAGGGTTCTTCTGTGTCACGAGACCTGTCCTGGTGCAATACAGACATTGAAGCAGGAGTCTGTTCAAGTTCTCACAAACACTTCCCTCGCATCAGATTACGTGTCTGGGACAATAATCTGACAATATGCGTGGAGCCCTAGGAAGTGGATATGATATCAGATGCCACAGTGTCAGTTGGCAGAATTTGGAGCTCTGAGATAAACACATGATCACAGAGCTGAACACAGAAATATCCAAACGCAGGTGTAGCCAACTCCTGCTCTACAAGCTATTTGTCACTGCAGAATCTGGTCTCATTCAACATTGCAGTGTCAACTCCATATCTGCTGTCACAAAAGCAGTTAAATTTCTACTCCACAGCTTTGTTTGAATCCTGATAAAATATGTTTTGTTCTACATAAGGAAGAAAGCTCTTTCAAAAAACAGTTTCTAAGGAACATTCTGACAAGCCAATTTTTTTAAATTACTACTAAGAAAAAGTAAAAAGTGATGCCATTCTGATAGGAAGAGAACCTTTCTTCCCCGCTCCCCTGGTAGTCAGGTGTTGTCCGATTAGAATCTGTTTCTACCTTTCCTCTGAGTCCTTTACAGCAGTACCGGCCACGGCCTGTTAGGAACCTGGCCGCGCAGCAGGAGGTGAGCGGCAGGCAAGCGAGCGAAGCTTCATCTGCAGCTCCCCATCACTCACATTACCGCCTGAACTCCCCCCCGCCTTCCACGGAAAAATTGTCTTCCACGAAACTGGTCCCTGGTGCTGAAAAGGTTGGGGACCACTGCTTTATAGGGAAAAGAAGCAAGAATAACTGGATCTCAGAGAGCATATTCAAGAGACTGAAAAGATTGACCATTCCCCTTTCCCCCCACACACCCCTATACATTCAGCAGGAAGCAGTTTAAAAACTTTCTCTCTAGCAAAGTTCGAGATATTAGTCCCTGAGGGATATAGCCTAGAGCAGTGGTCCCCAACCTTTTTGGCACCAGGGACCGGTTTCATGGAAGACAATTTTTCCACAGACAGGGGTGGGGAGGAGGCGATGGTTCAGGTGGTAATGCGAGCAATGGGGAGCGATGGGGAGCGGCAAAGGAAGCTTCATTCACTCACCCACCGGCCACCTCCTGCTGTGCGGCCCAGTTCCAAACAGGCCACAGACCAGTACTAGCTTGCTTCCTGGGGTTTGGGGAACCCTGTCTTAGAGGGTCTTTACATCAAGCATTTTGCATTTCTGAAGGCCCACATAAGAATATCTGGATTCCAAATAAGATTAAATGGTAAGTTATAATAAGCAATATTCTAATCAAGGTGTTCTCATAATATTAAGGGCAAAAGATACATAATTCTTATAGTTAGTGAAATAGGGATTGAAATATACCTTTTAAAATACTTTACCTTTTTAAAACAGTTTACTTATTTCAAAAATATCTCTTTTGTCATTGAAGTTCAGTTATTTAATTGTACTTATAATAATAAAATAAGGGTAGATATATCAATATTGCAGGTATGGAAAGAATTCTGCATTTAGTTTAGACTATGAGGCTGAATCCTACTGCAATTTGGGTAAAGCATTTCTGAACTTTTTCTGTAAAGCACCAGAAAGTAAATATTTCCAGCTTTGCAGACCATACACACTTTGTGGAAATTACTCAACTCTGCCATTGTAGCATGAAAGCAATCACAGAAAACATGCAAATGAACATGTGTGACCTCCCAAAGAACTTTATAGGCCCTGATATTTGACTTTCATACCATTTCCTTGTGTCATGAAAATTTTTTTTATTGTTTTCGGCCATTTAAAAATTTAAGAACTGTTCTTAGCTTGCAGGCTGTACAAGAACATGAGGTAGACCAAATTCACCCATGGGCTGTAATTTGACAAACCTTGCTCTATAGTTGGAGGTCTTCCCAGTCCCTGAAGATCCTACATAAAGCAATGAGAATTCATTGTCCTTATCTTTGAGCTTCTGAAAACTATGTCTGTTATTCTCAGTCTTTGTTTCATTTTGAGACTCCATCTTCATTACATAAGATAATCTCTGAAGAAAAAAATGTTTAAAGAATAATACTCAAGCCTGGTTATGATTTTAAAAATAGAAATACCTGCACCACTCTGAAAATACTTTTGTCTGTCTTTCCTAATGTTAACACTCTCAAAAAAAGATCTTTTATAAGACAGAGCATGAGGAAGGGAAGTCTTACCTCCTGTATGCCAATAGCCAGATCCAGAATATGAAAAAAAAGAAAGGGAGGGTCATTTGCAGATGGGATAACTCAGTGATGTATCCAAAAGCAGACTACTCATAGTCAATCTTCTCTTCCAAATGGTACCCCCTCTGCTTTACCATTTTTCCAGATGCTAGAGAGAACCTTGCCATGGTTATCACCCACACATAGTGTCATATTGCAGAGTTTTATTTCATGAGAAATGGGACCATGAGCTGAAAAATGCACAGAGATGGGCCTAACTCAGATATTACATTTTCTGTTTCTGGACAAGAAAAATGCAAAACAGGACACAAAAAATTCAACAGCACTGTACAGAATACCATGAAACACTGGTTTTGTTTTCTTTTTGCTTGTCACCAATTTTGAATCGTAGTGAATAATACTGCAAAAAATTCAGTTCCCCTTTTTATAAATGTTTGTACCTTGGATACATACATTGAAACAGGTACTTAATTTTGTCTTTGAACTAAAATATTTCCAGCTCAATAATCTAATTTCATAGTTTGCTGTATTTTTGTTTATAAAGAGTGTGAATCTAAAATCACCATCTGTATAATTCAGACCTAATATTTACTTGAACTATATATAATAAATCTCAAATCATAAAATTTATGATGCAGGTTGCCCCTCATTTTATTTTTGGATCAATATACTGATTTACTAATAATGATTTATATGAAAACTTGGTCATAAATCATCACTATCCTTCTCTCTAAAGCTACTTGGATAATGTACTTGAAGATTGTAATAAGGTGCTTCTTTGTAGCATGGAATTTGTGTAAGTCAACTTCATTTTGCAGTCCCTTTTTTATTCTCCCTAGGGACAAATAAATAAATGAGGGTAGGAAACTAAACAGCATTTTTTATCTTGGGAATATTCTCCATTAAGTAATTCCCCAGAGCATCCTTCAGCTAAGCAGCAAGATTCCTGGCCCAGGGTAGGGCCTGTACCAGCGTAGGGGAGTGGAAGAGTTTGAAGGTTATATACTAGTGCCCATCTCTTAAACCCTTTTACCATCAGCCAAGGGATGTGTTGAAGTTCTATTCAAATCGACAATACTTTCAGATACTTCTACATACTTCCTGATCTTCTCCTTGGCACCCTGTAAATCACAGTACAAATTTTTTTATGTATTTCTGACATTAGAAAATATTTCTTTTTTCAACAATAATTTTTTATCAAAAATGAAAATATTATTTATTTTCAGTGACAGACGTTCAATAGACAAGTATGCTCCCTGGTACTTGTCCATGAAGAGCTAACGTATTATGCAAGTGTGAAGCATGCAGAAAAATACCCTCTTTAGGATGACTTTTAAATTCGCTTTATTCTTTTTTAAATGAAAACACACATACACACAAAGATGGTTGTATTACCTTTTCAGGTAATACTTCTTAAGAAGGAAAGAAATTCACAAATAACTCCCAGGAGGTATTGATGACATTTAAGTGAAGACCTAAAGGCCTTGGATATCTAGGAAAAGAGAATTCCAGGCAAGTGCAAAAGCCCAGAGGCAGGAGCATGTATGTCGTTGGTGAAGAATAGCATGGAGGCCAGGGAGTAACACTAGTACAGGGAGGGCAGGAAGCTTTACCCGGGTGTCAGATGATGTATGCCGTGTAGACCATGCCAATGACTTTGGTTTCATCCGCAGTGAGGTTAGAAGACAATGCAGGGTTTTAAGCAGAGCAGTAAAATCTATCAGACATTTCTAACATCTGCTTTGTCAGGATCTCTGGTTACTAGACTAAACTTAACTATGAGAGACAAGGCACAAGTGGGGAGATCAATCGGGAGGCTGTCACAATAATCCAGGAGAGAGAAGATGGTGGCTTGACCAGAGTGTTGGCAGAGAACATGTAAAGAAGAGAAGGGACAGTAGGTATATTTCAGATGTTGGGCTGACGTGGTTTGCTAACAGATTGCACAGTGAGTGTAGAGAAAGATGTCCAGGATGGCTCCAAGGATTTTGGCCTGAGCAGCTAGAGGAATGATGCTACCTTTAAACTGGGAGAGGCAGGGAGTAACAGAACCAGAGGGGAAGATTAAGAGTGGAGTTTGGGACATGTTAATGTTGAGATGCTTACTGGACATCAGATTGACATGACACATGAGCAGTTGGATGTGTGAGTCTGGAATGTAAGGACAAGATCTAGTTTGGGCGTCATCTGAGTATAAATGTTAGAAAGCTAGTCACGCTACGATCACCAAGGGAGTGAGTATGCGTATAAAAGAGAGGTGGTGCTGGTCCTGAGGGCTGGGTGACTCCAGTGCAAAGGGGTCCATGCCACGTGGAGACTGAGAAGCAGAGGTCAGCTAGGAGGGAAACCAGCAGAACTCGGGGTCCTAAAGCCGAGTGAAGGAAGTGTTTCAAGGAGGAGCGTGTGTTCATCTGTGTCAAATGCAGTGAATGGACCAAGTCAGACCAACACTGTGAATTGATCTTCAGATTTAGCCACTCAGAGGACATTCAAAGGAGCAGTTTTGGTGAAGTGGCGGGGAAGAAAGTCTAATAATGAAAGGAGATGCCCTGGGGATGGCATCTTTCAAAGAATGTTGCTATAAGGGAAGGAAGGAGAGAAACGAAGAGGCAGCCAGAGAGGGCAGTGGAGACAAGAGAGATTTTTCTTTTGTTTGATGGTGGGTAGTTGGAGAAGAGATAATGAGTCTGTTAGTGTGTGTGTGTGTGTGTGTGTGTGAGATATATTACATGAAGGCCAACTCCCAGTGCAACAAAGAGCGCCACAGCTCGATAATCTACTCCAAGGGTAACTTCTGAAATGATGGTCCTTGACTATGATGCTTTGTGAATCACTTAACTCCAAATTTTCTATTAAAGATCTTTGGAAGCTATCTTTTCTTTTTCTCTCCCAGTTTTGTCCATAAAGTAGTCACTTATTATAATGAGAGTAAATGTCACACTAGATTATGTTTATGTGACTGACAGAATTCAAATTCCCCAGACTTGACAGACAGGACGAGTGAGGAAAATAGATTTCCCAGGCACAGTCCTTTAATAAAAAGTTAATTTTATCCCAGAGTCCAAGACCTCCTGCAAGGAACCCATCCCTTCTAGGATTAACTAGAAGAGAATTATTATCCAATAAGAGAGTGTCTTGCTGCTTGGGACTGCTGAATTTTGTCACTTTGTAGCGGGAGTTTTTATGTAGATGGGGACTTTGGGTGCTCTATTCTGTCCAAGCCACAGGGCCTGGGAGAGAATTCAGCCCCTACAGGGCACTCCATACTGTGAAGCTGCCTCAGTTTTATTCATTACAATGAAACCCGTATGAGGGAAGAAGCCTTATTTTCTATTGAGTGGTTGTAATGTGATTTAACATAGAGTTTCTGGGCAACCGACTGTTTTGAACTCCAAAGTATATTTTTTCCACAAAGGAACAAAGGAATTTCTATTCATTTACTCAAAGGAAGAGTAAACCTATGAAAGTCTACTAAAACAACTACTATCCCAGAAAAATGAGCCAAAGAAGCATAAGATACAAACGTAAAATAGAAATATGTTTCTTATTCAACTTATTCAACTTCCTGATTCCAGAAATTCAAAATACAGAAATACCAGCAGTCATGCATTTTCAAGATCAATTCATCAACACGTAAGCATTTACATTTTCTATCAGCTTTTTGGGTTCTATTCTAGTATAGTCTGTTTTTCTGTTTATACTTATAGAAAGGGGAAAAGGAAAAGATACTAGTAGCCCTATTATTCACTCTCATAGCACCATCTACTTCTGCTTTATACTTAATAGTTATAATTCTTTACACTCACTATGTCCTACTTTGATTAATGTTTGTCTCTTTTATTTATTAGACAGTAAGCTGATGTGGGCCGGGATCATTTTCCCACTTTGAGGCACCAACTAATCCTCAGTGACAAACATAGTCCGTAGCAAATGGGAAGTGGTTTAAAAATAGTTTTCAGTAGATAATGAAAAAAGATTGAGAGGACCGAGGCAAAGAAAAGAGGGAGAGGTAGAAGGAGAGATAAAAAGGGGAGAAGAGGAGAGAAAGGAAAGAAGTAAAATAGCCTCTAGTGTGTTATTATTGCATGTCTAGCTCCATATTAGCTATTTTATATATGCCACCTCAAAAATTAATCCTCACAAAAAAGTATTATTACTCCTATTTTACAGAAGAAAAAACTGAGACTCAGAGAGGTTAAGGTCACACAACTGGAAAGTGGCAGCTAGAACACTGCCCTGTCTAAATCCCCAATGCATATATCTGTGTCTTTCCTTTCTACTCTCCTGGGACAACAGGGGTAGCAATAAGACAGAGAAAGGCCAGAAAGGAGATGAAACATCAAAACATTTGAAAATTGACAAGAATAATCTTCTCTGTCTACTTACTAGGAATTAGACTCAGAACCAACCCTTGGCAACCCATACTGGTGCCTTGTTTCCCAAGCCCATTTGTGCCAGTGCCTCCAGCTTGATGCAATTATTGTCTTCATTTCCCCAAACTTTAAAACTTGGTCTCTCTGTCCTATCTACATTTTGGTGGGGCAGGCCCATCCCAGCTTGGTATTTTGGAGAACAGCCCTTCATGTTAGACACCTGGACCTAGGTAGGGTCCTCACAGGTGGTCTTTACAAAGTATCTTATGTTCATAAGAACTCTACAGTCTGGTGCCTGGGATTAATTAAGTCAGACACAATCTATAAATAACTAAGTATGACTTTGAAATCCTTTCATCTACTGGAAATGGCCAGATATACACTCAAGTTGGAGGACAACTATCTCTTCTTTTATGAGCCAGGCCAGAGATAATGTCAAGTCCTAACTCAGCTGCCCTCTGTTCCAGTAGAATGATAGATTGTTTTTCCATTATTATGTCCTACAGCCTCCAATTATGAAAAAGACTAAGACTAAAATGAGTTAGAAGGACCACTGCAATTCTGTTTCTTGTTGATATTACTACCCATCATGATGCCTAGGGTGCTCTGAGATGTTTGCCCTTGCCCTGTGCTGGTTAGTAGATGACTGTGAAGTTAAACCTCAGCATTGGGCAAGCTCAGAAATCACATGACTTGCTGTTCCAAATAAGAAAATCTCTGTAAAATCACTGTTGTTGTTTGCTATTGAGTTATATGGATTCCTTATATAGTTTGGATATGAATCCCTTATCAGATATGTGGTTTGCAAATATTTTCTCCCATTCCATAGGTTGCCATTTCATTTTGTTGATTGTTTCTTTTGCTGTGTAGAAGCATTTTAGTTTGATGTAGTCTCACTCATTTATTTTTTATTTTGTTGCTTGTACTTCAGGCATCATATGCAAAAAGTCATTGTCAAGACCCATGTCAAGGAGGATTTTCCCTATGTTTTCTTCTAGGAGTTTTATGGTTTCAGGTCTTACATTTGAATTCTTAATTCATTTTGTGTTCATTTTTATGGATGGTGTAGGATAAGGGTCTCATTTAATTCTTTTGCGTGTGAATATCCAATTTCTCCTATAACATTTATTGACGAAACTGTCTGAATTAGCATGTTTTTAATAATCCCCAAATGTGTATGCCTTCAAGTGAAATTATAATGAAGAAAAAGCAGGAAGTGGCAAGTGCATGTGTGAACCTAATAAATACATTTATTGATGATGATGATGACGATGACAAAAACAGTGAAAATGGAAATTTCATTTTCTTCTGCTTATCCATGCAGAGCCCTCTGCTTTCTCCTCTCTGCATTTAAAGCCCTTTATTTATTTTTAGTAAAGTTTGAGATCATGTAAGACTAATCAGAATACATATAAAGTATTTCAAAGTATAAGTTCACTGAGTAATTTACAGATGTTAAGTTGATTGACCACAAGGCCATGAGTTGATTTCAAAAAGAGGTGTAAAATGAAGTGCCAAAATAAATGGAAGAGTCAACTAATCCTCATACAAGGAGCACCACGGACTGGAGTTCCATATCATATCAATCCTTTTACTTAATAGTCTCAACGGAAACCACTTCTGGGAGCATCAAACAAAGCATCCAGCCAGAATTGTCATTATCCCAAGCAACATTTCTATTGCATAAAGCTATCTAACTCAAACTGTAATTTACTTTTAGAAAAACCTGGTTTTATTTTTCCTAGACAACCCAGTGTGATGCTCTTTTCCATATGGGTTGCAGACATTCTTGGTTAGTACTGAATGAGTAAAAGGAAATCATTTCACTATATATATATTTTTCCTCAACAGAAAAAAATTTTGGCTGAGCTGAAAGATAAATTACCATTTTGTTAAGAGTGCCAGGGCCAAGTTTAATTTAACCATTCTCATTGCTAATTAGGAGTGACCTGCAAAGACCCCACCCAACATGTAATACTTTAATGGAAGTGTATGGGGACCTCCTGGGTCATTTTTCCATATTAAAGTTGGTCATGTTACAAAACTGTGTGAACTGAATCTAAACCTTAAATTGTCTTGCTTGATGAGTAAGTAAAATGCTTATAGATTATCAATATCAATATATTACTTACATATTTGAAAAATACATTTATATGCATTTGCAAACAGTGACATTATCCCTTTTTTAAATCTTGAGGATACTCTATTTTGTAGAGCTTAGAACTGCTGAATCAGGGAAAGTGTTATCATTTTCACATAGGGAGAGAGTGTATTGAGGGGATCAATTTTCCCTAAGGGCTGATAAATGAGTGAGTTTGCATTCTAATTACAGGTATAGTTTATGTGTTTTCTCCTTTCAAATGAGATTACCATGAGGTAAAGTCATCAGAGGAAAACTTTTTGTACTGCACCAGATAATTTTTGCATTACTTAACTAAGCGTCTTTCCAGTGTTGATTTTTAGAATGCCAAGCTCTAAAAAGTTAATACTTTTTCCATCTAGTTGAATAAAATAATCCCCCTTTAGATTTATCTTTGTGCGAGAGGAATTTTTATTATAATTATTTGTTTTAGAAGCTATGAAGAGCTCCAGGATATGTAAAAAGAGCACCAAGATACCTCATAAAAAAGAGTTCCTAGTCTGATATGCTAAACAGGTTTTAACAGCTTTTGCAGAGTATAAATTTTTCCTATATACTCTAATATGTAAGTCATGCATGTGGTGATACACAGATTATCCTTTAGAGAGGTTTCATAAAAACGTGAGAGCATGTAAAATGCAAAAGAGTAAGGAAGCAATAGATTTACCCTCACGGACCCACTGCAAGAGAATGAAAAGTAGAAGCTAAGAGGCTAATGACAGGATAATGGTAAGAACAGCAATCAACAAAGCTGTGAAATATAGTTAAAGTGGAAGTAGCCTGCCACTAAACAGTAAAATATAGTCAGCAGGGCCTGAGACTGAAGAAATATGTTTAACATCGTGTATCAACTGCTCTCAAATAAAATTACTGGACATTTTAGAAAATAATAAAGAGCTTTTGTTTATAGTTCACCCAATTGTGGTTGTGGATTTTTAAATATCACTATATTTATACTCTGAAAAAAGGTCAAGGAATAATTCTTTAGGTTACCCATAACCCTCATATTTTAGGCGAGCATATTTGTCTGTATAAATTTACTTTAAAAGTATATGGAGAGTCCCTTTGTTTATCACAGAGCAACTATTGCAGGTTACTTAAGAGCATGCAGGCTGTAGCTAGACTGCTGGACTTAACTTTCAGGTCTACTGCCTGCTAGTGGTGATATTCTAGACAATTTCCTTAACCTCTCTGTGACTCAGTTTCCCAATTTGTTAAATGATCATCATCACCAGTATCATCATCATCTTCATTATCTACCTTATAAGGTTGTTATGAGGATTAAATGAGATAATACATATAAAACAGTAAGAAACAGAGCCTGACACATTTTGTGCCCTCAGTAAATGTCAACTATTCATGACAACCATGAGTTATGAGCTAGTCCACATGCTATCTCAACTTGAAATAATGGATGAAGTCATTTGTGCATAAAATCACTCAACAGATATTTAGTGAGTACCTACTGGTGCCAGGCTGTAGATTAATTGACTAAATTTAGAATAAATCCTAGTGTCAGATGCAATAAGTAGGCCAGGTTTCTGATCACAATTACCCTATAAAAGGAATTTGGTATTAGAATCTAACATGTATTTCTCCCTCACCACCAAGAAAACAGTTGTGTTTTGGGTTCAAAAGATAGGGAAACAAGAAAATACTACTATGATTATTCTGTAGTTCTTTCCTATACACTTAGGTATTTCTTTAATGTAAAAAAAAGTCTGTAAACTTAATAGGAATTTACTTATGAAAAAAGACTAGTTGAGATAGATGATTAAAGTCTAGCAAATGAAAAACGGATGAAATCAGTGAATAATGTATCCAAACTATGGCTCTATTTGCAAAGGTTAAGGAAACATTCACTCATTTATTCAAAAGGATTCCTTGAGTTCATTTGTATGAATCACTGTAGCAGATCCCAAAGACAGAGATAAACAACCTGAAGCCCAGCTCAAAAGGAGCTAACAGTGGAGTGAGAATGATTTATAAGTAATTGAATAATACAACAGAGTGAAAATATGAAACAGAAGTAAGACCTTGGTGTTATGGGGGCAAAGAACAGGAGCACCTGAGAGGGAAAATCCCCCATTAAGGTCAGGAATATTTCCAGGCAGAAATGAAACTTGAAATTAATCTTAAAGGATGAATGAGTTTTCCAAAGCAAAGAGGAATAGAGAAGGAAAATAAGGATGTCATCACCCAAAAGAGAAAACACTGTTGGAGAAGAGGGTAGAGGCAGCAGCTTGACATTTAGGTGGGTGAGATGAGTCTTAGGTTTGTAGATTGTTTTAAGGATTACAGAAATACAACCCTAAATTTCAGGGAAGAGAATGTACAATTATGAGTCATCAGAAAATAGGTGGCATGTGAAGTGAGAGAGAAAAAAACTCAAGATAGAATACTAAGAAAAACAATGTTTCAAGCATGGTGGGAGAAAAGACACAGCGAATGAGAATAAGGGGTGGCTACTAAGTTGGGAGATTCAGGACAAGAACTCCCACGGAAGCTGAGAGTTACGAGAGCTTCAGGGATAATGTTAAAAAGAGTGGCAAATGCTAAAGGTTGGTCAAGATAAATTACATTAGTAAAGTCTCATCAAAGTGAGGATAGAGAGTGAGTTACACTAATCTTTCATGAAGTTTATCTCTAAAGGAAAGGACACTAAAGTAAATGGTCCTTTAGTGTCTCACTGAGTGGTGAGAAGTGTTTGTTGTTTTTGTTTGGTTTTTTTTGTTCATGTATATTTACTGCAAATAATGAGCCAGTAGAAAGGGAGAAGCTTCATATGGCTAGTTGATATAAGGCTAATTACACTTGAGAAAAGAACACTTTTCTTTAAAATGTCTTTTAAAAAGAACGCTCACAAAGTTATCTGTATCCATATTAACTCTTTCCCACTAAGTAGGACTGTGCCCTGTGGAAGCAGTGGGGGACATGATCCCAGAGTGATAGCCTGTTCAATTTACAAAGCCACGTTTTTATTTATGGCCATCATATGAAATTATGACATGATAAATAAGCTCTCTCTTAGGTTTTTTTTTTGTTTGAAGTCAATATTCCATTTAGATATGATCTTACAACCATGACATAAATCATAATTAAACATTATGGCCCTTGTCAACATGCAAACTTTTGAGCACTTAAAAAACAAAAAAAATTAATTTTTCAAAAGTTGACAACAATTTTAATCAGGTTGGCAGGTCGTTAATGAAGCAAACAAATTTTGAAATCAATGTTTTCAGTTCTGCAGATGTAGCACAAAACTATCCTAGAATGGTTAAGATTCATTTGCTCATTAAATATTTAGTAAACACAAAAGTACATAAGGTTGTGCAGAGTCATAAAGGGGAAGACAATAGCTAATAAATGTAATGTTACAAAAAAAAAAACTTCTGTAGTGTCCATTATGATCTGTATCAAGATTCATTTTGACCAGGTAACTTAAACAAGATAGAAGTACCTTTGACCCTTACATATAAGAAGAATAAAGGTAGGACATAGAAGGCTGATACAGTGACTCCACAAAGTCTAGAGAGACACAGTCTCCTTCTAGATCATTGCTCCCTTATCCTTAAGATGTGCCCTTGTCCTCATGGCCAAAAAGGGCTGCTGGAGTTCCATCTATTTCATTTATGTTCCAGGCAGTAGAAGGTAGAAAGGGGAAAAATATAGATATTCCCTTTCCTTTTTAAGGAAAATTCCCCCAAAGTTCTTTCCAACATATCTGCATTTATTTCACTGCCCAGCACTTAGTCACATGGTAATACCTAGCTGAATTAGTACCTAGTTGAATGGCTGTAATGCATAGCCAAAAAAATTAGGGTTCTACCCTCCTTCATCGTTGGTGGGAATGTAAATTGGTGCAGCCACTATGGAAAACAGTATGGAGGTTCCTTAAAAAACTAAAAATAGAGTTGCCATGTGATCCAGCAATCCCACTCCTGGGCCTATATTTGGAGAAAACGCTTCAAATTCAAAAAGATACATGCACCCCAGTGTTCATAGCAGCACTATTTACAATAGCCAAGACATGGAAGCAACCTAAATGTCCACTGACAGATGAATGGATAAAGAAGATGTAGTATATATGTACAGTGGAAAACTCAGACATTAAAAAGAATGGAATAATGCCATTTGCAGCAACATGGATGGACGTAGAGATTATCATACTAAGTGAAGTAAGTCAGAAAGAGAAAAACAAATATCATATGATATCAGTTATATGTGGAATCTAAAATATGATACAAGTGAACTTATTTACAAAACAGAAACAGACTCAGAGACATAGAAGACAAACTTATGGTTACCAAAGGGGAAAGTGGGGTGGGAGGGAGATAAATTAGGAGTTTGGGATTATCAGATACAAACTACTATATATAAAACAGGTAAACAACAAGGTCTACTGTATGGCACAGGGAACTATATTCAGAATCCTGTAATAAAACATAATGGAAAAGAATATATATATGTGCAACCGAATCACTTTGCTGTACACCAGAAACTAACACAACATTGTAAATCAACTGTACTTCAATTGCAAAAAATTTGGGTTCTAGTTCTATTACTAAGGAAAATGTATACTAGCTATATTGACTTTATAGAAATTTCTGCCACACAATTCCACTCACAATGAAAATTTAAAGCTTCCAAAGCTCCCTCCCTGCCCAGCAGGGAAGGAGACAAGAAGTGAAGTAGACACTAGGTGAATTTAGGATGGAAATCAGGATGGCTACTTGGTCATGTTCTAAAGGAGAGCTCATCTTCCTAAGTCATTTGCCTGGAAAGTTATATTAGTTCACTTTGTGATTATTCTTGTCTTAGCTCAGTTTACACAATTCTAATATATCCATGAAAAGAGTGGAAAACTTGGTCTCAAATGTGGAATGTGGAATCTAGATGTCCTAATTGGTCCAGTGACTGGGGGGCTAAGTTGGCATTATTGAGAAACTCTGGAATGGCTGCTGTCAAAGAGAAAAAATATCGGACCATGGGTCAAATTTTCACACATGCCACTTTTCACTGGAACATGAGCTAGATACAACCATCACTGCCACCAACTGCCTGTTAAATTAACACCAAAATGATAGCTGCCTCTACGCCTCATAGTAACTTCCTTTAGGAATCATCCAAGGTCAATGTTCTTCCATTCTTACTACTTCATGATAGGAGTCAGCATTTAGCCATCACCCTTCAGATGGTGATATTCAGGACCTTGGCAAACTGCCTTTCAAAGGTGGTGAACCCTAGTGGAGAATAATTACCTGGATATTGAACTGATTTTTTTCACCCTTTACAGTTAAAATTATTGGGAGGAATGTGGCTATGCTGACAGAGTGTTTGGTTGCCAATTTTTTCTTTCGGTTGACTATAAGTGGAAAATGACGTGAGGCCGTTCATTGACTGTAACATTCAGAAGGACAGTTATCACACAGCCCTAAATTGGGGGCCTAAGTTCAAGAAGGAGAAAAGAAAGTGCATCCCCAGAGTGAGAAATTGGGTATTTGTTAGAGGTATGTGGGACTTGCAGCCAGAAAAGTGCTGATACACTGCAGGTGGCACTGGCCACACTGTGGTGTCAGCAATGTCACATCAGCAGGTCAGATCAAATTTCCACGGCAATCGACAAGGGCTCTGACATGGATGGCAAAAAGCCAGGAGCAAACCAAACCCAGAAATCCCATCTTGTAGCTACGCAAAGCAGCTTTATTTCACCACTAGCCTAGCACACTTGGATGTCTCATGAAACATTTCACAAAATGCTGTGTTCATTTTAGGGAGTCATCCACATCACTGATGGTTTCCCTGGCATCTTTCTATAGCCAATAATAAAAATAGCAATAGCTAACACTGACTGAGCTTTTAGGGTATGCGAGGCACTCTGCTAAATTTATATTCATTTCACCTTACATAATAATGGCTATTGGCCAAATACTATCCAGTCCTGTCTACATTCCTTCTAATAGAATCCTGAATGAAAAAGTCTAGGTAAAGAGTATTACCTTTCATGACCTCTATCTGTTTATTCGAGAAGAACAAAAATCAATATCAGTGTAATCAACCATAACATAGCCAAGTAGCAATTTGTAGAAAAAGGCACTTCTAAAATAGCAGAATTTCATAATAAATTCCGGTTTATTTTTGGATGATGCATTATTCAGGATGGTAGAATTCCCAAGATGTTTTTTTCCTAGGGACTTAAATAAATCTTCTAAATGCTTGAACTTCAGTTTGAAATACAGAAATGATTCTTAAATCTTAAAGCCCTGGTCAGGTATGTTGTTTTTCTTATAGTGTATCTTTTCTTCAAAGGCTATTCCTGCTCAGTGAGAAAATTCACAGTCTTGCGTATTTATATACCAAGGTTTCTGTTCAAGGAATATTTAAAAGCTATTAACCAGATTGTTGATTTCAATGGCAAGCCATAATCATTTCACAGATAGCAAGAAAAGAAGCACAAAATAATAAGGGCATAACATAAGCCATGTCTAAATGCCCACATTTTGAATCTTATGTATATTAACTTCAACAAAATTGGTAAAATATTTGCTATTTGTAGTCAACCAAGATCTGGCTTAAATCCTATTTTGCCCCTTATCATTTGGGTGGCCATGTGTAAGTTAATTTATGTAAGTTTCATTGTCCCTATATATATCATACTACATTATGCATGGATTAGAAATAATATATGTAAAACACAGCAGGTGCTACTGATAGCAAGTATTACTGTCATTTTTCTAGTCTTTAAATAATCTAGATGACATAAAGTGTAAATCCTTTAAAATGAATGAACATGTGGAATAAAATTTAAATCACTTTTTAAAGGAATTCATATTTAAATTTCTTGAATATTGCCTATTAATCTATTCTTTTGGAATAGAACTGTGAGGTATTAGATGTGAATTTACCAAAGGTAAATAGTTTTTATTCAAGGAGTATTGAGCTATGTCTGGGATTCTTATCAGAATAAGTAAATTTTAATTATCAGAATAAGTAAATTTTAATGGAAGGAAACCAGGAGACCCAAGTTCTTGGCTCTGCTCCAACACTTATTCAGGAACTTTGAGCTGCATCCCTTGTAAGATGTCAATGACCTTAATGTAAAAATGAGAGATTTAATTGGATGATCTCTATGGCTTCTAACATCCAACAGTCATGTGTTCAAAATCACATAAAATTCCATCAGCAGAAATTACTTCCTTTGGCTTTAGACACTGGTAGGTAGTGTGGTATAACAGATAGAACGCAGTTTGGAGTCAGACAAAGGTGAGTTCCAGCCCAGCTTTGCTTTCCAGTTTCATGATCTTTAGCAAGTTATTCATCTGCTCGAGGCCATTTTCTCACTTTTAAAATGTCAATGATAGCTACCTGGTGGGAACGTTGTGAAGATTAGAGATGGTGTCGGTATTCAATAATTTGGTGGCATTCAATTAATCATAACTATTATATTTCAGAGTCCTCCAGTAAAATGCAAATTCATTGAGAAGGATGATTTTTCAGGACTTTTTTCCCTGCCAGGAACAGAGAGTCATTCAAATCCCAATAAATGAGAGATGTGAAGCAGGGGTGTTATAACGTTACAGAGAGATCCATGGATCTCAAGACAGAGCATGTTGGAATGAGGACTTGAAAAGGAATAAAGGTCTTGCTCTCTCCCCTTTCTCTCTGCTCACATGATGTATTGCTCAGTTTCTCTCTTCTCTCTTTACCCATTCCAACCTTAGTCTCCACAGCTCCCTGGAATCCCCTTCTGTCTCTCTTATCCCCATAAAGGGTTCCTTATTGACTAACTTCTATTTCACTTCCAGCTGTGGACCAGAGTGTAAAACCAGAGGGTGGGATTGTGCAGTTCACTGTTCATTTTATAAAGTTAGATTAGAAGACCCTTTGGAATGGGTGTAGAGCAGAGGCTAGTACCCCACCATAAAATTGTACTAAGGGTAACAGAAAATGCTTGTCACCATAACATTAATTTTCTGATGATTAAGATGTATAGAGTTGAAGTGAGGATGGTAACAGCTTTTAGGGGGCCTGAAGCTTATATAGTTTTGAGGACTGTTTAAGACAAACATGCAAAATGAATGCAAAATTTCATAGAAAAATATTTATTTAGAATTATGAAAATACAGCAAATTATACATTTTAAGAAAGTTGAATAGTAACATAAATGTCACAAAATCCAGAAAATATTTCTACGAATTAATTGTTTAACACACATTTATAATACTTTTCCCTTACATTTTTAGGTCGCATACTTGTTGCTCACCTCTTTGCATAAGAATAGTATTTGTAGTATTTTCTACATAGAGAATATAAACAGAATTCAGTCTGTGCTATAGCATAGTTGATCAAAATTTGGTTTTATTTAACTGATAGTTGGGATGCATAAAACAGACATATTTATAGTTTGTAGTACTATTACAGGTTTGTTTCCTAAAAAGGCAAGAATTCTGTCTTTCTAGAAATGTAACTAAGTGCAATTCTACTTTAAAATTCCCATTAAAAGTGTATGATGCAGTGTACCTTGAATTATCAATTCTATCCCTGACAGGAGAAAACTTGTCTTTTAACTTGACATTAATGAGAACTTAATCTTTTGCTTACCACTTTACACATCTGATGATTGGAAGAATTTTCCTCAGACTAGCTTCTGGATAATCTAGAAGAAACCCACCTATTTCCACTGCCAGATGATGTAGAGCATATTTCTATATTGATACAGATTCTAGCCCTGTGCCTTTGGGTCAGGTACAGGGAGACTGGCACAGAGGGTGGTAGGTGTATTTCTGGAAATAATTCCTACACCAGGACAGTTATGACAATAGTAACTATTCATGGAAGTGGCTATGAATCACATAAATGTAGCCCACTAAACTCAAACTACATGTAGGCTCAACTTAATCCTTTAGCCAGATCCCAAAATGCTCCAACACTTTCTGACCAAAGGGGAAATATGAAGACGGTAAAGTACAAGTAGAAAGAGACAGCAGCACTAGTCTATAGTGGGTACAATAACTCACTCTGGAAAATTAAACAAATATAGACTTGACACTGTGAACACATTGGTAGGACCCTTCTCAGAGCCCTGAAGTTCATGCTTTGTTATCTGCCTCTGGTTGGGGTGAACAAGGGGTTGTCCAGCACTCAGGATGCTGCTGACGGACAAGGCAGGCTGCAGTAGGATACTGGTCCATCAGCTTGAGGGCTCTGGGTGATTAAGGGAAGAAGACTGTAAGAGAGCTAGTGATGAGGGGGCAAAGTGACAGCAAAGACCACCCTCACCTATCACAGTGTTTTGCTCAGGGATAGTTCTACATTTGCCAGCCTTTCTCAGATGTTCCTGCTTTGGCAAGAAACTAGCTAACTTGACCTCAGACCTGGGAGTCCATCAGGGAAGATGACACAGAGCCTGTTTTCTGATAAAAAAGGCATAAGGGAGACGCTAATTCCGTGATTGGCAGAAAGGGAGAGACAAAAGTGACAACTCAAAGAGAAGAAAGACACTTTTTTTTCATAACAGTTGCTAAAATCAATGACAAGTAAAAGAAAACTAAAGACAGGAAGGAAAGACCTTCACTAGCTTTCTTTAATTGAAATGCTCTTAATGCCCAAAGGGAAGCATGCTATCACAATGCAATGAAACAGAACTGAGTCAGACAACATATAGATTCAGACCATGAACTATGGGCCTCCTGAGTAAATTCGTTAGAAATTGATATGTGTGTATAAGAAAGAGCTTTGCCAAGGAGAGAGAATTAACAGAATGGAATCCTATTCCATACTTAAAGGTCAGCTAAATATCATTAAATGAGTGACTATGCTGATAAGGAACTTTCTAGAAAAATATTTATACACACATTGCCTAATATGAATGGATAGTGAGGATAAGGCTAAAAATCACCTTCTAGACCGACTAGTATAAGCCTTCTAATAATAATAAAATTATCTTGTGTTCACTGTGTACTATTGCCAGGACTGTCCTAATGTTTTTCACGTGTATCAGTCTTCATAGACGCCTTATGAGTTAGGTATTTTCTTGTCCTCCCTTGCCGAACTCTTTTCCCAGTTATCTCCTACTCATCTTCTATGTCTCAACTTAAATATTTCACTATCCAAAATAAATTAGGTCTCAACACCCTCCCCAATTTTCTTTTTCAAAATATCCTTGTCTTTCTTCATAGCCCTTACCTTAATGTGTAATTATGCACTTATTTTTTGTTTATCGGTTGAATTTCTGTCTTCCACTTTACCATGTAAGTTCCATGAAGGTAAAGAGACTCACTTGTGTACCTCACAGTATACCCAGTAGGCTCAATAAATATAGGTTGATTAAATAATTAAGTGATGAGAAAACTGAAGCTTAGAAGAGTGAAGCCATGGCTAAGTGGCAGAACATGATTTAAATCTAGCTCTGGGTGGCTTCAAAGCCTTTGGACTTAACCACTGTGTTACCCTGTTCGTGCCAGCTAGGCTACGTAATTCGCAGACCTGAGCGCAGAATAAAAATGCGAGCCCCTGTTCAAAAAGCATGAAAAAAAGTCCCTTAAAAGTGTTAAAATGGAAAGTTTTATCCCTTCTTCCACAGTTTCCCTTCACTTGTCATAATTTTTATTTGCTGCTTAATAGGGTTCTAAATAAAGACAACTTACAACTTTAAATTATTACCATAAATTTTATAGTTCATCTTTACACTGGGCAATATCAGTGTTAAATGCAAATGTGAATATTCCCCTTCTATACAGAAACACCAAAATTACACAATCTGCATTTCATAACGCAAATACACATGTGTATTTTGGTTTTATAAGAATAATGGAAACGCTGCACAAAACTAACTCAGTTGTTTTTATGTACCTTCAATGATTAGCTCCCATTACACCAACATTGTCAACCTTTGGCTTGCTGATGAGTGAGGAAAGGCTGAAGGGAAAAGTTTTGGATTCCTACTGGTTGCCCTATCTTTCCCCTTTCCTTCTAGGTCATCCTTTTCAGCATAAGTGGTCCGCGAATAGAGGGAAAAAACGGGAGGAAAAAGGGATGTGGTGGAGGTTCTTGTTCACGGTTCTTAGAATGCCGTTTCTTCTTTCTGTGTTCGAACCACATTCTGCTTCAAGAGGAAAGCATGACTTTTCAGGGCTGTGAGCACTCCCCACTTCCTCAGGCGGGGATGTAACACTCATCGTGTACTTGCTTTGAGTCTTGCTGAACTCCCGCCTAGTGTGGATCCACTAGGATCCTGTGCTCAACGGACGTGTTATATGCAAATAGAGCAGCAAGGAACAGCCGATGCCCATGCTGTGCGCATCTCCCCCGCTCTTGTGTGTGCTCCGTCGTCCCACAGGATTGCACTTACTAAGCACAACATCAAAGGTAGAATTATTAAGAATTTCAAGATGGCAGCAGCAGAACATTAAACCCAGCAGGGGGCCTTTGTGAGCACGTGGCCGTGTGTAAATGCAACGTCACACACCCATGAAGCCAGCCCTGTGCGCTGTCTGTATCTACTGTGTGTTGCTGCTTTGTACCTGATGGTTTAATCACACTTCAAATTCACAGTAATGAATCAAATTATAATAAGGTAAAGATCCCTAATTTCAATACACTGTGAGGACAAGGAAGAACGACAAATCGTTCCCAAGTCTCTTTTCAAACTTCTATTGTAACTGATAAGGAAGGCACATACATATGTTTGCACACCAGGAATAAGGAATTATTTTTATTTGCAGACATTTATAATTGCTTTGCCATTGACTGAGCTATTAAATATTCAAATCTGAGCAGGGAGCAGGTAATTTAGTGAAGCAATATTTTCTCCTCCGTCTCATTATTAAAATTGAATAAAAGTTAAATTATACAATAATGCAATTGCAAATATTTTAGCCAGGAGGACGTTGCACACTTCAGCCCCTTTGAAAAGAGAGACAGCCATAAAGGAGGTCAACTATCATCTCAGTTCTTTGAGCCTGGGTTGATTTTGCATTTTTCCCCAGTTTCTCCTGACGTGAACCCCAGTTCTGAGGGCAAATGGTCTGGTAACCATACCAAACACAAGTTTTCTTATTTACCATCATAACTTGGGGCTGTCTTGGCGTAAGGAGCCATTCTAAGATTGGTACTTAGACTGTATCAAGAAAATTAACAAACTGAGGTTTTCAGCTCTGTTTGACAGATAAGAAAACATAGTCTCGTCAAGGTTAGGTAATTCACACACAGGCTACATGACAGCAGTAGGATTTGCACTCAGGGCTGCAGAACATGCATTCCTACCTGATCCGTTCTCACTACGCTCACTAAAGCAAGAGACACAATAATGATAATATCTGTATGCTTTTACCAAACTAGAGCTATTGTACACTTTTCGCCCCTTGGTCTGATTTTTTAATTCACATTAGTCAGTTAGCTATGTTCTTCTGTACGTTTTTAGGCTGTCGACACTGTTGCTCACATATTTTCTGCTTTTCTGCCACTAGTTATCTGAAGATATAAATACACAGTATAGTTCCTTAAACTACACTACAATTAGAAAATTTTGTACTAAACTTTTTCCTGGTTCATATACATGATACAAAAATATAAAGTGTAGATTATATATTATATTTATTTACTTTTTTATATATTGTCTATAACATACAAATGCTTACATAAAAATGATAAAGTAATCATCAGTTGTCTGAGAGATGTCACATCCTCTCTTCAAAGATACTGATTTTAGCATTTGGTTAAAGATTCAAAAATACTGATTTCATCAATATAGTGCCTATGTACATTTAGATCTCTAAGTTTATATTCCACATGCTGTATAACATTTATTATTTATTCAATAAAGCCAAAGGTCAGTATATGTAAAGCAATGAATTTAACACTGTATTTGAATGACTTGCATTTACTTCACCAGGAAGCCTAAAACACTTCAATGTCTGTTAGCTATGAAGATGTTCTTTTCCAAACTTAATTTAAGAAATACCAAAGGCCTATAATGAAGGAAATTATGTTTTTCTTATGAAAGCAACTAGAACCAGATAGGCCGTGGAGAGGGTCATGCCAGCAAAAGGAACCCAATAGGGTTCCCTAAATTAAATCACAGAAGGAAATAGCCTTTCTTGTCACTGAGAATTTGACACAACTTCTTTGTATTTCTTTAGGAATAAGTAAAAGATTTTCAATGGTTTTTGTGTTTTATACAAGTTCTGTTCAGATTTAGTTCAGAGAATATTCTGGTTCTATTCCTTGAGGCTTTGGTTTCTGGGCAAAAGCAATTCATAACAGATTTTTCAGTGTGAGTTCATTTTTTATTTTGGTTCATTTTAATATGAAGGTTCACCAAGGTCTGTATTTAAAGTTAGGAGCACAATTAATTTTATTGAGTTTCAGGCTATAATCAGGCAACACAAGAAATGAAAAAATAAAAACACACAAAAAAAGTGGACAGTAAAAGAGCTGATTGTGTAATAAAGACTCTAAATAAGGTTAAGGAAAATTAAGAAGACTGAGTATTTATGCTCTAGAGTTGATAGCTGATGTCTCAGGTGCTTCCTCCCAATTTAAATGATTAACCATTGATGTGATCAGGCAGAACTGGGGCTTCTTGCTCTACTTTTTGTCAACATGGATCTTAAAAGGACTGAGATAGAAAGCGCTTTCTCTTTGGTACGGTGGGTCTAATTTGTACTTGCATCTGTGGAGCCTATTTAACTTTTTAAAACTTCAGTTTTGTGGTTTTCCTTTGAATTTTGGATTTCTGAAATCTATTTTTTAACTTAGCTTTATAGTCTAGGAAGAATATAAATGAACAAAAGAATATTAGATAGGAGAGCAAACAGAAGTCCATAATGAAAAGTGCAATACATTTCCACCTGAGAAAATAAATTTTATTTGATTTTAAAATAGAAGGAAACTAAAAGAAATAGTCCTCTAAAATTGGAAGTTCAAAAACCAGCTGCAGGTCCCTGCAGTGATGGCTGAACCTAAATTTCCTGAACGGATTCAGGATCTACCCCCATTTGCTTCTTGAAAGACATTTATTCCACCTGCAAGGTCCAGAATGCCTGGGGTCAGATTTCAGCTCTGCCATTGATAAGCGTGCATGTCATCTGCATGCAAAGCATCATTTGTAAAAAGGGAAAAAGACCACATGTAAGCCCCTTGAAGAATGTGAGGTCAGGCCCACCTAGCCCTTCTTGCTTCTCCTGTGATTGTCCCTGCAGGTACTTAGCCCCTTTAAGCCTTCTTTCCTTTATCTGTAAACTAAGGGTAAATAATAACACCTACCCAATGATGGGGTTATGAACTTTGTATAAATATGATTTATGAAATGCACCAACTCATCTCTAACAGCAGAGTCCCCCTAGATGAGATGGTTTAGAGTAATAACCCCCCATCACAAATTGGGAAGTAGAAAGAGTGAATATGCTCATCCCCACATATCGCAGATAATCAGACAGTCTCAGAGAGGTTAGATTATTCACTCTACGTCCACAAGTCTGGTAGGAGACAGGGCTGAACTTGACCACAGCAGTTCTGACTCCCTGTCTTGTCAAGATTAAAATGAGATATCTCCAATCTGGTTGCTTCAAATAAAATGCCATCAACTGGGAAACAGTAATAAGGGGCATAATATGATAGTGTTTGATAACGAGTAACAGTAGACCCTTTTTTTTTAGTAAAATCCATGCAGGTTACAAATCTTGGCAATGTGCCATCAGAGATGGACATGATTTCTGACAAGTGTCTCTGCAATAAACCCTCATTCAAATGATCCTGTCATCTCTTGCTAATCTGAAATTTAAATGCATCTAATTTTTCCTGAAACAAACTAAAGTGCCAACTGGGGCTCGTTGACCTCTGCTGTCATTGGGAGGTTTTGCTGTAACGTTATTAGTTATGTGAACTGCACAGCTAAAATGTGAGGGTAAGGACTTTAGAAAGTCTGGATTGTGATGATACACTATTCTTGGTTTGGTTTGGTTTAGTTTTACTGGAATACCAGAAGCAAATTCAGACATAGCAAGTATGAAAAAGCCCAGTAACAATACTGGCTCAATAGCCAGCATTTCCCTCTGTGCAATAGCTTATCAGGAAAGCTATAAAATGAAAAAGCTTTTTGCTCATATCTGGAGAGTAGTAGATCTATTACAGTGCTTTCTTGAGCACATTGATTATTATTTAATCTCTAATGCTAATAGGTAATGAATACAAGAAAATCAAATATTCGATATATAATTCTGAGTCCTATAATCACTCAGTTTTCCTAAACAAGCTCACTGTCGTTTTCTTCCTAAAAAGTCATTTCCTTCCTACATGCCTCCATTGAGAATGTATGTTCAAGCATCGAGAATTTTAATCTACCAGCTAAAGTTAATCAGATAAAGCTTCCTTTAGATGATAAAGGAGTTCTGACAAAGAAATAAATTACTGTTTTTATCTGATTAGGTAAGTAAAAACATGTGTTATTATAAACACAATGCAATTAACATATAAAAAGTGTTCAGTTATAATTCATAGATTTGTTTGTATCACAACCCAGGATGAGCCAACCTTGTGCCTGCAAATAGCTATACATGGAAACAACTAATCACATTGATGTAGCTTACCAGTTGTTATTTCTCATCTTTGAACTCTTTTCTTCCAGAATTGTATATTAATTTGGAATCATAAGAACTTAGCAATATTCAGATGCATTTCGCCTGTTCTTTCTGTATTATCCAGTTTGTTCACATTTAATACTTATGGTACTTAGCTTCCCCTGGGGAGGAGAAGTATGTTCTATAATGAAATAGAAGATAAAAATGGAAAATCTCATCACGATAGCCATTCCTAACCTTTGGGAATTGAGACATCTTTCTCTTCTCGTTCTGAGTTTATAACGTGCACCCATTTTTAATTAGAGAGCAGAATGCCATATATAAAATTTTCAAGTGAACGAAATAGAAATTAAATCACAGAAAAGCTTTTTGGAAACATCAAATAGCTCTTGAGATAATTAAAGACTTACTGAGATAGTAGGAACCAATGATGGTGAATCAAGAGCTTAGAGCCCGAAGACAGTGCAAACCAACTATACAAAATAGACCTCTCACTCATTTCTGTGGCTTTCCTTGGCATCCATCTTCTGGGGCATTAGAGATAGAGCACTCTCATAACAGAGCAAACTTGACTGCTGCTTCAAGAGGATCTTGGTTGGTGGAGGTGGTTACTGTTGGTGACTCATGTCTCTCTGCTTACGTATGGCAGGGATTTGGCAGAGTGTTCAAAGTAAGGTGATCTCTGCTGTCCCAAAGTTAGTTCTCTTTTGCTTTTTGTGTTTTTGTTCTGTTTTGTTTTATGCGGGGTTTTTTAGAGTTGTTAAGGTTAGTTTTGGAGAAAAAAAAAAAAATTGGTAGATGTGTAACCAGGTAAAGTAAGAAAATCTTCAAGGTTGGTTCTGCCCCTCTGAAATTACTTGTACTTTACATATCCAATTAATGAAAGACTAGAAAATATTGCTACACTTACCTCTTTGCGTCCAGTTAATAACCCTTAACTGCTGGCTGCTCTTCTTATCTGAATCCATTACTCCATGAGAGTGAGATGCTCCTGCCCTCAGAAGAAGACATCACCATGAGAAGAGTGGATGTTCTGTACACAAAGGCATGAAAACAGCTAAAACAAACTCAGTAAAACCAACCTCAGAGTCCCTTACTTGCTATGTCAGGATGCTGGAATTGCAATTACCGCAAGATTACATTTGTTTCTGAGTAGAAAAGTTGAGAGGAGGTTAAAACAGAACATCACGTATATCATGAGAAAGATTGTAGAGCTTAAAATTAACACATACCCCCATGACCCCACATCCTCTTTCATTAATGGTACCATGTTTCAGGAGGTATGTAGTGATGACTCTTCAAAGGCACCAAAATATTATCTGACTTGACATTAAAGCCAACATGTAGCTTTCCATGTGTTATCTACTTGCTGTCTTTACTGAAAATCACCTGTGTACTTGTTTGACTTTTGTCATTAATTAATGATTAGGGAGTTAAACTTATATCTTACCTAATCAATTTGGTTTAAAAAAACAACTACTTCATTTTATTTTAGATGTGAAATTTATTTGACTTCACTCAGATAGATTTCCTACTTGCCTACTCACTTAGTAAGCCTAAGCAGAATTCCACTCAAAATTATATTTCTAGGCTAGCAGGAGCTTATAATTACCTAGATTCATTCTTATTTCAAATCTTCTGTAATCTTTGGGATGTTTCAACAAGAAAGCCTCACTTCAAAGGTGATAAAAATATTTTTTTCACATCTTATTCCTTCTAAATGATAAAATAATTATCATCAAACTGTGTATAAACCATGTAAATTAAAAACCATGAATAGAGTTAGGAAATTATATTACAACTTGTGTTTTTCTGATTTCATTGAATCGAGTTTCACTGAAGAAAAATGAGACATGTTGGCCACATTCCCTTTTTGACTTCCCTACATTAATTTGCTTATTGGGTTCTCCACTCTCTTCTTTGCACAGAGCAAGGTTTCATAAATGCATATTGACATGCCCACTGTAGGCTTATGCAGAAGGAAGAATTAATCCTCCATTGTGTAGCAGTCAAGTCCTATTTAGTGGTTTGTCTGCAAAGATCAATACAGGGTCTCTAAGGCATAATGGCTGGCTCCGTTCACTCCTGCTAGACAAACAAATGCCCTTTTAAAAGTCAGTTCACGAAAAAAGCTTTTTCTAGACACAACCAGCCCTGGGTAAAACTTTCAAACAGTCCAAGTTTGGACTTCAATGCTGCAGGCTTCATTACTGGGCCCTATTTCCTTCTTTGAACCTTTCTTTCCCTGTTAAAATCTGCCTTCAAGAAACAATTTGATATATAAATTTAATCCCAAAGAGATACAAATGAGTTCAAAGGCTTAATGTGTTAGCACTCTCAAGAATAGTTGTACTTTAGCAAAGAGAAGAATTCTTAGGCTGAATAAGTTGCTCCTCTTGGAATTTAAGTAATTCAAAGAGCATGAGAGACAGGAAGTTGCCAGGAAGGTATCTCAGCATCATCAGAGGCAGGGACTTACTCCACCTTCTCATAAGACCATCCCTGCTGCTAGGAGTTGCCTGGAAGCCTCCTAACAACGTATCCTTTCTTTTGATTGTTTGGCTCACTCCTTTTTATTCTTCTAGACTCAGTTCCAATCTGCCTCCTTTCCAATACTTGTAGAAGTATTTCCCAAGTACCCTCAACTCCCAGGGAATTCCCCAGTTATTTCTATTACAGTGGTAGTCACTTGTTATTTCCTGTGCAGGCTCTCTCCCTACTAGAAGTCACTAAGGACAAGGACTGCTGCTTTTAGCTCTGCCTTCCCAGACTTAGCAGAGTTTTTGGAATATAGTACCTCCTCCTCCCACCCTCTGTAGCAATATCATGTAAAGAGTAGACAGCAGGAATTCCCTGGCAGTCCAGTGGTTAAGACTTGGGCTTTCATTGCCATGGACCCAGGTTCAATCCCTGGTCAGGGAACTAGGATCCCACAAGCCATGCGGTGCGGCCAAGAAAAAAAAAAAAGAGTAGACAGCAAGCCAACAATCAACCTGTTTCCCCTTTCATCTGCTTTACACTCATTGACACCAGTAGTGGTGGAAGGGGTTGTGATGGGAAAGGGGCAGATGAGCTGGGATACAGAGGTTCCTCTACTCTCTTCCCTCCACAGGGTACATTTTTAAAGACAAAAATTACAAAATGTTTGAAGAAATATGTCTAACAGTATTGAGGAAACATTTAGTTGAATGGTTTCAAACTCTTCTACAGGAAGACAACACTTAACCTTTCCGCAGTGAGTTGATTACACAAAGAATGGCCCCTCTAAGTCAGAGGTTGATAAAATACAACCCACACGTCCAGTACAGCCCATCTCCTGTTTTTGTACCACTTGCGATTTTAGAAGAGCATTTACGTATTTAAATGGTTAGGGGAAGAAAATCAGAAGAAGAAGAATATTTCTTGACGCATAGAATTATATGAAATTCAAATTTCAGGGCCCATAAATAAAGTTTTTATATTGGCACAAATTTTTATTGGATTATAGTTACCCTCATTCATTTACGGATTATCTAGACCTGTTTTTGCACTACAACAACAAAGTTGAGTAGTTGTGACAGAAGCCATATGTCCTGCAAAGCCTAAAATATCACCATCTTGCCCTTTACAGAAAGAGTGCTCTGAATGAGCATGTTAGGACAACACAGGCAACCTAATAACATTATTTACCTGTCTTTTAAAGATAGTTCAGAAACAATTGAGAATGAGGAAAGGAGATTGACTTAGGGTTGAAGAGAGTAAACCATTGGGGCATTCATTCCTCCTTAGGGTGAATAGTAGAGGTCTAAACAAGATAATTAACGATGTTTCCAGCAGAAGTTAGATCAGATAGAGCTCAATGCAAACAATAACCTTAGGCATCTTGAAGGTAAGAGAAAATATACATAAGTATTTAGAAACCTGAGATAATGAGAGTTCAATTATTTGTTTATTGCTCTAACTTCCTTCCTTAACTGTGAGATCTTTGGGGGAGAGAAAAGAACCAAGTATTGAATTTATTATCAGTATCGAAGTACCTCACTCGTTATAGGAACTAGATAAATTTTTGAGTAAGAAAGGAAGAGAGAAAAGAAAGGAAGGAAACGTATTTAACAGGAATATTTGCTTTTAGCTTTTATCATTTACTTTAACTTATTTTTTCTTTTTTATATGTGGAAGTTCACTACTTTAAGTGCTTTTATCCAAGCAGACAATTTTATTTGTATGTATAAAACCACAAGCAAATGTTTCAAGGAATATTTCAAGAAATGTTACTTCTGCTGTTTCAAGTTTCAGCCTCATTTTCTCATAGTGAAAAATCAAGCACCATTGATCACATAGTGACTGCTTTTAGAGGTTAAGGCCCTGTGTTGTAAAGGCTTTACTCTACAGCTGTAAATAAACAGTTATCATAAACTCTCATTAGTGGTAGAAACATCAAGTTGTCAAACAAATTTTAAAAGAGTATTCCAGCTCTCCATGTTAATGATATCTATAACAGGACCACTATGTACTTTCTTGTTTTTAATTTAAAGCAGACATCGTTTATTATCATTTTATTGCCAAAACCCTCATCCACAATCTTATATTTTCCTTTAAACATAAGAATACTTTTTCTGTACTTAAATTTATAACTAACAGCTAGGCTCTGACATGTTTAGCTATAGACTTTCATTACTAGAATAAAAAACAACAACAAAAATAACAACAACCAAAGCAGATACTTCTGCAACAGGCTCACAAGCAACTAAACTAATTGTGGAACTCTATTCATTTTGGAAGGTAATTTAGTTTCACATCTATTCACCTGCCCTTAAAATGTGCTTTAATTTATTACTAATGGCATTCTCAATGATCTGTTGAAGGATACAACTCTGAAATGATTTATTCTAATTAAGAGCCTCTTGTCAGCACTTACCACAAGACTTGGAAGCCACAAGGGACCAGCTTTTATTACACATTGTGCCCAATTTCATACAAGTAGAACATTTTACAATCATCTGATCTAAATGGACATCTTTATAAGATTGCTTTATGTTTGGCATTTTTTTTCTCACTCTGTTAAAACAGATATTTTGGTTCTTTAGCTTATTCTCAATTTACGATGGATTGAAACACACATCTTTGATAGAAACTGAAATACCTCAAGCCTGCCCTAGAAGAAGGTCCAACTGTCCCTTAGTCCTTAGGGTAGGAAGCCTGATGTGCTTGTGATGTTTCCAAAAATAAGATGGCATGACACATGGCACTGCTACCCAGAGGGTTCCTATCAGTCTCACTGCCAGGATTCTAATTCTGGTAAAATGTAATTTGCTGCTTTTTAGGGGAGCTCTGGAGTCAATCAACCAAATAACAGCTCTGCGTCTGGGTCATAACATCTTGGAATCAGAACGGACTTTAGCAGTGAGCTGTGGTGAAGTGGGCAGAGACCTGCTTTGAGGGGAAAAAGCCCTGGGTTCCAGTTGGATCATGCCTTTTACTAGCTACACCCTAGTGGTCTGCATTTCCCAGGCTGGCTTGTGATCTGATTTTTTGCCAGGCAGGCCAAAGGGAGATTGGAAGGGGATGGAGGAGGAACCAGGTTTCCTTCTTTGCATCTTCTAAGGCAACAGTTAACCCTCTTCAGTGGCTCTTCTTCCTTCTCAAAGGCCTGGTAAGGACCCAGCTTCCATCAGGGTCTCCGCCCTTGAGCTCAGCAAGCTTTCTCCTCCTTTGCCCCTACAACCTCATGGTGGAATGCCTTCCAGCTGCTGTGACCCCCAGGGTTAGCCTCCAGTCCTGTCTCCACAAATCCACCTCCGCCCCCCCCGAAAAGAATTCCCTTCATTAAGTCCATTCTGTTGTAAATACTTGAGGTCGTTTCTGTTTTCCTGCTTAGACCTTGAATACAAACAATACTATTTTAAAAGTAAGGTATTGTGCCTATAATCTAACCTCATTTCCAGAAAAATTAAGTAGATAGGAACATACAAAAAGATGTCAGAAAGTATTAGTGTGCTTGGAATGTGAGATATATTCTGGAATTTTTTTAAATTTTAATTTCTAGTTTCAACTTATTTTTACATAATTTGTTTCCTCTTTTTCCTTAAAATGAAACTTCAGGAAAATAATGTTTTATAGAAGTTTCTTTTTAGTTGGTTTATGTTTTAACGGGTGCACCTTTTTGTTTCATTGTAATTTTTTGAAACTAGATCCTATCAGAAAGCAAACATAGGAGAATTTTCGTATAGAAATCTGACCAATTAGAACTATAGAGGTAGAGACATGTATTTATTTAAGACCCTCTTCATTTATGTTTTTTCAGGATATGCCTTAACTTACATAGGTAATAGAAAAAATGATCATTCAATCAATGCTTTAATCTCCTAAGAAGAGGTGAAAGAATCTAAACACAAAATGAATATAGTATCTTCATTCAATTTTAGAAAATAGCTTTGTCTCACACTGAACAGAATAGAATTGTTCTCCAAAAGCATCTCTAATGTAAATATAGGCCCTTGGATTCTCATCAGAAACAAAGTTTGCTTAAGGATATAGAAACTTTCTAGGTTAAATTGAAGACCAGAATTTTAGTGGAAATGCCTGGCTGTCTTTGGGAGGTTAAATCACAGCTTCTGCAATCTCACTTCCTATTATATTTAAACAGCTGTGACTATTTGCATGAGGCATAATCATATTAAATTATTTTTGCAGAAGAAGTGAGTTTCCTGGTCAGTGACTGGGCAGAATGATGCGTAGGTAGGGAAGTTACAAGGCAGGCGTCTGACCTGGCTGTATGCCTCGTGAGAAACCGTTCGGTGCTAGTGAGCTCCAAACTGGATTCTTGCCTTCACTACAAAACAGGAGGAGCCCGGCACCTGCCCAGGATGGTCAGCTGAGTGAGGGGTGCCAAGCCATTCATGGAACTGCCACTAGATCATGCTATAGACAGAATGTGCCCCCCGCCCCAAATTCATATGTTAAATCCTAACACTCAATGTGATGGTATTTGGGGGTGGGGCCTTTGGAAGGTGATTAGGTCATGAGGGTGGAGCCCTCATGCATAGGATTAGTGTCCCCAAAGAGCTCCCTCCCTCCTGCTGCCATGTGAGGGCATGCAAAAGGACAGCCATCAGTGAACTAGGAGGTGGGTTCTCACCAGACACTAAACGTGTCAGCATCTTGACCTTGGACTTCGCAGCCTCTAGATCTACAGAAATGACACAGCTTGTGTTCGCTGCACCACCTTTTCCTTCAGACACTGCTGCTGCCAAATCAGAGCCTAACTGCCTGCAAGACAAGCAAGTCTTCTCTCCAGTACAATTAGAATTGTGTGCGTTCCTTTTTGTAAAACTTAAAGAGTAGGTAATGGGAGGCAAAATTATCAAGCCTTCCTGGGTGGAATTAGAAACGAGATGTGTTAGGTCATTACTGGATAATCCGTAAGTAATTTTTAAAGTACAGTTCAAAATAAAATAGGTAAATACTTGAAGACATCTTAAAGGTGTCATGAGGCGTGTAAGAGCTAACAGGTTTTAGACTGTGTAAACTCAGGTGGAAAAAAAAATTAAAAATTTCATGATAAACATCTCCACTTCATGCTTTTATTTAGCCCAACTGAATTCTCCTCTAAGACTGGTGCTGCAGGCAAAATCCTGGGGACCAACTCCTCCTTCTTCCCGTGGTAAAGGCACTTTGGAGTCTGAATGCATTGTAAACAATGAATAATTTTGGTGGTGTTAGCAGAGGAGATCAGTGGCTGGTTATAAGAAAACAGACTTACGAGCAGAACTGTCGAAATGGCACTGGATTTGGCTCCCTGGGTGACAGCCCGCAGTGCAGCAGCAGTGACTTAGTACCGGGAACAGTGGGGAGCTTCCTCCAACAGAGTTACCTTTCAAAGGACAGCTGCAGCAGGTAACTGAAGAAAGTTCCCAGTGTGAGAGCAGCTCTGACCGTTGAAGATGAAACCCCTTGGGATGCAAACCCTGAACACACAAAAATATGGAAATTGGTGCCATCAGCCCAAAGCCAAGATGACCAGGTATTTGCGGGGACCTTGACTTGCTAGATGGATTAACTTTCTTCTGGTGGAAGATAAGCATATCTCCTCCAATATACTCCCAGGGCATAACCAGAAAGGACCTTGTTAAGAAAAATGGGTACCAAACAATGACATTTTCAGAGAATTGCTGATGCTCACTATGTAAGATTAGCAGCATCTTCGAGAAGATTAGGGAGATGTGGAAGGACTTAGCCATTTCCCAGGATGATATGTGAGATTCAGAGAAGCATGAGTCATAGGTGTTCAAATTGTTGGGCACTTGAGGATTGCGAAACCTGTCAAATTTGAAGGGATTTGTGTTTTGAAATTCTGGCCGGATACATGTTGGTTAAGCATGTGACAATGGAAAGCCGGTTGGAACTGAAAAGTGTCAGGTCTCTTGGCTTCTCTGTTCATTTAAAATCATGTAGGTTAAAAATAATTTCTCTGGATATAAAAAGTAAAGTTAATTGACAGTGTAGAACTGGGTTATTCTGGGCATATCATCTAAGTATCCGAAGAGGAATTTAGACAAATTGAGGAGATGAGATGGTGCTGGGCCTGGAGAAGAAAAGGAAATCTGATTAAGAGAAAAAGAGCAGGAGATGTGTACTCTCCTTCACTCCCTCCCATATTTATTGTTTACCATCAAACCTCTCCCTGGAGGATTTATTTAAGCAGTAAACATTTATTGAGTTTCAACTATTTGCTCAGCACTTGGACAAGGTGTGTGCTAGACTTGGGTTTATAATGATGACGTGATCCTTGACCTCCTGGACCTCCTAGTCTAGTGGGAGAAAAAAGACCTGTAAAAAAACTAATTGTGCTCTATTAGTGGCAAGCAGCATGGGAGGCATTGAAGAAGGAGGCTTTACTCTTACTGGACAGAGAGAAAATTGTCAAGAAGTTCTTCAAATAAGAACCGATGCCTTTAAAAAAAAAAAACAAAACTGATGCCTGATCTTTGCCACTGTAAATTAGTTCACCCAAAGGATTTATGCAAAGGAGAGTATTCTAGAATAAAAAGTGTATACAAAGACATAGAGGAATGGAGGGATGTAGTACATTTCAGTAATAGAAAGTTATTTGCTCCAATTAGAGCATGAGGGGTATGGGGGTGAGCAGTGGAAGATGGGGGCCAAGTCATGAAGAGCTGTGTGAATCATGCTAAGAAGCTGGAGCTTTTTCCTGCAGGTGATGGAGAGACAATGAAGGCTTTCATGCAGGAGAATGACATGATCAGACTCTAAGATATGTGAGGGTGAAAGGAGAGCTTCAGGCAACAAAGACTAGGATCCAAGAGCAAGGGAAAGTATTTCCGGTGGTCCCACAGCTGGGAAAGCCAGCTCCAGGGTTGTTTTGTTTTGTTTTGTTTTGAATATGCATGCCTCACAATAATCAATTGTACATATATTTTCATAGCTTTTTTTAAAACGAAGAAAAAAGTAAATGTGAGAATGGGGGCTCTGACAAGAATACTTTGAAAATAACAAAGCATTCTTTAAAGAAGACTATAAAGGCTTTTACTGATGATATTTATTTGGGTAAAAAATGTTTTATTAGGATATTGGGTCATAGCCGTGTGGTTTATTTGCAGCCTTTAAAGTCTCATTTGATCACTTAATAGGCTAAAATCAAGAGAAAAAATAGAAGACAGAAAAGAATTTGTGTTTGAAAAAGGCACAAGCTGGAGGAACAGTTAGTGAGCCCCTGAAATCTTGTGTTGAGAGCTTAGTGTACAAATGGGAGTAAATGTGCCAAAAGAATCTGTCCTTTCCTCAGTTTTCCCCTTTTCTATACACAAACCCAATCCTTTAATTCCCCCTAATTTTTACACTAAAAGCCTTGGTTAAAGGGCTCCTTATTGAAAATAATGCTTCAGTGATATTTCACATTACAGAAATGTACGTATCTTTCTACAAGAAATAGAAAATGCTGTCAGAATTCTGTTCCCTCTTTTTGGAAACACCCAAAACATAGATAATCTATGACATTGGTGAGGTTTTGTCCTGTTCAGCTTTCCAGAGGAATAAGATGCCCAAAATATATCCTAAATATTGAATGTGTGTAGGCAAAGATAAGGAATCAGTACAGGCAATTTACTGGAAATACACTCTCTCTCTCCCTCAGCTTGTGAAAACCAAAAGAGATACTGATTTCCAAACTTTCATTTAGGATTTTATGCCCCCTAGTGGGTATTTGGTATTTCTGCAGTTGTAAAATAATGCTGGGATTTTCACAGCATTTCCTTTGTGCAGTGTGTGTTCAAACTGTTTATACTGACAAAGTGATATGTCCTTAAATGTTCAAACTCTACATTTTAAACATTATTTGGACCATTACACTTCCAATAATTTTATAAAAGCTCTGACAACCTTCAGGAAAATGCCTATGAAGACAGAAACTATCATAGAGTTCCCTGACCCACCTGAATTTTACTCATGAATTCCTTAAGAAACCATGGACTCCTGGCTAGGAGCCTCTATTTATGAGAATAAGGGCTTACTCTAGCTGCCCCTTTCATTTAGTAGATGCTAAGATTATTAATGTTGTGAACAGTGGAAAAAGTAAAAATGAAAAATACACTTTAAAAAATTAGCTCAAAATTTGGTTTAGATTTAAAGAAACAGGAGAAGACACAGAATACTCTAAATAACTATCTATGTTAGTTAATCCAAAAAAAATGGTCAAATTTTCAACACAGCTAGGATAGTATAGTGACTGATCCTACAGGAAAAGAGGTGGAAGCAAAATCAAGGCAGCTTTTTAGGCAAACATTGATTTTACCATGTCAAAGAGAAATCTGCCTATTGTCAAAGTAATACCAGGGCCCCTCTGGCAAACAAGTTCTGTACCATAAGCAGGTGTCATATAGCAACACTTTTTAAAAAGCTGTTTGCTATTTGCAAACATTGCAGCTACTATAAAAATTATCCATCAAACTGTGATCCTTCTGGAATACTAAGTTGATGGCAGAAAAATTCATGAATAACATAGCTACTGAGACCCTAAGGGGTAGAATTATTTGTTGAGAAGTGATCCAGCTTCCAGGTCAGAAGAAAATATTTCTCAGACTTCTCTGACTAGCAGTCAGGTCTAGGAGAAAAATTCAAACGCAAAATCAGTAATTAAAATACACACACACACACAATCAGCTAATTGCTTTTACCAGGATGTTATTATACATACCACTTACCTTTATCTAATTATTTAATTAGATGTCTTAGTCCATTTGGGCTGTCATAACAAAATATCACAGATTAGGTAGTTTATAAGCAACAAAAATGTATTTCTCAGAGTCCTGGAGGCCGAGAAGTCCAAAGTTATGGCGCCAGCAGATTCTATGTGGTAGCTGGTGAGGCCCATTTCCTGGTTCACAGACTGCCCTTCTCTGTGTGTCTTCACATGTCAGAAGGGGCTATAGGGAGCTTTGTGGGGTCTCTTTTTACAAAAGCATGAAGCCCATTCATGAGAGCTCCACCCTCATGACCTAATCATCTCCCAAAGGCCGCCCCCCGGACCCCCCCCCCGCCTCCTAACATCATCACAGGGGGCGTTAGGATTGCAACTTATGAATTGTGTATGGGGGTGAGGGAGCATGTACACATATCATAATCAGATACCTAGTTTTCAAATACTTCTACCCCCAAATCCTGATTTATGTCCCATACAAAGTTGTTGGGTTTTTTTTTATACTAACATAGTAGCCGAAATACAGTATTTATTGAACTAGCACCTGCTGGACACAACGTACAGGATGTCCTGGACTTCAGTGCAACTGTACAGAATCCATTCACTCTGTCCCTTATACCTAGCAATTTAAGACTTTTTCATTGTAAAAAAGAAAAAGGGAGAGCAAGAGATTGAATTACAGTAAGCATCAAGGTTTACTTTCAAATCAGCATTTCCTTCCTGTTATACGAAGATCTTTTCTACCTTTATAATTATTCATAGAATTCCTGGGTTTTGTTTTTTTTCTTGGTATCCATGGGAAATAGTTTCACAGATGGAAAGTCATGCCTTGGCTGGGGAGATTTGCCTTATATAACATTTCTCCTTTATCCAATGAGCCTACGTTTATACTCTTCAAATAAAAAGAGAAGAAAAAAATAGAACTGTATGAATAGGACTAGGAAGCTAGCAGTATTGTGTTCACACTGTGTTAAAAAATTCAAGGAAATTGTTCTCCATTTTAGATCTAAATGTTTTTAACCATATGATTTCTGGAGACATGCCAAAAATGGAAAATTTGAGTAGATATTAGTAAAATTTGGTTTACACCATATTATGCTTAAAAATTATTTAGACTTTCTAACCTATTTCAGTATTACTTGATAAATTGGGAAGATGGATAGTTAGATTGATAGATAGATGATATATTCATTCTATCTCATTGTCTGAATTAACCAGATTTACCACTTTCTGGCATTGAATGCATGCCAGAATTCAAGTACTTAGCATGAAACTTTTGGATAATATTAGAGATTAAAATCTTCAAGAATCAACAATTGAAACTCTTCTTGAGAAATTGGTCCTCCACTCAATATGATCTTTAACATATGGCAAAATATGTAATTTTAACCAAGTATTTTGGGGCAGTAAGTGCACATTTAGAATTAACATTTTTATGTGAATGACACCTCCATATTGTACCTTTTAACTAATGTAAGGAGGAAAGGGAGCAATAAACATAAAGTTTGGCAGATGTTCAGGATGTAAAAGGAGCAGAAAGAAACTGGAGTGACTCTATATGGTGAATGTAGGAGGAAGAAGGAAAAGTTAGAAGAAGCAGAGGAAAGTAGAAGTATGGGGAAAGCTTCCCTTCCATTAACAAAGTTCAAGCCTACTCATTTTTCATTATGTAAAACTAATTGGTAGTATTTCTTTTATATTATGCTATCCTCTCTACTGTTTTCTTCTAAATTTTAATAATTCAAGATTTATCTTATTTGACTTTAGAGGCCCCTTATACTCTATGAATCAATTTTATTTAAATATAGAAAAGAAAATCTCTGTGGAAACAAAACCACATCTATGTAATGTTCTAGTGTAACTCTTTTTGGAAAATGGATTTTTGAAGACTTGAGGCATAATATTAAATTCTGAAGAAAAGAAAGAATAGAATATATAATACTGCTGGGCTTAGCATAAATTTAAGAATAAGGTGTTGGGAAAAGTGAGGTGTGTTTTTATATGATAAATAAAAAATAGAATACCAACCGGTAAACGAGTTGCCTAGGAGAAGAATAATCATTAAAAGATGGCAGTACTGTAGGCAATACGTAAACTTTAAAATGATCGTTTGGCCACGATAAGTGTCACTTCGCATTATGAAGTTTTCTATGCTACGCCTTTCCTCCACTGAATTTCAGAGATATGATTCCTGAGGTCTGTAAGGCTGTTTTGCTTCTGACTACGAGTTGGAGTTTGAATACTAGTTAAAAGATCCTTTGTTGAACAAAGGAAAGCACCTGGTTTGCCAGAGAGCTGTTTCCCATCCCTAGCAGATTCTGTGCTCAGTTACAAGTTTGCAGGTAAAAATTACCCGTTTCGATTCTCAAGGTCATTCCCAAGTGAGAAGTGAGACCAAATGGACAGTGTAAGAACAGATACAAATCACACTGTGCATTTTCCATGATTCTCCAACAGAGTCAAATGAATGAAATGTGCTTCAAATATTACAAATATCAACCGCAGTTTAATCTTAATAAGGACAGGGGGCCAAGGAGAAGAGCAGACAGGGTAGTAGATTCAGTACCAAGGGGTGTATGGAAGGGGGCAGCAGGAGCTCCTTTGGGATCAGCCAAGCCTTGGGCTGACCTTGCATGAGGAATCACAGGGCAGCCTGGACTACCTTAGTATCCTGCCTGTTCTACTCCCTTGTACTTTCACCATCTCCCTCGGCTTTGGCTACCATCCTAATTTCCTGTAATGTGTGAAAGATGTGTCTTTCCACCCAAGAGTAGAAAGATGAGAGATATTCCCACCAATGAGCACCGTATTCTCACTGCCTCTTCCCACCGTAATCATTGCGGTACTGGTCAGTCATCTCAAATGCTCACTTGTACTTTCTTGATTGTGAAGGAAATTTGGATTACAAAACAAACGTGACAAAAGTAAATAACAGACATAACTGTATTTGATGCAGATTAGCATGGCTATGTGACATTAAACCACCCCTTTTGTATCTGTTATCTCTTTCCCCTTATGGATCCTTCTAGATGGGAATTTGCTGCCTTTCAGCAAGCTGGTTTATATCCTTACTTTCTCCCCTTTTGTTACAACATGAACAAGGTATTTCATTTTACCCATTTTTTCCCCCTCTGAGTAATGAGTTCAGTTTCTGCTTTATTTATTCAAATTATAATCTCTGTTTATATTCAAAAAGGATTTACAGTGATTATTTTTCTAGTTGAATCCCAGGCCCTCATCAAAAATTGCTTTCTCAGGGAAACTTGCTTTATCAATTGGCCCAGAATCCCTTTGACTGAATCCCTCAGAATCTATTTTCTCCCTTCTTCTTTTAGGTGTGGCCTTTCTAAGGGCATGATTAGCCCCCTCTCTATCACCACCACCACCTGCCATCTGAGTTTACCAATCTCTCTTCTTAAAGTCTTACTGAACTTTGGGTTTGGTTTAGCCCTTAATTTTTTCTAATAATCACAAGTATGCTGACCTTGCCCACTGGATGACATAGTGAGCCTAAAATACAAAAAGTAGTTAATAAATAGTAATTTTAAAAAATCTCTTAGAAAGAGGCAGGAAAAACTATATGATGGATTCATTTAGCTATTTTAATTTATTTTAAAAGGTTTACTTTAATTATCGATACATGGACTTAATGCTTATCTTCTCTGGCTATAACAAATAGTTGAGTTTTCTTTCCTTTTTGAGAGACACTTTCTAGATCCTAACTGTTAAACATTAAAATCAAATCTCTTTTCTGAAAAGCTGTTTTTAAGTATGCATGTACATATGGGGAGTATGTGTGTTATAGATTTCTTCAGAGCTCATGCATAGTCAGTGCAAAAGGAAAGAAGATATTTATAAATTATCGCCGGGCACTCATGAACCGTGGTGAACATGGTAATGGGCTCATGTGCGCAGCGTTGTATAAAAAGTTGATCTTCCACTGGCCTATCCTTATGGTAAGAAGGACCTCAAGCCTTTTACGCTCACCTTGTAAATTCCTTTAGTTTTGACTGTTTCCTCACTAACATAATCTTCAGATTATGATTTAGCTTCCCCGATGGACTATGGAAAGAGACCCTGTTTCATATGGATGCAGCATTCCAGTTCTTGGGTTGGTTTTTTTTTTTTACTGTAAATTAATACTGTCGTTCTGATGCCAGAACCGTGTGGGAATTTTAGTTACAGTGAATTAGCTCAACTGCTGATCAAACACTGACAAGAATGAGTCACTGAGCCTTCAAAGCAGAGGACTAGAGCCTGGAACGGGGTCACAGAATGAAGTGCTACTCAGTACAACCTGCTGTCACTCTCAGCAGCCTTTCCTGGGCCAATTCTTCTGCAACTTCCATCTCCATGTTGACATATAAATGTGTTCCCACAAAAAACAATGTTAATTAGAATGATCGTTTCCTAGATCACCCTTCAAGATACAGTGTATCCCCAAGTACTATCAAACTCCCTAAGTCTGGATTCCAATATCTGTGCCCTGTTTCTAAGGACTAAACTCTCAGTGCGCTGAGCACCCTGGAGCCCTGAAGCAAGCAGGGAGTAGCTGGAGCTCCAGAGGTGCAGCTGGGCGACTTCTGCAATACTATGATCAGAAGATCTCCTTCTTGAAACTAATAGAATGTTATACGTCACTTATATCTCAATTAAAAATGCATATATCAAATCGATATGTTGTCCACCTGAAACTAATATGTTATATGTCACTTATATTTCAATAAAAAAAGACCTCCTCCTTGCCCCCCTCTCCAGGAATGAACTCTTAGAAGAACTCTATATCAATAAGGTAGAGAAAGTATATTCATTTAACTAATATTTATTAAGAACTTGCTTTGTGCTAGTGAGATACAAAATAGAACAGCTCCAGCTTTATCAGGGTTATATTCTCATGTCAGCAGGGCATGTGGGGAGCCAAAGAATAAACACATTAACAAATTAGAAAGTTTCGTGTGTTAATAAGTACTGTGAAGATAATCAAATGGGAAGGTGTTATAGAGAAAGACTGGGGGAGAAGAATAACACCACTAAGGGGAAGATGGCCAGAAAATAACTTCTGGAATGGAGACAATTAAGTCTCAACCTGAATAATGATGATCTAGGGGCTGCACATGTGATAGAAATTCAGATGGCCAGTGTGGCCAGAGGATGGGGAGCCTGGTGGAAGATGGTTTGAAATATAGCCAGAAACTAAAGGATGTAAACCGTTGGAGACAAAAGTGAGGAGTTTGGATTTATTTTAGTTTCAGGTTTATTAGAAGGTTTAAGCAAAGTAGCAAGAGCCCAATCTCCATTTTAAAAACTATAACTCTGGCTGTTATATTGGTATGAATTCTAACGAGGTAAATGTAGAAAAGGAAGTTCAAGTAAGAAGCAATATCCATGGCTCTGGGAAGCGATGATGATGGCTTAGATTATTGTAAAATGGAGGTTGAGGAAAGAGACCCGGATGGAATATAATTTAGTTTGGTCAGAGGCAGCAAGACTAGCTGAGAAATGAGATGCAGGGACTAAAGATTGGGTGGCTCTTTCTGTGTTGATATGAGCAACTGGGTGGTTTGTGGTTCCATTTAATTAGAGGTGGTAGACTATGAGAGGAACAGATTTGAGGGGGCTGGAGGAAGCTAGGGAAATAAGAGTTCCTTTTTGGCTAATTTAAGTCTTAATTGGTTCTTAAACATCTAGCGGTAGGAATAATCAGAGCTGAACCCACTGTCTGATTTTCAAGATAGACATCAGGGGTGTCAATGTAAATTAGTGTATCGGCAGCATGTAGATAGTTCTAAGCTATGGGACTGGATAAAATCACATAGGAAGAGGGTTTATACGGAGAAGATAAGAGGCTGAGACCTAAATTACTCCAAAATTTAGAAATCAGATAAGGGAAAGGAGCCAGAAAAGAAGATGGAGAAGAAGCAACCAATGAGGTAGAAGGCCACTAAGGAAATTTACTAACATTGAAGCCAACAGAAAGTATTTTAAGGAGAGAGAAAACGAATCAAGTACAAATAAGAGATTGAGTAAGATCATCATGGAGAAATGGCCATTGGATTTCACAAGTGAAGGTTAATGGGACCTTGGAAAGTTCATTTTTTTAAGATAGTATATCTGATGACAGGAATGTGGTGTACCACTTTTTCTATTTAAATTTCATAACCAGTCCAATGTTGAAAAAAATTAAGTGGAAAAGAGTGTTATCTAGACAATAAAATTCAGCATGGAAATGTTGACTATAAGTAAATGTAAAGAACAATGCCATGTGATATAAAGGACAAATTAAACAGTTCTCATTACATCATCTGGCTTAAAATATTTTCCAATCAAAGCAATTTGTAAATGTTAGAGTCAATTTCTGCAAAGTTGAAAGGTAATTTTTATACTCAGATATTCATAATGTCTAGTTTATTGAAGTCTTAAGCCATGTATATTTTAGCCATGAAGTAGAGATACATTGGTCCAAAAAATCATTTGAGTTAAAGCTGAAAACTATTTGTAGCAGATAGAAATAACTTTCTATGACTTAATATATTTTTTTCTCTAACCCAAGGTATGGTGACATGGTACCAAAAACCATAGCAGGGAAGATTTTCGGATCCATCTGTTCGCTGAGCGGGGTCTTGGTCATTGCTCTGCCTGTCCCAGTGATTGTATCCAACTTCAGTCGAATCTACCACCAAAATCAACGAGCAGACAAACGGAGAGCACAAAAGGTGTGTATTCAGTTCTGGGCAACCACGATTTAGTGTCTCCCATTTTGTATAGTAAGCTTTAAAATCCCCTACTGGCTATTCAGTGTTCTGGATTTGGTCGATAGTTGCATCAGTCAGCACAAGCTAAATTATACTATAGTAAAAAAGAACCTTAATATCTTAGTGGCTTAAAGCAACAAGGAGTATTTCTTAATCATGCTACAGATTGGTCTGGTGATAGAAACTCCATCTTGGCAATGTGCATCTGCAGTCATTCAAGCAGGGGTAAAAGGACATGATGATTCACACACTGACTCCTAAAACTTCCTCCTGGAAGTGGGCCAAATCACTTCCATCTCTACTGCCTTAACCAAAGTAAGTCACATAGCCGTGTGTAACTTCAAAACAGGCAGAGAAAGACAATCCTCCTGTGCAACCAGAGACAAAAGGAAAGAAATATTTGGTGAACAACAGTAATGATAGTAGTAAAATCAAAGATAGATTCTTGGCAAATTTTATTAGAATCAGATTTCTTGATCTGATTCATTTAGTCTCTGTCCGTCAGGGATCAAGCTGGTTCCAGTAGACAGGGGCTATTAAAGGGCACCAAAATATGTCTCAGATATCCAACATAGTTGACACAGGAAGTAGGAGAAATTTGATCATTAGTAGATGAGTTTTATTTTTGGCCCAGCAGTTTACTGTTTCTCTGAACTTCACATCAGTGAACTAATCTCAGAGTAAACAGGTTGCATACTCATTTGTGAAGGCAGGAAAACAATACCTACATCACAATAAGATTAAGATTATATGTAAATGTATATAAATATATATAAGCATATCATAATATTAACAAGATTTAACATTTACTGGTGGCATCCTATGTGCCAGGTATTGGTTTGATGTTTTTTTAAAAAAAAAATAATTCATATAGTCTTCTCAACAAGTCTAGAAGTTAGTTACCATTATTATTCCTATTTCGTAGATGAGAATTCTAAACTACCCAGGATTTGAGAAATTCTAAGGTTGCATACCTAAAAAATTGGAGAACTCTCACTCAATCCAAGGGATCTGGCTTCCAGGTTCACACACTTGAACACTAAGATAGATGCCTCTCAGAAAAACTAACTACAAGAGGGAGGGGATATGGGAACATATGTATACGTACAGCTGATTCACTTTGTTATACAGCAGAAACTAACACACCATTGTAAAGCAATTATACTCCAATAAAGATGTTAAAAAAAAGAAAAACTGACTAAATGTTAGCACACTTCCCCTCCCCATTCTTTGTCAAAATAATCACCTTGAGAGTCAGGGCCCTTGTTACTTAAAAATAATTACGGAAATCTCTTTTACAGTTTCCTTAAGGCTATGGTGCTAGATTTCCAGGATTCTTCATGGATACTGTATCATGTCCTTTAAGAATAGATTTATTTTTTTAATATCAAAAAAATTCATAACCATGACTAAAGTGGATGTACAATATGGGTATAACTATAAAATATCATGAGAGATTTTGGTGCAGTTCATAACTGGCTTTGTACGTAGTTCTAGAACGGGATTTTAAACATGCTTTCGAACAATGTTGATCTCTTTAGTAAAGCAAAAAGTATACTTTATACTTCATACAGTATAAAATATAAAACCTCATAAAGTAACTCTTTGGAAAGTTCGGGTTAATCAACATGGTCACACAGCATGTTGTCCAGAGAATTTGTTGACATCCATTGTCAGAGGTCTGCTTCCTTTAGCAAAGAATCACTCTTTTAGCCTTGTAGTTTCTTGCTTTATGGAATCCCCCATTTTTGGACAAGTATCAAGCCTTTAACTAATTATTGTAGAGAAGAGTAATAAATAAAACTGATAATCCAATAAACAAGGTACCCTCTGGGCAGTTGTAGTCTCAGGCAGGGCACACTTTCACAAGCAGAGATGGAGGAATTTTGGCCACAGTTGGCCTCCATCAGGGCTTGTCATGTACCACAGCTGTGGCTCTGCCCACACACTACAGTCTCTCTACTGGGTACACACAAGTGCATTGTTTAAAAATAACAGAAATCCTACAAAAAGCATAGCTCTCCAGCATCCATCCATCTCCAGTCTAGAAACTTCTTCTTTAATATGAGCCACCTATCATTCATTTTCTCAATGCCAAAAAAAAAAGAGCTACCTGCATGAAAACTGTTCGAAGTAGAAATCTGATTTTCAAATAAACCAGTCTTCAAAATATCTGTTATTTTTTTAAATTTTGTCATCTGCAACAAGCAAATCAATATAGAAAATCTTAGAATGTTTTAGAAGCTTTTTTGTCTAAATAAATTTAGAATGCAAAAATAAATAAATATGATATTTAAAAAGTACACTAAATTGAAAAGCATGTTTTATGAATTTTTTATCTTTAAAGTATCTCCTGTATTCTAAGTTTCTGCCATAATGCAATGAATTTTAATATTGTGACTACTAGTATATAGAAAGCCAAATATAATAACCTAATGTGACATGTCCAGTAAATAGTCTGTGACCAAAAACTGAACAAAGTCATCTAAGAAAGAAAGGTGGATATGGAAATAAATAAGTTACTTACCAAGGAATATTTTCTATTTTCCTTCCCAAGAAATTTTTTAAAAAACAATAAACATTCGTTAGGCTAAGATAGTTTATCTGGAACTGGGTGATTTGACAAATATCAGAGTTATGCAAAAATAACCAGCTAATTCAGCCAAGCAAGATGTCCATTCAGTAAAAGTGTCAGTCAAGCTGAATAATAAATATTACAAAATGCTTTTTTAGACCAGAATTTTTTATGTTTAGTCCCATTGACAGCACCAAGCTCAAGCAAAACCTTATACACAATTAAAATAAGACAGTCTTGCATATCTGCACTTGCTCTTTTCAATTAAAATAGCAAGTATTCAGTATCTGAAGAAAAATCCTCTTCTACACATACACACACACACACACACACACACACACACACACACCAGAATATAATGGCAGAATATGGAGACATTTAGTCTCTTTTCTTACTCTCTTCAGATTTCTGAATCTTATGTCCCAAGTCCTGCATCCTCAATGTAACTTTCCCTTGACAGACCAACTCATAGTCATTTCTCTCTTCCTCCCAAATCTTACGTCACTTGCTATCTCTATTCTCTATTTGGCAATTCTGTTTGACTTTATTTTTACTTTTATCTTTTTATGAATATTATCTTCTTAGCCAAAGCTTAATATATCTTGAGAGCATTACCATGTCTTGCATTTTAATGCCTTATACTTATTTCCATTTTTTAATCTACTATTTCTGGTATTCTGGTTGAAGGCCAGCATTCAGCAGACATTTGGCATGGTGCGCCACAAGACCAAGTAAACCAATTAACTCATATAGTATTGTAGTAAAATGAAAGAGAAGTTGTGAATGAAACTGAGATGGGAGGTTCTTTTTCTAACACAGTACATGACTTAGCAAAATGGCTATTCTGTCTCTAAAACAACTGTTTCTTTTTCCTTAAACTTAGAACTACTTCTGTGGTAGTGGTTGCCATAATATGTAGGTTTTCCATTATGGAAAATATGTCATTTTCCTTTGTTGGACAGTATTTTTAGGTAATGTACATGTCTCATTTATGAAAGAAAGTAGTATTTCCTAATACTGAGGCTAAATGCTTGGAGAATGACATAGGTGAGACTAGTAACTATGATATAGGCAATATAATTACATGCAGTGGCTGCAAAAAAAAAAAAAAAAAGAAAGAAGGAAAGAAAGAGGAGGGGAGTGAGGGAGGAGGGGAAGGTTGAGGGAGGAAGGGAACCAGAAAAGGCATTGAATGTTCCAGGAGCCCAGTGAGACTTTAGGACTGAAGTTTCAACAATACCCCTTTCTGGAAACCAAATGTATATTTATATTACTTATTTCTGAATTATTATGTCAATTCTAAGTCATTTCCAAATGTGTTGTCACTTCCCGTTGTTTTATTGAGTCTGTTCTGAAATCCTGGCTGCACCACACAGCTTGAAGTTAAGCATTTTCTACCTTCCAACTTCATTCTCTAGTACTGTCTCTGTGTTTTGAGTCATCTAAACACTATTGTGCCAACCAAAAGTGAAATTTGTCTATTTTTCCCATCACTTATAAATATGATCTTTGTACAGAGTTTTATTTTAACCTGGAATCAGCACACAGGAAGAAGAAATTCACAGAGGAAGAGAGAAGGGATGGGGTTGAAGCCAGATGATATCTTAATGCTATTCTGAGAGCTCCCAACGTCTCAGTGCTACTGTCAAATGCTGTGGGTGTGGGTAAAAGGGCGCCTTGGTACAACTGTGGAGGGAAGTTTGGCAAAACCTATCAAACAAAACAAACACACACACCCTTTGATCCAGGAATAATGCTGCTTCTAGAAATTTGTCTTGCAGATCAGTTCCAAGCAGGCAACATCGCTTGTAGTAGCAAAAAATGCCTTAAAAATTAATTGTGGTTGGCCTGCTAGCTAAATGATGCTTCTCATTCCTACAGTGGTATATTACACAACCCTAAATAGATGAGGTGGCTTTATGTAGATATGGGAGGAGTCCCACTTGTACTAAATGAAAACAGCTGAGTGCAGAAGAGTGTGCAGCATATTCTACCGAGTAAAAATGTATGCATATATACATAGGAATATATATTTGCGTTTATATATCTAGAATATTTCTGGTAAGATTCTCTAGAAATATTGCCAGTGGTTGACTCTGAAGAACAGGAGTAGGTAAGTCCAGAGAGACTTACTTGTTTTTCATGTACTATTGCAGTCTCAAAATTTTTGTCATATGTATATATTCATTTTCCATTTAAAAAATCTAGATAATTAAAATTGTTTTATTAAAAAGAAGATTCCAGGGCTAGAGACTGAGATAGTCTTCCTCTGGGTTGTTTAGAAAGGGAACAAATGGAGTCATTACAAGTAAGTTCTTACCCAAGCCACTCCAGTTTCTTCCTTACATACACTTGTTATATGCGTCACACGAACAGAATGGTCACCAAGATAGTGCTTCCCAGGAAATGAAAACCAGACTCATACCATGACAGTCTGGGGCAGATATACAACAGCAGTTTTAAAGTAGAACAGAATATCAGAAGTCCAACCAGTAGACAAAGTGGATAAATTTAGGGATTTTTTTTTTTTTTTAAGAGAGCCCATGTTGTTCAATACAGCGTCTACACTGGCCAATTTAACAAAAGAATTGCAAAAACAGAATTTGATATTTGAGGATGCAGATACAACTGAATAGTTTTTTTTAAGGAAGGACTGAAGGAAGGGAGAGAGGAAGGAAGGAAGGAGAGCGGGAGGGAAGCAAGTAAGAAATAGAGAGGAGAAGGGAGGGGAGGGGTGGGGAAGAGAAGAGGAAAGAAAAAAAAGAAAGGCAGTAGGTTCCTGGAACGTAATTACTAAATTTAAAAAGAACATTAGTTTAAATGAAAAGAAGTTGGCTGTTGGTTTGCTGGGTCTTCATTTCATTAAGTCACTCAGATTGGGATAAGTGAAAATATAAGCCGTACTGCTATTTTTCTCTTGATACAATTGACAGAAACAACACTGAAATAACGTGATCTTACTGTAAAGACTTAATTACAATTCTTAAATGTATAACCCAACTCCAAAGTCGTTCATCAATCTCACTGATAAACATTAACTAAAATAAAGCACTTAAATGGTGAAAGTTTACTTTTCAGTAGTTACTTGTGAGAAGCTGGCATGCTTTTAAAAATATGTACGCTGACAGTAGGATTATATAAGAATGCACTCAGTGTTTTAAGAAATCCAGTCATAGATCTTAATAGGACATTGCTTTTTTTTCTCTTACAGAAAGCCAGACTGGCCAGGATCCGGGCAGCCAAAAGCGGAAGTGCAAACGCTTATATGCAGAGCAAACGGAATGGCTTACTCAGTAACCAACTGCAGGTACAGTCAAGCATTTCGTTTCCTTTAATGTTCAAATTATTCGTGCAATATTGATTTAGTTCTACTTAACCATATAATTTTATTGTGGGTAATTACGAAAATGGCTACGAAACAACAAAAGTGTCATCTTTTAATAACCTCGCCCTATACCATCTTTTCTCTTTTTTTTTAAGAGGAAAAAAATGTGTCTTTACTAGAACTATCCATGAAAATTGTTTTCTAACAATGGCATCCCACGTGGAATACAATGACTCTGTATGTTTAGTATACATATTATGGTTTATAATACCATATTTCCACAAAAACAAACCAGGACTCCTTGGAAAAATAGCCAATTCCATGCCTGTCGCCCTGTACCATCTTACTGGCTGGAGGCTAGAAGCTGGGCTATGAAATATTGCCAGTGAATCATGATTCCCATTCATGGTTGGGCAATATTTCTGCCCTATCTCACATAAACTTGAGAAAAGTCAAAAATTCTCAACGACTCAAATACCTAGGTTTTTTTTTTTTTTTTTTTAATTTCAAAATTATGTATGCGGGCTTCCCTGGTGGCGCAGCGGTTGAGAGTCTGCTTGCCAATGCAGGGGACACGGGTTCGAGCCCTGGTCTGGGAAGATCCCACATGCCGCGGAGCAACTAAGCCCGTGAGCCACAACTACTGAGCCTGCGCGTCTGGAGCCTGTGCTCCGCAACGGGAGAGGCCGCGATAGTGAGAGGCCCGCGCACAGCGATGAAGAGTGGCCCCCGCTTGCTGCAACTAGAGAAAGCCCTTGCACAGAAACGAAGACCCAACACAGCCAAAAATAAATAAAGAAATAAAGAAATTTTAAAAAAATAATTATGTATGCTCCTTAAAGTTCATTTGAGTGGAGATGCGGCGGCGGGAGGGTTGACATGGTGTCTTGTTTTACTTCTTACTGAAGAGGGAACACCATTCTGTGTTATGAAGTTCACATGGTATGAAATATAATTTGAGAAACTTTACTTTTACCTCTAAACTCTCTTTTAATTTTTAGGATTCCAATCATCTTTACTTACATAATAGCTTTTGTGTAGGTAAGCATGATGGCGGTTTCAGGATTATCTAAGTACTAGCTTAAATATTATTATCCCAGGCTTTCAAAGGTAGTTGGGAGATGAATGAGTAAAAGAAAATTAAATTTTCAGTTCATGGAGGCAAGTCTAAAAGGCCAGACCACTAATTTGACGAAAACGTAAATGCTGATTATCAAACTCAAAAGCAACTCTACATTTGACCCATTTTAGTTAAAAAATAAATAAAATGCTGCCATTTAATCTCAGGAAATAGGCCAGATCTCCCTGTGGAAATATGTGGCCGAGGTTCTCATTGTTTGCAAATAAAATAGAAGGCCCTTCTGTCTTCTCCCTGTTAACAGTCCTCCGAGGATGAGCAAGCCTTTGTTGGCAAATCCGGCTCCAGCTTTGAAACCCAGCACCACCACCTGCTTCACTGCCTGGAAAAAACCACGGTAAGGAAAAGGCAGGACTGCCTGCCCCTGCAACTTAGACAGCAATCCCATTGGTTTTTGTGAATATTTAATGCATCCAAGCACGATTTCACCATCTGCATTACTGCAAAATGTACTAAAAACCAAACAAATCCACAATAATTGAAATTACTTTGAAAGACTGTAGTGACGTTTCAACTTAGAAAGTATTTTAGAGACTTATTAAAATGTTTTTATCCTTAGTGGTAATCTTAACCATAGGCTAAAATATCAATTTAATGCAGATGGAAAATTGTCTTCCAGTAGCTGACTGCAAGTCCTATAAAATATCTTCTTCTCCTGATTCTTAAAATGCTGATTAAACAGAAATAAAAATAATGAAGTTTAAGTGTTCCTGACATCTGGATAAAGGGAATAGCAATAGCAATAACAAAATAGAGAATAACTGAATATAAGCATTTCTTTCATTCACAGGTATAATAAACAGAGATTGATAATAAAAACTATCTGTTCTCATAAGAAAAATGACGCATTTAATTACTGGCATACCCCTTGGGGCTGAGGATTCAGTCTGCATTTCTCCACTTGTAAGCTCCCAGTTGGACCGCCTCTTTAACAAAAGCATCTGTTTCCTAGCTAGCTTGTCAAAAGGGATCACAGTCTGTGACCACAGAGCAGAATAAAACTTTCACTGTATTTGAATCAAGTCTGCTTGTTCACTCACCAGAGACACATATTTGTATTCTCAATTCTGACATACTGTCCATCCACTTATTCATATACTTATATAGTCTTTCAACCAACATGTATTACTTGCCTATTATGTGCCAGACAGTGAGCCAGACCCAAGATACACCGTGAAGTCAAGTATGGCCTCTGCCCCCCTTGAGCCTGCAGGTTTGGGACAAAACATGGATGTTACTGGAGAAGGACAACTATCAGGGGAAGCAAAAATGGGGCCCCAGTAGACTGGGGGCAAAGAGGGCGGAGCCAGAGGGTACCAGATCAGGCAGGGCTTCCTGGTGGAACTTGAGTTAAGACCCACAGGACGATTATGAGTTAGTTAGGCAAAGAAATGAAGGGGCTAAAAGTTGATGTAAGCACCTGAAGAAGACTGGAACTTGGCCTAAGAGGAAGTAAAAGAACTTGAGGGTGGTCAGAGGAAAGAGGGTACCATGGCACAAGTAGAGGAGCAGAGGAAGGCAGTGGCCAGATAACCTTGTGTTTTGGAGGCACGTAGAGAATTTTGATCTTTATCTCATAATAAATGGAAAATTATTTGAGGGCTTTAAACAGATTATATTAGTATCTTAAATAAAGATGTATACTTTATTAGGATAACTCTTTGAAAGTTAAATGATAACAATAATCAAATGTATTTATCCCTATCTTTTTCTTTCTATTTTCATTTTTTGACTATGTTACCTTTTAGGGCTTTTTTAATCAAAAATTATTTAATACTAATTAATATAGTTTAAATTGCAATACCTACAAAAATATATGTTAACCTGCCACAGAATGACTTCTTCCCTTTCAATCACTGATGAGATAAATTAGAATGTCACGCCTTATGACTTGTATTATGTATGTGAAATGTGCACTGTAAAAGAAGAAAACAGATTGTGACTCCTTTGTGAGCTATATTTTTTTCTATAAAATTTAATATTTAACATGAAATTCTGTCTTAGCTGATCATATTATCCTCTGGACTCTAAACAGAATGTTAAATTTCATTTACTTCAAAATGCTTGTCTCAGCAAAGAAATGGCAAAATGAGTAACTAAAACAATATTTTTCCTATTAGCCAGTAAATTCCTTCAGTTGTTTTACTAATATTTTACGATGAGAGATGGTTAAGTGAAATTTGGCATGGACAAAGCCTTCCATTATAAGACTATTCCCACCCACACAAAGAAAAAAAATAGTAATTGAAGATATTCTTAGTAGTTCAGACCAAAAATGTTTTCCCTTATGTTTCTGAGGTAAAAGTCTGGCATAGGCAATTTAGGATGCAATTCTTTATCAAATATTTTAAAAGCAAATTTTACACTGTTTCACTAAGATGTGGTATATGAAATGATGTCCATCACTGTTGGCTTCTGGATTAGAGGAACATAGACAGAGATCATGGGTCTAGCCAGTGATGTATCACAAAGATAAGAATGGAGACCTCAAAAGTTCAGTGCTAACCCCTTCTGGGTCAGATATAAAGTGATACATTCTGATAAATTTATTTTACTTATTGAATAAGTCTTATTTTACTTATTTAATAAGTCATATTTTTCTATACACTGGGAATTTTAGAGGAGCATATAAAGGAATGGGAATTGTCTTAGTTATCTCATTTTCTAATTAAAAAATATTCTCAATCCCATGTGAAAATATTTGCTAATATATAACAGACAATCTAACTTGGAACATTCTATTAAAATAGTCTCTTTCTCATAACTTCAGTCTGTCAGTTTGTTTAAAAATAAAGTACATGTGAATTTACACATTCCCCATGGGTATTATCTATATTCATTTTTGAGGGTTTCTAATATTTAGTTTATAACTTCCAGATTTTATATTTAACTTAATAAATGATATTCAAGGTAAAGTTAGTCTATAAACAGATACTAAATCAGTCTGTGTATATCAATCTCAGGGTCTAACTAGAGAGATATTATTTTCACACAAAGGCCAACAAGAAGCTTTGATATTCTAATTATTATGAAAATGATATTTTTTTTACCCATAAGATAGTGTAAATGTATGTGGGCATATTTCATTTCTAAAAAGAAAACTATTCAAATCTTTTTTTCAGAGGTAAAATGTGATAATACTGTAAGTCAACCATACTTCAGGAAAAGCAATAAGTACATTTTTTTAAGTTACAATGTGTTTCTGTGCTCTTTTCACATTTCTTACCGCTATGGAACAGAATCACGAGTTCGTGGATGAACAAGTCTTCGAAGAAAGCTGCATGGAAGTTGCAACAGTTAATCGTCCTTCAAGTCGCAGTCCCTCTGTCTCTTCACAACAAGGCGTCACCAGCACTTGCTGTTCAAGGCGACACAAAAAAACTTTCCGCATTCCAAACGCCAACATATCAGGAAGCCACCGAGGCAGTGTGCAAGAACTCAGCACGATTCAGATTAGATGTGTGGAGAGAACCCCGCTATCTAACAGGTACCTGAGATTAATCTGTGTGCGTTCACATGCCTGTGCTGCTTCTCAGAGCACATCTCCACCTGCTGTCATGTTGCCACCTCTGTGGCAATTAAATCCTAGTTCCTCGGGTCTAGAATGAGACAAAACTGGTCTGAAACAAGTCGGAAAATTAATCTACTGTAATATTCATTAAGAGTCAAAGGTAGTAGCTGAATCAGTACTAAAAGAATAGAAAGAAGATAAGAAGGTCAGGCACACACAAATGTATTCTTACCTCTTCAACCTCACAACTTTTTCTTGAGCAGATACCTCTACACTCAGGAGTCCCCTAAATCAACACACATGGCCTGATATGATAGTCAACACAAGCAAAAGAGACAAATTAAATTGACATTGATAGGATTGAAAGGTATTCAACAGCACCCAAAAATATTCAACATAGTCAATGTCACAGTGAAAACTAAAACTATGCCCAAAGGAATCTTTTGAATCAGTATACAATTTTGATCATAAAGGTATTTGGGGCCTCAATAAACACAAAAATCAATCCAATATCAAAAAAAGATAAGCAAAATGCTGAAATTGTTTACCTCTGGTGAGTTTATGGACAATTTAAGTGAAATTTTTCTATTGATATTTTCCCTTTGCTTCTGTTTACGTGCTACTTGTTTTGACCAAAATCATACATGAGTAATAATAAGTATCAAATAGTACATTTCAACTAGATAAATCATTAAAAAGATCAATTTCTGCCCAAAGAATTTTCCTTTGTTCTTCAAACTAAAAAGCCTATCTTTTCAGAGTAACAGTCTGTTAATTCAGTGCTACTTCTTTGTTGGCATCCAACAATCTTTGTGGAAAACCTGGATGAGATTCTGAATTTGGGCTCTGACTTACGTAAATCAGATGTCTCTGGGATTAGAATATTAAATGTTGGAGCAATGAAAGATTTCTGTCTCTAAGATATTCTACCTGTATGTTGTTTTACATTTATTCCAAAACAAAGTAGAAAATGAAGAAGTGTTTAGAAAGAAAATCTTAGGACAAACATTTTAATTAAGTTTTCTATGGAAAAAAAAGTAGTTTATAAAGTTCCTATGTCTACCCTCCTTACTCCTACCCTCTTTCCCCCTCCCCACACAGAGTCTATAACTCATGCAAGAATGCCACTTGGGAAAATGTTTAAGTATTAGTAATGACTAACTTGAGTTCTTAACATCTGGCTGTCACTAACTTGAGAGCCTTAAGGGCCTCATATATCCCAAAGAGACAAGGTAGTAAAGAGATTCTGTGGTCAAGAGAATTGAGGTTTATCCACAGGGTATGCCCCTTTCATGATGGTACCTCAAACCTCTCAGAGGTCCTGTCTTAGAGAAAACTATTTTACTTTGCTCAACCTAGGCATTCTAAAACTCACCTGCTCCTCTTTTTTGCATTTTTGTAGAAAACACTTTGAGAAACACATTGAACCAAATTCAGCTGGCTTTTAGACACTTATTCGATGTTAATGCCCTGATGTTCACATTAATTTATCTTAAGATTTGGTGTTTCATTTTTTTAAATCTTGGTGATTGTTCTTAGCCATTTAAAATGTTACTTATAAGCATGAAAACATGTATTCCTGCGTTATTGGAAAAAAATTTTAAGTAAATAACTCACTTTCTTAAATCTATTTTTTCCTCATCAGCCGATCCAGTTTAAATGCCAAAATGGAAGAGTGTGTTAAACTAAACTGTGAACAACCTTATGTGACTACAGCAATAATAAGCATCCCAACACCTCCAGTAACCACCCCCGAAGGAGATGACAGGCCAGAGTCTCCTGAGTACTCAGGAGGCAACATTGTCAGAGTGTCTGCTCTGTAAGACAATCGGAATCAGGTCCAAGAGAATTTGAACCCTGGCTGTGGAAAGAATCCCAATGTGGAAGAAAGAAGACACAATAAACGTTTTGCAGATGAAAACGACAAAGCAAGGAGGTTGGTAGTGAAACAAAGACAGAGTTTCCAAACTTGAAGATGGAAATAAAACCACCAAATGGCATTTCTGATGGAGTCTAACCTGTCATACTGAGAAATAGTCTGTGGCCCTTTGACTTTGTGAATGAGCACAATGAAATGCCGCCTATTGATGCTTCTTATGACCAGAACTCTTTTTTAATAAAATAAATAAAATAAATCTTTGAACATAAAGTTCCAGTTGAATGCAAAACAAAAAAATACGGAAAACATTTTGATAAAAATTTTTCCTGTTAAAACCATGAACATTGGCAATGATGAAGATGATTACACATTAAAAAAAAAAAAACCTCATACAACACGTTTGTATTGACTGAAGGAAACCATCATAATGCATGCTAGAATTCTTTGGAGCCGTGATCTCAGTTTCCTTACGTTGTCTTCAGAATCGGCATGATAAACTATAATTGTAGAAAGAGGGAATTTCTGTGTACTTACAACAAGCTGATTGTTCATGTTCCATGGTGAGCTGTGCAAATAAACTCCTTTTAGAACTGCAGTATTTCTCATGGGGATACTCACTAGTAAATCTAAAGTGTTCAGATAGTTCAGTATTAATTATTGTTTTACCTTGCACCTAGATACTGTTACAACTGCAATAATTCATTGTACACCTGTTGTATCAGGAATCAGGATTTTTTGTTGTTGTATTTCCAGATCTTCTTAGATACAGTAAGAGCCACATTCCATAGGAAAACTTCTGGTGTCTCCAGGTTTTAGATAACTTTTTAATCCAAAACCCTGTGCCATAAATGTTTTTCTGTAATATTCTTCGGTCCACTGTATTCCTGTGACAGTGCATTATTTGTTCCTGTATTTCTATAGCACCCTTCTATTGGATTTATCATCATCAGCTGGACTAACGTTTTGTAGTTCAAAGGACTTTCCTACTTTTGTATTCTTCAACAAGTTATCTTATAAGTAGATTATCATCATCATCAATCCCCTTGTCAAAAATCAGGAAAAAAAGGAGTTGACATCTATGAATTATCTCTAACCTTTTTGCTGTTATGGAAAAGCCCAGATACTGAATATATCATTGTATGTTTCATGAAAAGAATTGGCTGGGATTAGTATCACAGGATCAGTGATCCCAGAATCTCACTTGATGTATTATTTATTTCGCTTTAGATCTCGAATACATTTTGAGAATAACTAGCGTGAATTGAAATGCAGAGATAAACTGGAGTGCTTTATGCAGCAGTATTTGTTGAAAGCATGCTTTCTATGCCACTGGGGAAGGCAGCACAGATTTGTCTCAGAAAGGTTCCTGTATATTGCAAGGAGCAATTTTCTCCTCTAAATCAGGAGGACAGGAGTTTGATGATGCAAAATTGAGCTCTATGTACATTTAACTGAAAAGTCTTGATATCTTTTCACCTTTAAAATATATCAGCAGACATGTCTGCACGTGACAGTGTAAAAAACTTTTATGTCCAGTGAAAAGTTTTGTTCATTCCAAACCACCACTGTAAGGAATAAAGTTTAGCTTCAATCCATGGAAAGAGTTAATACTTATCCCTCTACTGTAGAGATTTTTAAATGCTTATCATAATTTATCATAAAAAGGAACTAATCCAACCATTTTCAAGTAAAGCCAGAAATTCTTGCTTCCCATTTCTAGACTAGCTTCCAGAACAATGCTGTGCCCACAGTAGATTTATAAACACTTGCTGAGTGAAAGTCAGATAAACTCTTACTATCTCACGGGAAGAACTGGCTTTATTCCTAGTATGTCTTTTTAAAAGTTACTAATCTTCCTGAAGCGTGAATATTAATAATTATATTAACACTTGCCTCATGTCACTTTATGCTTCTAGAGCAAATATATAGTGAAACTTCTTTGATGGCATTTGTTGAAAAACTTTTTAAAAAGTAGGCTAAAGAAAACTCAATCAGGAATACTTAGGTCTTTTGATTCCCAATGAAAAGTTCTATTTTCATGTTCTTAATATTACATTTTAAAAATGCAGTTAGATTATTTCTGTTGACAATTCTGCCTCCTTTTCAACTTATCATTTATCTAAAAATATTAATTTCTTTAGACTTCTGGAAAAGAAAAAAATTTTTTTGGTGTTTTAGGTGATTTAAAACTATACTGTGTTGGTGGTGAACGACTATTGATGACTGTGTTAAGTGCATCTGTACTGTAAGTGAAATGTAATTATTTCTGTGTGCCATATGGAGTAACCAAGGTCATTGTTTTTGACAATTTTGTTTGAAATTCGTATATCTTATTTCAAAGGATAGCATAATATCTGCATTATGCTGGAAAAAATAGACCTTTGGAAAATACTTAAATAAAACATGTGCATGCTTGAACAGGACAACACGGTTGATTGCTGCCCTTTTTTTTGTAGACTTCCTTCCTTTCCAAAATCTAGGGTGTACTACACTCTGCATACCTATTTTGGAGAAGCCTGTAACATGGACAAACTCAAAGAACCCATCGATCGTGTGTGACACAAATCTACTCTAAATGGTGGAGATAATAATTTTCTGCCAACGATGGGAATTTAGGCAGAGACTTCAATAGAGAAGTTAATATCATTTAAAGATAAAAGAGTGCCACTGCTTTAAATAGTCATTTTTGGAAATATCTTGGCAACTACACCTCCATAGCTACTAACTATGATAATATAAGTGTATTGCAAGGTTTTACTGGTTATTAAAAAAAGATAGTCGGGTTAAAATCAGTTGTTTTTTATATACGATATTTTCAAGTAGAATGCTTTCTTCAGTGTGTGACCCACAGTTATTAGCCTGTACCCTAAATGCCGCTTGCCTCTTGCACCGTGTGGACCAGAGAGAAGTAAGGCTGATACCTGAAACTTACACACTTCTTGATCACCACTGCTTGCGTTAAGCCAAGAGAAGCTCTGGGGTAATAACTTTGGTCAGAACCCAACTAGATTCTTAGTCAAAGACTCTTTTCTATCTGTGGAAACAGGCGATTTATTTGTCTAGTTATATGTGTGTGTGTGTGTGTGTGTGTGTATTTATTTATATTTATACACATACACACAGATTTTTTATTCTTTTTTTTTAAATATACACATACCGATGGTTTCTCTTCAACAGGACCAAAAGCAAGAAAATGTTAAGAGATCATTAGAAGAAGGAGAAAGAGTAAGTCATTTAGTTAGTACAGAGAATGCTTTTAACTAGTGATAACTAGTGAGTCTCTTGAGTGGATAGTCTCCATTTTTTTCTTATTAATTATTTTCCTTTATAGTCCTTGATTTATTGAGATGCCAATCTTGCATTAAAAAGGTTCAACACAGCTCCCTATTCCTTCAACTTAGTTATAGAGTTGACCTGAAAATAGCCTCCAGGGAGTTATATCAATGACTGCCGGCAACATTGCTCAAAAGAATAAAAAGGGTTCTTGATAGATGACTCCTCTGAGTTTTATAAGAAAGCCAACTCCTCTTCCCTAGGGTGTTATTAAAGTGTTTGATTAACTCACAAGTACAAGAATGGTTATTGGTCAGCACTGTGTAAACTTCATCAGAACTGTCAACACAATCATGTAGGCGACTGTAATTTTTTGAAAAAATAAGAGTTTAAATTATCCACCAGACCTGGCTGTGTTTAGGGTGGTAAAACAGTCTCCAAAAAGTAAGATTTTGTACTTATAAGGAATTGTGACTTTTCAACACCACATTTGCTTAAGACAATTATAATATATATATATATATATATGTGTGTGTATATATATATATATATATATATATATATATATATATATATATATTGCAAAAAGCTTTTAGAGGAAATAATATTAGATCCATATTGTACCTTCTAATCCTGTGTTCTTTACTGCCCACCTTATCTTTTCCCTTCTTTCTCTTCAAGCACTAATCATTCCTTTAGTAGATTATTCTCCCTCTTTCCCTAATCATTTTCCTTTCTGGTTTTTCTATTGAAATCCACTAAGTAACTACTGTTCATTCTATTTATAACTCTAGTTATTGAGTGCAGAGGATGGCCTAGAGATGGTGATAGGTGCTGGAGAAATAGCAATCAGGAATCCAGACCAAATCCTCCTCAAGGACTTATGTAGGGGAAAACAGCTTGAAGTACTCTCTGCTTCACTTTGCTATTCAGAATCACACACGACAGGTATTCTCCCTTCTGTCATATTGACAGTCATTTTTCTACTTAATCTCCTGGAGATATCTCTTCAGCGGAGTTTACATCAGATGGTGTTCTTTGAAGTACTTTCTAAACTCTCCCCATCATGTCATTAAAAATCCTCGTTCTGTAGGCTATGGTCCTCTTTCTATGGGGGGAAGAGGAGCAGAAAAAGAGCTCATGAGTGTTTCTAAAGAATGGAAAGCAAGACAAGACAAAGCAAACAGAAAAGGAGGTAGAACTTCACGTTAATGATTTGAGCATTGTAAAAACACAGCCTTTTCCAAGTATGCACTCTGCTCTTCCTACCATAGTTTCAAAAGATGTGAAGAAAGCTATTAAAACAGTTTTACAGGAAGAGTACTACGCAGTGCTGCTTTGAATCCTAACACCACACCTCAAATTAGTTCATCTGACTCTTCCCATTGAGATGTGTGTGAGAATGGCACAACAGAGCAGTAAGTCTAGAAAGAAAGGGAAGTTTATAATTAGTGGCACTCACCAAAAAGGTGGGCCGAGGTGGTCTATGTTAGTTACAAAACATGGGGCTGGCTGAAGAAGGGTATTAAAGGGTGGGACCAAAGATGTAGACAGAGATTTGGAGGAACCCTAGAAGACAAGGGTTGGGAGCATTGACAAGGGCTACAAGGTGATAGAGCAGCATCCTTGGGTTTCGATTCTAATTGACAATCCAACATTTTTTTTTTTAGTATGATCAAGTTAATTCCTTTGTTAGAGCTACACATTACAACACCAAAAGGTATTTATCTGGACCTATTATCAGTTTCTAATATTTAAACATTGATAAATTGCTCAGAGATCTCCCAAGCTCCCTGTACAACAGAGAATGAAACCCTAAAATAGCAGAGTAAGGAACTTATACTGAGAAATGGGAGAGCTAAAAGAGCCAAAGCACAGACCTTGACCTTGGGTAGATGAATCTGTTAGATTTCCTTATCAGAGGCACTGGATATAAAAATTTGAAAAGTAAAAATGTCACACACAATATTACACAAGGCTTAATCTGGACTTAATGTGCTTTATTTTTATTCTCAGCCAACCTCGTAAGAAATCAATGTACAAGCCATAGAGGAAAAATTCTAATGCATTCTTTTCAATATACAGGTTCTTTCTTCTATAGATTCAAAATGGGCACTAAATAACAATGATTATAACAACCATGAAAAGATAACAATAATAATGACTGGTAATTTTTATTTAGTCCTAAATATATGCCACTCACTGTGCTAATCACTTTACATGCATCAATCCATTAATTACATGTATTAATCTAAGCTCTGTATTGGCCACATTCTGGTTGAGAAAACTTTAACACTAAAAACTGATGGGTCTGGGTTTTCCTAATTCAAAGAATATAAAATTTTAAACTAAATCACAGAGTTCTATTTTGTAGAAATATTGATGCTATTTCTTTTCCTAGAGTAAAAGAGAAATTTTTTAAAATGGGAGGTACGAGGAAGTCTAATTATATCCCTGCTCTAATGGCTACAATGTAGTTATCAAAGACGATCAATTTTTCTTTCCATTTTCTTTGACCTAAGTTTTTTTCTTATCTTGAAAAATGTGCTATTAGTAAATATTCCTGATTGACTATTGGTGAATTAAAATAAAAATGGAACCTAGCTGGGAAATATAGTGCTGTCCTAGTTGACAAAGATTTTCTAACAACTGCATGTCAGCATAGCAAACATATTGAGTTAATTTTCCAGGAGCAGAGAGAATTATGTGTTAGAGCATACATCATCTCTTGCTCACTCCCCTTCTTGAACAAGGCTTGCCAAATTCTCAAGGTTGTTGATCAGGGCTGTAGTTACATGTGCAGCATCTGATTGGCCCATAGTCCACATCCTAGAGGCTTACAATAACAGAACATTTTAGAATTAAGGTCAAAACCACAATTCCCACCCTTCATTATCTTTTGTATCTTCCTCAAATTCCTGCAGGTAAAAATTCTGGAGGACGATAATGAAATGCCTATTGGCATTTAATACCACATACAAAATAAGGCACAGAAAGATTCAGATAGGCAAAGTGATGGCATAGATCAGTATTCCAAGTTAATATGATACGATTAAAACTATTTTTGGATTTTTCCATCCTCACAAAGAATTCCAAACTTTTTCTGTAGGTAGTTGATAGCTTTTATTTTCTCCTAATAAAATAGAAAGCTTTAGGAAAGGTGTAAACATGGATATTTGATTTATATTGAACTGTAGAAAATTTAATGTACCTTTTAAAATGGTACTTGGGATATAACTGTTTGTCATAAAACTTCTTTGGGTTTCATCGTTTGCATGTTTTATGTTCCAAAATAACACTGGCCTATTAATAATTTCTTTTTACCTTCCACTTCAATATTTCCTTTCCTATTTCTCAAAAGGTAAATATATTACTCATTGGGAGTATTAATGTTGTGTCCAAAACTTTCTTTACATGAAAAATTAAGGTGCAATTATTATTAAAAAGAAAAGTATAGAAATATTAATATTACAAATGGCCTATCATTTTCAAATCCTACTGAACATGATGATAAATTATAAAAATTTGCTTCCATGAAATAGTAAAATTTCTCCAAATTGTCTTACAGAAGGATAAAAATTCTCATTTCTGTTTTTTCCTAAGTAGGAATATATAGCAGGTAAACTCTAATATAAAAATCAAGCTATATTTTGAAAAGGAGACACATATATATAGTATCAGACAGCTCCACTAGTATCTAAAACAAAATGCATTTATTCATCCAAGTGTGCACGAGCCCACTAATGAGAGACTAAGAAAGAAATGGGGCCATGAGTGACTGATGGAACCTGAAACTGTATATGGTTTGGAAGATATAGAGTTTGAAAGACCAGAAGAATTCAACGTCATGTCAGTTTCTTTCACTATCTTACCTAGAATTTAGGTCATTGGCAAAGATTCTGAGGATTTAGTTCAATTACACTGCAATTATTTACGATTAGATATAGATTATCAGTTTTGTAGGATTATTTGAAATTAATTCAAGACATTTCCCCCATCATCTATAGCCTCAAGTTATAATAAGTATCTCAACCGAAATTTAGAATGAATGCTAAAATGATTATAATAAACTCAATTTAAGAGAATAATGTTAAGGCCATAAGTCAAAAAGTGAGGTTATAGATGCTTCAGTTTATGGTGTCTGAGTGTCTTTGATTCTGATTAAATATGTTTCTATAATAATCCCTGACCATAGTCAAAATTTAAATACAAATGAACTTTAGAGTGACTATTGTTCATTTTTAATTAGCTGTACTTCCCTTCTCCTAACAGAGAAAAATTATGTTATTTCTTCTCATAACAGAGAAAAATATATTCAACGACCAAAATACACTTTAGAGCACAGCCTCAACAAACAGTTTTTCACAATATAAGGGAAAGTCAAACAAATAAGTTAACTTAAGCATCCAGTACATTTCTCATAATAGAAACATGTAAAGTAATATAAAATATTATTATGAAAATATAAGTTCTTAGGAAATTTCTTGTATATACATTTCTATTTTTAATCATAGATTACTATACAATTTATGTAGTGGTTTTCTTATGAAATCTTTTATGTCTCAGATAAAACTCAGGAGGGAAAATGTGGGAGGAAGAGAGCGAGCACACACGCACACACACAGGCAGAACGTGGAGTTCCATTTATTTTACTACCTGATGTATTTTAATGAAATGTGGAAGGAAACTTTTTCTTGACAGTAATCATTTCTTCAGGTGTTTTTTTCTCTGTTGATTGTAGAAATTATAATGTAGTAATGTCTAGGCTTTTTAAATGAATCTTCCTGAAAAGAACAATCAAAGAAACATTCTTAGGATTACCAAACAACATTGTGTTTTTTCTAAAGCTTCAATGCATAGAATGCCTGAAACTGCAGGTTATCTAGAACAGGGAAAAAATAAGATAGCAGTGATTTTGAGTATACACATGAAAAAGAGAAACACATTGCTTATTAACTTGCAAATGTATTGAGAATCTGTCCCTTTTTAGGTTACTTTAAAGTAAAGCAACAGATAGATTTTTTAAATTTTTTAATTCATTTCTTAACTAAATTTATTTTAAACTTTAAGGTAATTATGTCTGATATTGAGGTTGTGAAAAGGAAACTATCCTTCTGTTGTATTACCATGAAATTAAAAAGGACACTAAGAACTTCAAATTCTTGTTTTCAAAATGTATCTATGAGCTCCTTCCTACTTTTCAAGGGGCTAAGCCACTTTCTCTGGGCTTTATAATTTATAAGGTTCACAGATGTACACACATGCCCACATTCTCCAGTCTACCTTAGTCATCGTATATGGCACTGTGTGGAGAACTGTGGACACACCCAGAGGAAGGAGGAAAAGTCCCCCCACTCAAAGGGAATGTTAATGCATCCTGAATATTAAGCAGTGAAGACGCAACTCAAGAAAGTTGTGTGAAGCCCCCTTAATGCATAGTTTAATGCCCATAGCTTCAAATTATATAAATTACAAGAGATTTTCTAACAAAGAAGTGGGTTTTTTAAGGAATGCTTCTTGCATTATACTTCAGCTATGACAAAAACAGTTCTGCAAAGGGGCATAATGACTCTCAGGCCATAGAAGTAGCCATTCTATTCATTCATTTTCTTTGTGAGCACATTGTACGTCCCAGGCACCGTGTTAGATGCTGGGATAAAACAATGACAAGATCCTGTTCTTGTTGGTATTGTAGGGGAGGAAAAATCATTTCCCTCTACCCTTCTGAGTTCTTGGCTGAGACCCCTTGTAGCAAAACATAGACTAACAAGAGAAAAGCAAGCAAAGAAAAATAAAGAAGTTTCTTAACAGTATACCTCATGTATATATGTGAGATACTCAGAGAAAATGAGTAAACCCCCTAGGTGGCCTAGAATTCAGGATTAAATACCATCTTAATAGGGAAAGGGGGGAGTGGGATGTAGGCTTCTTAGGGGACAGTAGACGATTTTTAGGAAAGATAAATGGGCCCTTAGAAGAATAGATGGAAGTGATGATCATTTATGACAAAGTGTGTCTGGGTGTGGGGCAGACTTCTAGTCTCCTCTTCTGTGACAAGAGTCAGTCCCCCCTGGTTGAAGAAATGCCCGAGGAGGAGAAATGATGACAATTGAGTTGCTTTTTGAGGCTCTATCTTTATGCAGATAAGGGCAGTTCAGAGAACATCTCTCCCTGCCTTTGCTGTATTTCAAGTGCCTGCAGTGCCAAATAATCAATATACCAAAGCAGCATATCTTGGAGTGGCAAGTCCTAAACTCTTACAGTCATATTTTGGGGTGGCATGTCCTGCTACCTTTCAGTATTTATAGTCTACTCATTGACTTGCACCCAACATAGGCAGACATATATAGATAATTAAGCAACCTAAGTTCCTAGTGACATACCAGGAAAAAGTATAAAGTGCTCATATCAGCAATGCAATGGTGGGGTGGGGAGGAGTTGGGGGATACTTAACATGGTGTTGAAGAAATGGCCTGTAGGAAAAGGCATGTGAGACCTGCAGAAGGAAGAGCCAGACACGCACAGAACATTCCAGGCCTAGGAAGCACACATACATTTGCCTTGGGAATGTAAAGAACCTATCTATTTGATTTCAGTAAAATTCATGGGTTTTAATTTTTCCCTTCTACTACCTGTTATTTCAGGCCTTTATATGCTCCGGGAGTGAAATTTTTCTGGGTATTTTAAAGAAATCAACAGTTTATCATTCTTGGTTCCTATTTCTTTCCCTTTCATAGTGAAGTGCCAAAATAAAGGTCTTTCAGTGAAAATGACAGCTAATATTTATTCATGAAGCAGCCAACACAAGCCGTTCACTTCCTTTCAAGTCTCTGCAACAGCTTTGGAGTTGGAGTTAGGAAAACCATTTTCCAAGCAAGGAAATTAACTAGGCCTGGGCCACAGCACCAGTGAATGATTAAGATGGAACTAAACCCAGGTGAGCTACAAAGCCGGTGCACATCCCCCCCTCCAACAGAGTCTCTCCTTTTGTTGACAGTAAAATTAAATAGTATCAAATCTGCATGTAACACACAATTCTGGATTTCATCACTTAAAGACGACAGATCTAGGAACAGCTTGTGACTTGCTTATCTCTGCATCGTGTTTTCATCCCTGAAATGATGAAGTACTTGCATCAGCCGCGGTTCATTCATTCACTTCATTAATTCAACAGATACTGATTAAGCACTGCTCTGCTAGACACTTGAAATAAAACAACGGACAAGACAAATACGATTCCCATCATCACAGTGTTTGCATCTAGTTGAAAAGACTATCATTAAGCAAATAAAGACACAGATAATATATAATTGCAAATTGTTAAGATTCAAGGTCCAGAAAAGTTCTCTTTGAGGACATATTTACTGGGGCTCAAAAGAGACAAGTGGGAATTATCCAAAAAAGGGGAGAAAAGCATTACCAGGCCATCCCTAGAAGCAAACTTGAAATGCACAAGAGAGTAAAGCTCTTGAAACATTTGAAAACCTGTTAGAAGGGCTGTGTGGACGAGCCACAGCGAGTGACAGGGGGAGTGAACACAGGCTGGGAAGTGGACATGGCAAAAGACATGTCTGAATTTATAGGCCCTTCCACTTAAGGATTTTGGATTTTGTCCTCCATCCAATGGGAAATCATGAAGAATTCTGAGCAGAGGAGTGACAGGATCCAATTTGTGCTTTTTAAAGATCACTCTAGTTGCTGTGTGCTGAAGAATCATTTGGAGAAGAAGGCAGGAAAGAAGCAGGAAGACCAATTAGGAACCCATTTCAGTAACTCAAGTGAGAGATGAGGTGTGGCTGATTTAGAGTGGTGTCTGAGAGAACTGGACGACTTAAGGAACATTTTGGAGTTAATGTCAAAGAGACCTGGGACTTCCTTGGTCGTCCAGGGGTTAAGAATTCGCCTTCTAGTGCAGGGGGTGAGGGTTCGATCCCTGGTCGAGGAGCTAAGATCCCATATGCCTCGCGGCCAAAAAACCAAGACATAAAACAGAAGCAATATTGTAACAAATTCAATAAAGACTTTAAAAAAATGGTCCACATCAAAAAAAAAAAAATCTAAAAAAAAAAAAGTCAAGGAGACTTGGAAATAACTGGTGTCAGCATGAGAAAATTCTAAGAAAGCTGTCAATTTCTGATTTAAGTAGCTGAGTGGAAGAAAGTGTCATTTGCTGAGACAATCAGGAGTTTTGCTTTGAACATGTTATGAGTCATGTCAGGAGTAGGAGAAATAATAGCAGTCAGAAGGAGAATTGGTAAATATTTATTAAACGTTTACTATATGGCAGGCGCAGTTTTTAAGTGCTTTAAATGTATTTATTTATTTATCATCAGAAAAGCCCTATAAACTATATATAGACAAAAAAATGGAGGCACAGAATTGTCGCAAACTTACGCAGAGTAACACAGCAAATAAGTTGCGAGATGGGGATTGAACCCCAGCTTTCTGACTCCGACTCTGAAGCCTGAACAGCTCCAGGGATCTCTCTCTTTGGTCTTTAAGTAAGCAGTCAGATATCGGAGTACACAGCACAAAAGAGGATTCACTGCGGAGTTATTTACTGGGGAATCAGCCTCACAGAGGAGGTATTTAAATTCAAGGGGATGGAACAAAGTGTAGAATAAGAGAGGGATCCTTGGAATGATCCAGGAGGAGCTACAAAGTAGTCTGAGAAAGAGCAGCCTGAGAGACAGGAGGAAGCTGGCTGAGTGTAGAGGGATTTCGAGAAGAAAAGAAGGCTCAACTCACTGAATGCTGCTGGAATGTCTAGGAAGGTAAGAGGAGAAAGAGTTTGGGCGATCTGGCACCACAGTGGGCATCACTGAACTGAACTGAACTGAAGATAGCATCTTTTATCCACACAGAAATGAACCCTTGTGGCATGGATCTATGTGTGGGCAACATCTTCCACCTTCAGCTATTTTTGGTCAAAGTACTACCTACCTGAATCAGTATTTCCGGTGATGAAACACAACCCCATAGGGTCAATACACTGTGTTTCATAAAGGATTCCCAAAAGGAATTGCTTTAAACATTTCCCAATCTCCCTAAAATTGGAAGGTCAAGACCAAGAAAACACGGAAAGAGTAAGGAGAATGAAGAGTAGGGGAGATGGAAAGGAAAAACCCCGAAGCCCAGGCTCTACCACTACCCGGCTGTGAGACCTGGGAAATGTATCCAACCTTTGTTCCTCAATGTGTACATCTCTGAAATGAACTTCAGTCCACCCCACAGAGAGATGAGAGGGTTAAATAAAATAAAATATGTGCAAAGCCCTTTCAAATGACAAGGTTTTAGGACGATCCTGTCTACTCCCTCTGTTAGTGGTGTGTTGATAGAAATAGCTGATTAGAGGTCAGCGGTTTGTTTGAGGAGAGAATACATTTATTCAGGTGACCCTGAATGTTCCTCTTTCAAATTGTTCACATATTGTATGAGCTCAGCACATTTTACTCCAAAGCACACATTTCTACTGAAGTGTCTCCATGTAGCTTCATGCACCTGATTCAGCTATTCTTCTATTTTTCTTTTACAAATGATTATTAGAAGCTTTCTTCTTTCTCCTCTTTGATAATTCTTGGTCTGAACTATTTTTATCGAATTAAAGACACAGAATATCTCAGGGAAGGACTGTCGGTTCCGAGTCGGGTTAACTAGAGTTTTCAGCATCAGTTTCTACTCCCATTTCTCTCTGTTAAAATCATCAAAAAGAATCATAGTAATCATAGCAGTCAGTGGTAAGCAGATGATTGTATTAAAGGCCACTTACACATAAAACCCACACTTTGAGATGAAATGTGTATAAGCAAAATATATGTGCTCATGCTTGGTTATTGAGATAACTGTGGCGTTGGACTTAAATTTTTCTTTTTTTCTTAGCTTCTTCCTTTCCTAACCTTTAATATAAAGGAAAAGGGCATTCCTAGAGGAAGCTGCTGATCTCCAAGAATGAATGAATAAAACCATCATAATGGCAAGATTGATCCATCTAACTAACCAAAGAAACATGGAGAATTAGCATCTCTTCATAAAAAATTTTAAAGTAGAACATAAATTTCATCTATTTTTGCCTTTGTCTTCTTAGAAGTTAATTTTTTTGTAATCAATTCTTTTTAAGGGCCTTTATTTTAAGAATCACTTTTCCAAAACCCCTGTGATGTGATCTGTGCTACAAACATGTTTACTTGCAACCGTTGGCTTCATCTTGATTGTTTGAGATTTTTAGAATATTTTTAATATGAAATATTTTGAAAACACTGAAAAATAGGAAGAATAAACAAACACGTGTGTTCTCACCACTAAAACCCAACAAATGTTAATGTTTTGCCTTGTTTGGTTCAGATATTTTTATTATTTTTAAGAAATGAAGCATTAAAATGACAGGTGAAGCATTTCAGATTCCAATTTCCTCCTCTTTTCAGGCACAAACCTTACCTGAGATTTGTAAGTTACACTGTCCCTTTACATACCAATAGTTTTTCTACATATATATATATACACATATATACACACACACACACACACACAAATTAAATGAAGTTGAGATGCCAGAATGTCTTTGGTATATTGTAGATGGACACATTCAAATGCTTAGGGAGGCAGGAATTTGGAGTGAATTTATCACGTGTGTCCCTTTCACCAACCCGATAAGTCTAGTCCAAGGGAGTGTTCAGAAAATACTACACTTACCAATGCATGGAGAAATAGACTGGTAAGGAAAGGACCAACATCCTAAAAAGCTCAGGGCGCTTTAAGCCAGCGATGATGTTGAGAGATGCTCCCTTTGAAACGGGCTCCCTGATTCACAGTCTTAAGGGACAGCTGGAGGTGATGATCCACATGGGCAGCAGGATTAGAGAGCAGTAATCAAAATAGTTTAACCCATAGAGATCTTTGGTAGTGGCTAATTGATCTCTGCTTAACCCACAGAGATCTTTGGTGTTCCTAGAACAAATACATTTGGACACTGTATAATATAAGAAAAACATTTTTAATCTTTAGTTCTTGTGAGCAGAGTCTTGACTTTAACTGACACCATGGAGAATCACAATCTGTCGCTCAGTTCGCAGATTTGAGCCAGTTTGTAAACGTGGCCCCATAATGAAAGGAGAACCAGATTCCCTTAAGGATCCCCCTTGCCACACTACCACAAGAAAGTTGTGTAAATCTTCTTCCTTGAGTTTCCCAAAGGTACGTGCAGTCATTTACTAGCGTGGCTGTGCACTGGGGAAAGAGGAATACCAGACTCTTCAGAGATTATTGAACTGGCTCTGAGCTAACACTAATCTGGGGAGATCCTATGCATCAGTGCGGCCCGGTACTCGGAGGAGGGACTTATGGAAGTCAGTGACCTACAGTAAATGGGTTATAATACAGAGAAAGGAATGCAAAAGTCAGAGTCTATCTCACAGTGGACCACGTGGGTGTGTGAACTCACCTGTGCTTACCTATGCAGCTTCTGAATGTAAACATGCTTCAACAACAGAAAGTATATCCACTGTAGCTCTTTGATCCAAGGAGTAAGGACTGTAAAGCAGGAAGGATCAAATGACAGTGGTTGGAATAACCCCCTCCCTTCAAAAATCGCCAATAATATGTCAGAGATGAGTGCCACTATCAAATTTGATAGTGTCCTCTCCATTTAATTCACCTACGTGGTCTATGCCAAAGACACATGGATCTTGTAGACTTACATGGACTTTTATAATCAAGTAGTGTTGCCTCTTGCACTGTTGGTCAAAATGAGATTAATAGCATGTTGATATTAAATCTGCTAAATGCTTTTTCTCTAGACCAATTAGTAAAGACCAAAGAAGCAATTTGCTTTTATATGGCAGGGTAGTACTATAGATTCCACTTATTAATTCAGGGCTTTGAAGACTCTGGCTTCTCTGTGGTAATCAAGTTGCAGGGATCTTGATCATCTGTTTGTCCCACCACACATTATGCTGGCCTGCTATTTTGGTAATATCATTCTCATTAACCCTGTAATTAAATGTGTGGGAATACTAATATAGGGAAACTGAATTCCTGCAAGTTGTCCTTCACCTTGACAAATATGACACCATTTTCTCAGCGTGCAATCCCTTTTCTTTACTTTTTCCCTTTACCTGATTAAAAAAAAAAAAAAAAATCACGTCTCTCCTCACAATTTTCCCTTAAGTAGCCTCTCTTACAAGACGTGCTCATTTTTTCCCTAATTTCCTGACCATTGCTTCTCTGTGTCTTTCACTGGTTGTACTTCTCCAACACACACACAAACACTGCTCGGTCTCTGTCATTGCTCATAATCTCCTCATGTGGAATGTGCTTTTGTGTCAGAATTTATGAGGAAAGAGGACTCCAGTCCAGAAATTTTGAGTAGAAAAGGATTTAAGACAGGGAATTAGAAGCATACCCAACTTGAGGGCCAGAGGAAGCAGAAGTAAGGCCAGAAGGTGGCCAGAAGTCTAGAAGTGATTACTCACAGCAATGAGGCCACCAATGAGAAGTCAGACTACAGCTGCCACAGGAATAAGTGAAGACTGAGGCTTCTGAACATCATAAAAATAGCTCTCATTGGAATAATCTACCCAGAAGCCATATAAGAAGGAAACTTTGAGGAATGAGCTCCAGACTTCTTTCCTATGAAACATAGGAGAATGAGGAAACAGAGACGCTGCTGAGTTGACAGAAGATAATCCAATTGTTTCCAAGGCTCTAAGCTCATCACTATTAAACATCTATCTCTAATCGGAGCTTCTCCTTTAAGAACCTGTATCATCCTGACTTTGCCATGACAATCTCAAACTTGAATACAAAACAAAATCTTTTTTACATCAGTTCCACCTTCGAGTTTTCTCTTCTGTCTCTGGGACTGTATTCTCCTGAATTTTTGACTTGCACGTCAGGAAGTCAAATTTTATTTCTTCTTCACAATTTGTGAGTTTCATTGTTTCCTACTTTCCATGACCGGTTTCTTTGTTCTCAACCACGCTGGACACATAATACTGCAAGATGTCATTACCCAGTTTCTGTATTTCTACATTCAGTTCTCCCACCCTTCAGAGTACTTTTCTTTCCATCTAGCCTCCATGCTATATAAATGCAGATTTCAAAAATAAGGTTCTGCTGATAAAAACACATGTGGGGTTCTCCATGTCCTCAGAATCTTCAGAGTACAGTCCAAAATTTGTACAAGGCCCTCCATTATCTGACCCCAACCTACTTCTGTGTTTTTATCTTCTCCAGTCATAAAAGGCTTCTCTCTGCTGTGGACACACACGATGCTAACACCCATCTCTTTGATTTCCTTATAATGACCCTAACCTGAAATATCCTTCTCATTTTTTTCTCATTAAAATTTGCCTCACCACAAGTACAATTTTTCCATGATGCGCCAAAACTTCAGCCTACTTTGATGTCTTGCTATTTCTGAAATCCTGTATCTGTACCACACACTTTGCATTTAGCCTTACACTATTTTTCAGGGGTTTTAATTCAGTTCACACATTAATGAGTACCTTCAGCTGCCAGGAACTGTTCCAGGCACTGGTTAACTATTCCATGTCCATTTGCCTATCTCTCACTTAAACTGTGAGTTCCTTGAGGCAGGGATTATAACATTTTGTTTTTCTGATCTTCACAGTGTCCAGCGCAACTTATTCTACATAACAGATGTTCAATGGATCTTACTAAATTGAATTGAATTGGTCTCAAACTTGGCAAGAGAAAAATGAGAAGATGAATTCCAAAGAAAACAAGGAGAGAATAGAAGGAAATTAGGAACCATCATTAGACATCTGATTGTCAGATTGATTCATACTGAACCTCAAGCGGAATAATAGCACATTATACCTTCATCACAGCAATTTTCTTCAATTTTGCCAGAGCACAGCTTTCCAGAGGGAAATAGATTTCTAAGCTATGCATGTGTGGAGAACTTAACAACACAAGGGCAGTTAAATTCTCACACACTTAGTCCATAATATATAAAAGGTAATAGCCCAAGGCTTAATTTTTAATTCTGGAAAATCCATCTATTTTTTTCCCCTTTAACTGTTCAAGCTACAGGACCCTGACCTTTGACAAGCATTTAAACAATGAATTCTAAAACGGGGAACTTTCTCCTTCCTCAGTAAGTAACAGATGCTTTCTGTCTCTCTTTACTAGATCAATCAAAGATCTTTATTTATAGGCCTATTTTTGTTAAACCTTCTTTTAAGAGTAAGAAAAAGAATATATTCTGAGAGCACCATAGAGATGGTCTGGGCTGGAGCAGAATGAAATCCCTGAGGAATGGAAGAGATGCTACATCTGATTGCCTAGCTTGTCACTGAATCATTGCAAGGTCCTAACTGACCAAGCTTAAGAGCAGTCTCAGCATTTGATTTATTCAGCTCTGTCCAGGCAAAATTACCTTGAAGGAAAGCAGGAGAAATTATGCAAAGTTCTAATAAACTATTAATGACTAGACACTAGGGTTCATAAATTGCTCAAATGGTTAACAAAGAAAATGTCAGCAAAACTCAGGGCAGGGCTGAGAACATCCAGTTCAAGTAGGAGAAAGGTAAGAAGTGAACCACAGTCCAAACAGGCCAATAGAGACCTAGCCTATGGGAAACGGGGTTCGAACACTGTCAGAGCTTAAGACACCTCCTAAATTTCCTAGTATCCCCATGACAGTTTCCTCATGCGCATTTTTATTCCCTCCCTCCATATCCTCCCAAAAGCAACCACTGATCTGCTTTTGTCACTATAGATTAATTTGCATTTTCTAGAGTTTTGTATAAATTGAATCACATAGTATACACTGTTTATAGTTTGGCCTCTTTCACTCAGAATAATTCTTTTGATTATTACCAATATTGTTTTGAATATCCATAGGTACACAATAGGAGAAGGAATATGCTTTGGTACCATATCTAAGAAATTGCCTGATCTGGGGTTACGAATTTTTTCTATATTTTCTTTTAGAAGTATTGTTTTAGTTGTATATTTATGTTTGTGATCAGTTTTGAATTACTTCTGTTCAGGGTCTGAGGTATGGAACAAAGTTGCGGGGTGGGGGGCAGTTTTTTTTGTTTTTGTGTATGGATATCTAAATTTTTCAGTGCTATTTGTTGAAAGGAAGGACTATCCTTTAACCACTAAACTGTCTTTGCCACTAAATTGTCTTTGCACTTTGCCACTGAATTGCCTTTGCACTTTGGTCAGAAATTAGTTGTTCTTATATGTAGGGTTTATTTCTGGACTTTTCATTCTGTTTCATTGCTCTATTTGTCTGTTTTGACATGAGTACCACATAGTCTTGATACCATTATAATATTTTTTGAAATCCGGTAGTATTCATCCTCGAACTTTGTTCTTATGTTTCAACTTTTAAAAAATATTTTAATTCTTTTGCATTTTCATATGAATTTGAGAATTAGCTTGTCAATTTCTACAAAAACACCTTCTAGGATATTGCTGGAGATTATATTGAATCAAGAGATCAATTGAGGGCAAATTATCATCTTAACAATAATAAGTTTTCTGATTCATGAACGTGCTATATATCTTCATTTACTTAGGTATTCCTTAATTTCTCTCAGAAATGTTTTATAGTTTTCAATGTATAGGTCTTTCACATCTTTTTTTATTCCAAGAAATATCTTTAACTTTTAGTATTTTAATGTAATTGTAAATGGTACTTTTAAATTTCAATTTCTGTATGCAGTATATAGAAAACAATTTAGTTTTTCATATTGACTTTGTATTTTGCATTCTTACTAAAATTGCTTATTAGTTCTAGTAGCTCTTTTGTAGATTCCATTGGATTTTCTACAGAGACAATCATGTGGTCAGCAAATAAAGAGAGTCTGGATTCCTTTTATTTCTTTTTCTTGCCTTGTATAATAAGAAAAAATTCTTATATATTTACTCATGCAGTAGGCCCTCTATTATCCTTTGACATTTCTTGTAGTATGGTCTTCTGGCAATGGATTTTTTCAGTTTTCGTATGTCTGAAAAAGTCTTCATTTTATCACCATCGAAAAGATATTTTTTATGGGTAGAGAGTTCTAGTCTGATGATGTTTTCTTTCAACACCAGATATTGTTCCACTACCATCTTGCATACATTGTTTTGTCAAGAGCTTGACTGTCATGCTGATGCTTGTTCTTCTCTGCATAAGACTGTTTACCTCTGGCTCCTTTCAAGATTTCCTATGTATCACTGGTTTTGAGCAGACTGATTATATTGTGCCTTGGTGTAGTTTTTTTCATGTTTTGGTTGAATATCAAAAGTTGGAGTCCTTTGATATTCTTGGATCTTTTAAAATCAAACTTGGGAATTTTTCTAACATTTCTTCAAATCCTTCTTTTGCCCCTTTCCTTTGAGGATGCCAGTTACATCTATGTTAGACCATTTGAACCGGTCACAGCTCGACGATGCACTTTTCACTGTTTCTGAATTTTTTTCCTCTCTCTGGCTTCCTTTTGGTGTAATTTATATTGCTATGTCTTGAAATGCATTAGTCTTTTCTTCTGCAGTGGCTAATCTGCTGTTAGTTCTAGCCAGCATATCTTTCATGTCGCACTTTATAGTTTTCATCTCTATAAGTCTGTCTTTATTAAAAATATCTTCCCTAGCTCTATGTAATTTTTTAACACATGGAATACCACAATAATTATTCTTTTAATATCTTTGTTAACTTTAACATATATTCTGGACCTATTTCAATTTATGTTTTTCTCTTCATCAAGGGTCACATTTTCTTGCTTTTTAGCTGATAATCTTTGATTGGATATCAGATTTTATGAATATTCCCTTGTTGAGTGCTCCAGCAAGGAAACGTTTATATTTCCTTAAATATTCTTGAGCTTTGTTTTAGATGTAGTTATATTATGTGGAAACAACATGATAATCCAGGGTCTTACTTTTTTGGTGTGTTTGGTGCCAGTAGAGCCATATTTATTTGAAAGCTAATTATTCTCCACTACTGAGGTGAGACTTTCTGAGTACTCCACCCACTTCCCTGTGAATTATGAGGCTTTCTAGTCTGCTGGTGAAACAGCACAATTCCCAGTCCTATGTGGGCACCAGGCACCATTTTCTCTAATTCTTTTGAATAGGCTAAGTGGTACTCTTCTGAACACTCAAAGGGGACAGTCTACGTATCCATTGGGCTTTTTGTTTGTGCATCTCTCTCTTCCATCACCCTGTCCTCCAAACTCTTACTGCCCTGGTCTCCTGGTATTCTGAGCTCCACCTTTTCTCATTATGGAGTTCTCTAGGCTCTACTTAGATTCTCCCTTCTTTCACCACATCTTGGAAGCTCTCTCAAGGCAACGAGTTAGGAATACCACAGGACTCACCTCATTTGTTACCAGTCTCTTATAGATCACTATCCTTTATTGCTTGATGTCCAGTGTTTTAAAAACCGTGTTTCAAATATTTCGTTCCTGTTATTTATTTCAGGCAGGAGGGTAAATTTGGTCCCTGTTATTCTATCTTGGCTGGAAGTGGAAGTCTTATTTTGCACTCTTAATGTTGATAGGGTTAGACTAAAGAATCTGTTTTCTTATAGAAACAAAGACAGGGTGTATACCCTCCAAATTTTTAAACTAAAATAAAATTTTAATTAAATACATTTAAAGGACTCTAGCTTGTCCTTTAGATAATATCTATCAAAAAAGAATGTGTCAGGACTTCCCTGGTGGCGCAGTGGTTAAGAATCCTCCTGCCAATGCAGGGGACATGGGTTCAATCCCTGGTCCAGGAAGATCCCACATGCCGTGGAGCAACTAAGCCCGTGTGCCACAACTACTGAGCCTGTGCTCTAGAGCCTGCAAGCCACAACTACTGAGCCGCCGTGCCACAACTACTGAAGTCTGCGAGCTAAGGCTCATGCTCTGCAACAAGAGAAGCCACCGCAATGAGAAGCCCGCACACCACAACAAAGGGTAGCCCCCGCTTGACGCAACTAAAGTAAGTCTGTGCACAGCATTGAAGACCCAATGCAGCCAAAAATAAATAAAAATGTTTAAAAAATGAATGTGGCACACACATACGAAACAAATGAATATAACTTTTGAATATACACAGAAAATCAGGAAGAAGTACAAGTTAGTAAAATTCAGCAATATATTAAACTGACAATATGTCATGACCAAGAAATTAAAAATAATTTAGGAAATTTGTTAATACAATAGCTCTCTTGTAAAGTAGTTAAGAGCATGGACTCTGAATTTAAACAAACCTGTTAAAATCTCAGCAATATCACTTACTGGTTATATTGGGTTGGCCAAAAATGTCGTTCAGGTTTTTCCGTAACATCTTACCCAAATGAACTTTTTGGCCAACCCAATATAATTCTGGGCATGTTCCTTAACATTGCTGATCCATACTTACCTTACCTTTATTATAAAACTGACTTCCTTGGAATTACAAGAAGAATAAATGAAACACTTTGACCCACTCAGCAAAAAAGTTTTTGATACCACATATTTTTTTAAAGTTACTTCCTGGAATTTGCATGGAAATTGCAACGTTAGTAGTGATCTGCTCCAATCTCCAACTCTCCAGAGATTTCTTCAGGGAGGAGTACTCAGCTTTTACTCTGTACACTCCCGGTTAAACAAATGTAGATTTAAAAATTCAAGGATTGCGGGTTAGGCATAAAAGCACTTTATAAATCTAAGACACTATTATATTATTAGGCCACAGGTACAATTTAGTAGTTCACTCAGACATTTATAAGACTTGGCCAAGCTCTAAATGCATTCTGCAGATCCAATCTACTTCCATTTATAGCTAAATAAGTACTTAGCCTTTGATAACCCAGTGTCCTATCTCACTCAAGAATAGATGACCTCCTTTAGAGCAGTTCCTCCTTGGAATCATTTTGGACAATAGCTTTTGATTCATTTAACCAACTCACAATTCATGCATATATTAATTCGTATACACAGTGAATAGATTTATAACATACATAAGAAACACTGTCTAGGCTTATGCAAAATGCTGAGTGGGATATGAAATGACATAATATTTTTTCTCAAGAGAGACCAGATGTATAAAGATAAAATACTAATACTATAAATGAAAAATAATAGAAAATAGAAAATGCAAGGACCAAACTAGCAACAAATAAATACTGAGCTCAGAGGAGGACAGATTGCTGTGGGGTGAAGTGGTAGAGGAAAGCTTCACATAGGAAGTAGCTGCTGAGCTAGGACCTAAAAGGTTGAGTGCAAGGTGAACTTGTGGAGATGAAGGCATGTCAGGGAAGCACCACAATGCAAGCAAAATCAAGGAGGCACAGGATGTGTGGGATGATAGAGGTAATGAGTGAACCATGGTTGGCTCATCTGGCAGTGTATAGTGACAACTGGGAAAGTTTTAGGGGATAGGTTTGGAAGAATAAGTTCAAGTGGAAGATATTATCCTGCAGGTAATTAGGAATGCAGCAGAGATTGCTGGTTGACACAAATACCCACTTTCCCCTCTTTCTATTGTCATCAAATTTCCTGGTTTAACTGGTTACATGGGTGTCTGGAACAAAGACTATTTCCCACCCACCCCTCCATCTATGAGATGTGAATGAAAGCCGTGTATGCTTCTGGGTATGTCCTCAATGGGAAGAGGCACGCCTCTTCCCCTTTCACTTTCCACTTTCTCCAGCCTGCTGCCTGAACTGTGAAAGTAGAGTGAATCACCTGAGACCAGGTGTAAGGAGAACACCGTGGCACAGCCGAGTAGCAGAGAGGAGTCTGAGTCCTTGACACCCTCAGGCAACCAAGACTTGGGCTACTCACACACGTATGTTTTACTAAATATAAAGTCACTTCTATTTTGTGTAAGTTACTGTATATTACAGCCAACACTGTGTGCTGAACTATCGCTTCCCTGTAGTCCTCCCTTAGCCAGGCAAGAGCTAGGCTGGCCAGTCACCTCTGACCTTCATGTACCCGGTGTGTTATAGAAATGACTTCTACACTAACGAATTGGGAAGCTCTGTCTTAGTTAAAACAGGGAACCCCTGGAAGAGTCTGAGTAAGGAAGTGACTTGCTAAAAATTGTGTTTTACAAGAATTAATTTGAGTAACATATAGCAGATCAGTGTTGCCTCGGGCTAGAGGTGGGGATTGGAAGAATTTATAGCAAAGGGGCATGATGGAATTTTTTTGAGATGATGAAATGTGCTATATCTTGATTGTGGTTTTGGTTATGAGTATATATATATATATATATATATATATATATATATATATATATATTTGTCAAAACTAACTAATACTTAAAATAGGTTATATATATGTGTATATATATATATATATATATATATATATACCCTCAATAAAATTGATTAAAGACCTTAAGTTGGCTGTGTGTGCAAAATAGATCAATAGGAGGAGACAAGAGGTAGGGAGAACAATTTATGACTTCAAACAAACCTTTAGATCGTTTAGACTTGTTCTGGGGAAATAGTGGGAAGAATGAAATTAATAGACAAAAGTCTCATTTTGAGGGAAGAAGTAGCAGAATTTGGAGACAAATTTGCCCTGGAAATATTGATTCACATATGGGAGGATCTGGCTTTTCTACGTAAGGCATGAGCTGAGCTTCCCCACAGGCTGGTGAAGATGCCACATCACAAAACGGAGAGGGACGAAGATTGAGACCACTTACTAGTTAAATATACTTCCTCAGTCTCTCCAAGTCCCTCTTTTTCATTTGTAAAATGAGGTTAATGATGCCTATAGATTGCAAAAAAATGTTGTGAAGAGCATAGAAAAAAATGTGGAAAACACCTAGCACCCTCTGGCCTGGCACCTAGTAGGCACCCTGAATGCAAGAGGTAAAGAATGGTTGTAATCACACATTACAATAGAAAATAAATGAGCTTCCAAGATGATATCAAAGACTCTCCCATTGTGGTTCTAGGAGGTGCTCGGGCGTGAGAAAATAACTCAGTTAATAGGAAAGACAAATCCACTTGTAAATCATGGGATGATAGGAAGGGGCGTCGGGTGAGGCAACATGGCAGTTGGCAGTATTTTTTCTAAAGGAGGAGGCTCTTTCTGCCACAGAAGTTTCAGTGGTGTATTCATTTCTCTTTTCTTTACCTCCCTTGACTCACCTCCAGGAGTGGGAGTTGAGACGAAAAGAAGCTCTTGTAGCATGCTGCTTAAGATTCCCCTCATGTAAGATTTGGTTCTCAGCCCATTTTCTGTCAGGCTTCCTGAGATCTGAAAGCAATGCATAAAAATTGTCAGGCTCGGCAGTGAACTCTCCTGAGCTCCAGGCTGGAATTTACCACCGCCTGTACACACCTCCGTCTGCACGTCCTGCAGGCATGTCCAACCCAGCATGTCCCAAACCAAATTAATTACCCTCCCACACACCCGCTCCCCCTCCAGTCTTCTGTCCCGGTTAATGCCATTGCCAATTTCCCAGGTACAAAATCTAGACATTTCACTTCTTTCGCTTCTCATCTCATACTCCCCAAGATCAATCTGCTGTCAATTTTTGTGGATTCATCTGTGCTCTGCACTATGTTTTTGACTTGTGTTGCCCTGGTGAGGATTCGTCTCTCTCCTGGACCACAGCAACAGCAATCTAGCCAGTCCCCCTCCAGAAGCTCCAATGTCCTGCAACTCCAGAGCGCTCCTTACCTAGACTAGCCAAAGGATGGCCCACCCTGCAGAGCTGTGTAATGGATGTACCTGTCTCCCTGCCCCCAGCTTCTCACTTGGCTAATCCAGTTACATTTCAGAAACACAAATCACTTCTCTTTCTGAAAATACTTCAATGACTCACCATTGAATTTACAGAACCAAGTCCCCAAAGCCAAATTTCACTCATTGCCTTTCCCATGGTATCTCTTTAAGCCTTCTATGCTCTGTCTAACCACATTGAATGGCAGGCCCTGCTCCCCAAATAATGTAACTTTTTAACCTCAGAGTCAGTGGCTCATGGAATATTCTGCACAAGCTAGCTAAGCTCTTCCTGACTCAGGTCTCCTCGATGTAGCTACCTTCATTCCACTGTCCTCCATCTCATACTCCTAGGCTGAGTGTTCCTGTACTAATCTCATCAGTGGATAGCACGAGTGTCTCAATCAGATTTTACAGTGCTAGAGGACAAACACCATCTCCTGTTGTCATCTCTGAATCTCCAAGGCCCTTTGAATTGACTGAGTCAATTATTTTTCACCAGTCTGAAAAAATTTTTTACTTTAAGAAATGGTGATTTTGACAAAAGAAACCTTTTAAAAATAGCAAAGAAAAAAGAAAAAAAAAATAGCAAAGAAACAGTTATTTGTTTGCAATGTACCCAAAGAGTGAATTCCCTCAATTCTACGATATTAAATACGCTTTTAAAAATCCCTTGCAGTTTTATTATTCCAGGTGCACTGATACTATAAGAGGCCTTTGTAGTCCACTGCTATAAATGTCATTTGTTCCCATTAAGCAAGCGTATAAGTGTATGAGATGGTTGTCTAAATTAACGTTGACTATTTTAGACAGTATTAAGTCAGGTAATATATCAAAAATGTAGAAATTAATGGGAAACGCCAGAAAATCTACAAACAACAAATGCTGGAGAGGGTGTGGAGAAAAGGGAACGCTCTTGCACTGTTGGTGGGAATGTAAACTGATACAGCCACTATGGAGAACAGTATGGAGGTTCCTTAAAAAACTAAAAATAGAATTACCATATGACCCAGCAATCCCACTACTGGGCATATACCCAGAGAAAACCATAATTCAAAAAGACACATGCACCCCAATGTTCATTGCAGCACTATTTACAATAGTCAGGTCATGGAAGCAACCTAAATGGCCATCGACAGATGAATGGATAAAGAAGATGTGGCACATATATACAATGGAATATTACTCAGCCATAAAAAGGAACAAAATTGGGTCATTTGTAGAGACGTGGATGGACCTAGAGACTGTCATACAGAGTGAAGTAAGTCAGAAAGAGAAAAACAAATATTGTATATTAATGCGTATATGTGGAATCTAGAAAAATGGTACAGATGAACCGGTTTGCAAGGCAGAAATCGAGACACAGATGTAGAGAACAAACATATGGACACCAAGGGGGGAAAGCGGGTTTGGAGGGGATGAATTGGGAGATTGGGATTGACATGTATACACTAATATGTATAAAATGGTTAACTAATAAGAACCTGCTTTATAAAAAATAAATAAATAAAATAAAAAAATTTAAATGTAGACATTATTTATAATTTGGGCTTTTATTTTTTTTCACTGAGCTCATTACAATATATGCTTGTTCTTTCTGTGACTATAAGATATGTCAAAAGAGAAGCAGCCAAATTTGACTAATTATCCAAATAATTCAAATAATAATCACAGCTGTCTTAATTACTTGGGCATTTGAGGTGAAATTATGGGAAGTTGAGTTGTTAAGGAAATTAGAAAAAGGGATGCTTTTGGTTCTGATTGAGCAAGTTATCTACTCAATTTTTATTTAAATTATGGAAGAGATGAAATCTAGCAGTTGATTTCCAATATTGTATTCCTTAGACTCATTTTCTTTTAAAAATTACTTTAAGAAACTGGGATATGAAAACATTGAGAAGATAAAGTGACATAAATGGGCATATGTTTATATTGTATCAGACAGCTACATTATCAATTAGCTCAAAAATCAAACTTGAAATGTAAATGGGCACCTCTTTGTCATTTCTCAGTGAAGGCACATACTCTTATAGATTACTTTTGGATTTTGGAAATAGTTATTATTACTTTATTCAACATTTCTTCTCATATTTTCCCCCTTGCTAATATTTTTGAATGGTGAAAGGGCTTACAATGTATAAAAATTAGACACAGACGAATTTTTACTCTCTAGAAAATATTTATTGACACGTTTTAATTTTCTTTCCATTTTCTGAGAAATAAACATAATACACAAAATACAGTAAAATGCACTTTTCCCATTTCAAATAAATATAGTTTACTCTTATAAAAAATTTAATAATCTGTGTAATTCACCATAGTATCTTAATCAGTGAAGTAAGGCAAAGAAAATCTCTAGCTAAATTGTCACTTATTTTTATGATTCTCTCAACTTTTTGCTGGGGAAAAGGAAAACTATTCTCTGTAGAATTATATTGAGACTTGGAGACTGCCACTTCTTGTTTGGAGAAAGCAAAGATAAATTCCTTTACAAAGTGTTTAGTGTCAAAAAGAGTCTCAGTTTGGCAGAAAGATAATATCCAGGTCTTTGCTGAATGAACTAAGTTATATGTAAACTTTTTTGTTAATACTTCCTAGAGACCAGACTACATTCTGAATTATAATGATTCCTTTGTATCACACTAGTCATTTTTCAAAATTAGTGGTTAAGTATTTAAATTAACAGTTATGCATGTAATATAAACCCAAGACAGAATTTTAAAGCTCTATTAACAGGAAAGGTTAAAAACAATGCTTCTATACAGGACGAATGTATCCATTTCACAATTATTATGCTTAATGTTATAAGAACTGAAATCTACTGAATTATACAGACTTAACACAGACTCATATACACATATATCCCTGATCAGTTTAAGACAATGTTTAAGTTTGCTCTTGTAAGTAGTAAGAATATTTTTATTAACCAGCAAAAATCACATTTAGGTAGTCACCAATCTTCAGAGTGTACTTATGTATAGTCTATTTACCCTCAAAAGAATATATCACCAAGTAATAAAAGTCATTAGTACTGTCTAACTTCCTATGTTAGCAGTTATTTGGAACTTTATATACTAGCAAGCTTATGGAAGTGAATCAAATTTACTGTAGCTCCAATCCCACAACAGCATGGCTCGTTTACATGGATGCAGAAATGCTGATCAAACTATGCCAAAGCATAAACCTCAAAGCATAACTGTGTCCAGTAAAAATCTTACACAGGCTATAAAGTGGGTATTAGATCAGTCCTCAGCATTATAAAGGGCATCAACTATTGTCCAGGTGGTGCCTTATAATATATATACTTTTCCCACTTTCTTTTAAGGGCTGGAACATTATGTGCTTGGGTATCCTTTTATGGCAACATTTTTATTTCTACACATTTCTGAAACGGTTAAGTGTGTGCTCAAAAAATTCACAAGTCCAATAAAATAAATTTGTGGTTTCCTTCTTTGACAGTCTCTATAATTCCTCCATCTCAAAGTGTGTGTTAAAGCTGTTTGCCATGGATGTGTGTTCAAAGATCCTTGACAGGCTTGGTTTCAACAGTTCCACTGAGTGACAAGGCAGGTGCTGAGTGGTGTCATTCTTCAGGGCCGTCATTTGGTCTGTCCCAGGCTCCCTTCTATCATAGTAGAGAGCCCAGAGCAGAGTAATGGTGAGAATCATGGCCAGGATCTGTGTCACTCCAATGGAGATCCCCAGGAACCTGAGCACCTGCAATTGTTTGGTTCCTCTCAAAAAAGAATACATCTTCTTCCCACAACCCTGTAAAAGAAATAACACAGTCAATGTTACTTTGGATGTGTTACAGTGGGTCAAAATAGTGAAAGCAAGTCATCTGTATCAGTTAGTGGAACCAAACGACTTGAGTTATAAACTTGAAGACAGTGACTCTCAACAGGGAGACCCTATGAGCAGCTGGAGGGGAGATAGAGGTGTGCACTCTTTGAAAAGCCTGCCTATGTGATTCTGAAGAGTCTACTCCTTCTGCTGGCTTCCCCACAATCTGAAATTGAGAATCACTGGTATAAAATACAACATCTAGAGCAGGGGTTGGCAAACTTCTTTTTGTAAAGGGCCAGACAGAAAATCTTTTAGGCTGTGCAGGTCACACGGTCTCTACTGCTACCACTCGTCTCTGCCACTGTAACAGGACACAGCTATAGACAGTATGTAAATGGATGGATGTGCCTGGGTTCCAATGAAACTTCACAGATAAAAAGTAGGCCAGATTTGGGGCTTAGGCCATACAGATGGTTGACCCCCTGATACAGACTGATCTGAAATTTTTTAAAATAATGTGTCATTATTATTATTATTTGTATTCACTGTTTGATTATAGCTCATTTGGTCAGAGATTTTTCCTCAAAGATCAAGAATGTTTCCCCATTCTGTTGCTGAAACTTGCCAGTGAGTGGAAATCAATCTGTTGCCTTCCTCCTACTGCACATGTGTGCACACACTTCTGTCCACTGCCTGTAGCAGAAATACACATGGGGGAATTCCTGTCATGACACCAAGTTTTAATTCTACCAGGTAGGGGTTTGAAAGGTATCTTTAGCTCCCCTTCAGGCTAGAGACAGCTGACTTCAAAAGATTAGCAAGGTTTCTCTTTGTGCTTAGTTTTAAGTACAAAGGCTAAGGAGTGGCTATGGTAGATATAGAAGAGAATTCTGACAGAAGAGGAGAGGAGGGGAAAAAAAGTAAGAGAAAGAAGAGCCATGACTGAGGAAAATGGGGGGCAGGAGGAAGCAAAGAAAAGAAGGTAGAATGGGACTAACAATTGCCATAAGTGACCTATTAGGTGACCAATGCACAGGCTACTTGCCTTGTCTCTAGTGAGCCCACAGCATAGAAAAGATCATTCACCCTTCAAAAGGGAAGCTGAATTTGTATTTGTATGGAAATATGTATGGAAATATGTTAATATAAATGTTTCAGACATTATATGAAATTTCTAAAAATCTTATATTTGTATTTGTATGGAAATATGTATGGAAATATGTTAATATAAATGTTTCAGACATTACATGACATTTCTAAAAATCTTATATGTTCTGGTATAATGTTATAAGTCATAATCCTAGTTATTACTTTAAAATGTATATCTCAGAAATAACTAATTTTCTTGTCAACTGCATTATTATGAACTTTCATCAAATCTTTAACAGTGGTCATTTTTAAGTCTTTTGTCATTTACAGACAGTTCTGGGTGTACTCTGATGCTTTTGCAAATATGTTCCTATAAAAGGCTTTCATCTTCAAGAAATTCATGGAAAAGACTCTGACAAGTATAGGTTTCTGGTAACTGACTGTACTGCTGAACTGAATGAATAAGCATTTTCAGAACTCTAATGAAAACCTGATGAACTCATAAAAGTGCTAACAAAAGATCAAGATGAAAAAAAAAATTAATTACATGGGACTGAGTGAACTGATGAGGATGAGTATAATTTTTGTGACTTTCTGTCTGAATTAAAAAAAAAAAAATCCCACAAGGACTCAGAGGCAAAGAATATACAAATCAATTTTCACTGCAAAGTAAAGGAGCTGTTACAGTGGAGGATTACTGGACTGAATGTCAATATTATGACATAGTATGAGTGTGTTTCATGTTTGGTAATTGCAATCATTGTTGTTTTTGTTGTGGTCATCCATGTACAATGCTTGGTGTCAGTCTATTTATCTCTTGTAAAAATAAAATACAGTGTGTGTGTGTGAAAAAAAAAAATCTTCAGAGGCATAAGAGAAGATTTTATGTTCATGAAAAAGAATAGGGTACTATAAAAAGGAACATTTAGAGAAAAAAGATAGAAGGTTGGAAATTTACATAAACATACTACAATACATAAAGTAGATAACTAATAAGAACCTACTGTATAGCACAGGGAACTCTTCTCAATATTCTGTAATGACCTATGTGGGAAAAGAATCTAAAAAAGAGTGGACATATGTATATGTATAACTGATTCACTTTGCTAACACAACAGAAACTAACAGCAGAAACTACACAACATTGTAAATCAACTATACTCCAATAAAAATTAATTAAAAAAAAAAAGGGAAGCTGATTCTAAATTAAAGTGAAAAATCTAGAAAAAGTTAAAATTATAATAAAATTCAAGAACTTTGAAGATTCTGAGATTTTTCTCTATTTGGATGGTAACAAATTAGCCTGCCACAGTTTCATGGATGCTGCAGAAGACAGAGACAAAGGGCTTTATTACTTATAGCGATAGCAATAGCCAGGGTACATGCCAGCTCCTCAAGTCCCAAGGGCAACATGAAGAAGGCCAGATGATGCCTGCACACACAGAGGATTACATTATGGGAAAGGAACCCCAAGCTTAGGGAACCCTAATATTTTATAATGGGCAGTAAGTACACCTGCCTCTCATATTGGAGAGAGACATTATCTTCATTATACTAGACAGTAAACAAACCTGCCCTCTTCTCTGAAGGGAGACACTGTCTATCTTCAAGGCTGTTTTCTATGCAAACACCCTTGAAAAGACAGGCCGGAACAAAGGCAGCCAGTCTCTCTGCTTGTAAGACACACAGAAATGCAAGAGACCCATGGAAAATTATCTCCCAACAAGAACTCGACTTTTTGAAGCTTTTATTCTGAGTTTGGGGTAAAAGTGACTCAGTGCTTACCCTGCTGAGGCAGCCACATGAATAAAAGGAAATTGATAATTATTAAAATAACTGCCTCCTTGTTTTATTCCCCAGATTCCATAAGTAACTAAATCAAGGAAAGCAAGACTATTGAATCAGTTGCTAATTTGTGCATTATACTGGAGGAGAGGAATGAATAATATGTAATTCTTAGATTTCCAAAGACACTGATCAGTAAGCGTACCCTAATAAGCCATTACTCTCAAGAAATAAAAATCATGTAGAATTAGTCACAGACCCATTTCAATAACTACCTTTTTTGGTATACTATGTAATGCAAATTAACAGCAAAACATTAGCAAAGTTTCATCAATTTCACCAAAAAGGAAGTTAAAATATTTATAATTAATACTACTGAACACTGGTTTAATAAAATCACTTCTCTGGTCTTCACACCTATTTAATACATACACACGTGCATGCACACAGGCACACACACACACTGTGGGAAACCAAAATAGATGTCACAATCTCCGAAGTTCAAATATTTTTCAAAGAGTTCCACTCAGGTAGTCTATCAGAGCCCATTCACTCTTATGCTTATGTGTAATTCCAACAGGCATCCTTATAGGACACCATATAGATCATGACCTGCAGAGTCAGAATTGTGAATTCAGATTCCTCCTCTGCTACTTATAAACTATGTGACTTTGGGAATGTTACTTAATCTTTCTGTGCTTCAGTTTTCTTGTCTGAAAACATGAATGATAATAGTGCCTACCTGTTTGGGATGTTGGGAGAATTAAATGAACAAGCACATTTAAACATTTAGAATGTGATCTCATATATGGTAAGAGCTCAGTAGGAATCAGATGTAACTGGTACGTCAGCCCACAGAAGATTAGAAAGCACAAATTAAAAGAGATGCAAAATCTATGAAAAGCAGGTATTAATGGGCAAGAAGGAGTACAACACCTTTTTAGAGTATAAAATACCAAAAGCACAGCATTGTGTCACCACCGAGTATTAATGAAACAGTCCTTGCCCACAAGAGCCAAGGTGGCGGTCACTGTTTCTCAAGACAGTGACGTAACTATCCAAAATGATTTTTGCCACTGAGATGATAGATCATGAGCCTCGTCATGAAGCAGAGAAATCTTTAACATAGTTTGAAAAGAGACACACCAAAAATACTTAATTAAAAGGGTTTAGCTTCAGCCATTTGGGAAATTAATTTATATTAACTTATCATTTAACATCATTGCTAAGTAATGCAGCACCAGATTATCAAATCCATCTTTAAAGAAATTGATATAAAATGGTTTTGCATTGTTTAGTTGATTCCTTAACTATGTTTTCAGTATTTATTACAAAGATGGTTCTTTAATGAATAAAGAATCAGCATGGGCATACCAATATGTTGGTAATGATAATAATATTAAATTCCACAATTAAAGCTAAACTACTCATGAAATACATATGCTAATGATTCAACCCTGTGAAATGCTGTAAGTCAATTATTGTTTGATTTCTACCTTTTCAGTAGTCCCTGGTGCTTAAATTTTACCCATATAGTTCTTCCTATTGGTATAAGATCCCCACCCCTTTAGACTAATTCACTCTAAGCTGAATGTGCAGAAAAGGTAATATTGTTTTTAATCTGTGACTAAAACAAAGCAGAGATTGATAACTAAGCTACAGTCTACTGTGTTTCATATTTTGGCATCAGGTAAAGTCTCTTTCAATTTTATTTTAAACAATCACATTTACCAAAAAAAAAGGTACAGTAAATTATATCATCTAGGATGGTTTGGGAATGTGATACATTAGATAACACTGAATGTTCTAGAGTGGGAGGGGAACTTGGAAGTCAATAATTCAACTTTCTAACTTGTAAAAATTGGCTAAAAAGCACTTCTACAGTGCCATCCACAAAACTGGCAGAGAAATGACCTCTGAATAGTCTCTCCCCTACATAAACAATGAAAGCACTAGCAAAAATAGTAAGAATCAACTTTTTTAGAACTCTGGAAATTAACCAAACACTTGCAGCAATCTGGGGAGCATTTATTCAGGAAAAGCACCTGAATCTCAGTAAGAACAGCAAGCTTTGTGGCATTTTAATTTGCCTTACTCCCATCTCCCCTCCCCAGCTCTGCAGGAGCCTTGAAAATAAACAGCCGACGATTATGGTAAAAACCCGTGGTCTGGCAGCCACCAAAGGCAACAGAATAGGGTTGGAGCTCCTTCAAAGCCCCATTCTCAAAGAATTGTCATTATTTGTCCTATCTGGTGGTTCCCTGGAAGAGCTCACTTGCAAGGCTGTCTTTATTTGACTTGACTTGCAGCTCAACCAGGGCGACAGCCTTTTCCCCTGGGAATATTTGTCAAAAGCATTTAGAGGTAACTGTTCAACACTGAGGCTGCCTGAGGTGGTGGATAACAGTTGCACGCAATGGACTAGTCAAAAGTTTAAAAGGAAAAACTGGAGAATGTGAAATCCATAGGGGGTTTGGCAGAGCTCTAACATATTTGTGGGGATCTAGAAAGTTACACATGTGAGTAGAGCTCTGCTCAAGCCCAGGGCTGTGCACAAGCTCAGGAAAGACCTAAAAAGGCCCAAAGATCTCACTTCTGGTTAACCTTGAGGCTCTGTACACCCTTGGCAAAGTCTGGGAGACCTACTGGTTCCAGGTATCTAAAGGAAACTTCAGTTCGTTCATTTAAGTGACCACTAAGCTAAGTGAGCCGAGATTTCAGTAGCCACACAGGACAGAGAGAGTACAGACTTTACAGAATTAGTTCAGAAAAGTAATTAATGAACAAACACAAACAACAAACTTTGGGGAGGGGGGAGAATCTGATTTCCAAAGTTGCCACATTATATTATTTTAAATGTCCAGCTATCAACAACAACAAGAATTGTAACACATGCAAAGAAACAAAAATGTATGGCTTATACACACACACACACACACACACAAAAGCCATCAAAAAAAAAAAAGCTCTTCTAAAGAAAAGGACTCCCTGCTTCACTAGACAGCCCTTTCCACACCTGGACAACACTAATTCTTAACAAGCATTTCCCTGTTGAAAACTGTCTTCCTAATAAGGATGCACTAGTCCTAATTCTGCTCTTAAGTGACTTGTTTTCCAGAAGGCAGAGAGCCGTATTTGAAGTGTCATCACTTTCCCTTTAACCACTCACTTCCCTAAGCTGAATATTCCTAGCTCTTTCATGTTTTCCAAATATAGACACTTCATCATCCTGATGATCTCTTTCTGGATGGTGTTGATTTTGTCAATGTTTCTTTGAAAATAAAACTGATTTCTAACTCTAAAAAACTAGAAAATGCAGTGAAATATTAAGACAATCCAGACTGTTGTGAATGTGTCTGGACGCCAGTGAAAAAAGCTTTTCAGTTCCACCAGCAGAGTGGACATGGGATTGTATCAATATCGCTCACAGTCAGGACCTGGCCTCCTTAGAGATCACTGGGCCCGAAGATTGTCTCCATGTTGAGGTGGGCAAGGGTCGTTTATTCAAAGCAAAGGTTCTAGCTAGACTCCTCAATTTTTATAAATAAGTCAGTCTTATTACTTCCTCATTTAGTTTACAAAGATAACCCTCAAACAAGACAGAATTTTAGTATTTAGTTTAGTACTAAGTTTGTTATCAGAATTCATTACATTATATTTTATTATTCTCTATCAGGAACTCCTCAGAAAGAGGTGTTATCTACAGATTTAAAATAAATGAAATCAATTGCTGTCTCTAGGTACTCTAAATTGTATCCAAATGTCAAACCAGACCCCCGAATTCTGCCACGCTGGAATGTATTAACCTGTGCCCTTGCATATTATTTTCCACTGAAGTGTATTTTAATGTTACTGAAGAACACCATAAGAAATTTCTCTACAAAATTTGTGAAAAATAATATTGAAGATATTTTCCTAGATAACTTAGAGTAGTAGATATAAAATCCCACTTGAAAAAAATATTTTCGGATTTTGCTCCCTTTGAAAAATCAGAATACTTGCCCTCCACACATTAAAATGATGCAGGTGATTATGTGTCATTTCACCTGGGCTTTCAGAAAGCTCAGGGGCAAATACGAAAGTCAACCACAGTTATCCCATTCGCCTTCACATTAAGCATGTCTAATTACTCTTTCCTTAATCCTGACTTTCCATTGCTATTTATGTAGCTTTCCCTTCCAGTTTTATCGAGGTATAATTGACACACAGCACTGTATAAGTTTAGGGTGTACAGCATAATAATTTGATTTACATACATCATGAAATGATTATCACAATAAGTTTAGTGAGCATCCCTCGTCTCATATAGATACAAAATAAAAGAAAAAGAGGAAACATTTTTTCCTTGGGATGAGAACCCTTAGGATTACTCTCTTCACAACTTTCATATACAGCACACAGCAGCGTTAATTATATTAATCATGTTGTACATTACATCCCTAGTACTTATTTATCTTATCCAATGCTACTTATTTGTATTATTCATCCATTGTATCCTTTTGTTGTATGCTGCATTAAATCCTTTAATAAAAACAGATACAAAGTATAAATATATAAATAAAAGCACAAATCTCTCTACACGGCACACAATTTAATATTTCTCTGGTAACTTAGGAGGCATTGTAGAAACTTGCAGCATACTAGGTATCATGCTGAATTCCAGTGAACTATTTACACAATTACTTAAGGATTAACTTTCCAAAAGAATATTCCTCTTCCCGAGAAGACAGTATTTTTCCAGATTTCTGTGTATAAAATAATTGTCTGCCTCAGCCACTCTTTAAATTCTTTGTAGAAGCAGCTCCAGGGTTTACTGTCCATTCTGCATCACCCTCTTTGAAGTAATTCAGTCTGAACACAAGTTGTGAACTTATTCTGAGCCAGTCAAATAATCATGCATAAGGTTTACACTTTTCAGGGTAAACTAGGATGTTTTTGTTGAAAAGCAAGACACTAAGTCCAGAGAAGAAAAAATGGAAATATGTCTCTATAATCTATTGTACTGTTCATAGATATTTAGTTGCATAAACAAACATTTCTGTTGAGTGGGTCAAAAGGGGAAATAGAAATGTTAGAGTTCAAAACTGCATTCCATTTCACAAAGGTTTTTTTATTCAAAATAGGAAGGAACAGAATTTCATTTATTTGCTTTTCTTAAAATAAAATACTCTGAGTTGATTTATCCTGAATATGTTTTCTTCCTAGATAAAGCCACATTAATAACCTCAGATAATTCAAAGGTATGAATAAGACAAGTTAGCTAGTCTACTTTACTTGCTGCAATATTAAAATTCTGGTCAACTGTAAATAACAACACTACCTTTTTATCAGAGAAAAATCACTAAACCCCATATTTCCTGGAATCTATTTGAAGGCATGTCAGGATGCCTCATTTCACTTGAGGAAATTATACACTTGAAATTATTCTCTGATCTGTCTCCAAAATGAGTTTCTAAAATTAGAAGAACCCCCGTGGCTTTCCGGTACTCAATATTCACAAGCCACATCAAAAAATTAGGCAGACTTCTAATGTGCTTATGAAGATAAAGTATAAATAAAATCTAGGTGCCAATATATGCCAGTATTGATATTCCTGTCATTGATTTTTCACAATAAACATAACTCCCAAGTTTGAAATGACTGTGTTAATTATCAGGTACAAATATATAATATTCAGACCTATTTATTTTAAAATTGAAAGCTGAGTGATAGCAGTTCATGAGTTCATGAGCTTTAAAGAGGTTGGAACAAAAGTTCTCCACTGATAATCATAAGCTCTGCAGGGAAATACATCCTTCCTTAAAAAAAAAAAACTTCAACAGCAAGTAATAAAATTCACTACAGGATTTTCTGTTCTCTTAAGAGTAAAGTTAGCCAAACCCATACATAGGAAATGCAGTAGAAAAAGTCTTCATGTATCTCAAAAAACAACAGGCCCTCACATCTCATTTAATCCTCACAAGTTCCCCATTAGAGAAGCACAATCCTCAAGTTTAAGTGACTGTGTTTATTGAACATTTGTCATTTTCACCAAAGATATGTGGTTATAAAGAAACTAGCTTCAGCAAACTCAGAAGGTGGTATTCTCCCTAGGGAGGTGAGGTCCAGGGGCAGGCATTCCCTGCCTCACTGAGCAGAACATGTACAAAGCCCGCATCAGACGTCTCTCACTGGGCCCTTCTGTCCCCTAAATATTTGTCCTTAAGAAGTGGGAAGGTGTGAAAACAAGCAAAGTGGGAAACCACATGAAGTCCCCAAAACCTTGACCTAAATTCTACCTTCAGCCAACACAAATAGAACTAGAAAATGTGCATTTTCCTGCATTACTATCAAAATTCAGGGCAATTTGGTTAGTTAAAAATCTAATCATAGATCACTAATTTTTCTATTTACTCTAACAAATATGTTAATAAGTTCCTGTTATTGTCATTAGCTACCACCATGCATTGAAGATTTGTGTTTATTATGTGCCTAGTGGTTTGCTAAGGGTTTCTTAAGTAGCTCTATTTATTTTTATAAAACCATAATGAGGTAGGTACTATTATTATCTCATTTAATAGACAGGAAAATTGAGGTTTAGAAGTGAAAAAAAATCTATAAACACTCAGCTTGCTCCTCACCATGTACTCCACATCTTGAAATTTTAGTGTCTAACTGAAGTATGGGCTTTGGAATCAAACAGATCTGAGATTAGACACTTACTAGCTCTATGAAATTGGACTAGGTCACCGAGCCTCTTTGTGCCTCACGTTTCTCATCTGTAAAATGGAAATAAAAATACTGTACCTTCACAGAAATGTTTTAGGGCTGCAATGATGTAATGTATGTAAAATGCTTGCTCACAGAGTTGTGTATGTGTCTCCTATTTGAAAAATCCAATGTGTACTTTTCAATCCCTAATTTACTTTAACTCTCAGCTATTACTGTAGTAGATACTACAAACCCATACTATTCTAAGGGCTGTAAACATGCTAATTCACTCACCAAACAACCTGAGATGGGTACTCTGGTTATCCTCACTTTACAGGTAATAAAAATGAAGCACAGAGAGGTTTAAAACTTGCCCGAGGTCACACAGCTAATAAGGAGTAGAGGGAGGGTTTAACCCAAAGAGTCTAGTTTTGGAACCTAGCCTTAACGTCTGAACCACGTTTCCTCACTAAGGAAAACTCATTCTTAGAATCCTCTCCTTCTTTGACTTTCAGGACACTGCTTTCCATTTCTTCTCTACCTACAATAGGTGCCTTCTCCACTGCCCTTATGGGTTTCCATTTCCCAACTTCTGTCCTCTGCTGCATACCTTACACCATCTCTTTGTGTGGTCTTACCTCCTCCTGTGCGTGTATTGCCTCGTACACACTGATAACACCTGGAAACTGTCAGTCCCCCCACCTGCTCTAGGCTGTTCTCTACTCTTCATGGTAGGTAGCATTTTCTAGGGGAACACAGCCTCCTAGCCAGAGACCACATTTCCCAGCCTCCCTTGCAGCTAAGCACAGCCATGTGAGCCAAGAGAATGTGAGCAGAGGTGCTGAGGGCAGAGCTTCGTGCACTGGACGTTCTCCTTCCTACTTCCTCCTCCTCCCAATTAAGTGGAACTGGAGGAAAACAGGGGCAACTTTGGAAGACAGGTGTCATAAAAGGTGATGCTATCTCACCCCTGGGTCCCTGGGTGAACTTGTGCAGCAGGTTCCCTGGCAGCCTGGACCAGCTGAGTGGTGCACGAGAGAGAAACAGAGTCCTACCTCATCCAAGCCATTGTATCTGGAGTTAGCACTTTCCTAATTAGCGCACACAAAACCCAGATCTCTGACTGAGTTCTGTCTCCTGAGCTTCATACTTCCTACTGGGTTTCTGCACATGGAGGACTTGACAGGAACCTTAAACCCAGCATTTCCAAAATGGAACTAATCAAATCCTATCACTCCCCTCAATGAACAGCTTTCTCAGCTCTCTAGGGTCCAAGTCAATGTCAGGTGTCCTTGTCCTTGCCCCTTCCCTGTCACTCGCTCCCCACACCCACCCCAATCATCATTCAGTTCATTCTCCCTCTTAAATATCTTTCATATTCATCTCCTCCTTGCCCTCCTCAGTGGCACACCTGAATTCCAGCCCTTATAATCACTCACAATGAATTACCTGCACAGTTTCCTACCTGATTTCCACCCCGTCAAGACCCAATTCTCAACTCAACTCATGCTCCACAATGCTGACCTAATGACTTTTTAAGCACAAATCTAAAATTGTTATTTTGTGCAGTACTTTTTCAGGTTAAAATATTATAATGGCTTTCATATCAGTACCTTCTAAAGGCAAAGTTTGCAAGTCTCTACTAATAAAGCACAAGAGGAAAAGTTGTTTGAATACTGAATAGGTAACAGGAAGCTCACAACTGAACTACGTTGAGAAAGAGAATGAAAGAAAAGAAGAAGGCATTTGTATACCTGAAGCAAAACGGGCAGAATAGTTCAAGGCCTGATTAGATCAAGTGAAGCTTGAATATAAAAGGGATTCATCCCCCCTCCACCAAGACCAAACTTGTCCTACAGGGCTTCAGATGATAAAACAGATATCACCCCAAGTCTGAGTCACCCTGATCCCTGCCAGCAGTTACGGAGGAGATAATGAAGTCAGCAGAGAGGCACGAGGGAGGGTCTTTGCCTTTATACAAAAGAACCCTGAGAATGGAACTTCTTAGGTATATTCCATCTAAATAACCACTGGGCTTGAAAGCTGCCTATGGTTCACTATCTGGGCAGGAGATTCTTTGTGTGTTTATCGAGAATGGAGCTTCATTATTAATAAATCAGAATCCCATGACAACTCCGTTCTCAGTTTTACTTTCCTAACAATGTCTCAACTTTGTGAACCTGTTTGTCGCTTCATTCTGCAACTACTCACAGACTTCAGGATAAAATGCATGCGTTAGCAGGACACACAGGGCTCTTCATAAGCCAGCGTCTGCCCTGTCCAGCCCTCCTCATGCCTGGGCTCCCGCTGTGCTGTCTGGCTTCCAGCTCTAACTCTGCACCATTGCCTCTGCCTGAAATGCCCTTTTGGGCCCCATACCACCCAAATGATTTCTGCAACTGGCTAACACCTGCTTAGCTTTAAGATTGGAGGCCCAGTGAACTACTACCCGCTCCGTGTGCTACCGCTGCACATCTCAATCGCAAAGACAGTGGCCATGAAGGACTGCCCACCCAGTGTCAGGCTCCTTCCTGTGTCCCAATCAAGATCATCTCATTCCTACCTCTTCTTTTAGCCACTGATGTGAGGATCATTTCTATGCAGATGTGATCAAGCTCACATCAGTGCAACTGGATGGTACCTGGCCAGGGGCCTAAGCTGTTAGCTCTTGCTTCCTGCCTTGGGCTTCTTTTTCAACACTTGCCCCTAATTTTGATTGTTTGGGGTGTGGAAATTTACTTGGTCCCAAGAAGAATCTCACTAGCAGCTTAAGAGCAGGATTCCCTGGGAGAAAAATAATCCATCCCACAACTAGGTAGAGATTGCCATAAGGCCACACCCCCATTTCCCCACCATGTCCTTTTGTACCCGCAATACTCTGTCATGTTTCTTCCTCTGGCTCAGAAGTGCTGAGATAATATTTCTACGTGTAGGATGTTGTGTGTGAAAATTATAAAATAAAAGTTGTTTCTATTAGTCAAAGCAGATATATAGTACTGACTCACCTTTCTAATTCTAACAAAGATGTTGACAGAGGAAGAGTGTTAATAAAAAGTGTTGAGGGCTGAGATACTTCCCCCCAGAATTGTACATGGATCATAAAACAAATATCATTTGCCAAGGACAGCAGCGTGCAAAGGAGATGGGTGAGGAAGGACCTCCAATCTGGGTGAGGGCTGAATTCTTAACTCTCAGCTCACAGAAAGGTTAATACACAACTGAGAGAATAAAAACCTCAGACAAGCCATCCCACATGGTCACCATGAGCTGCCCCCAGCTTTAACCTGGGGGAGCACCCCTGCATGTCCATTTACTATCTGTGAGCATTGGAGACCTATACACACCATCACCATCTGGGTTCTTCATCCGGCAAGTCAGGACTCAGAAAGATCGCATCCCCTTCACATTCATACCCCTGCCCTCTTCCATCTCTTTATTTGTATGTAGAGGTTTTCTGTTACTCAGAAAAGAAATAAACAGCCTTCTAAAGAGGCAGAAATGGTGTGGAGCAAAATCATTTGCCGCAAAGGAAATTATTAAGAGTATTTGATATTCAAACCCAATACGCCATGGAACATATCAAGACTAAGCGTCCAAAAAGAAGTGTCCCAAAGGCACACAGCTTCGTAGAAACCATCTTTCTGTCCGGCCCTTACATAACCTCTGTGAATAACTCTTCTGAAGAAGCAGTCAATCTCTTTTAACAGTAGTTTTTCTCCTAACTACAAAACAAAGAAATGTGGTTTTGGAAGTATATTTTACTGGACTCTCTCCCTCTTGGTTTTATATTTTGAGTTGGTCCATTTGAAGTAGGGCCTGTTGTGAGCTTGTTTACATCCATTTATTTTTCCTGAGGTGGCATACAGAGGAGGAAAATGCCATTTCAGTTTCTTTCAGAAGGTGTTTTTGCTTCTTTTCCTATCTTAGAGCAAACACTGTAACTCTTCCCTACAACTGTGGTTCTTCACACTTTTAGGTGTGGAGCCCCAAGAAAAGCTGATGAAAGCTGTGGATCCTACCCACTGAAAAATGCATATAAAATATCAAAAACAATTTCAACAATACCACTTTTCTCTTGAAGCCCATCCAAGAACACAGGTCCATGGGCAAGGGGTTAGAAGTCCCTGTTCTACCAAAACTTTTTTTCTACCAGCCTTCTTTATTCTTTCTCTCTTCTTATTCTCCAATCAAGTCTAGAACTTTAGTATCTGATAGGATGGAAAACTCGGCAGGTGAAAGAAGGAAGAGACGCATCTCAGTCCTGTATTTTACCAACTTAAACTCTGAGTCTGAGGTTTTGCTGAAGCCAAGTCTCACACCCACTATTTAGAAAGTGTGGTTACACAAACAGTCCCAAAAATTGCAGGGTAGGAAGCAGTCAGGAATCATTGGTCCAGGCCACCTCCGGGGGGCTTTTACACTGCAGTTCCCTAGGCTAAAAAAATACTCTTCAGTGGATCTTTGCATGGCTGGATCCTTCTCACCAACTGGTCTCGGCTCAAATGTCACCTCCTAAGAGAGCCTGTTCCTAAACATCCTATCTTAAATAATTCCCTCACCAATAAAGCCATTCTTTAGCACATGACCCTGTTCAGAGTCTTCAAAGTGCTTACCGCCACGTGAAATGATTTTTTATTGCTGTTTTTTTCTTGTTAAATGTCTATATCCCTAACTAGAACATAAGTTATACTGGAGGAGAGTTTTTTGTCTGAAACATTCTCCATTGTATCTTCAGCATTCACAATAGGACTTGGAACCCAGTAGGTACTCAAAACTGTTTGAATGAATGAATGGGATAGAACAAAATTGAGGGTCAGAGACAGTTTTATCTGTGGATTTTTAAATCTGTACTTTTAAACAAGTGGATAGCTCATTATGGATATTTGAGGAGCTGTGTGCCAAATCCAACAATACCACTGATGGAAATGTTTTTAAAATGTGCGATTGTTGCTATATTTCCGCTCTGTCATTTTTCACAGATTTCAAATATGTCATAAAATATGACATATGGGTCAGGGACCATGCAGGCCACCAGATGGTTGAGAATGATTTATTTCCTTGATTTCAGACTACTGAAAAAAGACTGCAGGAAGAAAGTCAGTTCTTATCTCTAAGCTTACAGAATATGAAAGATAAAAGGGACCTTGAAGTTCATCTAGTCCAGATTCACTCTTAATTTAAAAATCCATTCTACCCACCAATGACATAGTTATCTGACCTTGACTTTAATATTTTTAGTGATGAGACACTCACGATTTTATAAGAGAACCTTTCTCACAACTGGACGGATTTTGATGAGCAAGGTCTTCCGTCTATTGATTCAAAATTTCCTTCCTGTAACTTCTGGCCCTTGGAGCAACAATGAATAAGTCTAGTTCCTGTTCGGAATGATGAACTTTGAAATATTTGAAGACCTCTAAAATATCTCCTTTCAGTACTTGCTACTTCAGAATAAATTTCCCAAATATCAACAGCTGTCCCTCACTTGTTCACCCTTTCAGACCCCTCATCTTTCAGGTGGATGATCTCTCGGCACACTGCAATGAGGAAACGTATGCTCTCCTGGGCAAAGTGGAATTAAGTCTTATTTTTAATGATGGATTTAATTGTACTTTTGCCATAAAGCTACTAAGTGATCCACTTTTGTAAGTCAGCTATGCATATAATTATGCACTATGTTACCAATATCAGCATCTGTTATAAATTGTAAAATGCAAAAGCAGATTACTCTGATATAATGAACTTCTGTCTCTGCTGGAAGTCTGTAAAGAACATCTCGTAACTGATAATGTCAGCTTGCTTTTCAAAGTCTTTTGATGAAAATATGAGAAAACTTTTAAAATAATGTGGGCCATCAATTTGCACTTGCACAGTAGTGTGGTTTCTTTTAATCTTAAAATTCAGGTAACAAGCAATTATAGACATCCTGAAATTAAAGTGTCTCATTATGAATACTATTAGCAAAAGTGAATTGCATTTTTAAACAAAAAAATTTTATTAAATGTTTAATTGACTGCTTTTCAACTAAATAATAAAACTGAAGTGAATCTGTCCACACTCAGACTTTGTGGGAAGATATGGTAAAATCATTCATGTTTTGTCATTCTCAGGATCAATATTGGTTATAATCATGTTACCAGTATTAATCACTAAAGAAAGTAGAAATTATTATATATGTAGCCCAATAATTCCCCATATTGACTTGCCACTCCTAAAAACTAACAAATGGATTAAGTTCACACTAAGAAAGTGGATAGGTTTCAATTCACATGTCTACACTTATATCTATACTGTAATCCTCTGGGGTTTTTTGGTTTTGGATTTTTCTTCAAAATGGTTTACTATCCCAGGAGGAGGCTCTCCCTGGGGCTTACATCTTAATAAATAAATGTCTGTCTGTAATCATCTGTTTTTTAAAACCTAGTGGTAAGTTATAATGTATCTGAATATCCACAATTACATCTGCATCTAATATTATCTTAGAAATATTAAGCTTGATTTCCTGTTTTATGAAATCAATAGGACTTTAACTGGTGAATTGTTAGGTGACCATCCCTACTACAGACACCAACCAATATTTACCTTTCACTCAGAAAAAAAATGTAACATAATCACTGAGGAACTCAGAGACACTGACTCAATAATTCTTCATTTAATATACAATATCTTGTATATTCCTTTTCATTCAAAGCCAAAATGCTACTAAGCATAATATGTTTAAAATGATAACATCCAAACACAATACTTCCCAGTAGTGTGAGGCATGACTATAAGTCTTTTGATTATCTTTTAAAATAAACACCTGAGTTATTCAGTTGCTTCAACAATTCTTGTTATGAGATAAATTTCATCCCCTCTAAATTCATATGTTAAGTCCCTAATCTCCAGTACCTCAGAATGTGATCTTATTTGGAAATAGAATCCTTGCAGATATAATTAGTTAAGATGAGGTCATACCGGAGAAGGGTGGGCCCCTAGTCTAATATGACTGGTGTCCTTATGAAAAAGGGAAATTTGGAGACAGATGCAAACAGGGAGAATGGCATGTAAAGACAAAGGCAGAGATCTGGGTGGTGCTTCTACAAGCCAAGGAACACCAATGATTCCCAGCAAACCACCAGAAGCTGAGGGAGAGGAATAGGCATAGATTCTTCCTCATATGCCTCAGAAGGAACCAACCTTGCTGACACCTTGATCTCAGACTTATAGCCTTTAGAACTCTGAGACAATAAATATCTGTTGTTTAAGTTACTCACTTTGTGGTACTTTCCTGCCCTAGAAAGACTAACACAATTCTGAATCTCTTAAAGATATCTGGCACTCCTCTTTGTGGCCTGCCTTCAGAGCCCAAAGCACTTTATTTTGGATATCCTTAAATGTGGCAAAGGCTTGTCCTCTAAGATGAATTTTTTAACAGTCAAAAGTTATTCATCTCTAAGACATGAAAGAAATGAAACATTTGTGTGGGTAATCCAGCATCTTTTTTCAAATTCATTAATTTACACTATAAATTAATAAAACTGATTTTCGTGCATCTCTACAACTGACTTTGGCAGGCAGCCTAAAAGATGTTTTGAACAATAACAGTATTTCTAGGGAAAAACAGATGTGTGTGTGTGTGTATGTGTGTATTATATTATGAATGGTGTAAATTGTTACTTTATGTTAATATGACTTGTGGTACCCAGATACTTGACTGGTGATGTATCTGGGAAATGATCCCAGCCCATCAGCCTGAGCAGCTTGCCTTCCACCTGATTTACCTTTTGAGCTTCCATTCTAGATCAAGACTACAATAAAACCTCCTATAAAGATGGAGCTGTCTTATATCTGTGTTGGCCTACACAGGAACTGCTAGTCTCAAGTGGCTGTTGAGCCCTTAAAATGTGGCTAGTGCAACTGAGGAAACGCAATTTTTATCTTATTTTATTTTAATTGAAATAGCCACTTGTAGCTATTGGCTACTACACTGGAATGGTGTAGCTCTAGATTTTAATTTGAAAATAGGATTCCCCTGCTAACAAAGTTTGAAAATCACCATTAAAAATGAAGGAATAGGAAAGCTTCTGCTAACAAAGGAATAACGGATGATTCTGATGAATTCTCCCGGAAAACATAAATATGCAAGTTTCTTAGCCACTTGATAACTGACTTTAATCCCACTGAGCATCTAACTTCATTAAATCAGCTAAAACTAACATCACTGATCATTAGCCAGCAGGGGGACCTGAAGAGTCGAGGACAGCATTTTCTCTGGAGAGTGGAAGGGTTTCTTGGGTTTCTCTGGGTTTTGGTTTTTTTGTTTTTTTTGTCCACCCCCCGCCCCCATGTTTTAGTCTATATGGAAGCCCTAAATACACATTCTGCTCAAGAACTGCAAACCTTGTCTTCCCGAATGTCCAGAGTTAGTCACACACTCTGCATGTCTGTTTTTAAAGCACTCTTAGGAAGTGGCAATAGAGCTAGATTCTAGACAATACAGTTCAAAATCCAATTAATTCTAAAACCTAGTCTTTCTAAATTTACTTTGTTAAAATGTGATTAGTATTCAGATTTTTATATTAACTTTTAGCTTTGTCCTCTTTCTCCACATTTCAGAGGCAAAAAATTTTCGGGTCCCTCATATTTAGACAGAAGAGGAAAATTGCATTGGCATGTTGTTGATTCTTTACTTCCATGATAAGTTAATGACACATGGCCTTACCTCTTGATAAAGGTCACTGAGATCTTCCTGGTGGGCCTGTTTGGAACATCCTGGGAATTCCCTAACACAACAGGAATCTGGGGGCCAGTCCATCTCTGTCATTTCCAGCCAGTCGGTGAAATAGACAACTCCACAGCACTTGAACTGCAAAAGAATGACTGGTCAGGCTCAGAAACAACAAAAATATTTTCTTAACTTATGGGAGACTGAACGTTAGATTTCTTAAATATTTGCACCCAGAACTAAAGTCACTTCTGTCATCACCTAATGATATGTGCACGTTTTATGTTGACAACAGAAATGTAAGATAGGACTCCATAATGGAACACTTCTGAACAATAATGCCCATAACACATGAAGACAGAGCAGGCATGACTGAGTCTTACCTCCCCCCAAATGTAAAATCCTCTACAAGTGATCATATAGCAGCAAAGTTAATACACACTAACAAAACAAATAGCTGAAATCTTATATTTAACATTAAACCTCTAGCTACTAGGGAATAGTTGATCAATCTATTTGCATATTGCCTAGTTACCAACTTAACCGCTTAACAAATTCAAATATTATATTAAGTTTCTGCAATCTCTGTAGAAAGATTTTTGGCCAACAGCCCACATCACAGAGATTACCCAACTTGATTCATTAACCAGTAAATTTCCAAAAATTTCTGAGATGTAGACATAGGTTTGGTCAACAAATTTTTATTCAACTGAGTGAGAATCTTGAAAAAAACTGTCATATTCTATCACCATAATCTCAGAAGAAATGATGTGTCTTTAGTGTCAATAAAGTTGGATTTAAGACAAACTATGTGGTCTTTGTTTCTTTTTAGTCTCATTTCACCAACTATTAACAAAAACCTTCTCTGGCCAAAGTTTAGAAACCCTGCTTAAGGACGTATGTAGATGAGATTCAGAGTAATTAACTATGAAAACTTTCTGTCGTTGGGTAGAGGGCGGTTACTCTTCCATATAGTCAAAAACAAGGGTTATGAATGGGCAGTCACTGAGAAGAATTTTGCCAGGAGTGACTGGCTTTGCAAATTATGTAGCCCAACAAATCAACCTGTGTTCAGGATTAACACTGTATTGTAAAATATCACAATCCACCATTTCAAAATTTCAACTAAAATAAACTTTAAAGAATTCTGAACTTCTTATGTAAAATGAAACAAGGAAATACAAAAAATGATTTTACATTTTTTCACTTGCTTAAATGTCTAATTTTTAAAGAGAAAAAAAAATGGTCATGAAGAACCTAGGGGCAAGATGGGAATAAAGACACAGACCTACTAGAGTATGGACTTGAGGATACGGGGAGGGGGAAGGGTAAGCTGGGACAAAGTGAGAGAGTGGCAGGGACATATATACACTACCAAATGTAAAATAGATAGCTGGTGGGAAGCAGCCGCATAGCACAGGGAGATCAGCTTGGGGCTTTGTGACCACCTAGACGGGTGGGATAGGGATGGTGGGAGGGAGGGAGACGCAAGAGGGAAGAGATATGGGGACATATGTATATGTATAACTGATTCACTTTGTTATAAAGCAGAAACTAACACACCGTTGTAAAGCAGTTATACTCCAATAAAGATGTTAAAAAAAATAAAATAAAATAAAAATAAATAAATAAAGAGAAAAAAATCATCTTGAATACTATAAATGATGAAATACTGATGCTATGAGTAATACTAAAATTTTCCAAGAAACTTTTAAAATAATTTTAGTATTTCCCTCTTATAAATTTGTTCTAAAATCCACAAATACACCACAAACATCACCAATGAAGTCCAACATAAGTTAACATCATGTATTTTACATAAGTCATTGAGTATCCATAAAAAATACATGTAGTAAAACGACCACTTTCTAAAGATCATAAACTACTACCTTTCCAAGCCAGTCTTTTTAAATCCTTGCACGCAGAAGAAACCTACTTCTCATTTCCTAATGTCATGTGTTTTTCTGTGTTGCTGACGGAAGGACAGTTCTTGGAACACGTTCACTCCGTCCACAATAGAACAGCCCATTTATCTGGCCTTGTCAGGAAGTGAGGTGCTCCACACAAATGACTTTTCCAAATAACTTATGCATAGCATGTTCTGTGCCAAATGCTTTTTTTATTTTAATAAGTCACTGAGATGTTGCTTTTTATATGATTGTTTTCCTTCATCAATAGAAGATACTGAATTGATACTGAAAATTTTCCTGGAAACTCCCTTAAGCAAACCCATTCTTCAGCCACGCATGACTATGGTCTACATCTCCTTGGAGTCTTGCTGCCTCTTTTAGAGCCACATTGTGAGATGGGGCGACTCTTCTAACATGCTGTCAAATCGGAAAATTCCACCACCATTTTACCTAAGCAGAACCTGAGGCTCTAAGGAACAGGACAAGTAAGTTGCCAAGATCACAGACCAGCCAGCGGTGGAGCCTATTTGTTCTCAAGCCTATACTCCAACCTCTATGTTAGAATCAATAAGTAAATACAGTTTTTAGCATCAGTTTTTTTAAAGGTATTAAATAAACATCACTAGGGCTTAAGTGAGAGTCCACTAAAGTGAAGTACATGCCCAGAACTGCACCGAATGAGGAGTCAGGAAAACTGCAGCCTGAGAAGGCTGCTCTACAATTTATTTTGGGAGAAGGTGGTTAGCTGAATTGTGTCCTTCCGCCCCATCACCAAAATTGACGGTGAGGTTCTAACCTCCAGAATGTGACCATAGTTGGGAAGAAGGTCTTTACAGAAGGAATTAAATTAAAATAAGGTCATAAGGGTGGTCCTAATCCCATCTGACCTATGTCCTTATAAGAAGAGGAAATTTAAACACAGACACAGAGGGAAGATGACGCAAAGACACAGGGAGACGACTTCGGCTGTCTACAAGCCCAGGAGAGAGGCCTCAGGAAAAAAGCAATCCTGCCGACGCCTTGATCTCAGACTTCCAGCCTCCAGAGTTGTGAGACAATAAATTTCTGTTGTTTAAGCCACCCAGCCTGTGGTACTTTGTTATGGCCGCAGCCCTAGCAAACTAATACAAGGGGCTTTTAAAAACTCTTTCAGGAGGCCCGGAGGTCTTCACCACCTCCTTTGGAGTGAAATAAGCCTACGATGTAGAGGAGGGAACTTACCATACATCAAATCTAAAAATACGTGCGCTATCATTTGTAGCGCTGTACATTGTCTACCTAGGGTGGCGCCCTCTTTCTACCATTAGAGAAAAACTCATTTTGTTTTTTAACCTGGATTATCATGGTCCACATCACAATTGTCAGAAGATAAAGAGCTCTGGGAAGCTTCCACTCTGGGCAGCAGCTGAACACAGCTTATTATAAATTCCCTAATGCTTCACTTATTTTCCCTTCACGTTGTTTTTAGTACAAATGAAGAGTAAACAAACAAAGTCAGGAAGCAGTTAAATAAACAGGAAATCTGTGCTGTAATGATAATTTTCACCATCTCAACAACTGTAACACAAAGAGCCAGATTTGGAGATTATCCTGGACTTGAACCTCTGCCTGTATCCAAGACAGAGTAACTGAACAGGGAGCAGGACATCTATTGTGCAAGACCCTGATTCTCAAATGCTTTGGATCCCAGCTTTAAATGCCAGTAAAAGAAAGAGATAGACTTGGTCATCTGGGAATGTCACTCCAATCGCAAGGAAACTGCTTGGGAGAAGAACTTAGTCTGAATCAATGGTTAACTTCAAGTCACCAGATTTTAAACATCTAAATATAGTCCCTGTTTGAGAAGATAATGGGATGCAGTGCTATATGGAAGGTAGGTAAGAAAAGCTAAAAGCACTTAACTTTGTAATGTTACTGTTAATAACCATAAGCTAAATGAGATCAAACTTATGATCCCATTTAATCTTCTCAACACCTGGAGGAGATAGGTACTTTTATTATCCCCGTTTTATAGATGAGGAGACTGAAGCTTAAGGAAGTTAAGTAAATTACAGAGGCTCATGTAATAGTAAGCAGCAGAGCCAGAATTTGAACAAAGGTCTTTCTGACTAGAAAGTTCATACTTTTAATGATATACTGAGTCCTAATTCCCAAATGAGACCCATTATTTTAAATTTTCAAATGATGTTTAAATTACAGATAGCTCTAAAAGTCATGAAAAATTATCCATTCAAATAGACCTTGGGTAATTATCAAGGAATTCTCATTAAAAAAGGAAAATTTAGTTTAGCAAAAGGGCTTTTAAAAAATTCTAAAATATATGTGAACCATGGGAAATGAAGCAGAAATGGTGGAAGAAAAGCAGGGCATAGAGCTACTTAAAGTATTTCTCAATAAAGAATTACACCAGTGGTAACTGAATCATTGGCTTAACTTTTCAGCACAGGGAAAATGACCAAAGCCAAAGCTCTGAACACTTGTTTTGAAAGTGTGCCATTTATTCCATACCCTCTACCTCAGAAAAGGTAGCACTTACCTCTCTCTGAAAAAAATTCCAAGCATGAGTAAGCCACCGGTATCTCGGTAAGCCATAATTTGTCATTCTGGCTTTCAAAGTGACCATGTCTGACCACTGTACTGGAACCTAGAGATAGAAAAGACAAAGTATCAACAAATGTAACGTGCAAACAGCCACGTTCAGACACAAATACATTCACAGATTCACACAGACACAATCACTCATAGACTCATCCACATCCTCACACTTACCTGGAATGTACTGCCATTGCCAAACACTACCTTAAATTTGTATTTGTTTGTGGCTTAAATTAAGCTCAGGGTTATTAAATACTTATCAAACAATCTCTACTTGTAGATTTTTGTACTAAATGAGGAGGTACTTCATATTAAGCAAAATAATGCGAAATCACTTAATGCCGATATCAAGTTCAAGGAAATCACAGACAAGTAAGCTATATGTTCTACAGATACACCTGAAGAGCTCCTCATAACAAGTGATCCCTGCTGCAAAATGCCCTTTCATTTGATTTCGTAATGCTATGAAATGGTTCTTTGAAGGGACTGCAGATTATGGTACTAAAATAAAGGGAGAAGAATTAAGGGAAAGAGTTCAGCTCAAGCCAAGCCTCACTCTAGAATAAGTCTGTAAACTTTTCAAAAATTGGATTTTAGAGGCATGCTAGAATTCTAGAAAAATTGTTCTGAAATTAAAGCATTTTTTTTGTGCTCTGCCTCTCAAGGCACCTAGCGCCATGTCCCTGAACAGTGTTTAATCATGACAGAGTTTCAGGTACACAACACAACAGTTGGCAAGAAATCTAATCAGCATATCATGCCATGTTTTATGTACAGTGCTACAGGAGAAATGGGGTCATACCAATTCTAGTCTCTCCACACGTGTGGTATTTATTAAAGTAACTCTTGGGAAACTAGACAGACATCCACACCTGATCTATGGAGCAATACTGACTGCGCTAAGTCAAGCAAATTTGACACTAACTTAAGATTCATATTATTTTGAAATCTTACTTTTAAAAATAGTAATATCAATAGTAGTTTAAAAATTCCTGGCCACAGAAAGTCTTCATTTTGTTCCTTTGTTAATTTTCTTTTTTATTACTTGGAAATGTACAATACAAAAGAAAACACCCCAACGCCTGGGCACACAACTTTGTTCCCTAAATAATGGGCTGACTGGGTATACTGTGTGTTCATCTGGTTCCAACAAAGTTCAGAGAACTAACCAAAGTTCAAGCTATTCACTATAAATTCTTATTATCTCATATCCTTTTGAACATAAAATAAATAGAAGTGAAATAAATTCTCTAGAAACTTATAATCTGAAACAGTTAACATTATTGACAGATTTCATCTACAGAAGGAATGATGAATGGGAGGTGAACATGTATACAAAAAACAGAAATAATGGGAAAATAGGCTGCCTGATGCCCAATCTCTTGATTTGGTTACTAGAACAGTCTTATTTTTAATTTATTTTCCAAAATAAATATAAGTTGTTTCCCACTTGTGACCACAATTGATCTGAAACCAAATATAGCAAGAAACACAGGCGGTCACTGAGGTTCTGGCACAAAATACAGTGCTCTGGCCATAAAGGAAAACACACATGCATTGGCTCCTTGCATGGAACAGGGACGAGCACAAAGCCCATTCTACGCAAAGGCTGGATTCTGCAAAATTTGGCTGCTCATAAACTTTAACGGCACTTTTCATTCACACTGCTATCAGCGCAAAGGCAACAACAACAACAAAATTCTGACAAACGTTTTCCCTAAAGGACTACTTTCCACATTTCACTTTTAAACAGCCCTTGTTTTATCCTGGTGACTTAATGGGGGAAGATTTACACAAGCAAAACAGTGATGTATGCCTTCAGCGGGCACGGCAGTGTACACCTATCTAGTACCATTATGATACTAAAAAAATACTTGCAGATCTCCCCTTCACAGAATAGAAGCAAGTATCTAAAAAAGTATCAATTCCTTTCTGTTTCCTCAAGTTCCTTAGAATTATATTAGAGTCAAAATATTTCCTTTCAAATACCTTAAATTAATTCATTTCAAACTTGTTATAATTTAGGAAATTTATCAAACATTAGTATGATATAAACACTGTTCAAGCCATTTTTTAAATCCACTAGAAAGTAAACTCATTTTTAAAAACCTTTTAATTACCAAAAAGAACACAAAAGCTGAGATGAGGAGATCAAGAATTAATTATACAATTTACTACTCATTGCTTGACTGTTAAGGAGATCCATGTGTTTATTGAAATCAGAAAAAATTAATAAGACACCGAAACTGAGTCCCTGGAATCAATCACTTTTTCATTCCCTTAATATACCAAGTTTCTAGGGATGGTGTGAAAATATGATTCTCAAAGACAACAAGAGCATTCCTATTGTAATAGGAGATTTTGTTTTAAAGATAGTGTTTAACTTTATATTAAACTAGTTAGAACCTGCCCTGACTTTTCAATTTTTAATAGAGAAAAAAATAACCATAAATTCTCTCTTCTTACTGAGAGCTGTCACACATTGAAAGCATGAGTGTTTTCAGAGGGGTCCAGCTGTGTAGCAGTGCCAAAGCATCGTTTACATGTAAACTGAAATATGTAGAGTACCCACTAGTCTGTAATTACCACTTAGTATTCAAAACAGTGTCACAGTACAGTAGCAGATTCACCATAGAATCTTTAATAACTGCATCAGTACCAGAGATGTCTTCAATTTTCTTACACAACTGCCAAAATGCCTCTCAGAAACAAATGTAAAAGAATCTGCTTCGTGGGTGGTGGTGATGTGATGAATTGGGAGATTTTGACTGACATATATACACTAATATGTATAAAATAGATAACTAATCATCATCATCATCATCATCATCATCATCATCATCTATTGATAGATAACTATCAATCTGACCTGCCACCACGAAAACAGCCAGACTTCACAGACATGCAAAGGTGCTCGACCTCATTGATAATCAATGCACCAATTTTCACCAATGAAGTGAGCAAACATTAAATAAGTAATAATGCCCAATAGAGCAGAGGTGAAGTGTGAGTGGTAAACCGAACATGACTGGTAAAATCTTAAGGTTAAGAAACTCTTATTCTCATTCATTCTAACACACACTTCTTAATTTGGAAGATGGTTCGGCTTGCTGCAAACAGAAGGTACATGTTTCCTAGCCATCAGTGTACAGCTGCAGTCAGCATTTTATAAGGTTTTCATGTAGATTTTCAACTTTTCTCAAGTCCTGTTGCAAATGTGAATATTTCCTATTATACAATCAGAAGATAGTAAAATTATTTTAGAACGTATATTATTTTTAGTCTATTATATCCATGTTTAAGCAATCTGTGGAATTAAAGATATATATAGGAATAGAGGAAACGAAAAATTACAAATTATGCTTTGGAACTATGCTTTAGACACAGAAAAGAAAATGCTACATTTCAGAAGTATTGGGAATATTCATTGTTACCAGATAGCATGAACATTCAAATTAATAATCATGTGCCTAACAACTCCAGAGTCTCTGATTTAAAAGGCTGAACGAATATTGTTTCAGACTGTGGTTATAGCCCATTTTGAACTCACCATAATTTCCTGCTCATATGTCCAAACACCACAAGCCAGTTCTACACAGAAAATGACAAGTAAACTTCCAAAATACTGCAGAAGAACAGAAAATGAACGCTGTTAGGATAGAATCAAAGTAAAATATGGTCATCAGAGACAAGCTAAATATTATTCAGTGTTGTTTATCCAAAGGACCAGAAAACCGAGGCACATATTCAAGAAGCGCCCTCCCTTGGGAGCAGATGGGGAAAATTTCAGCAAATTTTGAGACATCGGCAGACGACATTCAATACTCACCTAAGTGGGTCGTTTGGATAGTGCTCCATTTATCCAACGCTTTCATAATTAATTCACTCAATGGATAAGACCACCTCATTTTACAAACGAAGAAATTAATGTGAAAAGTATACAAGATGACTTGCTCAAGAACGTGCATAATAAATGTTAAAGCCCTAAAGTGACGACTGCAGCCATGTTCTTTGTGCTCTCCCACTTCTCCAGTTGTGGGGGTCATTTTCCAAAAGTAAACAGTAAAAGGGTGAGAAAGAATAGGCTCTCTGAAAGTTCACTAATTCCAGCAGAATTAAAACAACTCCACTGCTGTCAGGAATCCTCCACTCCATTTATGGTGCCAGTCAGGGTGGGAGGATTGGGTAGTGATGATTATTGATTATTCCTCTTCACTGGAATGGCAGCTCTATCAAGGGCAGAAATTTACTGTGTTCCTTGTCACAAAGTAGGTGCTCAATAAATTTTTTTAACATAATATATGAATAGATAAGCATATATGAAAACAAAAGCAGAATGAGGTGTGGAGAAAAAGGAACCCTCCTACACTGTTGGTGGGAATGTAAATTGGTGCAGCCACTATGAAGAACAGTATGGAGCTTCCTTCAAAAACTAAAAATAGAGTTGCCATATGATCCTGCAATCCCACTCCTGGGCACATATCCAGAGGAAACCATAATTTGAAAAGATACATGCACCCCAATGTTCATAGCAGTACTATTCACAATAGCCAAGACATGGAAGTAACCTAAACTTCCATCGACAGATAAGTGGATAAAGAAGATGTGACATATACATACAATGGAATATTAGCCACAAAAAAGAATGAAATAATTACATTTGCAGCAACATGGGTGGACCTAGAGATTATCATACTAAGTGAAGTAAGTCAGAAGTGAAGTATTTGTGTAAAGACAAATATCATACGCTTATATGTGGATTCTAAAAAGGAAATGATACAAATGAACTTATTTGCAAAACAGAACTAGACTCAGAGACATAGAAAACAAACATATGGTTACCAAAGGGGAAAGGGAGGGAGGGATAAATTAGGAGTTTGGGGTTAAAATATACACACTACTATATATAAAATAGATAACCAACAAGGACCTACTATATAGCACAGGGAACTCTACTCAATATTTTGTAATAACCTATAAGGGAAAAGGATCTGAAAAAGGATAGCTATATATACATATATATGTATAACTGAATCACTTTGCTGTACACCTGAAACTAACACAACATTGTAAATCAGCTATATTTCAATAAAAAATTTAAAAAAGAAAAGTTAAACAAAAAGCACAGTGATACAATGGAAAGAGACTGGGAGCTGCCTCGGACTGGGTGATCCGGAAAGGCCTCCTTATGAAGGTGATCTTGAAGATGACTCAGTAGCGTCAAGGAGAAGGCAAAGCTGATAAGATGTGTGGCAAAGCAATCCAGGAAGAGGAAAGATCAAGACCAAGGCCACCTTGCAGGTGAGCTAGTTAATTTAAGAACTCAGTGGTAACGGAAATGCAGAAGCGGGTGGGATGGGGACAGTGGGTGAAGCACACAACACTGAGAGGTCCAAAGAGCCAGATCTTCAAGGGCCAGAGAAAGGCTTTTGGATTTCATTCTAAGTGTATTCTACGTGAAATTCACTAGCAAGTGACATGGTGTGATGTACATTATGAAAACATAATTCTGGCTGTTTTGTGGAAAATGACCTGTAGGAAAGCAAGGGTGTGGTCAGTGCAACTAAATAAAAGATTGCTGAATTAGGATGGTAGCAGGCAAATGGGAAAAAATGGACTGATTTAGGATTGTGAGCCATCAAGACTTGAATGTCATTTCTTTGCTCATAATTTTTGCCAAAGAAGGGAAGGGAAGAATAAAAGAGACAGAAATTTGAGCTGATTTTCTATTACTTCCATGATATATCCCTTCTGATTTAAAAATATAAATTACTGTTATTAGTTTTAATATGCTTCCTTCATATAAAAAATAAAGAATATATAGCTATAAAATCTCTTAGACAAAAACATGCTTAAAAATTATTATTTGATACAAAAGATAAAGTAATATTCTTTTTTTTCATTTTTATAATCCTTTTATTATTTAATCTAAATGTGTAGTTACATGAACAAATGTATATTTTTCCAAGTATATTTTCGAAAAGTTTTCTGTGAACTACTTTTTTTTTTTTAACATCTTTATTGGAGTATAATTGCTTCACAATGGTGTGTTAGTTTCTGCTTTATAGCAAAGTGAATATCCCTATCCCACCCCTCTAGGTGGTCACAAAGCACCGAGCTGATCCCATTTTACAAGCCCTTTTACTTTCAGCATATGTAGTACTCCTGGTCAGCTTCAGTCTACTCAGATCTCGTTTCCAAGTATCGCCTTACTTTGAAGATTTTAGCCTTAAGATAATTAGAAGAAATTTCGTGAACACAGTACTCCAAGTCAGTTTTTCTCCAAATTCACCTGAATACTTAAGAGATGTCTAGACATGAACACTACTATATCTGCAACTTATGTTACAAAAAGTCCAAAATGTTCAATAACTATATGCTAGATAAATGTTCTTATCTTTGTTAAGACCCTAGGAAAGAGTGAGACTCCAGAAAAAAAAGTTACACTATGGGATACTTTTGCTTTCTCAGATCTCCAACCTAAATTCTTTTCAAAATTGACTTCTGATTACAATGAAAACCAAAACAGCCTGAAAAGGCAAGATGTCTCTAAACATGAAACATGGACATGGGTGAGAATTATGTGTGCTACTAGTGGAAAAAGGTAGGACATACCCTGACTTTGCCTTGGGGATAACCATGCAGATTTCTGGATTGACTTTGAATCCTTTTAAATCCCATTTTGGTCACCTCTCTCACTTCTTGCCTGCTGGAGTTACTGACTGGCCTACAATGCCTGTGCTACACCGCAGAAAGGCCCCCAGCACAGGGTAAGTGCCCCGATGTACACAGTACATGCAATACCTGAGTGGCTCTCCAGGCTACTGGATGCAAACAACAGTATAATAACTACAGGCATGATGTCACCTTGACTTCCTAGAGTGAGCTTTACAATGGACTAGCAAAACCATAACTTAAGTATCTCCAGGAATGTATACGTAAAGCATGTATATCTAAAACAATTTCTCATTACAAACTCAAAACTGAGATTACCAATCATGGGAGAGAAGGGGTAAGATCCATCTGAGTTGGACACTATTTCAACTGGGGAAATGCATCTTTCAGATTTGATGGTCTTATTTGATACAAGTTCTGCCATATAAAACAATTCCTCTGTCTTTATTCCACTTATACTCGGGGCACAGATCTATTTGACCTTGATATTGAAAATACAAGTTTCATCAACATCAGAAAACTTTCTTGGAGCAAATTAAATCTAAAATGTAATTGAAATAAAATATTTTTTTACAGATGGTTCTGCAGCTTCCTGGTCAGCTGTCTTTGCTTCGTGGTCACTGTATTAGCCTCCTACATCCAGTCTAAGTCCAAGGAAAACTTTAATTGTCAAATCTATCCTTAATACGAGACACACAGATCAACTGCATTTACGCCTACATTTTCTTTTTCAGTGAGCTCTGAGTCCTAGTCATCCTCAAGTTCATCACTGCACAGAGAATCACTCAGTCACTAGTTTAAGAGCTGGATCTGAGTGAGGCATCTATAAAACTTGGTGTTAATCCACAGTTTAAATAAAACAAAGCCAGCAAAGAATTAAGCAACAACTCCCGTTGAGCTTTGTTATGGTAGGTAGGGTACATACATATCACATTTCACTACAAAACCATCTGCTGTCTTCAGCATTATTGAAACATGTGTACATCTCTCCTAATGCTGTCAGTATGTGTCTGTCAAGTCCTTACTTGCCCAACACACGTGGTTTGCTGAGATGGTCTGTACCAATCTAGTCTGCAGAGCAACTCACCCCTCTCCTCCATGAGTGCTGTCCTAGAACAGTGAAAAGAGCTCTGAATTTGGAGTCAGCAGACTGAAGTTCAAAGCCAGCTCTGAAACACACTCTGTGATCTCTGGAAAATCATTAAACTACCCTGACTTCAGTTTGCTCATCTGTGTGATGAAGATAAAAATAAAGTCTTCTTCACTGTTATCATCAAGGCTGATTTGACACATGGGAAATTGTTTTGGAAAATTTTAAATTTTGAATTTGTAAAGCATTATACAAATGCAATTCTGAACTAGTTTGTGAAATACAATCCAATATGGACTTGTCCTTTCCTCCTGGATTTGACCTTCATTCGCTGCCATGTGCCGCAGTTTCTTCTTCATCGTTTTCCAGTATCTCATCTCTTGTTCTTTACCATTTTACCCTTCTCCTTCCCCTTGTATGTCAGGGTATCTCTGTCTCCTGTATATCAAGCTTCAGAGGCTTCAGCTTTTAAACCAGTTGGCTGCCTCACGCACAATTCACTGCGCTCACTAACCTGCCAGACCATTGGTTCTGACTGGCAGGGATCTTGTTCGTAAACATTATTTTATTCCCAGTGCCGAAGCAGGACCTGTCACACAGCAGGTATTTAATAAATGTCAGTGGAAATAATGATCAGCTTACCAACTGAAAAAACCAATTTCAGGTTTCCTTGAATTTCTCTGACTAATTTGAGCTCTGAGTTTCTTGTTAACATTTGACTCCCCTTGACTTTGCTTACACATTTCTGTTCTATATTGCCTCTCTGTTTTACTACGTGTCTTTCTGGAGGATTATAGTATGATAGTTCAGTGTGCCTTTAAACATATAAGACAATTTACATAGTTAAAGAAAAGGAACAATATGCAGACTCTCCTCATCTTTCCTGAGCTACTATCAACTGAACATTTTAAATAAATAAAGCCTGAGAAAGTGTGTTTATACAAGGGACTTAGAATGCAATTATTTGCATTAACAAACTATTTTATTTGCTTTAAAAATTATTTGATACAGACTTTCTTAAAATAGCTAAGTTCTTCTACTGTAATTAAACTAAAATTTGTGTTCTATAAGTTTTATCCCTAAACATATGTTCATGAAAAAACTGCATCAAGTAAGGCAAGCTGATAATAAGATATACCCTCAAAATGATGCAATTAATTAGTGATTTTTTTTTTCACCGAATCTCTCAAGCTGAGAATAATTACCTTTCAGTTCAAAAACGAGTGTCCTCACTGATTTAGATAACAGAAGATTAGATAAAACACTGTAGGTGAAATTTCTTTGTTGACTTTTTTCAACTATACAAATGGAAGAACATGAGCTTTGAAATAAAATAGACCTGGCTTCAGATTCTGGCTCCTTTACATACCAGTTGGATGACCTTGGGCAAACCACTAAGCCTCAATTTCCTCATCTGTCACATGAGAATGTTAAAATTACCTTGCAGTGTTGCACTAAGGATACAACCAGGTAGAGTGCTGTCCCACGGGAAGCATTACCTAAAGGGTAGCCGCTATTAACCATATCATAGTATCTATTAGAATATAAACTCCATGAGTACAAGAGATATTATGTTTTAAATACTTAACATACTGCCTGGCAAAGGACATGTACTCAGTGAATATTTCTTGAATGGATGCAACTATGACTGGAGGATGGCAGCAAGTAAAACTGTTCATTTCTTCCTAAAGACTGTTAGTGTCACTCACTCTAAAGAGTCATCTAAAGCCACAAGTTATTTGGTAAAATCTTTAGTAAAATCCCTGTCCAGTGAGAAAATAGCTGGTATTTTTCAAAAGATCTTTATTAGGAAACTAGAGCAGGAAGGGCGTGGAGGGTGGGAAACCAAATTCTTTTTTAAAAATACTGAAATCAATTCGTCTGTTATTTTAAATAAAGGTTGGCCACAGAACGGCAAGAATGGCATAGCTTAACTAGTCCCTTTGTCCCCTGGATGTATTTGAGGAGGAAGGTAAAGGCATGAAGTCCCACCTTCCTATTTAACCCTTGGTGACTTGTAAGTCAATGCATCCTCCAGTAGAAATAAGGGGGATTCATTTCCCGTATTAAAGATTATTTCATCTCGTTATATGTGTACAGACAAATAATAAAATCTCCAGGAGGTCTTTTCTGAAAGAAACGTTCATTTATAAAAATGTGCTGCTTCCCTGACACCTCCCCCACTCCCCAGGATTTCCCACTAAAGAAAGTAGATTAAACACACGCCCTTATCCCTTCTCCCTGTTGAAGCTTCACCAAAACAACAATAAAGGGATATTTTAAAAGACATAAACCCAGAGATAAAGGAAAAGGAAAAGAAGACAACAGCAAGTATATTTGGGAAGGTACAAAACAAACAGATGAGTAGCAAATTTCTCAGCAGTCCCCCAAAAGCTGAATGCTTAATCAGTAGTGGAGAAAGTAGGGAACAACCTGATTCACATACAGAGCCCCTCCAAATGCGTAGGTGCTGGCAGCCCTGGATACTTGCGGAAGTGGATGAAAGTAGGGCTAAAAAGAGGACGATTTGTTGAAAACTTGTTTAGGAAGAAGTTAGAGCCCTCAGGTCCCCTCCCCTACACTATGTAGCTGGGTACTACCCACCCCTACCAGTAAAGAAGTTAGGGGGTTATTCTGTGGAAACAGTAAAACAGAGTCTCAGGACTGGGAACACTAGGTATAGTCGAGGATAAAGCAGAATACGGGAAACAGAATTGGAGTTCAAATTTAAACACCTTTTCCGCAAAGGTTCAAAACCAAAATAGCATTGGATTTCTCAATAAAATATTGGAAGCTAGAGGCAGCAGGAGGATGTCTTCAAAATTCTGAGGAAAAAAAATGATTTCCAACCTATAATTCTATAGCCATTAGAATTAACATGGATGGACCTGGAGATTATCTTACTAACTGAAGTTAAGTCAGACAGAGAAAGACATATGTATGATATCACTCCTACGTGGAATCTAATTTTTAAAAAATGATACAAATGAACTTATTTAGAAAACCAAAACAGACTTGCAGATATCAAAAACAAGCTTATGGCTACCAAAGGGGAAACATGGGGGGAAGGGATAAATCAGGAGCTTGAGATTAACATACACATATATACACTAATATGTATAAAATAGATAACTAATAAGAACCTACTGTATAAAAAATAAATAAAATAAAATTCAAAAATTCAAAAAAAGAAAAAAACATACACACACTACTTATATATAAGATAGATAACCAACAAGGACTTACTGTATAGCACAGGGAACTCTACTCAATATTCTGTGATAACATGTATGAGAAAAGAATCTGAAAAAGAATGAATATATGTATATGTAGAACTGAATCACTTTGCTGTACACCTGAAACTAACACAACATTGTAACTCAACTAGACCCCAATAAAATTAAAATTTAAAAAAAAAGGAATTAACCTGTAAGGGTATTTAAAGCCATTTTTAGGCATGCGGGCTTTTTAAAAAATGTATTTCCTATGTATGTTTTTCAGGAAACTACTGGAAGATATGCTACCTCAAATGAGAGACTAAACAGAGTAGGACAATGACTTGGATTCCAGGAAACAAGGGATCTAAAACAAAAGGGAGGCAAAGGAAATCTCAGAATGGTAGTAAAGGGGATATCGCATGACAGCAGCAGCTTCAGCAGTCTAGACTGGAGTGGGTCTAGAACGTGCTGAGAGATTTCTTAAAAAAAAAAAAAAAAGAAATCATCGATAGAATAACCCAAATATTTGAATATATGAAGAGAAAACGTACACCAGGGGAAGTTTAGAGTTGAGTTGATTTAGACAGAAAAACATAGAAAACAAGGAGAGTTATGAATTCCAAAAAAAAAACAAAAACAAAACAAACCCAAAGTATTATTCCAGAAAGAAAAAAGTAAACCTGGTAATTTACCTGACCCATCTGTGAATAACATTTACATAGTCATGAGCATGTAAACACTGTTCTAACCAAAATGATAATATATCTGTGTCGAGCTGAGACAGGAAGTATGCATGGGGCGGGGCTGGGGGGTGGTACGGCACTGAGGACAGGAAAAGATAGCAGTTCCTCATCTTGCACAGACGTCAATGGATAGGGCTTAAAACTAAAAGAATGAGAAGAGTTAGATAAATATGTGATTTAGAGATATGGAAGTAAATTCCAAGGGAATCTGCAGAAAACAAAAATTGAAAGCAGTTGCCTCGTTCTTAGCAGTGGAAACTGATAAAGGTGGAGGACTACTATTTTTCATAAGAAGTATTTTGGAATTAAATTTACATTTTGCGTATGACGCACTCTGATAAAAGTAAAAATAAAATTAAAACAAACAGCAGCCCTGCCCCAAAGACTCGACAATCAAGAGAAAGACGCTGGTAGCTGGAGGATTTTATATGTTTTACACAGAAAAGGTTATTCAAAAAGGCTGAAAATTATAAGTAGCCCAATTACACTTCATGGTTATTGGGAGTAAAGGAGGGGGGTGGCAATTGGAAACTTATACTCAGGTGCTGTCATCCTTTTGCTAAATGTACCTTCACTAGCTGAAAATAGGGATGCCATAACAAAATACAAAAAGTTTATACTTAAATGTGATTTACAGACCCGCCCCCCCCCGCCCCCCGCGAGGTCTCTTTCACTAGACCCTATTTGGAAATTTGAATGTCTCCTGCAATATTGCTCATAAAACCACACATGCAGTCTGCTCAAATCAATGTGAGCTGGATTATTTTCCAACTTGGAGAATTCACTTCAGTCACAAAATTTTGAAGTTTAGAACTCTATGTTATGGGCAATTTCGTTCAAGAAGGGAGGCTTGGATTTAGTTTATTTGCTCAAGAAACACACGTTTGTATATATAATCAAGTATTGTGAGTATACAAAATTAAAAGTATATAAAAAGTATGTAAAAAATCAAGTATTCTTATAGGTATATATGTGTATGTGTAAATGTATGTATGTGCGTTTATTATGTCAAAGATATATATACATTGTATAAGTTATTCCTCAAAACATATTACAAAAATATCATTAGCTGTATTTTTGAAAAGAGAAAATGGAGCTAGGTACATTGAGAGGCAACAGAACACTAAGTTTTTCAGAGCACAGTTCCTGGAGCCAAGCATCCTGGATTCAGATCCCAGCTCTACCACTTCGTAGTTGGGCAAATCACTTAACCTTTCTGTGTCTCCGCGTCCTCATCTATAAAGTGGAGATAACAATCGTGGCAACCTTATAGTATAGTTGGGAGAATTTAATGAGCCAATACATGTAAAGCACATACAATAGTGGCTGGCACATAGTACATATTATATCACGGATGTTGGCAGTGGTGTTAGCAATACCTCACAATCCATCATCTATAGACCCCCCCCACTACTGAACACAAATGCACACAAGTACATGTTCACATGGGTATTTACAAAACCTTTCTTGTCTTTGAATTAAAACACCTACAATCCCATCTTTGACCTTTTCCAGTAGGAAAAAAAAAAAAAAGACTACCAGTAATATCAAAATTTTAAGGATGGCAAAAAAAATTCCTTTTTCCCTCCTCCAAATAATGCCTAATTAAAGGCACAAATGCTGCTTTAACTACTATATCAAATTCCTTGACACTTTATCTCAATAATTCCATCTCTTTTTATGTTTTGAGCTTACATTAAGTCAGTCAGATCAGCTTCTTTTAAAGTTAATAGCAAAATTAACTTTTGTTTTTATTCATATTTTACAATTTTTATAATGAAATATAATGTCATATAGCCAATGAGTGCTTAACAGTTCATTAAATTGAACTTTCATAAAAACACTAATAAGTGAAATTATTACTTATGTACTGTTAATAATTGATTTAATAAAATTTCAAAGAAAGTAATATTTGTTTTGTACAAAATATTTCAAATAATTTTCACTTTGGGGAAAATAGGTTTATTTTAAATTTTTCCTTTCTAGCTTCTATCAATCTAATGAAAAGAAGAAAGCAATCTGCCCTAACAAAGCCAATCAATTTATTGAGAATATTAAACTTTATAAGCAGTTGAGAAACATAGGAAAAGATACTTTCAATTACGAAGAGCTTTTTAATAGGAACTATGTTCTATTGATATAAAACTTATCCTCATCATATCCAGCTTTACGGATAGAGGACTCTGACATATATACCATCTAAAGGAAACAAAAAATCCTATATCCAACCTACGATAAATAGACAAAACAGTTATTCTCCAAACTGTTTTCCTGTATAAATGCCAACTGGAAAAGAATTTTTACATTAAAACAAAATTGTAATGTCTTCCATGAAACACTTATATATATAAGTTTCTCTGTGCGAGCAAAGCAGATAATAAACCACATATCACAGTACCTCCTCAGAGAGAATATATTTCACTGGGTGAGAAGTAAAAAGTATAAACACTGTAAAAGTTATTTTAATCTGCTAGTCTCTTAATTCATAACTAAAAACTCAGATTGTTTTTTCATAAGTAACATTCAACATAATTTAAAACCACAAAAGTCAGATTTGCTTATCTTGGAACATTAATACAACCTGAGCCTCACTTCTCCACAAATAAAAACTATTTCAAAATATAACATACTTTACTGGACATTTGAATATTTTAAAAACATGGTGCCTTTTGACTCCTACCTACATGCTACATAACCAACTCTTTTAATAAACAAAGAGTTTGATGAAAGGCCTGCATTCACTAAATGATAAATGATAAACTCCAGTCTCTACCCTGTCAAATGCTAAACTCTGCAAGCTTTCAGTGCTAAGTATCTCTATGTCAGTTGTTTATTTTTCCTTTCCCAGTGATTGGAGGTTTAAAAATATTATATTACTTAAAGTTAGTAAATAAGAGAATTCCAGTGCCAAATATTTGTACAAGATAATGGAACGGCTGACATTCTATTAAGAATCCACCGGGACTAAACTACTAACAGTCCAAGAGCACTTGTGCTTAGAACACACACCCACACAAAGCCTCTGTTTTAGCCAAGTCTCAAAACGATGTCATAGCAGACACAGGCTTGGTACTTTCTGAAGGCCAATTATTCACCATGTTCTGTGTGTCTTTACAAAATTTTCCAAGAAAAGGCAGCATTAAATTTCCTTTCTTTTAAGAATTATAAATGAGATGAGTACAGTCTAATTTAGAAAAAGCTAGAACTATAAACCAGTTTTTGAAGAAACAAAGTCTTGTCATTCCTGAGCCCATGCAGGAAGGTGAGCTAAAGTAAGAAAGTATCGGTACGCTGTGGTCCTTTGTTCATGCTTACCTTTGAATAAATACATAGAAGAATCTTTGTAATAATGTATCTTAATTTACTTCCCTTTTCGATTTTATTTACACTGGTAATTTGCTGAGCTAGTTTCTCTATCAAAGATGTTGGTGAAGTTCAGGTTAATAAGCATTTGCTTCACACGCTGTTCAAACTCTGAGACAGAGAAATGTATTATGCCAAAATCGGAGGGACTTAGCCAGGGGCTACGGGTTCTCGGGGTCAGTGATGTATATCGTGATAGGTAACACATTAAGGGTGAGGCAATAAAGCAACTGGACACGCTAGACAGGTCACCATGTATATAGCTTCTGTTGCTTTGTAAGCCAGGTCAGCTAAAGTCTGCATGCTCGGCCCCATTGCAAAAGATTTACAGGGTGTTTCTGGTCCCGGAAGAGGTTGTCTCTATGTATTACTGGCCTATTCCTCAGAATGCAAGACAGGAGTCCCCATCACCAGAACCTCGGCAGGAAAGTACAGAGGAAGTATCCTAAGCAACACAGTCAAAGAACACCAGACTCAATTCTGATCCAACTCATGCCTCTCAGATGCAAACGTGGCCAGATACCTCACAAACACAAGAGGAGCGTGAGTTCATTACCACCAGTGTCTTTAGGACAACATCATTTACAAGACAACAGGTTAGGAAATTGGAAATTTTAAAGGATTTTATTAGGTAGAAAGGGAATTCATACTTCAATATCTGCAATAACTTTTGAATCATTCTATAACTATATTTGTGAAAGTATCTTCTAAATCACTTTCTTTTGTTTTACCTTTATTTTCAGACAAGATATACATTTTAACTTACCTTTGTACATTCTCCAGAAAAACCTCAAACCTATTTGTTAAAAGAGTATTAAAGGGATATGTTTCCATTAAATTTTATAAATCCACGAATATAAATATTTATTATAAGTGAAGAGGTTTATTCTTTTTTTTTTCTTCTTGATAAATCTATTCAAGCAAAAGCACTTTCTTCCTGAACCAAAAATATGTATTTTCTTTTTTAAAACAATTAAGTAGAAGAACACAAGCCGATCTACAGTCATGCTTTAATGTTCAGGGAAAGAAAACCATATGTGAATAATGATAAAATCACTAAATTGTCACCAAAGTTGCCCAAACATCAGTAATTCAGTCTAATTGGTAGAAGGAACAATTTGAATTAAATAGCATGAATTACAGATCAATTTTAAAGAAATGCATGTTTGTTACAACAAATATTTTAGCTATAAGAATATTGAAAAGTAGAGATCCTTAAAGACCTGCTTTTATAAACAGATTAATGATGATTTGAAAGAAGCATATCCATTATCTGTAGGTAAGTGCTTCTAACATGCTTAAAAAGTTTGTTCTCAAACAAGTTAAGCAGTTCTACAACAATCCTCTGCTACTAGTCAATTGTTTATGGAACTTTTTTTCCCCTGAGTCTGGGAAATTGTGGCAGCATTCCAAAGAACTACTGTTCTAACCATTCCACAAGAGCCCTTGGCTGGCTGGTCTCCCTAAGGGCATCCCAGCCCCACACCCAGTTTCCTGGTGCCTACTTTAGCTTACTAACTATAATTTTGCTATTAAACCTGAATTAAACACATCCAGATTAATAAAATTTTGTTTACAATGTACATCTGGGGAAAAAACTCTAAAGCATTAGCTAGACTGCCCCACCTGAAAACCTTTATTCCTTCATCAGTAAAGGCACATTGTTAGAAAAAAATACGTCTTCCATTCTCTCTTCCATCATTAAGAAGGGTTCTCTAAATGTGAAGCCCCCTTAGCCCAGAGTGGCAAGACCAGGTAGCTATCTTCTCCCAGGTAAATGAGAAAAAGGCCCAGAAGAAAGCAAGAACAGACACTGCTTCCTGGGTTATGTAGCAAAAGAGCATATCACATCACTCTGCAGCTCCCAAAACTTCACACTGCAGAGTATGTGCACAAGATATATTCAAGACAGCTCCATAATTTGGCCCTAGGTCACACAGCCAAGTCTCAGCCTTGCAAGCCTGACACACATCTATCCAATGACCTACACATGCCCTTTGCCAAGCACTCCAGGAGCTTCTGAGTCTTATCACAACTGCTCCCTCCACTAGCCTTTCAATTCCTCAAAGTCCCTTGCTTCCCCTGCAAAGGCCCTTCTCCCACCTCTGTCCATTCACCAGCCACCCAAATTCTGCCCTCCCCCTCAGATCTCAGTTCAAATGATTCCTCATGTCCCTTTATTAAATGCTCTTGGTAGAACAAGGCTATCTATTGTTCCTTCCAGTTCTTTTAAAGTACTTTAATAACACAAAAGAGAACTTTTAGAATTAAAATATTTTAATCACAAAAGGCAAACTTCTCCAAGTCTTGTTAAAAGTTATCAGTCCGTGTCTTCAACTCAGCTGTGTAAACCCTGCACAGAACCTGAAAATTTATAATATTTTAAGTGCTTGTTTCCTAGAAGAGTCACTGAAAACATTCATATTTTTACTTAACTAGCAACAATTCTTACATTGGCACGTATCATCTAATAAAATTCCAACTTTCTTAAAGATGTTTCTAAAATGTCTTCATAGTTGTAACCATATTGTGGAAACTTGTAGTTTCCAAATTTTAGAGTTTTAAAACTAAAATAATGGTAATCTAAAGAAAGTTCAGGGATAATCACTTATTTCTGAATAATTCAAATGTAGTGCTTAAGAGGAATACTAAGTGATACAACTACAGTGTTTATACATTTTAAATAAAATTTAAATGAGTGTTTCTGTCATGTGAGCTGAGAAGATTCATTTTAATCTAAGCATATAATTGGAGCCTGTAATAACCCTTTATCTGAATAAAGGGGGAAATGGGGACTTCCCTGTTGGTCCAGTGGTTAAGACTCCACGCTTCCACTGCAGGGGGCACGGGTTCGATCCCTGGTCAGGGAACTAAGATCCCACGTGCCACGCAGCGAGGCCAAAAAAAAAAAAAAAAAAAAAAAATCCCTTCTATGAATAAAGGGGGAAATATATGGATCACAATTCTGAAAAAGTAGGGTTTTTTAATTTATGAAATTTCATGAAAAAAGCCTTTAATTCATAAGCTATTATTTAGTCATCAAATTCATCAGATATATATTCAACATCATTTTTCCATACAGGTTTTCTGAAAGCTACTTTCCTCATTATAGCTTAAACGACTTAATTCTCTCATCTTTTACATGTGTCATTTGCTTGTCTATTGACTTAACTCTGTTTCCTGAGTCATCTAGACACCGATATGATTTTGAATGAATAGCTACAGTTTTACCTAGGCCAAAGGAAGTCAATAGATGCTGGACCCAGATGTGAAAGCAAAAACTCCACACAATTGCTGAATTAAACTCAAGGTAGCATTTGCTGAACCTGTAACCAGCACCCACAGCAGAATCACCCTTTCAGAGCACGTGCTGCCAGAGAAATATCTGTCACTGAACTCTGCACAGACTAGGTATATTCATCAAATCAGTGGGTATAGATTTATATGGTTTATATTTAACCAAAGCTATCTCAAATGTATATAATAAGAAACAATATATAACAAAGCTTAAAATGCTTACCAGGACAGAGTATACCTAAATTATACCAAAGTCAGAAATACAAAACCTTGAGCCATTCATACTTCAAACCTTAAAGTAAGCAAAAAGTCCAAAGAACACTCAAGATCCTGTCATAAAGACCCACCACTAAGGGCATGAATATCATGACATTTCCTTTCAGAGACATCTGCTTATGTGCTTTTCCGGGGTATAATTAGAGACAGTCAAACCAACATCACTTAAGAAACAGAAAGGTTAATGGAGCTCTGTCCTGGGCTTTGTGTGCATACAAAACCGAGATGTGCAAGCTGAACCTCCAGCTGCAGAAACGCCTACATCATCTTCAGTTTCCTCTGCTTGTAATTTTTGTGAGTTTAACAACTAAATTTTAAAGCTATAGCTCTAAAAGAATTCTAGTTAACATGTCAAAATAAAACGCATATATTGAAGGGATATGTTTCTATTAGATGAAAAACGCATAAATATTGAATAATACCCCGTTTCCTCATGTCAAGTAATACAAACATTACTATCATGTGCAAAAATTCTATCTCAGCAAAGTCTGCTGAATTCAGCTGCCTTCCACTCAGTCCCCAAAGTCTTAGTCCAGACCCTGTGCATGGCTTCCAAAGACTAGGGTATAACCACTAACCAGCCTTCCCAATGCCTCCAGCCCTTAATGTTATCATTTCATTAAACGCTGGAAACACCCATTGACTCTGTATAGTCCAAGGGATAACATCAGACTCTCCTACAAAGACCTTCATGGTTGGCTTACTTCATGCGCTTTTCACTGGCACCATAGCTACATGGAACTTCTAAGTTTTGCCTAAACTTGCCATGTTCTTTCACTCTTCTGTATCTTTGCACATACTCTTCACGTGGCTTCCCTCCTCCACCAGAAAACTCTTACACATTTTCAACATCCAGCTCCAATAAAGACTCTCCTGCAAAACCTACCAGAAATCTCCAACCGCTCCTTGTTCCGGGTTCCCACACTAATTTATTTATAACCTTAATACTGTATCGTGCTGTGATATTTTCTTTGCAGTCTCCCATTTCATCTTTGTATCTCATGTCTATCACAGACTGAGTACTCAGTATATGTTTACAGAGGGAAAAAGGAAAGAGAGGGGAAGGAAAGAGGGCAGAAAGGGAAAGAGAAGTTGTTTGATTCTTGGACAAGATAAGGGAGAACGATGGTCGAATTTTTAGAGTTCCTTCCTTAATAAGGACATTAAAAGACTATATTTTTAAAAGTTGAATGACTACTGAATACCTTGGATTACAGATGAAGCATATTTAAGTTTTACAGAAATAGTGCCAGTAATTAATTAAATGTATTCCAGTCATTGGGTGGTGGAATGAAACACGTATAGACTTGGAGCATAAATTGAATCTGAATGCTAATGAAAGCAGCTAGCAGGTGTGTATCTTCAGGCGTCCTACTTCCCCTCAGGTGTAAAATAAGTCTAACCATATAAAGTTGCTGTAAGTATTTTCTGAGAAAACAGAGTGAAACTCTGGGCAGATGAACATGCAATCAATGATATGATGGACTTTGATTTAGAAATAAAGGTGCTAGGCTAGCAACCAAAACTATAAATAGCAAATAATAAAGATATTTAACTTAATAATTTAATTTTAACTTAATGGGTTATAAGTAGTTGTATAATTATTAAATGTATAACTACTTAAAAGAAAGACTTAAACAGAGTCAGTAGAAAATTAACTGCTATTTAAAGATATTCCCGTTTTGCATTATGATTTTAAACAACAGAAAACTGAGGATGGTTAATTTCTCCATGGCCATTAAAAACGTACTTGATTTCTCTTAAGAGAATCAGTTCAAATCTGGTTCAACCACTGGATATTTTAAGAAAGCTTTAAAAGTGCTTCCACACAATCACTAGCTATGTGCAAATTCTCTGGGATAATAAAAGTGAAAAAAAAAAAAACCTTCCCTTTTAAATACAAGGTACTGATCTTAAACATGTAAGGCACAGGCAACTTAATTTCTGACCAGTGCCTGACAAGTTGTGGTTTGCTGGCAGCTGAGCATATATTAGCATCACACTCTGACAAATGACGATCTCCTGACGGTGACATTCAGCTGTTGTCGATATTGTAAACATGTCTGTTCAATCTGTTTACATTCCCCCTGAGCTGGCACTGCTTTCCTAATGCCTCTGTTAATAGCAAGGTAGAATTGCAATAACAAATGAATTTCATTTAGTCTACAGCTAAAAGCCTTGGGAAGTACCCATCTAAAGCTTGAAACCAATTTCCATTTAGCTTCAATTTCTCTTGTAAAGAGAAAAGGAATTTCTGTTACCGAAATTACTTTGAAAGTCATGGCACATTCAAGCTTATCTTCCTATTCATTTTGGCTTGTTTTCCCAATATAATTAGAATTTAATTACTTGTAATATCCTCCTATATGTATATAAAAGTTTCTGTTCTGTGACAGTTTCATATTTATTAAGAATAAATCTGGTTAGAGTAGGGTTGACAAATTCAGCAAATAAAAATACAAGATGCTCATTTAAATCTGAGTTTCAGATAAAAAATAGTGTTTTAGTAGATGTATATCCTAAATATTGCATGGGACATACTTATACGAAAATATTATTTGTCGTCTATCTGAAAGCCAAGTTTAACTGGATGTCCTGTAGTTTATTTAGGAAACTTAAATTAGGGTGTTTTAACAATCTGCATCTATAATTCAATAAAAGGGTCAACTTCATGACCAAGATTCACCAGAAATGTTTTCCTACAGGTGGTCTCTTAGCCTGCAGTTGTTTTTCTGGAAGGGTGAGCGTGGGAAGGCAGGTTGGTTATAAAGATCTGTTTTGAGCCTCTCTCACTTTTTCTTGATCAGTCTGATGAATAATGGCATTTTTGACTTCTGCTTAAACAGCACCACAGCCCAGTTGCCAGACCTTTTCTTAGTAATCATTCAAGAGTTGTGGCAGCTCTCAGAGATACTGGTGGTCTTTAAAAAAAAAAAAAAAAAAAAAAGCTTTCTTCTCTAATCTGGTTTACAGGTCTTAAAAGTGAAGCGCAATTTTGAGTACAAGGAAATGGACCAGTTGGATTGAATGCATTGGGCTTATTTAAACATTTACATCCAAAATTAAGGAACCTCCTAATTAAAAAAAAAAAAAAAAATTAGGATAAAAAGCTAAAGGACACAAAGGAAGAAATCATGTGAGTTGCATTGCAAATATTTGCCGAAAACCTAACATCCTGTCGTAGCCTGCCTTAGTGCTCACCCCTTTAACAGGCCACTGTTGTCAAAACCCATGTAAGAGCCAGGCTCCTCCCTTAAAATCTCACCCTCTTCACTGCCTTCCAGACACCATCCTCCCTATCTGATGTGCTGGCCACTTCTACTCACACTGTTCTAATCTCCTGTCTATTACTCGATTTCATAAAAAGTTATTAAAGCAATAGGCAAGATGAATGGTTCATATTATCAAGTTGTTTGTAGTCTGGCAGTTTGGGCTGGTTATAAAAAAAAGGGAAATTTATAATAGGAGAAATGCACTGGACTTCAAAAGTTGAGACATGTCTGTTGGAGACATCGGCAAAGGCCCAATGAGAATGGGCTTGGCAGTCAGAAACACAGAGGTCTGAATCAAAGCTTTACCTGCTAGTGCTCAGTGACCTTGGACATATTACTGAACCTCTCTGAACCTCATTTGCAATCATCTATCTTAGATGATTGCTGTTGAGTTTAAAATGAAAGATCATAGGGAAAATGTTTTATACAATGTGAGATACCTAATCCTTAAGATATACTAAGTATTAATAATTAAATAATACTAAGATACTTAAGCATTTAAGCAAAGGCAGCAATTACAGAGTAAAATAGTGAAGTTGTTGCAAACATGTTGTTCGAACTAGACTGTGATGATCTGAATCCCATATACTCCGTTTACTAGCTACGCAAACAGGCAAATCACTGAGCCGATCTGTGCTTCATTTCCTCATCTATATTATGGGAATAATAATAGTATCTATCTCGAAATTGATTAATTAATGTAAAGCCCTTCATATACAAATTTCATTTAAACCTCTACGAGTCTGAAAGCATTACAGTTTGTAAACACATGAGAAATGCTAACTACTTTGATTATCATCATCATCTTTGTCATTATTTGTTATTACAATTTCAGGAGGTAGTATTTCAGGCAAATTGTAATGGGCTGGTAGTACTGAAACAAAAGCATTAAGAAGACATTCCCAGCTAAGGGACAGCAGGAATAAGAGCAGGAAAGAACAGTCAGAAAATGAAGTAGGTAAGAAAGCTAAAAATGGTAGATGAAGGTTTGATTGCAGAAGAGCTTGATGCAAGATTGAAGTGTCTCTAAACACTTCATCACCCAACCAGCAGTCTTTCAAGGTTTCTGTTTCAAGGAACAGAGGAGTAATGTGATCACTGTTGCATTGTATTAACCGGCCGCACTGGTTTGGGGTAAATTAGGAGACAACAGAGGCAGGAAGTTTAGTTAGGGGGCTCTGCACTGTTTCAGCAAGAAGTCAGGAGAGGGACCTCCCTGGTGGCGCAGTGGTTAAGAATTCGCCTGCCAGTGCCGGGGGCACGGGTTCAATCCCTGGTCCAGGAAGATCCCACATGCCGCGGAGCAACTAAGCCCATGCATAACAACTACTGAGCCTGCGCTCTAGAGCCCGTGAGCCATAACTGGTGAAGCCCGCGCGCCTAGAGCCCCTGCTCCGCAACAAGAGAAGTCACCAGGATGAGAACCTTGCGCACTGCAATGAAGAGTAGCCCCCGCTCACGGCAACTAGAGAAAGCCTGTGCGCAGCAACGAAGACTCAACGTAGCCAAAAATTTAAAAATAAATAAAATAAATTAAGGAAAAAAAAAAAAGTCAGGAGAGCCTGAACCTGGCATTCCAAATAAGAAACGAAGGGATGGGATCCCAAGATTGTAGAACTAGAACCTACAGGATTTGACAACTGTTTAGAGAAGGAGGCTATGGAAATAAAGGCAGAGAAAAAACTGCCTGAGAAGCAGATCAGATGCAGATCAGTTACGAGCAACAGGTAATTGGGAGCTGAGACCACAGATCATTCTTCAAGCAAAGGAAAGGCTGTGCTGGGTTTAGACAGAGTTAACATCTAGGAATTTACTAGGAGGAGACAGGCAGCCCGATGGGAATGGGGAACAAACTGCCACAGACAGTCAACGGGAAGGAACAACCAAGAGCTGATGGCAGCCAGGGACACATGGAACAGCGATTCACCAAAAGCTGCTTTGGAAAAGAGTACATCCGCCAAAAGGGGCGGGGATGGGATAAAGCAGTATCAATCTATGCCAGTCGTCCTCCTGGAGGAGAGGCTGACCCCTTGGGACTGAGCTTGGAGCTCTTCTCTAGCCTCAGTACTCAGAGTAAATCTCATTAGAGGTCTTGTCAGACAGTAGTGAAATTGTCTGACTATCCACTGTGTATACACTGGTCTGATGGCAAAGGCTAATTGTGCCTATATTCTCCATAAATGTTTGGAGAATGAATGAATGAACAAGTTTCTGGCCCTTAGAACCTCAGTTCTCCATGTCACCTTTGCATCATAAGGTTCTTTCCAACATCACAAACTAGCTCCCATGCACAAGTCTCTATGACTCATCCTGCCCCAAGGAGAGCCCAGATTACCTCGTTATTTGTCAAATTGTTTTACTTGCATTCAAGCAATCTAATGGAATGCGTAAGTGGTTTTCAAAATATGTTCCTAAAAGTCTTTGAAGTTCCATGAAACACGCTATCCTACCCCACCCCACCTCCACAGTCCAGGGACCATCCAGAATCATACCAGTTGGGAGGAGGAAGAGGAACAGCAGCCATATTTAAACTGGTTGTATACATAGGACATCATTGTAAGATTGTGGTTTTAAAAAAGGATTCTGAGATTTTTTTGTTTTTTGAGTTTCAATACCGTATCCATCCTTTACACTGTAAGTTTCATATAAAGTAAGTCCCTTAGTTTGTTTAAATTATAGTCCAAATTTCTTGAATTGCAACATAAGGTTCCAAACCCTTCCACCTCCTCTCCCCTGAGAGAAGAAAATTAACGACATATTATAAATAAAATACAGTCAAAAGCATTGTATACCAAAGTGAACAGAAGTAAGGCAATGGGCATGTCCCCTTTCTCTGAGAGTGGTTTATTTTCTGCAGCATTTTCTGTTTTCCAATCATGGACCTGAAGAGTTATCCTCTAGGAAGCCAAGTAATACATTAACACAGGTTGCTCCTGTGAAATGCAAAGCTTTAGCTCAGCTTCACACTAAGAGTCTGTTTTAATGGGCTTGGGACGGCAGCTAGTCAAGCCCTGGTGTGCAGGAGCTGGCTCCTGAGAGCCAATCTGTGCTCATCTCTCCCCAGCTCTGCATTCAGTAATAGCAAGTTGGTAGCCTGAAATCGGCCATGCTGGGAGTATTTACATTGCAGAAATCTTCAAATGCTACAAATCAGGGCTTTTTTTCTGCTCAGATATCCAGCTTATCAGCACACCATAAAAAAACCTTTTTTTTAAGTTCCCTACAAGAAATGAGCGCACAGATACCATTGAGAACTACTGCGAAGAAAGGAATATACTCAATGAATTACTTTTTAGGAATCTGATATGTCTGCAATTACATGTTAGCAGCCTCAAGCCCCTGGTGCCGCTAACATATAATATTTTATACACTCAGTGAGCTTCAAAAATCTATATGTAAACTGTATTCTTAATTGACTCAAGTTTTTAATGTTAAAAGAGGGTTTGCTAATTTTTGAATTAAACGCATAATCATAGATTTTGGAATCATAGAGTTTGAGTGCTAAAGGGAACTTAAGGAGTAATTTAGTCCAACTGTTCCAGAATTTTTAAAAACACTGAGCCTCACAAAACACTAAAACTATAGAAACTGAGACTCATATCCACTAACCTATGTAAAGGCAGTGCCGGGATTATGATGTCTGTTTGCTACCTCACCACCTGAATTTCCACATGGGTTTAAGTGGTGGGTTTGCTTAAAACAAGAAAAGAGAGAAAGAAACAGAGTTCCATTATGCCGTCTCAGTTCTAGTCCCGAGGGGCCTGTTGGAGTGGTAATAAGGTCTGTGACACTAGAAAAAATTCGTACTTTCAAATGAAAATGTCAACACATGGCCTGAGTGAAATAATTAAATACTGTACATATTTCCGCACCTCATCTTCTGAGTACAGCAAATACTTGTACTGAAATCGTCTCTCATGGAAAGAACGCTTCCCTTCTCACAGGATGTTGAACAATGACCACAGATTAGGAAACTGCTATCACAGTTCCCTAAGCATGTAATCTTGTGCACTGATGGACCAATAATACATTACTGGTTGGTCTTTCTAACCATAATAAAGAGAAGATATAAACACCGTACCCATGCAAGAAGTAAGAGATTTCTTTTTACTGTTCCACAGTATCCTAACATCCCCACGATGATCAGGAAACAGCAAACAGCAATCATGACCGGATGAACCACAGGAAAATAAGTCAAGATGACAGCCTCCTCTACCCTGAAAGAAGAACGATAATGTCATATTATAAATAAAATATAACCAAAATGCCCCCAAGACATAGTACAAGACACAACTGACTTGTGTTAATAATCCTTTAAATCATCACGCCTCAAAGCTGATGACTGGATTTCTATCTTCAAAATCACTGAACAATCACCAATTTTCTTGCTTGTTTTATTTTTTTGTCTTGTTTGGTTTAGTTTTTTATACAAGTGGTAGCCTTCCTACCTCAGCTCATTTAAAATATAAGATAGGGGTCGTCAGTAAAAAGTCGATCTAATATTAGCTCTGAAGCCTTAACCTGAGGAAACCACATGAGACTTTTCACTAGTTCCTTTTTTGTTTATAAATTTATTTATTTATTTACTTATTTATTTTTGGCTGCATTGGGTCTTTGTTGTTGCGCACGGGCTTTCTCTAGTTGCGGCGAGCAGGGACTACTCTTCGTTGCGGTGCACGGGCTTCTCATTTTGGTGGCTTCTCTTGTTGCGGAGCATGGGCTCTAGGCGTGAGGGCTTCAGTAGTTGCGGCACACAGGCTTAGCTGCTCTGTGGCATGTGGGATCTTCCTGCACCAGGGCTCGAACCCGTGCCCCTGCCCTGGCAGGCGGATTCTTAACCACCGCGCCACCAGGGAAACCCTTTTCACCATTTCTTAACGGAGAAGACTCTCCCTACTCTTCTCTGGTCTGGGACTCCATATGCAGTGCGCACTTTCTCCCCAACAAATGACCTTTCCCAAAGATGCGAAACACTGCTATGGAAGGGAAATTGGTCTGAATTAAAAGGAAGGGAGGAAGATGCTTTCTGCTAAGACTATGAAAAAATTATTAACTAGAGCCATAACAGTAAGAGTAATAATTAAGATAACAAAAAACGACTGTTACAAAGTGCTTACTAAGCTCCATCGTGTTAAGGACTTTATAGAAATGTATCTCAGTTAATCCTTAGGAAAATTCAGAGTGGTATATAATACAATCCCCATTCAGAGATGAAGAAACTGAGGCTCAGAGAAGTTAAGTAATTTGCCCCTTGAGATGTTAGTGGGTCAATCCTTGAAACTGGGTAAGAAAATGACATTTGGGGTTTGGTTTTCATTAGCTCAGGAATATGAGGGCAAGAAGAAGTTGGCGATCATTTTCTTAAGGAAAAGTAGCTGTGTCGTCCTTTATACACAAATATGACACGGCTGGCACACTGTCAGAAGGACAGGCGAGCAGTATTACCGTAACCAGAAGTGTCCTCTAGAACCAGTGGCACACCTTAATGAGAATGCTGGAAAGTGCAAGTGTTGCCATGGGCAGGAAAAACTTTCCAAATGATCGTGGATGAGCACTACCATCTAAACAGCCTAGGGCAGAGTTACTTAGAAACTAGTGTCTGAGGAAACCCTGATGAAAGAAATCAATCATTAATTATAAAGCCTACCTTGTTTCTGCAGTTAAAGTCAGAACATTATTTAGGTAGTCCCTCATCCAAGCGGAAACTGCCAACACGCTGATGGACATCAACTGGGGGGAAAAAAAATACAAACTGGTGACGAAGGATTTATGCACCATGCTCTGCAGGACTCACAATAAAAAATTAAGAATTGTATTTACATAATCATTACGTTTTTTCCTAATTACCATTTACCACCTGTTGAAATTTACTATTACTATAAATATCTGCCATTCTGTTTTGTAATCATGTCATAGCTACTAAATAGAATGTCACTAAACAGTATACAGATAGCGGAATTATTAGATACAGTAGTTCAGGACAGGAATTGTACAGAACAACTAAATTATCCAATGTACAACATGAGCCTAAAACACGTCATATGTAAAAGCAAGGGAGCAATCAAATACTACTGACGCTGTCCAAAACGTCACAGGAGCTAACTTCAAAGGACTTCCATTGGCTAAAGTTAAACAATTTGAGAATGAAAATAATAGTCATAATAATAATAATAAATGCAACGGTTTAAAACATCCAATATGCTAAAATCTATGAATTCACAATAATAGTTAAACAAAACTCATTAACCAGCTTTGGAGGATGTTGGATATTCAATTCATTATTCAGAAAACTGATAAGAATCCAATATTTATCCAATCTTTCTTATACGAACTAAAGAAAAGAACCAAAGACTTAATGAAAGTTTTTAATGGAAGAATGTCTGCTAATAAGTACAGAAAGCATGACAGAATGTCACTATTTGCTAATCTTTTCTGAAATAATGGCTCTCTTGGCAAAGATACTCAACGACTGCCAAAATTATCAAGTCAGTGGCTCTCAGTCCTGTCTGTACATCAGAATCAACCAGGACTCTTAAAAAAATTACTGAGCCCAGATCCACCCTGAACCAATTTTTGGAAGTGGGGCCTGGGCATCAAAAGTGGGTAAAGGCTCCACAGGTATTCTAATGGGTAGTAAGGGCTGAGAACTACCGCATTAAGTGAAAGGCTGATGGGGACTTTTAGAATGGAGAGATCAGGTTGACGTAAAACACCAGATGCCCTGATCAATCTTAGTATCATAAAAAGAGGCAACCGGATATAATAATGTCCCCAATATGATGCAATCAGAAGTACTCAGAGATAACTTTGAGGTTAATTTAACCAAAAAGTCAAACCTGAATCTAATCAAGCCTCCAGCTCTATCAGTTTATAGGAAATACAAGGAACAGATTTAAACTTGTTAAATGTCACCATCAGGATGCAATCAACAAAATCAAGAATATAAGAAATTTTACAGAACAAATGATCTGGTTTCTTCAATTTAAAAAGCTGGCAGGTGGAACAAAAAGAAGGAAGGAGAAACTGTTATAAATTAAAAGAGATTTAAGAGATTGTCCAAGGCAATGTCAGGACCTTGGTTTGGATCCTGATTTAAATGAACCAACCACAAAGAGCCATTTATGAGAAGACTGGTGATATTGGATATTTGAAAATATTTGAAAATATTTACAATAGCCAGGTCATGGAAGTAGCCTAAATGCCCATTGACAGACAAATGGATAAAGAAGATGTGGTACATATATACAATGGAATATTACTCAGCCATAAAAAGGAACAAAGTTGGGTCATTTGTAGAGACGTGGATGGACCTAGAGACTGTCATACAGAGTGAAGTAAGTCAGAAAGAGGAAAACAAATATCGTATATTAACGCATATACGTGGAATCTAGAAAAATGGTACAGATGAACTGGTCTGCAAGGCAGAAATAGAGACACAGATGTTGAGAACAAACATATGGACACCAAGGGGGAAAGCGGGGGGGAGGGGGTGGTGGAATGAATTGGGAGATTGGGATTGACATATATACACTAATATGTGTAAAATAGATAACTAATAAGAACTTTCTGTATAAAAAAATAAATAAAATAAAAAATATTGACATCATAAAATAAATTATTGTTTATTATTTTAGATATGACAATAGTTATTACTTTTTTTTAAGAATCCTTACCTTTTACAGATACATGCTGAATGGTTTAATAAACAATCACGATGCATGGGGGTTAAGTGAGAAGTGGAGGCTGTGTTGGTAACTGGGGATTAATTATACTGTGCTTTCTACTTCTGTATGTTTTTAATTGTCCATAACTTAAAAAAAAAAAATTTTTTTTTAAACAGCAACTATCTAGAACACATTCAAAATGAGTCTTCCTGGGAGGCTTTTCTAAAAGCAGAAGGTTAACCCTAAGTTCTGAAGGTCTTTCCTATTTTGATGGAAATTTTTCTCAAATGTGCCTTATACTTATCTTCTTAAGTGCAGTATAATGAATTTCAGCTTAATTTGATTTTTAAGAATTTCTGGCATCTTAATGAGCATTGATTACCATTATGTTACAGGTTTTCTGTAAATGCTGAAATAATGAACATACAGGATAGGAATAAGTCTTTATTGACTCAAGGAGTGGCTGTAAACATGCTTTCTGGATAAGGGCTCCTAGGTCAGCAGAACATGTGGAGCTCTGTGACCTCTTGTACAGGGAAGCATGGCCACCTGCCTGGAAAAGCAGCTAGTGAATTCACATATCCTTCATCCAGTTGCAAATACAGTAGATCCCCCCCTTATCCGAGGGGGATATTTTCCAAGAACCCCACTGGATGCCTGAAACCTTAGAGAGTACCAAACCCTATACATACTAATGTTTTTTTCTATAATAATGGGCGGGTAGCATCTACACCTTGGATACAGTGGACAAAGGGATGATTCACATCCTGGGCCCGACAGTGGGAGATTTCATCACGCTTCTCAGAACTGCACACAATATAAAACTTACAAATTGTTGATTTCTGGAATTTTCCATTTTATATTTTTGGAACGCTGTTGACCGTGGGTAACTGAAACTACAGAAAGTGAAACCGAGGATAAGGGGAACTACTGTATTTACTCAGCACCAGCCATCTGCCTTGTACTGTCTGTGCTAGAGTCACAGACCCAACAATGCACAAAAGAAGCAAGATCTCAGCCTTTGTGGAGCTTCTTACCGAACACAAGGAAAAAATATGCAAACCAGATAATGACAGACTGTAAAAAGTGACATGAAGCACGGAAAAGTGAAGTAACCTGTTCAAGGTCTTGCAGATTCTAAATGGCAGAGCTGGATTCAAATCCAGGCCTTCATCTTTGAAGCTTCAGGGTTAGTCACTAACTGCCTTCCAAGTTTAGAAATGAGCATTATATTCCCCAAACAGCGAGGAGATGCACCTGCACCGTATGCAGGGTTCCTTAAAACAAGGGAGGGGTGGGATTGTAGGGGGAGGTCCTCTGTAGGGGTCAGGCTCAGTCTGAATGTCTGAACTACTTTCTTTGCTGAACGAGGGCTCAGGGCTCAATGGCTTAAAACAGGTTAAGAACCCTGGGATCACAGTTCAGAGGAGAATTAGGCCACTTATTACTATCCTCATTCCTGTTGGGAATGAAGAACAGATTGTAAACCTCATAAAAGTTACCCAGTGGATCAGCCACAGTGTATTAAACATGTTTCTAGCTTCTGTAAACTTGATGCTTTAACATCTGTTCTACATGCTTATGCTGGACACATCTTGGTCTGGACAAACTGATAATATGCCTGAGTCACCTTGCCTTGGCCACCTTCCACCCGCCCTTGTGAGAAGTCCTTCTTCAGGGCCCACAGTTTTCATTTTCAAATACAAACCAACCAATCCGGAGCCCACACTTCCAACCACCCCTTTACTGAGCTCTCTCATTCCAGGCCACTCTACACCTGCCCAAATCACCGCAAGGTCCAGATGCCAGACAACTAGGAACAGAGGCTGCTGAAATTCTTCAAACTAGCCAAAACCTACTTATCCTGCCTTGCCAGTTCCTCCTTGAAGAAGCCCCAATGAAAGCACTTGCTCAGTCTCCCTCTCTCCCTGCCTCGCGATGGACCCCACCATGAGGAGACCTGTACTCTATCTCTTGGGATCTGTGAGTGTAACAGACTATCTTTTCAATGGCAGTTGTCTCCTGATCTGTTGATCTTACCAAACCTCAATAATCACAGTACCTATTACAACACACAGGGCTAGCAGGGGACCATGGGTTGCTTGATTAAATCTGAGGCTAAATGGTCTCCCTCTACTTGGCTATATGTGGGTCTTCAAATACCTTATATGTTTCAGGGGAACAGGAAAGTCTACTAATGTGCTATTTTATTTAATTACCTTAATTCTTTTGCAGTTATAAATAAGTCTCCCCTCTCTTTATCATTCTTCAAAATAATAACTGATCTTGATTTCTCCATCCTTTAATTTCTCACAGGCTGTTTAGCCAGTTTTCAATATCATAGCTCTAAGACAGCTATCAACAAATTATCAGATTCTTCATTTTGCATAATATAGTATCAGTGGTTGTCATTATATACACAGTACTTCCATTCATAATAAAAATGCCATTTTTTAAAACGGCATATTCCAAAACATTTCTAGTACTGTAGAGCAGTTAAGAGCATGGGTTCTGAAGCTATTCTTTCTTTCAAAAAATATGTATTGATCAGCTGCTCTTTGTCAGGTACTGCGCAATGTGCTAGAGATACATACTGATCGGCAATAACAGGCACCAGCTCAAGTCTATGATGAAATTTACTAAGTGAAGAGATCACATGTTAGTCAAGTGTTAGTCAACTCATCAGAGACACAAATGTGTAACTGCAAAGTGTAATAAGTACTGGGAAGGAATAATACAAGTTGCTGTAAGAACTTCTTTTGGGGGACTTCCCTGGTGGTCCAGTGGCTAAGACTCCATGCTCCCAATGCGGGAGGCCCAGGTTCTATCCCTGGTCAGGGAACTAGATCCCTCATGATGCAACTAAAAGATCCCGCATGCCACAACGAAGATCTCACACATGCAATGAAGATCCCGAGTGCTGCAACTAAGACCCAGCTCGGCCAAATAAATAAATTAATTAAAATAAATAAATAAATATTTTTAAAAAATCCTTTTGGGGTGACTGACCTATTCCATGGGGTCAAGGGGACTTCTCCAGACAGCTAAGATCTGAAAGATAATTATCAAGTTCATTAGGGAAAGGGAGGTTGAAAAGAACATTCCAGTCAGAAAGAACAGCAAAGGTCCCAGGGTGGAAGGCAGCATGATATGTGCAAGGAAGGGAAACCGGCAGGGGGCAAGAATGGAAAGCCAGGCAGGGGCCAGAACACACGGTCTTAGAGATCATTGTAAGGCATACGGTCTTGACCACAATGACCATAAGAAGCCATTGAATCAAAAAGCCTTGGTTTGAATTTGAATTCCAGCTCTGCTCCTTTTCATCTATATGACTTCGGGTGTGTCATTTAATCTTTCCTAAGCTTCAGTTTCCTCCCACATAAAATGTTATAATAGCAAGTCCAACTTCATAGAGGATTCACAGGATGAAAAAAGAGTAGGATTCTTACACATATTCCCTATTACTATCTTATACATATTACCTCTTCTTTTGACCTCAGGCCTTTCTCTTAATCTTTCTCAGTTTAGGAGACAACTCTTAAATCAGTTCATAAATGTAATCTTCGGATATTTGAAGGTCTAACAAATGGACGGGAAAGGCCGCTCTGGATAGAACTATCTATTGGACTTCCATAGCCATTCTTATTTTTGACATCTCTAAAACTGAACTCATTTTCATTCTTCTCGAAACCTGTGTGTCCCTCCCACTGGTTTTCCTGTCTCGGTAAATGGTATAATCAATGCTTCAGTCACATCCACTGGCACCTTGGCAAGCAGCCTGAACCTCTCCCTCTTCCTCAGTCCTACATCTAATTGCTTTCAAGTCCAACGGATTGTTCCTGAAACACACCTGATAAATTCCTCCCCCTTTCCTGCCACACTGGCTACTTCAAGCCCTCAGTTTCTTGCCAGGCAATTATAATCACCTTATAATAGAACTCTCCAGCTCACAGATTCCACCTCAAATTCACCCTTCAGTTAGCTTTATAAAACACAGATCAAGCTCTTCTGCTTATAAAGCTCTAATAGCTGCCCCTTGTGGCTCCTCCCCATCTCTCACTTCCACTTCCCCCAACTCTCTCTTAGAGAATAAGTTTAAACTCTACAGCAGGACACACAGGCCCTCTTCAGTCACCCTTTGACCTATCTCTTCAACTTATTTCCTGCCAACTCCTTCCCACACACATTCTGTCCTTGGATGACAAAAGTTCTGCTTGTGCTTCTCTGATATGCACCACGCAGACCTCCCAAACCTATGTCTTTGCCCATGCAGTTCCCTCTGCCTGGAATGCAATCCTGCCCCAGCCTTTCCATATCATGAGCAGAGCAACCTTATCCTTAAAGACCAGCTCAAACATCAGCTAGAATGTAAAGTTTTCCTCCCAGCTCCCTCCTTACCCAGAGTCAACGCTCTTGTCTAGACTTCACAGAGCAGTTATCTACCGTCTCCTATTTTTACCCACCCATCTCACTCCACTAGAGGACACAGACCACTGCCTCTAGCCCCATCTCACAGTAGAGTACCAGACCCAGTAGTAAGACCTGATACATATTAGATGAATGAGTGAGAAAATAATTAAAGAAAGATGATTTCAACTTGCCAGATAAGCTAACTATTGGAGAACTTTAGCAAAATTAGGAGATGCTTTAAGTGGAACTGAGCTTTCTATCACTGGAAGTTTTCCAGTAGAGAGATGCTTGCTGAATTACATGATGAAAAATTTATATATCAGGTCAGAAGCTGGCTTAAGTGTTCTCAAAAGTCCTTTAAACTACAAATGTTGCAGTCTACTTAGCCCTGCTGTTTTTTTCACTGTAGTCCCCGAAGCATTGTAGCTGTGCATAGAACATCAGTAGAAATAAATAATATCAACACAAAGCTTTATCTCACAGTAAACAAGCAATTCTGAAAATACACTGCTTTTTATTATGACCTTATTTCCAGCCGCATTAAATGGCTGAGAACAGTTCAATTCTCAAAGAGTGATTTTACTTACTGTTGAGAAAATAATAACAGTAACAACAAATACAGTGCATGCTATAGCAAGAAACTAAGCTAAAATGAGACAAGGTCACTTCAGTAACTAATCCTGATGTTATTAAATCTAGAAGGACAAATTATGCAACCAATTCAGGACTCCTTACTAATAATGGTATTGTCTACTAACTTTCCAAATTAAAATAAAATAATTCTTCAACTGTCATTCATGATGATTAAATTATTAGAACATTGTAGTTATCACATGTAACTAGGTTTATAGCTCCTTACATCTTCTCCAATATTGCAAAATATTATCTGTAGCTCAAGGAAATATTTAGAAAATAACACAAAGATTACTTTAGAGAAATATATTTAATATACTACTTGGCAGGACCTCTGCCACCTTCTGTCTTGCAAAAACATTTAGAAAATGCTAGCTCTCAACAAATATTTATAAAAATGAAATTTGCTGTGTTGCAGATATATTCTGGTTTTGCTTGAATTTAATCATATAAAAAAATAACAAGAATCAAGTCATTTCCTATATCAGAATTTATTATGAAATGTATACCTATAGTCTCCAGGAAGTAAGGTTGCAGTCAAAAAATAGACATTTACCTCCTTCAACTGTCTGGCATATATAATATATAGTCTTATATAAGGTGACAGTAACACTAATCATTTCTGCTCAAGGCTGACAGAATTGGCTGATGTCTAAAGCCAGCCGCCTAAACTTTTCTTTTTATGTCAAATCTGTTAGCAAAGAGCAGAATGTGGAAGAGAGACCAGGAACGTAGTTACATTTCTGTCTCTACAGAGAACTTGGACGAGTAATTCAAACTTTTAGAAACTCTTTTCGCTCATGATGAAAATGCAAAAATTGAACTAGATGCTTTTAAAATTCCCTTTTTTTCTTAAAAACAAAAGGATTCCAATTGTTATTTATTAAAATGTAAAGGTAAGTCAATTTTTGATAATTTGGAGGCTGGCAGCCCAAGGCAAGTACTTCCCAGGAACATGTCTGTCTCAGTTCCCAAGCCTGCTCCCATCCACCTTTTAATCAGTTCATGCCTCAACCAGCTTCCCTTCTGGGGGGCTGGGGGTGGGGGGAGCTGGGAGCAGCAGAAAAAAGCAAACAGATCAAACTATTTGCCTGAAAGCACGGGCACTGCAAATGATGGCTGAAACAAGTTCCGAAGATTCCTCGTGGGTATCATTTAAGCATGAACATCTACTAATTAGGGATGAATAAATCAATAGCAACTTGGAGCTGTGCTGACTAATAGTTTTTATAGATCATGTTGCCCTGCAAACAGGGTGACCATACATCCTGCTCTGACCAGGATGGTTCCACTTTAAGCCTCTGTTGTCCTGTCATCATTATTCATAGAGACAACCCCTTATAACTTCAGTCTCAAAATGGTCCTGATTTCCACAATAAATGATCTGGTCACCCTATAGGCAATGCAGGCAGAAGAAGGGTGCAAGGCTTCATTCTACACCATAGTTTCTGTGCAGCCCAATGGCCCAGCCTGTGACTGTTCTGAGTGGGGGCGATGCCTGAGGGGGCCTGTGAGTGCAGTTGGCAGCAGGGCTGGGCCCCAAGGAAGCATCCACACCCTTCTTCTCCTCGAAATGCTTCCTTAAGAAGCATGCAGTGGCCTGTCTTTGCTCAGCTGAGCCAACTGCATAAAAAAAAAGTGTATTAGCTTCGCCCCTGAGACTAAAGCTTCTTTAATGTTTATTTTTAAAAAGCACTAACATTTCTCGGAGGGCTCTCCTTTATTCCTTAGGAAGAGTTAAAGTAAACTGGAATGCCTTTCATAGTACAAAGTTGGGGGTGGGGAGAGCATCAATTTAAAAAGTAGTATTTTAACATGACTATATAAATGCTGTGTGAATGCAAATACCCACTTGCCAAGAATCTCTTTAGGGTCTGCATGGGTCAGACACCTAAGGTTCACTACAGAAAACCGGAGAAAAAGAAACAGAACATTGAGTCTTCTGTTTTCTTCATCTAGCTTGCATATATCCCAAAAGTGTGAACCAGATTTCCTGTCTGCTTTTTAGGCTTTCTTTTATAAGCTTCTTTTCATATTTTGTCGAGGGTAGTTCCTCTCTCTTGCTACTCTTTGGTAATGGTAAGTGAAAGACAATGGCTCTTATCTGCTGGTGAGAAAAGAGAGTTTAAAACTACAGGTGGGATATTATACTTTTAGAAAATAATAAACAAACGTGATGAATGTTAAGTGCTCACCAATTTCAGGAATTTCCAAAAAGAACCATATGTATCCATTTTTCCAACAGCAGAAAATTATCATCTAAGAATGGCAAACACTCACATCATAAAGCCACAGAAGTTGTCTTTAAAATGGAGGAAAGCTTTCATTTATGAAATACTATGGCATTTAAAAAGTAAAAGTGTGATACATTTGATAACCTATTTCCTTGCTCTATCGTGGCCAGAATGTGAATCATGGTCTCCAAAGGGCTCTCAGGGCAGTTTACTCACGTACACTGTGTCTCATGTGCCTTTTCCCATTACAGATCCATAAAACTCATGACAAACCTCGAAGGTCCAGTATCTGTCTGCCAGCCCCAGTAGAGCTGAACCGGGATCATGCTTCTTTACAAGTGAAAGAGCCACCTCAACAGGTGGCAAATCAAGGTGACCGGATCCACAGCAATGAAAGAATGCAGTGCATCTGTGATCTTGAATATTCTGTGGATTGTTTCCTCTTAGACAGGTCTATACCTCCCACTTAAAAAAATTAAATATGCAAGATACACGTTTTTACTGAAAAAAAAAAAAATTCACTGTTTGATATTCAACTCCCAGAACAGAAAAACAAAATTGTATAGGTCCTCAGTGTTTTTCCAAATAAGATTTATTTTTCTTTCCCTAAAAGCTTTGTTGGGTAGAGAATGGGAGAGGGTACCAGTATAGTAGAAATAGATAAGAAAAAGTCTATTTCAGATGCTAGGAGAAGAGTAAAACGATACAGCTTTTGATCCTGGAGGTAATGAGGGCAGGTATCTCAATCCCGCAAAACTAGAGGCCGGTACAATCGCCCTCTCCATACTCAGGATGAGCTCAGGTTCACGCCACACTGGTTTGTTCTCCTTCTAATTCCAATGAGAACTAAAAGCCAGAACTAAAGCCTTGCTCCTCCAGATGGGGCACTCAGACCAGCAGCAACAGTGTCACAGAGGGGCTTCGGAGAAATGCAGACTCTCAGGCCCAGCCCCAGACATACTGAATCAGAATTTGCATTTTAACAAGATGCCCAAGTGATCTGTATGCACGTGGAGGTTTGAGAAGCACTGCTCTAGGGGACTTGGAATGAGCAGGTGCACAGCTAATCCCTTCCTACTGAAGATGTTTATTTCTCTGCTGCAAATAAATTCATCACCTTTTCCAATAGTACAACTCTGCCGCACTTAGAGAAAAAAAAACTGGACTTTGAATCCCTGTTCTGCTACTTACTAGCAAGTTAATGAGCTTCACTGAGTAACTTCTCTTTACCACCACCCACCATTTTCCAGGGCTGTTATGAGAATTAGATGAGAGAGTAGTGTAAGGATGCCCAGGAATGTATGAGGCACAAGTAAGGAAACACAGGATCTGCAAACATTGCTTTAACATTGAAAGAATAACACCAATGTCCCCAAAGTTAGCATATACATTTCATACAATTCCAAAAGACTCCTGACAGATATTTTAATTGTATAAAATAATCTCAAAGAAAAAGAAACCTTAATCAAGACAAGAAAGGCAGGCGCTTTAAAAGAACAGAAGAATAAAAAAAAGATTATATAAAATTCTAGAGAAAAATTCTACCGAAAAAACATATAAAAATTTGTTTATGTAAAGTGATGCTCAAGCTGACTGATAGTGGGGGAGGTAAAGAATAAAGTAACAGTGAAATAACACTTTAAACCTTTCAGATTGGTAAAAATTTTAAAGTTTCATAACACCAATGAGATGGCAGCAACATTATATGTATATGATGTACATATAATGAGGTATATTTGTGCTTCTATTTCTAGGGGATAGATTCCCAGGACAGGATTACTGGGTCAAAGGAATGGAGAAGCGGTAGCAATAGTAGCAGTATTAATCACAACAATAACCGTTACTACTATTACTACTACAAGGATTCCTTTGACTCATCAATCCATCTCCTGGTAATCTACTTATTACAGTAAACTCTTAGTGAGCATCATTATTGTAATAGTAGTAACAACTGCGGGTACTACAGCTACTATTGCTACTGCTACGACATAGATAGCGCTTATTAAGTGCCACTGTTCAAGCACTTCACATATATAGACTCTAATCCCCCAAAAACTCTAAAAAACGCTAAGAAATAGGAACTACCATTCCTATTTTGCAGACTAGGAAACTGAGACACTAAATGTGCCAGGCAGACATAGTAAGAACTACAGAAATGTCAGCTATTTTGTTGTCATCATTACATATCCTCTGACATAGCAATCCCACTCCTGCGACTCTAACCAAATGAGCAAAACAACCTAACAAAAAATATCATGAATGTCTATATGAATGTACATGAATGGGTATACGGGGACAGGTATGAGTAAATACATCTTTGTATGAAATATAGAAAAATACAGAAGGATGCAGAGTAGGCAGTAAACTCGGATTATTTTGTTGGTGGGGAGATGATATTTGGAGAAGAGGAGGGCTGGAGAAAGCGGGAAGCAATTTTAATAAATCAGAACACACAGAAAGTGAGAATGTTGAAGTACAGGATAACAACAAAGAAATAACATTTTACATTCTTTGGGGACACAAAGAGCCCTGGAGGAGTTTAAGGAATAGGCATGTTTAAGCAAATGTCGTTACTCAGAAGAGTAATATTTTTGTTAAGTGATTTGGGTTCCCCTCCACACACACACACACACACACACACACACACACACACACACACACACACAATACAAATTATTGAGAAAATTTCCTAAACATTATTCTGTGTTGCACAAAAAAAGTCCTAGTAATTCCAAGGTTCGAACAAAGTAATCGTCCACGTAAAGGCACTGTCTAGGGGCGAGAAAGCTGAGGTCTGCTCCCGGCACTATCACCATTGGGCCATCTGAGCTTTGGCTTCCAGTCGCTAACCTACACTTAGTTTTCTCATTCCCAAAGTAAGGAAGTTCGACCAGATCATCTTAAATTCCCTTTTAGTTATAAAAATGTGATGATTCTGTAATTAAACACAATAAAGTAGAAAAGTGAAAAACTAATAAACAGAAGTGACAATTATCACACATTTTAAAGAAACAAAGTTCAAAATCTTAATACCTTATAGCTAAGCAGGTCATTTAATGACCTTAATCAAATTAAGTTTGTACATTTAAATTAAATGTACATTTAATTTGTACATTTTTAGAATTAAAAACTGCAATAAGATCAGTTAGGGATTTTATATTTCCAAGTGGTGAATATAACAGCTCAATGCTTTAAGTTTCATGTTGAGAAAAAAAGTTGCCAGTTTAGATATCTTTCAGATTACTTCCTGAACTGAGGCTTAATTTGTCACCTTAAAATGGAGCCATCTATAAGGAGTAGTTCAACCAAAATGTCATTCTCTAGAGACCACATGTCATAACCCTACAAAAAAAAAAGCTGGTAAATGCCAGCCAGTCAGCCAAATAAATAAATTACTCATTAAAAATTCTAACAGAACATTTTGAATATAAATTATTAATAGAACACAAATTTGGCAAAAAAAAAAAAAAATTAACTGCTTAAGCAGGACAGCTTCCTGAAGCAACATTCAACGTTTAAATTTTTACAGTTTCCATAAAAGTTTTGTAAATAACAATGTGATTATTAATAACACTTAATGAAAATTTATGCCTGGGTGCAATGCATAAAAAGTCACTAACTCCTAGGGCATAAAGATTTCCATGAGCTTGTTAAATTTTATGTATTTTATTTCCTTAAATGGTTATGGGATTTTCCAAAAGCATACACAAAATTCCTTAAAGCTTTGCCAACTTAGAAATAGTTACACGGAAACCACCTTTTCAGACTATATGGAATCTCCCAGAAAAATCTACTTAGTCTTTTGATAGGATATCTGGGTATGAATTCCTACAAAAACATAGTAAGACTTCTGCCCCCACCAGATTTTATAGTATGACGTAAGGAAACAATTTATGGCTTGCACAGTTATCTGAAATTCCTGAAAACAAGCAGTTCCCTAAGTAGTATGTCAAAATTTTCTTATCTACAAGCACAAGCACGTGCATTTATTTATATCCCCAGATTAACTTCAAGTCTAATTTTACTGCCACTAGTATCCAGCGGTGGATTTCTTTTTCCTAACTACAAATGGAACTTGAGCTAGATCAAAGGCATTTTAAGGTCAAAATTTACTTCTCTGAAAAATAGAGGGTGTGATCCCATGTAATTAATTAATGCTTAGCCATGCCCTTTGGCGCGTTATGTGGTGGCTCTAGGAAACCGAGTCCAGCCGTCCCCACCTGTTGGTGCAGTGGACTGCTTGACTTACCCAAAAGAGCAGATTGAGCGCGTAGAGCAGGCAGCGCAAACACTTCACAGAATCTTCTCTGGCCATTGTGAGCCCCGGGAGGGAGAAGCCCCATCCTTTCACCACATCCTACCCCCACGGGCAAAACAGCAGCGATCTGCAGAGGGCGGGGGATAACAGGGGACTTCTCACCACCGCGCTCCTCACCCCCAGCCCATCCCTCCTCTGCCAGCCCTCAGTTGGGTGCAGGTCTGGTCTAAAGCCTAGTTCATTCGAGACATCGCTTCATCGAAAATCATTTGTTAAAGTTATAATAGTAACCTAAACTCCCCAAAGTTCCAAACAGGCTTCAGATAACACCTGCTGGGAAGAGAAAAGATTGTCTCCCCGGATGAATGAAGGCGCGCAGCAAACTCGGGTTCTCAGGGGACACGCGGCGGTGTCCTCTGAATTCTGATGAGACGCTCTTTAAAACCTCCGTCAGTCCACGCCCCTCCTCGGGGAGAGCTCTGCTCGGAACTGTCCCGAAGGTTGGAAACCACACTCCCGCCCCCCCACCCCCACCCCCGGAGATGTCACAGACGCCGCCGGCGACACCGAAGGTGAGAGTGTCCCTCTCACTGGGACAGCTCCTGGGCCCCCCACCTCCGCACCCCCTTCGCCATCCTGCAGCTCGGGTGTGAACGCGGGGCACTGGAGGGGGCGCAGCGCTGAGCTGGGATTCCGCCCGGCGACTAGGGTTTCTCCGGGAGAACACGAGAAATGATGTTTGGGCCCCGGAATGATGGATTAGCCGGGGGCGGGGAGCGGGGAGGGGCGCACGGGAATTAGGGCCGGTGCAGCTGTGCAGACGCCGGGTTAGTCATTCACGTCCCCCCCCCCCCCGCCCCGGCCCCGGCCCCGGCCGCGACCCGGCTCTCCCAGCCGCCCGAGGAGCACAAAGCCGAGCGCGGTCAGCCGCCCCGCCACCCGGGCGCGCGCCCCCGGCAGGGCGCGCGGGGAAGCGCCGGCGGCGGGGAGCCCCGAAGCCAGCACTCTTAAGTAGTTTAGCACACAGCGCCGGGGGCAGCCGCCGCCGGAGGGCTGGCGGGACAGCGGGCAGGAAGGACGAGAGACGCGCGGCCACTCACCGTCGGCGCTGGGCTCCGCGCCCCGATCCCTCCGGGGGACAGGCGGGGACGCACTGCGGGGGCTCATCGGGGCAGCGACGCTCCTCCTGGAAAGCCGCAGGGCTGCATTGACTCAAACTGGAGAAGCTTCCTTCTCTTCCTCTCCCCCCGCCGCCGCCGTCGCCGCCTCCTGGGAAAAAGGGGGAAAAAAAAAAAAAAAAAGTCCTGGGCAGCAGTTGCTGGAAAGTCTCTGCTAAGCCACCTCCCAGCGCCGCTGTCCCTCCCAAGTCCTCGCCAAGTCCGGACGAGGCAGCGGCGGCAGCCAGGGCCAGCTGCACGAACTCTCAGCGCATGCTCGGGCCGCCGGCTGCCCGGGTTGGATCCTAGTGGGTGTTTCTGGTCCCCTCACGCGGCGTGAGCCCCCGAAGGGACGCCTCACCTCTGCAAGGGCCAGAGGGAGAAAAAAAACCTTGGGACTTTGGAAAAGTCCGCGCAGCAAGCCCCTTAAAAATGGTGGTGTCGGAGGAGGGGAGGCTGGGTTATAACCATAGGGAACAGGCTTTTATTATATGAAAATATTTGTGTTTGAGAAGGGGGGTGAAGGAGTGGCCCAACCCGATTCCTGCAATGAGAAACTAGTTTTCACAACCTTTCTAGAACCACCTCCTGCGATTTGTCACTAACATGGTGCCCTGTGCTCCTTCTTATTGCTTTGTTGCCCTCCCTGATTTAAAAAAAACAGTTCTTTCCCACTTCCATGGTGCACTAATAGCATTTACTTACACCCCAGGGTAGACATGTGGAGATCTGACGGCCAGAATAGGAAGAACATGTTTAACTCTTTCACAAGGAATGCAAAGTTTCAAAAATTTTCTCCCAATAGGATTGTTTGAGTTTTAACTGGGTAATTTATCTTGAATTGTGTATATGGTAATGGGTTTTGAATTTTTTTAACAAAAAATTCAGGAAGTATTAATAGTAGGAGACTATACTTCTAAAAGTACCTTCCCTTTTGAAAGTAAGAAATTTCAGACATAAAATATGGTCGAATTTTGATGTTTTATGCCTTGTGATAGTCCACATTTCTGATTACTTCTGTGTGCATTGTGTGGCAAATAAAACTTCACTAACAAATATGAATTACTTAAAATATAAACAACATCTTTGAGAAAACCTAATAATAGGAGTCCTCCTTAAATTTCCTTGGGCGGGGGGAATAAAATGGAGTCCTGTGTCCATCACCGCCTGTCTAGAGTCAGTTGCTACGAGATCAGGGTGACGAAGAAACACACACTCTCATTTGGAGAGAAGTAAAATTAAGACCTAAAGAGAACTTGAGTGTCCTGGGTCATGGGAGGAAAAGTCTTGGCAAGCAAGTCACTAAGCTGTGTGCAAGGCAGCAAGCTCCAAAGAGCACGAAAGCCATCAACTCCAAATACCAAGAAAAATGTCCAGTCATCCATCAAATGACACTACCTCTGGCAACAGAGTATCTTCTGGAGTCACAGAGAAGAGCAAAGAAACCCACTTTTATCCTCAGTTACTGCTCAAATTAGGGTGTATGCCAGTTACACGCAGAGGGCTGCTGAAACCACCCACCTGAATGCTGTTGGTGCCACGCACTCCTCTGAGTGACAGAAACATCCCCACATTGAGGGCAGTCTATGACTGCCATTAAAACCGACAGAAAGAGTGCAAATCATTCCCAGGTCTCTGAACAGAGATCCTCTTCTATTTCTAGAAAGCAGTGAAGTACCTTTTAATTCATAAACCTTGAAGGGCCCTAGAATAATAAAATTTTAGAGGAAGAGACTTTAGAAGTACATCTCCCACCGCCACCCCTGCCCGCTTTTAGTAAATGAGGAATATAGAGCCAAGAGAAGTTTTAAAAGTTGCTCATTTACACCTCTAGTTAAATCAGATTCCAAGCTAAAATCCAGACTCATACTCTCTAACTAGTTCAGTGATTCTCAAAATTGCTGTATATTAGAACCACTTAGGGAGTTTTGGACAAATCCTAATGCTCAGGCTATAACCCACACCAATTAAACTGGAATCTGCAGATGTGGCCTGGGCATTCAGATTTTTCAAAGTTTGCAAGGCAATTCTAATCTGCAGCAAAGTTTGAAAACCACTGCAACTAACACTTTACAGATGCCTTAAAACTAGCAAAGGAGTTTCTTCAGGTTTAGTTGGATCAAATCCCTCACCTGTGAATTGATACCTGGGATTGTTCCTACGTTAGAAGTTAAGAAGAAAACAGAGCTGCAGTTACTGTTCTAATATCCCTGAAGAATCGTATATCAAAGTCTGTGATCAACATCTCAGCAGGGGATACGTCACCACATTTGAGGCATTGCAGAACTGGGTAGTTTTAATAGCTTAAACCTGACCATACCTCCTTATAACTGGTACCACTCAACTCTAGTTCTTCTGCCTTTTGGAATCCACAGCATGAGCAATCCTTCTCCCATATGACAGCCCTTCAACTCCTTGAGGGCAGCTGCTAGTCTCCCACCTCTCCAAGTCTTCTCTTCTCATAGAAGCACAGTAAGACTTGACATCACAGCTGTCATTCTGTCGGCTCTACATTTTTCTCTGTGAGAATAATGTTTTTGTGCATAAAGGTAGGATAGAAAAATCCCAAAATGGGCATGACAGTTTGAATGTAGAATAATACATTAGGAAGGCGGAATGGTCTGTTCATTGCCCATGAAGTAGGAACCCAGTTCTCTGGCCATGTATACTTCACTCAGTACCTTTGAGTGTGTGGCCACATGCTGAAGATACTAAGAATAAGATGGGTCCCTGTCCTTCAAGAAAAGGCAAAACTCTTCTTTTCAGTTTAGAAAACAATAGCAGCTACTATTTACGAGCAATCTCATGTGTGTCACTCCTACAGTCAGGAGCAAAACTCAGCTAGCTAAGCAGTAATGTAATACAAGTTCTTCACAAGGCAGCTCATTTGTCTACATCTTACTGCACTCATTCTGCTCAAGTTGTGCAGAGGGAAGGAGCCGCATAGGTATTTGGTAGGATGACTGAATTTCTATTGCTTCTTGGTATAATACCCTTACAGTACACCTGCAACGGTTCTTCACAATCAATACAGGAAAGAGACCTAATATGTTTTGAGAAATATTGTGTGTCTGACATAATAGGTGCTTCTCATAAACTGTCTTATTAATTCCTCATAACGACACAGTTGGATACTGAGACTCGGAGAGTTGATTTCTCCAGGGCCATACTGGTAGTAAGAAAAGAAAGTGAGATTCTAAGATCGGTCTTACTCTTTCCACTGTTAATCTGCATTACAATAATATTTCAAATCTCGGTGGGAATTCACTGACAAGCTTCAAGAAGAAAAATATTCTAGGCAATTATTATTACTTCTTGAGCATATGAGGCTGAATTTCAAATATGTATACTCAAACTATGACTGGCGAATCTACGTTCACCTTTTACTTCTGAAAGAGTATACTCAGTCAGACCTGAGAAAAGCCTTTCAGCGCTGAATTACGTAGACTTCACTCAACTACAAGCTTAAGGTTGGCAAATATAAAATGCAAGATGCCCATTTAGAGTTGCATTTCAGATCAACAACAAATAATTTTTCGGCATAAGGATGTCCCAAATATTACATGGGACAAGTATAACATTGGACAAACACATACTAAAAAATTATTCATTGTTTATCTGAAATTCAAATTTAACTGTGCATCCTACATTTTTATTTGCTAATTCTGATAATCCTATGCAAACTAGAAAATTCAACTCAAAGTACCACAACAATAATGATATAAGTAGATATATTATTTCACATAACAGTGTGTTCAAAAATAGCAATCCGTCCAGTCAGCAATGACATCAGTTCTTTTTCCAGCTTGCTCTTTTGATATACACAGTGTGTCAACTAACGTCCTTGGGCTACATCTTCTCATACTCACAAGATAACTATGCAAATCCAGGCACTACGTACAGTTATCACTTCTTCTAGAGAAGGAAGAAACTCTTCCCACATATGGCTCTCCCTTATGATCAAGGAACCCTCTCCCAGAAGTTTTGCAGCACGTTATCTGTTATGATTCATTAGCTAGAACCCTGTCACATACTGATGTATGCATGGATTATTGGCAAGGCTATGGGTCAGCCATGACTGGTTTAAAGCAATCAAGATGACTTCCCTGTGCCTGGAGCGACTCTCCTCTGAAGCACACGGCCAAACAGAGGAGGGTAGATAATAGAAAATAATCAGATTTTTGTTTGAACTGCGGGGTAGAGAAAAAAATGGGTGCTGCCGTCTTCTTTCCCATTCACTGCTGAAACAACCCAGCTCTCAGCCAACAATTTCTGTGGCACTACTCAGCAAAGGCCCTTAGTTCCTGAGAGAACCACTGAAGCAGGAACCTCCTGGCAACAGCGAAGAACCCTAAGAAAACCCAGATCACGTCATTTCCATCCCGTGCCATCAGCTTACATTCTGTACCCACATTTGCCTTTGTACACCATATGATTGAATAGAGAACTGTCCAGGAGTGAGCGTGATGATTTGAATAAGAAAGCAGGTTTTGGCAGCGGTGCCCCACTCTGCCCAGCCCGTCCCGGGGGTTCTGCAGGCCAGTGTGGAGAAGTGCCCTTCTGGGGGGCTCTTCTGCCCCTCAACAGGGTTTTGAAGTTGGAGTCACAGGGGCCAATAACTCATCACACCAGCACTTTGGAGGTTGCTGCTCTGCCGGCGACTCTGAGGAGTCCTTCATCTCCCGAACACTCAAAGTTGAGCAGGGAAGGAGTGTCAGGGAGGAAACACGGCTGGACAGAGTGTAGCCCTTGGACTGGGACAATGGATTTGGGTCAGAAGACATGAATTTGCAACCTTCTATTTTCTATGAGCCTCTTTGAACTCATGCTTAATGATGCATGACTTATAGGGCTATTGTAAGGATCATTTTTTTAAAAATACAAGATATAAATGGAGAGAGACCTTCAAGATGGTGGAAGAGTAAGACGTGGAGATCACCTTCCTCCCCACAAATACATCAGAAATACATCTACATGTGGAACAACTCCTACAGAACACCTACTGAACGCTGGCAGAAGATCTCAGACCTCCCAAAAGGCAAGAAACTCCCCACATACCTGGGTAGGGCGAAAGAAAAAACAAAAAGCAGAGACAAAAGAATAGGGATGGAACCTGTACCTCGGGGAGGGAGCTGTGAAGGAGGAGAAGTTTCCACACACTAGGAAGCCCCTTCACTGGTGGAGACGGGGGGTGGCGGAGGGGGGAGCTTCGGAGCCACGGAGGAGAGTGCAGCCACAGGGGTGCGGAGGGCAAAGCGGAGGGATTCCCGCACAGAGGATCGGTGCCGACCAACACTCACCAGCCCGGGAGGCTTGTCTGCTCACCCGCCGGGGCGGGCGGGGGCTGGGAGCTCAGGCTCGGGCTTCGGAGGTCAGATCCCCTGGAGAGGACTGGGGTTGGCTGCGTGAACACAGCCTGAAGGGGGCTAGTGCGCCACGGCTAGCCGGGAGGGAGTCCGGGAGAAAGTCTGGAGCTGCCCGAGAGGCAACAGACCATTGTTTCCTGGTGCGCGAGGAGAGGAGATTCAGAGCACAGCCTAAACGAGCTCCAGAGCCGGGCGTGAGCTGCGGCTATCAGCGCGGACCCCAGAGACGGGCATGAGGGCATGAAACGCTAAGGCTGCTGCTGCCGCCACCAAGAAGCCTGTGTGCAAGCCCAGGTCACTCTCCACACCGCCCCTCCCGGGAGCCTGTGCAGCCGGCCACTGCCAGGGTCCCGTGATCTAGGGACAACTTACCCGGGAGAACACACGGCGGCCTCAGGCTGGTGCAATGTCACGCCGGCCTCTGCCGCCACAGGCTCGCCCCACATCCGTACCCTTCCCTCCACCCGGCCTGAGTGAGCCAGAGCCCCCGGAGCAGCTGCTCCTTTAACCCCGTCCTGTCTGAGAGAAGAACAGATGCCCTCAGGCGACCTACATACAGAGGAGGGTCCAAATCCAAAGCTGAACCCCGGGAGCTGTGCGAACAAAGAAGAGAAAGGGAAATCTCTCCCAGCAGCTTCAGGAGAAGCAGATTAAATCTCCACAATCAACTTGATGTACCCTGCTTCTGTGGAATACCTGAATAGACAACGAATCATCCCAAAATTGAGGCGGTGGACTTTGGGAGCAACGATATACATATTTTTTTCCTTTTTCTCTTTTTATGAGTGTGTATGTGTATGCTTCTGTGTGTGATTTTGTCTGTATAGCTTTGCTTTTACCATTTGTCCTAGGGTTCTGTCTGCCCATTTTTTTGTTGTTGTTTTGCTTTGTTTTGTTTTGTTTTCATTTGGTTTTTTTTTTTATAGTTTTTAGTGCTTGTTATCATTGGTGGATTTGGTTTTTTGGTTTCGTTGCTCTTTTCTTTCGTCTCCTTTTTTCTTTTTTTAATTACTTTTTAATTTTTTATTTTTAAAAATTATTTTTTATTTTTTAATTTTTATTTTAATAACTTTATATTATTTTATTTTTCTCTTTCTTTCTTTTTTTCTCCCGTTTCTTCTGAGCTGTGTGGCTGACAGGGTCTTGGTGCTCTGACCAGGTGTCAGGCTTCTGCCTCTGAGGTGGGAGAGCCGAGTTCAGGACATTGGTCCACCAGAGACCTCCCAGCTCCACGTAATATCCAATGGCAAAAGCTCTCCCAGAGATCTCCATCTCGACACTAAGATCCAGCTCCACTCAACAAGCAGCAAGCTACAGTGCTGGACACTCCATGCCAAACAACTAGCAAGACAGGAACACAACACCAGCCATTAGCAGAGAGGCTGCCTAAAATCATAAAAAGGTCACAGACACCCCCAAACACACCACCGGATGCAGTCCTGCCCATCAGAAAGACAAGATCCAGCCTCATCCACCAGAGCACAGGCAATAGGCCCCTCCACCAGGAAGCCTACACAACCCACTGAACCAACCTTAGCCACTGGGAGCAGACACCAAAAACAACGGGAACTATGAACCTGCAACCTGCAAAAAGGAGACCCCAAACACAGTAAGTTAAGCAAAATGAGAAGACAGAGAAACACACAGCAGATGAAGGAGCAAGGTAAAAACCCAGCAGACCAAACAAATGAAGAGAAAATTGTCAGTCTACCTGAAAAAAACTTCAGAGTAATGATACTAAAGATGACCCAAAATCTTGGAAATAGAATGGAGAAAATCCAAGAAACATTTAACAAGGACCTAGAAGAACTAAAGAGCAAACAAAAAAAGATGAACAACACAATAAATGAAATTACAAATTCTCTAGAAGGAATCAATAGCAGAATAACTGAGGCAGAAGAACAGATAAGTGACCTGGAAGATAAAGTAGTGGAAATAACTACTGCAGAGCAGAATAAAGAAAAAAGAATGAAAAGAATTGAGGACAGTCTCAGAGATCTCTGGGACAACATTAAACGCACCAACATTCGAATTATAGGGGTCCCAGAAGAAGAGAAAAAGAAAGGGACTGAGAAAATATTTGAAGAGATTATAGTTGAAAACTTCCCTAATATGGGAAAGGAAATAGTTAATCAAGTCCAGGAAGCACAGAGAGTCCCATACAGGATAAATCCAAGGAGAAACACACCAAGACACGTATTAATCAAACTATCAAAAATTAACTATAAAGAAAAGATATTAAAAGCAGCAAGGGAAAAACAAGAAATAACATACAAGGGAATGCCCATAAGGTTAAACAGCTGATCTTTCAGCAGAAACTCTGCAAACCAGAAGGGAGTGGCAGGATATATTTAAAGTGATGAAAGGGAAAAACCTACAACAAAGATTACTCTACCCAGCAAGGATCTCATTCAGATTTGATGGAGAAATTAAACCCTTTACAGATAAACAAAACTAAGAGAATTCAGCACCACAAAACCAGCTTTACCACAAATGATAAAGGAACTCTTCTAAGCAGGAAACACAAGAGAAGGAAAAGACCTACAATAACAAACCCAAAACAATTAAGAAAATGGTAATAGTAACATACATATCGATAATTACCTTACATGTAAATGGATTAAATGCTCCAACCAAAAGACACAGACTGGCTGAATGGATACAAAAAAAGACCCATATATATATATATATATATGCTGTCTACAAGAGACCCACTTCAGACCTAGGGACACATACAGACTGAAAGTGAGGGGATGGAAAAAGATATTCCATGCAAATGGAAATCAAAAGAAAGCTGGAGTAGCAATTCTCATATCAGACAAAATAGACTTTAAAATAAAGACTATTACAAGAGACAAAGAAGGACACTGCATAACGATCAAGGGATCAGTCCAAGAAGAAAACATAACAATTGTAAAATTTATGCATCTAACATAGGAGCACCTCAATACGTAAGGCAAATGCTAACAGCCATAAAAGGAGAAATTGACAGTAACACAATCATAGTAGGTGACGTTAACACCCCACTTTCACCAATGGACAGATCATCCAAAATGTAAATAAATAAGGAAACACAAGCTTTAAATGGCACATTAAGCAGGATGGACTTAATTGATATTTATAGGACAGTCCCTCCAAAAACAACAGAATACACTTTCTTCTCAAGTGCTCAAGGAACATTCTCCAGGATAGATCATATCTTGGGTCACAAAACAAGCCTTGGTAAATTTAAGAAAATTGAAATCGTATCAAGTATCTTTTCCGACCACAATGCTATGAGACTAGATATCAATTACAGGAAAAAATCTGTAAAAAATACAAACACATGGAGGCTAAACAATACACTACTGAATAACCAAGAGATCACTGAACAAATCAAAGTGGAAATCAAAAAATACCTAGAAACAAATGACAATGAAAACACAACATCCCAAAACCTGTGGGATGCAGCAAAAGCACTTCTAAGAGGGAAGTTTATAACAATATAATCCTACCTCAACAAACAAGAAACATCTGAAATAAACAACCTAACCTTAAACCTAAAGCAATTAGAGAAAGGAGAAGAAAAAAACCCAAAGTTAGCAGAAGGAAAGAAATCATAAAGATCAGACCAGAAGTAAATGAAAAAGAAATGAAGGAAACAATAGCAAAGATCAATAAAACTAAAAGCTGTTTCTTTGAGAAGATTAACAAAATTGATAAACCATTAGCTAGTCTCATCAAAAAAAAAAAGGGAGAAGACTCAAATCAATACAATTAGAAATGAAAAAGGAGAAGTAACAACTGACACTGCAGAAATTCAAAGGATCATGAGAGATTACTACAAGAAACTCTATGCCAATAAAATGGACAACCTGGAAGAAATGGACAAATTCTTAGAAAAGGACAACCTTCTGAAACTGAACCAGGAAGAAACAGAAAATATAAACAGACAAATCACAAGCACTGAAATTGAGACTGTGATTAAAAATCTTCCAAGAAGCAACAGCCCAGGACCAGATGGCTTCACAGGTGAATTCTATAAAAAAGTTTGAGAAGAGCTAACACCTATCCTTCTCAAACTCTTCCAAAATATAGCAGAGGGAGGAACACTCCCAAACTCATTCTACAAGACCACCATCACCCTGATACCAAAACCGACAAAGGTGTCACAAAGAAAGAAAACTACAGACCAATATCACTGATGAACATAGATGCAAAAATCCTCAACAAAATACTAGCAAACAGAATCCAACAGCACATTAAAAGGATCCATGATCAAGTGGGGTTTATCCCAGGAATGCAAAGATTCTTCAATATATGCAAATCAATCAATATGATACACCATATTAACTAATTGAAGGATAAAAACCATATGATCATCTCAATAGATGCAGAAAAAGCTTTTGACAAAATTCAACACCCATTTATGATAAAACCCCTCCAGAAAGTAGGCATAGATGGAACTTACCTCAACATAATAAAGCCCATATATGACAAACCCACAGCCAACATCATTCTCAATGGTGAAAAACTGAAACCATTTCCCCTAAGATCAGGAACAAGACAAGGTTGCCCACTCTCACCACTATTACTCAACATAGTTTTGGAAGTTTTAGCCACAGCAATCAGAGAAGGAAAAGAAATAAAAGGAATCCAAATCGGAAAAGAAAAAGTAAAGCTGTCACTGTTTGCAGATGACATGATACTATACATAGAGAATCCTAAAGATGCTACCAGAAAACTACTAGAGCTAATCAATGAATTTGCTAAAGTAGCAGGATACAAAATTAATGCACTGAAATCTCTTGCATTCCTCTACACTAATGATGAAATATCTGAAAGAGAAATTAAGAAAACACTCCCATTTGCCATTGCAACAAAAAGAATGAAATACCTAGGTATAAACCTACCTAAGGAGACAAAAGACCTGTATGCAGAAAACTGTAAGACACTGATGAAAGAATTAAAGATGATACAGATGGAGAGATATACCATGTTCTTGGATTGGAAGAACAACATTGTGTAAATGACTATTCTACCCAAAGCAATCTACAGATTCAATGCAATCTCTATCAAACTACCAATGGCATTTTTCACAGAACTAGAACAAAAAATTTCACAATATGTATGGAAACACCAAAGACCCCGAATAGCCAAAGCAATCTTGAGAAAGAAAAATGGAGCTGGAGGAATCATGCTCCCTGACTTCAGACTCTACTACAAAGCTACAGTAATCAAGACAGTATGGTACTGGCACAAAAACAGAAATATAGATCAATGGAACAGGATAGAAAGCCCAGAGATAAATCCACACACATATGGTCACCTTATCTTTAATAAATGAGGCAAGAATATACAATAGAGAAAAGACAGCCTCTCCAATAAGTGGTGCTGGGAAAACTGGACAGCTACATGTAAAAGAATGAAATTAGAACACTCCCTAACACCATACACAAAAATAAACTCAAAATGGATTAAAGACCTAAACGTAAGGCCAGACACTATAAAACTCTTAGAAGAAAACATAGGCAGAACACTCTATGATATAAATCACAGCAAGATCCTTTTTGATCCACCTCTTAGAGAAATGGAAATAAAAACAAAAATAAACAAATGGGACCTAATGAAACTTAAAAGCTTTTGCACAGCGAAGGAAACCATAAACAAGATGAAAAGACAACCCTCAGAATGGGAGAAAATATTTGCAAACAAAGCAACTGACAAAGAATTTATCTCCAAAATTACAAGCAGCTCATGCAGCTCAATATCAGAAAAACAAACAACCCAGTCCAAAACTGGGCAGCAGACATAGACATTTCTCCAAAGAAGATATACAGATTGCCAAGAAACACATGAAAGACTGCTCAACATCACTAATCATTAGAGAAATGCAAATCAAAACTACAATGAGGTATCACCTCACACCAGTCAGAATGGCCATCATCAAAAAATCTACAAACAATAAATGTTGGAGAGGATGTGGAGAGAAGGGAACCCTCTTGCACTGTTGGTGGGAATGTAAATTGATACAGCCACTATGGAGAACAGTATGGAGGTGCCTTAGAAAACTGAAAATAGAATTACCATATGACCCAGCAATCCCACTACTGGGCATACACCCTGAGAAAACTGTAATTCAAAAAGAGTCATGCACAAAAATGTTCATTGCAGCTCTATTTAAAATAGCCAGGACATGGAAGCAACCTAACTGTCCATCAACAGATGAATGGATAAAGAAGATGTGGTACATATATACACTGGAATATTACTCAGCCATAAAAAGAAACGAAATTGAGTTATTTGTATTGATGTTGATGGACCTAGAGTCTGTCATACAGAGTGAAGTAAGTCAGAAAGAGAAAAACAAATACTGTATGCTAACACATATATATGGAATCTAAAAAAAAAAAATGGTTATGAAGAACCTAGGGGCAGGACAAGAATAAGACACAGACGTAGAGAATGGACTTGGGGACATGGGGAGGGGGAAGGGTAAGCTGAGACGAAGTGAGAGAGTGGCATGGACTTATATGTACTACCAAATGTAAAATAGATAGCTAGTGGGAAGCAGCCGCATAGCACAGGGAGATCAGCTCGGTGCTTTGTGATAACCTAGAGGGGTGGGATAGGGAGGGTGGAGGGAGACACAAGAGGAAGGAGATATGGGAATATATGTATATGTATAGCTGATTCACTTTGTTATAAAGCAGAAACTAACACACCATTGTAAAGCAATTATATTCCAATAAAGATGTTAAAAAAAAATTGTCCAAATTAGCACCCTTGTATAAAGTCCTAGAAGAATTTCCTCTTAAAGTTTTTCCAAACCCATTCTCTGTACAAAGTTCAGAGATTTGGATTCATTTCACTGGCTAACATTTGTACAAATAATCCAGTCCTATTCAGTAAATATTTATTGAATTGTTACTACAAACTCAGAACTGTGCTAGGAGATAGCAAAAGTTCTAACGTAACTTTGACTCTCAAAAAACTTATAACATCATCATACTTTCTCTTCAGAAAGCGAAACTTACAGAACTTAAGAACTCTTTCCCCTTATAAAAAGTCTTAATTGACAGTTCTTTGAAACAAACTATAAAGAAAAGGAAGGAATATAGCTTCCATTTACAAACAGCTGCCAAACCCTACTTTTCTTAGAAAGATTCCTCAGGAGTTACTCCATTATCTGATGACATCAGCTTCTTATCATGTCCCCAATACAACAGCTAGGAGAAATAAAGCAATATTTACCATGAATATTAGACATTTGTCTTCATCTGCTGCCCCGTCAATTCACTTGCCATGTTTTAAAACTTTTAGTTTACTCCAACAGGGCATTAATAAAACATTTATTTATTTATGCTAGATACAAATATTTAATTTTTAAAATTATTTGCAGTCAGCTTATCCAAACTCTCGAGTGTCCTCAACCTACCACATATAAACTATTTTATGTAACAAAAACAACTGTGATTTTGTGATTATAATTCAGCCTTTACAAAAGTTCTATCGTTGAAATTTAGACTTTCTATTTTTATGTTGTTATTGTGTGTATGTGTATTAGCCATAACCACGGGTGGCAAACTAGAGATGTAGTGAATTTTCATTTCATATTTCATGGTATGAATGTGTGAAGGATTGACTGATGAATAAGAAAAAAAGCTAGCATTCCTGCTTTCTTTCAGTGATGATACTGCTTTTTCTTTTTTCATTCCTAAGAACTAACAATTGCCATTATGTTTTACTATCTTTGTATTGTCACTATTCTTTCTTAGAAAGTAGTCTCAAATGGTTAGTATTCACAGTAATAAAGGAAAAGATATGTCAGGGACATAAGTCATCCATACATAACTCATACAGTTAGTTTTAATAACTTACAAGCATTTCTATTATCTTAATATATTTCTTAGCTTTATCAGGAGTATTACTCACTGTAACTGACTAGAAAAAAAGACTTGGGATGTAATATGTTTGTTTTAGAAAACGTATACATATTTTCCAAAATGACTAGTAGGAACTGAATTATGTGTTTTCCTTGTGAGTTTTATACGGACGGTGTTTTATGATTCCCAGTCACCTTAGCACTGGGTCACAGAAAGGAAACTTCTAAGTCTGCCAAGGTGGAAATGAGTTGGTTCTCACGTCAGAGAAAGTGGCTTCAAATGTGGCAGCAACCAGCATGGGCTGCAAGGCTGACCATATGTTAACTTAATTAACTAGGTCCCAAGATCCATTCCTTAGATCAGACATAAAAATGAGAATGTAACAACTGAAAGCTTATGTTATTTAAGTTTACTCTCTGTCTTGATCTTTTCTTTCTTTTACAGTCCCCAACTTGCACGTGTACTAAGAACATTATAATCATTTCTCCTCTTCCCTCCCCTGCACAACCTTCACTCTATTCAGGCTGGTGTCGCCAACTATCCCACGAACTTAACGTATTTGCTGTACATCCAAAGTTTCACAAACGTGCCTCATTCAGTTATGGGAGTGGATGGGGATGGCCAGAACCTGAAAATTAGACCAATCAATTAGGGTGTGACTGGAACTTGAGTGAAGAACCATCAAAGGGCAATGTAAATTCAGGCAGCCAAGCGGAACCAAGAATGAGGGGAATGTATTGGCAAGGGCGAGGTGGAAATCTCAGCAGGAAGACAGATGGCAGCATCAGAGAGGCCCAGCAAATGGTAACAGGCAGGTGCCCTGGCAGGCAGACAGAACCCAGTGGCACAGGAGTTGGGCAGCAAAAACACGAAAAGTTTCCCAGAACAAGAAGAGGACCTGCCTCCCCCCACACATCAAGGTGATTTAGCTGCTCTCTGCCAAGGCCCAGTCGGTGAGGCTGGTCCACAGAGATGAACGCAGGTTCCTAGAAAAGCATGATTCAAGAACAAGAACCACAGTCCCAGAGAAATTCCTCTAGTTTCTACTTTTAAGAGTCATAATATTAAGATTACAAAAGCTTCTGGTTTCCAGATTAAGGAAGATCTTAAATTCTGGGCTAAGGAGTTGGCCCTTTATTCAGAAGCAATGGCAGCCACTGAAGGGTTTTGACGTGATCAGAAGAATAATATAACCAACAACAGCAGGGGTTTAGAGTCAGACCCGGATTGGAATGCTGGCTTCTCACTCGCTGGTAATGTGATAATGAGCAAATGACCTCACCTCCATAAGTCTCAGTTTCTTTATCTGTATACCTACCTCCTAAAGTGGTCATGAGTATTATGTCATATGTGAGGGGCCTAAATTTAGCTGGGGTCACACCGTCCTTTGAGGTTTAAGTAGAATAGGCTGAGCCTCTTTCCCGCAAGCAGTGGGTAAACTTGTTTTCCCCTTGTCATCCCTCTGGAGATTCTTGAGATGGGAAAAGAATGGGAAACAGACGTTCTAGAGTTCTGAATCAGTTTACGGGTCACCTTGTCACCCCATGTATTCTTTTCTCTAAAGGGCGACAACCTTCAGAAAAAGATCCCTTCTCTCTCAAAGTATCGCCAGTACAAGCCTCCATTCGTAGCCGCCTTTGAAGTCTCAAAGAATCTGAGAGGGTTTTTGTAGCAGCATCACATACAACTCAGAAACAAATATTAGAAATCCTGTGGCTATTCTAGTACTACTTATTTCTTCCTGGTTGACTTTTCCTGAAGTTTCCATGTTGACTGACCCCCTCTTCTCTTTCTGCTCTCCCTCTGTTTATACTGCAACCACAAATTCCTAGTCATTTCCCATGCAGACGACATAGCTATCTTTTTTGTTTTATAGTCTTCTATCAAACTCTGCTCTAGAGGTCTCAGCTTTCAGACAATGCTCTTCCTAAGAGAAATTCTGATGCAAGGAAATTAGCAAGAGATTAGCACATCAGATTAAGATACAGCCTAGAGTATAGACAGCTAGTTTTCGGAAGAGAACCTGGGATTAACATAGCTGGGAGGAGTCATTCTGGGATCAGAACAAATAGCAGGTGCTGATCTTGGAAATTTCCTTCCAAGAAGCTACATTTTGATTGGATTACGTTATAGAGGACTATTTGCCTGGTGGCATGACTGAAAACAGTATAAGCAACAGCAGCCAATTCGTGGAGTTTACCAGCTGTCTGTGGTCAAGGACAGAGTAGAAGAGAGCCCTACCCGTCCCACTGTCACCCCAGGCTGGCGGGGGCACACCCAGAGCTGTGCCATCCTGAGGAGCAACATGAGAGGCTTAACACCACGCCGGGGAATGGACTTCACTCAAATGATCCGGGCAATTGCTCGACAAATAAACAAGCAAATAACAATAACAAGCCCCAAAGTGGGAGGCAGTGACCAGAACCTAGAGTTGCACAGTGAATTATCTAAAATACCTAGTTTCCAACAACAAAAAAAAATGTTGAGGCCTGAAAAGAAACAGGAAAGTGTGACTCATACACCAGGGGAAAAAAGCAGACAACAGAAACTGCTTGTGACAGTGACCTGATGTTGGGTCTAACAGAAAAAGATGTCAAAGTAGCCATTCTAAATATGCTCACGGCACAAAAGGAAGTATGACTAGAGAAGTACAGGAGGAAGGAGTGACGGCAGTGTCACATCATATAGATAATATCAATCGAAAGATATAAATGATAAAAGCCAAATGTTTTTAAGTGTTCTAAACTCAATGATACATTTTATATTTATACATATAAATACATTTCATATAAACAAAAATATATATATCAAACAACACATTATATCCATGAAATGTGTTGTTGGTCCCATAACATAGAAATATTATTGTAATATGTTGGCCAATAACAGCAGAAGGAGGTGGGTGGGAGCAAAGCTATAACAGGCTAAGGAAATGACTATAGGTGATAAAGTAATTATTTTATAAAATAGAAAGGAAAGAAGGAAGGGAGGGAGGAAGGGATTCACCTGTCTACTTCATCAAAGATATTGACACCAGCCCCTATCTTCCTTAGCAGTTACATGCTAAGTTCCTGATGCCCTTCTGAGTGCTCAAACCCACTCTGGTGCTGAAACAAGCCTGAAGTCGCGGTGCAGATGGTATAACAGGAAGGCCAAGCCTATTTGCTACCAGAGCTTCTGAGATTCCCTTTGTCCCCCAGCTGTGGCCTGTCCCTATTGCCCGACACTGCTGGTCCAGTACTAATTATGAGCTCCTGCCTTCTTTCCCTACCTGACATTCCAATTTTGATTCTTATTTAGAGTCAGAAATCCTTCCCTAAACCCTATCTTCTTGGCTAGGCCCTAATACTATTCTTAATCTCTTTCTCTAGAGGCTATCCCTAGCTCCCTATGTTTCATTTGCTTTCTTACTTTTCTGGGATCCATTGGGAATGGACCCTTAAACCACTACAGTGCTCCAACCTGCTCAACTTGGAATTTTCTTGATGTTCTTCAAGATCCCCCCACCCCCATCAGCTCCCCACCACCATCACCACCCTCCAATACATACATACATACACACACTCACACACACACATTGTTCGACCTTCTTGGATACTAAAACCTGCAAGAAGCAAGTCTGGGTCTGCCTTGACCCCTCAGACATGTACCTCAACCCCTAGAGCTGGGGCACTGTCCCCAGGTCTTTCTGATATTGACCTGTAAAGATTTGATGGCTTCTGTGTCCTTGTGTTTGGCCTAAAGTTGCATGAGTTTAACAGTGAATATTTTAAAGTCTCTTTTCAGGACTGATCTCACAGCTTATGGAAGTAAGCAGGTTATTAGCTTCACTCCTGAGTGAGTTTGTGACATAACTGTCTCCTTACTGTCAGGCTGGTTTTTGTTGGTTTGTTTGTTATTTTTGCTGGTTGTAGCAGGCTTGCAACAAGCTACATAGCTCTCCCCTTGCCTATACCTTGCTCTCTTTCCTGTCAAAAGCAAAGGAAGAAATCTTCTAGTCTACTTTGAGCAGAAAATCAGGAGAAGCAAAATGATAGAATGGAACTCAGAGTCCAAGGAAATATACTCTAATGGGAGTCTAGAAAAATGCATGAGCTTTAGTGTAAGGATTTCATGTTGTCTGTTTTTGCATAAGGAGTGTGCGTGTGCATGTTCACATGTATGTGTTTTATCCATCTATGTTCTGTGTAGTTAAGGTTCTAAAATCAGTAACTCTGGTCATGTCATGAAAGTATTACTGAACTAACCTTTTGAAAAAAGTCTCTGAGAAAATATTTGAAGGAAAATTTACTTTTCGTAGATTGTGATATTCGAAATCTAATTTTGTTCTGAGCTACTTCAAGCCTATCTGGTGAGTGAAATGACCAGTGAACTGGGAAACAGAAGACTGAGGTTCTCATCCAGATTTTTTCTGAGCCAGGAAACCTAGAGTTGTTTAATGGCTCTCCACCGGGAGAGGTAGAAAGAGTTTTTCATCCCTAACACTCTATTAACTTCTTTTATTTTAATATTATAGTTCCAACATCGAGCAATTGGACCACATATTTTAAAATTCTGTCCTTTTGAGTTCTGACAAAAATTACTAGCAATAGTAGGTGTTTTAGAGGCAAAATATTCATGACCTAACATCCTTTACTTAAATCTAAACACAAAGTGCTGATATGGAGAATGTCCTTCAATTCTATTGATAACAATAGTTCAGCGTTCTGATATAATTATGACAAATCACATCTCAATTGTTAAAGTTCAAAGTTACAACATTAGTTTACATGTTATCTTTGGTTAAAAAAACAAAAAACAATCTCCTGCTTCTAAGAGGCTTTAAGATGGTCCTCGTGTTACATAAATCAAATACATATATCTCCTCTAGGTGTATCTAGCATTTTAAGTGTTAAATTTGCTTTCTTTCTATTCTTTTATCTTTCAAGTTTGAAGATGGCTGTGAATTAAAACATACAATTATATTATGCACCCACATTCATACTTAATCTTACAATTTTTTTGAACATTGGACCTTCATAGAAGGCATAATGGTAGTTTATTAATCTGTGCTAATTAGTAGTTACTAATTTCCTCTGTTCATTCAGATTCAAGACCATAAATCATGATTCATTTTAACCCATTATTCTTTCATTTACAGGATAAAAATGACAATATTATATGATTTTTATGACTTAATAGTCATCACAAAATAATTAGTACAGCAGTAATCAATTATAGTTCAGTATAAGTACATTTGAGATTCTCAATTGAATAGAATGAGGGAAAGTTCTGATTTTCAAAAGATATGTTTTCTGCTAAAACGAATGGTAGTGCCAAATGTTTTAGAATTTTTTGCCATGCAGATAATAAAACTGCAATGATTGGACTAGAAATATCAAACTCATTTCAATAACTGGCTCATTCTTAAGACACACTTACCACTTTGCGTTCTGCATCCTCTACATGAATACTGAAAAGGAAACACTTAACGAGCCATGATGAATACAACAATTATAACACAAAAGAAATCATTAATGCATCAGAACAGAAGAGTATGGTTAAAATTAGGCTTTGGCTGTAATTATCCTCCATTTGAGAAATTTTCTTAATGTAAAAATGATAAAACAAATCATGAGTATTCACTTAGTCTAATTAGTTAGCAGCACTAAGGCACATGTAATTTAATCTGTGCCCTTTTTATATACTCTGTTCTAATGATCTTAACTATAGAAGATCTGAGTATTTTACCACTTTAAACCTTTTACAATACCCACATCATAAAATCTTTCTTATACACCCTTAGCTCCGATCCCCACAAAACTCCCCCAGACCAATTTCCCACATTGTGCTTGGTTATTTGTGCTGAAGCATTAAAAGAGGAGGGAAAGGATTAAGGAAGCATTGTGTGACTGGAGTTAGAACAGAAGTGGAATGAGGGAGGGAAGGAAGCAGGAAAGGGGGAGGGACACGATGAGGGAGGGGGAGAAGAGGAAGAGATATTGAGGGGAGAAGGAAGAGAAGGAGAGGGGAAGGGAGGGTATGGGAGGAGGGGGAAGGGGAGAGAGGTGAGGAGGTTGAAATAAAAAAGAAAGAAAGAAGAATCAGAAAAGGAAGAGTTAATGAGATGGCTGAACTGGAGAGAAGCAGAAACACAAAGATGGTTTTGCACTCATATCGTTCATCTGTGAGCCAAGCCTATTTTTTAAAATTATCTGTCTATCTACTTATCTATCTATGTTCCTGGCAGCAGATTTTTTTTTAGTCATCCTTTTTTTCTCTAGGATAAAGCACCTGAAGATAGGACTAAATTCTACCTATAATTCTCCAAGACAGAAAATTCTCCAAGTTCCCTAATAATTTTTTCTGTCCTTCCATAACCAAGGAAATTCCAGGCAACCCAGTTGGACTGAGAGTCTATCCTGTTTCTCAGGATCATGAGTTCTTGCTGCCCTCTGGAAATGTGGCCCTTAATCAACAGAGAGCTAGTAGGAGGGTAGGAACAAACAACCTGGGTGCTGGAAAGCAACTTAATGTGTGTACTCTCTTTTGGATATCCACTCCATTTAGATAGGCAGGCAGAGTTGACTTGTATCCAAATCAGTTTCTTCCCCTGTTCGCATCAGTGGCAAAAAAAAAATTTTTTTAATCAATCTTTCCTATTAGTACTTTTAAAAATAATTTATGGTCGGCAGTTTATTTGCTGATTACCTTTTTTAAAACCATGCTTAGAAAAGCTGTGCTAAATGAGTTCTTCCCGAATCTTTACGTATAATGATCCCGAGATAGTTCAAGTGCATGCGTACACTAAAACGTTGTTTCTATATACGAATGAAATCTTGATTTGGATCTATAAAAACCATTTGATAATAATTCAATTTTGATTAGAGATCTGAGGTAGAAAGTTACTCTCAAAATAAGTAGCTCCAAAATCTTTTCTATCACCAAAATTAATGTGTAGTAAAATAAATACCTGATGAATGATCAAGGAAGCATGCTCAGATTCATTATTGAACCAAAATATAAAAAAAAAATATGCTGCACACCATTGATGCAAGTTTTCAAGAGGGAGGGAACATTTGGTAACTCATCTAATTTCATCAGAGTTTATATTTATCTGGCAAGCATGGATATGGCTCTACTGGTCATTAAAATATTAAATGCTTCTGAAATAGCTGCTGCTCTGAGCCCTTGACTCCCCAGCTACCTGGCCCACTCTCCCACAATCTTTGACCATCTAGAAAATAAAGCATTAAGGTTGGGGCAGCACTTGCCCTCCAGGAACTATGGAACATCCATTCTAGTTTGTTGTCGTCTGGACCATAATGGTATTAAGTATTTTAAGTGCAATCTCTGAATGGAATACATGCTGCCATTTTTCATCAATAGGAGAGAATATGTTTGCAGGGGAAGGAGTGATATGATAACCGTAGTCTTCTGTTTGTTTGTTTTTAAACTGCAAGCTTTTACACACTTATTTCCTTCAACGAGGGCCAGCCTATCTCACCCTGTCCCTGGATATCATTAGAACTTGTTCTATATACAGGCACCAATACGGTGACTCAACTTCCATTGTCAATCTTGTGCTCCATTTCGGTACGCTGTTGCTCCTGGTGATGTAGGCATGACCGCACTGTCACTGTGCCTCCCTTCTTCTCACGGTTTTTTCCACTACTCCCTTGGTTGAAGTAGAAGAAGGATATGCATGTGGAGCGCTGAGCCAGTCCTCCTCCAGTCAATGTAACAATTCTTTTAAGAGGTTCATGATCAGAGCGGTTTGTGACCCCAGTATTTTCCTGTGCAAATTTTCATGTGAATATTTTATTTAGTTTCCTGAGGCAAGCTTCCTTTGGAGCTAGGTTGAAGGTAGCACTTCTAACAGAAATCAACTCTCCTCACCAATAATTACACTGACAAGTCTAAAATGGGACAGCTTTGCTCTCCCCTTTTCAAATTGAGTTCCCTGGGATGAGGACCACTGTTGAGAGAAACCCCTCTTTCCTCCAGAGGTGCATCCCAAAGGCCTTGGTTCAGTTCCACCATGTCAGGGCACCATATCGCTTCCAGAAGGTAAATAAAGCCTTCTTGGCGCCATCTAGGTGTGAGATGGTGTTCAGGAGATGAAAAGCCGTTTTGATCTCCACCGCATACACACAATGGGTCAGGCTACAGGAATGTACTTCCTTTCCCTATCTTCCTTGCTACCTTTAGCATCTTCTCAATTATTATTCTTAATTGTTCCATCCTAATCAAAAACATATCCAAAATAATTGTTTGAGTTTCTGTTTTACATGAAAAAGTACTGAGGTGCTGAATAAAATAGCACCATCTCTTCTTTCTCCATTTTGTGAAAAAAAATTTTTTTTGCCGATGTAAACTCTCCTCATTTTGAATTCATTATTTTGTTTTCTCCCTCTTCTCTGAGGTAAAAGGGCTTTGGGTGAGAAGTGATCGAACATTGATGTGTCACATGAAACTTTCCCTTTTCCACTCAGCACTAATGAAAATATTTGCCTTCTACTTAACTAACAGGTCTTTTCTTTAAAACCTGCTGAACTTGTTTTTTAACGTAGTAACCTCGGTGCAGACCATAACAGGGATGCTTCAGATTTTCAACCCTTTCATTCCTTAGGGAAGAAAGAAAGAAAGAAAGAAAGAAAGGAAAAAAAATCCCCAAGCTTACAGGCTGAATAAGGAGAATGAAAAAAAGATTCTTAGTTCATAAAATAATCATTCAAAACTCTCATTGGCTTATTAAATTCTTGCTTTGCATTAAAGACCAAACAAAAAAAGCACTTACTATCACGGACATAATAGATGCGAATTGCCAATATAATTTTATTTTATTTTATAATCATGTGGAATGCACAAATAGAAATGATCATCCATCATTAACAGGTATATAGTGCTTTAGAATTTTAACAGTAATACTTACTCATTGGACTAACTCAAACTGAACATATGGCATACCCAAGTTTTTTATACCCTTAAAATATCTCAATTCTACCTGGAAATGCCCTTCTGTAAATCTAGCCATGTAATTTTTAAAAATTGGTGAGACGTAAAGGTATATACAGTCAGCATAAGAATATTTTAAATTGTTTCATCTATTCCACAAAATTATTCCACTGAAGCTAAATAAATAGTCATCAAATTACTACCCAGAAGAGTCAGCAGCTGCTTCTATTTAAGGCTTTCATATATGTCTCTACTGTCCCCTCCCTACTCCTCTAAATTAACCCTGGAAGGAGACAGCAGGATTAGTTTCAAGAGTTCTTTCTCCCTGCAGGGCACTGGGAGATGACGGAATGGGGAACAGCTGCATTTCCTGAGCCCACTTTGTCCCTTCTTGTTATTTTTCTTCCTTTTCTTTCCCGCCAGTCTCACCCTACCTTTGTACCATCTCAATTGGTTCTCAAGCTTTAAATTACATTGATATCTTGACGACTCCTATAAGTACATCTCTAGCCCAGAACACTTCTACTGGGAACTCCAGATTCTAGCATCCAACCAGATACAGGTTATGTCAAGCTCATGTGTGCAAAATGGAACTCTTAGCAATGGAACACTACACCACTTCTGAACAAGTAGTAAGTGGGATCACCATTGATTTGAACCATTTTTCAACCAGAAATCTAGATTTTATCCTTGATTCATTCTTTTATATCTACACTGTATTCACTCTAATGGAAAGTTCCATCAATTCTACTGCAAAGCATACTGCAAATCCATCTCATTTTCTGTCCCCATTGCCACCAACCTAGTCAAAAAAACTGCAGTCTCTCAACTGGACTACTCCCTCAGCCTTTGGCACATTAATATTTGCTCCCCTCAATCCATTCTCCATAAAAAAAACCGTAGGAATTACTGTCCTATTATGACAGAAAAGGGAAGTGAGGTTCCCGATGGTAAATAAATTTGCCCAAGGCTACATGGCAATAAAGGATAGAGCTAGAATTTTAAGCCAGGTGAATCACGCCAGAGGCTCAACAATTTATCCCATTCCATATAACTACAAAATGGATCTAGCTAGTTCAAATTTTAAATTCTTTTTACTAAACTATACTGCTACTCTATATTTAAAGGAAGAGTGACCAGAGGAATACTTTTCATGTCTCTGAAATTAAAATGGACCAGAAAACTCATACATGCGTATATACCTATACATATATATATATATATATATATATATATATATATATATATATATATATGTATGTATACACATCTCTGTTATTCAATTTAAAAGGTGCTTTAGACAAAGACTTAATTGAAAAAGAGTGAATTTCAGTAAGACTGTCGATGGAGGAGATCTTTTCCCTTTTATAGAGCTCTCTTTAAAAACCTGTCTTTTTGCATCCAAATATTGTCACCATCTTTGACCTCTCCCTCTCTCTCTCTCTTTCTCTCTCTCTCTCAGATCGTCCTATTTGATTCTTTTAACATTGTTTAGAGTTGGAGCCTGATATAAAATGCCTCTTGCAGAATTTCAGCAGCCACAACAGTACGTAGAAGACAACCCTTTTTATAGTTTCCACAAGTTTTAAAGTCTGACCTTTTGCCTCAAATAATCATGGGGGGGGGCAGTTAAAAAAAAAACAAGCATCTACTGGCTGTATGAAAAAAATGAACACTAGGGCATGTGGCTGGTGACTGAAGGAGACCTTAAGGAATTAAGTAGGCAACCCAAAATCTATAGGGACAATTGCTGGGCTTAGGGATTTTTCTCACTCCAATGGGGCATAGGATATGTGATCTCTGGGAGATTGTATGAGGGCAGACCTTCAATCCCACGAAGTCTGAAGTTCGAGTTTTTGCAGGGTATCATTTACACTCTGCAGATCATCGCCTAACTTTGCACAAGAGTCTTTGGAGCCTCTGTTTGGCAGCCAGCCATGATTCATCGCAGCAGCATATTGTCAAGGCAGCTGGTCCTTGATCTGCACACACACATACACACACACTCAGCCCACTGCAGAAATTAACCCTTTCTCACCTAACAACACATACACACCCTTGTTTTTACACTACCTATAAAAATCACATCTGTTATTCCATTGAGAGCCAATTGTATACCAACTCTTTTCATATAATATCTCTAAGCTTTTCAACAACCCTATAAGATAGATATCATCATTTTCAATTTATAGATGAGAAGACTAAGAGGTTGAATATCTTTCCCAAGGTCTCAGATCTAGTGTAAGGCTGAACTGTAATTCAAACCAAGATCTGTCTGGTTCCCAAATGCTCTTGCCATTGATAACTAGAGATCTATTCATGCATCACACAATAGGACCTAGAGAAGGGGCAAAACTCTTTTGAAGTGCAAACTCATGAAAAGTCATTAGGAAGTCAGGTAAATTCCATTATTAAGGTTACAAGTCTGTCTTCATTATTACCAGAGCTGACTTGCTTGAGAAACATAAAAACCAATGCTTACTTAAAGTGTGTGCTTTAATCGCAAGGATATGTCATATTTTAAATATTCAGTACTTTAAGGAAACAGCATATTTTAATAAAGCACTAAAAAATTTATAGATGTTCCAGAAAAGGGAGGGAATTGGCAATAATGTGGTCAGAATGTAGTAGATTCAAGGTCAGTTGCTTAACTCTCAACGGGCCATTCTAGATTGGCATTCTCTAGTGAATTTACCTAATCTAGACACTGACAGCGACTTTTTGATATCACAATTTTGATCTGTGTCTAATACTACAAGTGATTCCTACTAAATGAGAATTTGGGTTCCTCCAGATTGGTTTTCATGTGGAAAAAAAATCATTAATAGATTATTAGTTAAAAAAATATTCAGTTTAGTATAGTTATATGTAAAAAAGGATTAGTTCTTCTTTTCAGTTTTCAGTCATTTTATAAACCTTATTATCCCATGTAGAAAGCTAACACATTTTCACAGTCCGTTTAAAGGAGGTCTTTGGTTACTGTCTGGAACCAGTTATAAGACTTGTTAATTAAACTCCTTTTAAACGTTTTAAACAGCACTAACGCATTTAATATGCTCATTTTTTTTCTGTGCATACATGAATTATCTAACAAACTTAATCAAGTATTTGAGGAATACTTAGAAAATTAATAAATGAAACTTTAAAAACGGTTTCAAGTTTTCTTAAATCTTCAAATACTACTGGGTTGGCCAAAAAGTTCGTTGGGGTTTTTCCATATGGAAAAACCCCAACGAACTTTTTGGCCAACCCAATATTATAAAATTGATTATATTCAGTCTAGACACATGATTCTATATCACTTCTCAGTTAGACATTTTAAAACAATATTACAAGGTTGAGCTGTTTTACTAACACGTAATGCCTCTTAGGCATTACAGATACTTAATTTAGCAAGTATACACACATTAATTAATGTAAAAAATTAATATTACATTTTGGTTCTCTTGAATATTCCTACAATTAATTCTAAATCTTTCAGATATGAAAAATTCTTCCCACAAAGGAAACATATCATCTCACAAAATTTTAGGGGTTATTTCCCCATATGACTTTTGGAGCTGTCTTCTAATCTGCTCAGTGACCTCAGGTGAGTCCTGGGATAAACCTGGATCCTGTCTGTGACAGGGCTGGAATGTACCAAACCCTGTAGATTATAGCAGCCTATAATAAGGACTTCCACTGTGAAAGAAGAAAACTTCATGTGGCTCATATCCATTAGAAGTGAATTACATCGTTATCTAATTTTCAAGTCAGGTTAGGGTCTCTAACTCCCACCCAGGTGGCCATACCTCTTAATTGGATTTTACTTTCCTGAGTTCTTAAGACAAGTAAATGTATTCACATTTACATGGTATAATGACATTGGATTGTAAGGCAATCCTGCATTTTCTCACATTAATCAAACCACCCAACTCTTCCCAGTATGAAAACACATTAAATTGAATTCTGAAATGTCCTGGAGCCTTGTCTGACTCTATTGCTCACAACTTCCAAGGTCATTCTATTGACAGACTCATCTCTTAAGGAAAGATGCACATTAACCAGGCTCACAAAAGTAAAGTGTCAAAACAAAATGCCAATGTATTCATTTACAAGGAGAAACAGAACTGGTAAGGAAGCCATGCACGTAAAATCCTCTGGTGCACACATTATTTTCCTATAAACAAGCCTCGCAAAGAGGTGAGCTTTCATCTGAAGGCTGCTTGGTGAGTACGGAATCAGAACAAGAGGAATTAAATATATGATTTGGATAACTAAGGACATCAGCACAAGACAATCTGATATACCTGCCAGGGTTTAAAGGAGCCTAATAGATAGCACCCCTTTCTACCCTGTAAGTTTGGTACCAAGTGAAAGGCAAATATGGAGTCAAACAGATGGAGCTCAAAATATCAGCTCTATTACTGATAAAGGCTAGAGTGGAGACACAGCTTTAGCTATGCAACTAAGTGCACTTGATAATATTTCTCCATTGAATTAGACCAACTGACATTGTCACTGGTACAGCTGCTCAATCCTAGGTACCGCCACAGCCAGGTGTCTGACTACAAGGAAGTAGACAGACCAAAATGCATGTATCCTATGGGAAGGTTGGTTTCCACATAGGGAAGAGAGATATAGAAAGAGAGAGAGATGGGGACAAAGAGAGACATCTTTCTCTTCCAAATTTCACCTATTAGGTAAGACATTTCTTCTCCTGTGGGAAGAAGTAAACAAGGAAAAGAAGGGCCAACAGGGTTTCTCTTAGGGAATCCTTCTCAATTCTACATACAGAATGGGGAATAAGTGCCCTGCAAGCCCTGGCAATACCTACCTCCACGTGAGGGATTGCTCTGCTCTGCTGAAGGGCCGGGAAAGGGTTGTATACCTGGATCAGGACAGCTTCTACCTCTGATGGAGTCAGGATGGGCACAGCCCATGGGAAAGATTCTCATTTTCCCATCCTTCTACTGGAGATCAATCACTTTTCTCACCTGTAGTTTTTTTTTTTTTAAGTTCTTTTAATATAAAAATTCAGGTTGATGTCAAGCTTCATGGGCCTGAAAGCTAGTCTGCCTTTCAAAATACTCTGCATGTCTCTGCTCTGATCTATTATTATATTTCAATCTTAATTCCATCAACTCCAAATTTAGGAAGGATGACCCCGTCCCCCACTGCCCCAAATCATAAGAGAAGTACTGAATAGACTCTGTGGAGATAAAACTCCACCACGAGACGGAGAGGTTCTTTTCTGTTTACATGCTCCTGGGAACCTTCATTTAAGAGCAGTAATTGCTTTCTTTTTACAGGTAAATCTGGCTTGCTGCTCAGTTTTTCAAAGCTAAAAAAATAATTGCTTAGGAATAAATACATGGGTTCTGAGTTTATTTTTTAAGCAAGGTCAATATCCTGGGATAAACCATAATGGAAAAGAATATATATATATATATGTATAACTGAATCACTCTGCTGTACAGCAGAAATTAACACAACACTGTAAATCAACTATACTTCAATAAAATAAATTAAAAAAAAAAAAGGCAGATTAATATAAAAGTTAAAAATGTGGTTACTTCTGGGAATAGAGGAGGAGAAATGCAATTGATAAGGAACCCAGGGGAGTTTCAAGTACAGTTAAATGTTACATTCCTTAATCTGAGTTGTGGGTACAGAGGTATTTATTGTTATTATGTATACACTAGTTATATGTTTTAATATTTTATATATGAATAGTACATTTCAAAATTAAAAATAATTTACTCATAATAAAAATGGTAAGTATAACAATTCCATTTATGTAAAATTTTATGTATGAGTGTGTATGTATAAAAATAGAGATGTGTAAAATAACAATCATTAAAATATCAATAGAAGATCTCTCCAGATGGTGAGACTTCAGATGATTTTGGTTTGTTTATGTTTGGAGCGTTTTTTTCTGAATTGTTCTTATTAAAATAATTAGAAAAATCAATAAAGCACAATTCTCATTGTGAACCAAGAAGAAATATAACTCCTGCACACAAAAATTATTAAATAAAATTGTATATTTAGCATTGTTTTTTCACATTTATTATTAAATTATATTCCTAAACATGTATTTTTCTCAGGTTAAAGAAAAAGTAATATCTGGTATATTTTATGCTACATGGGTTCAAACCTCACTCTTGGTACCAAAATCTGTATTGTTTTTCTATTGTTGCTGTAACAAATTACTACAAACTAAATGACTTTAAACAGCACCAGTTTATTATCTTATAATTCTGGAACTCAGAAGTCCAACACAGGTCTCACGAGGTTGAAATCAAGATGTTTGCAGGGCTGCATGCCTTTCTTGGGGCTCTACAAGAGGATCCATTTCTTTGTCTTTTTCAACTTCTAAAGACCATCCATGCTTGGTGGCCTATAGCCTCTTTCCTCCATCTCTCTAACCATTTTGCCCTCTGATTCTCTCCTCAGTCTGAGAGGGTCTTACAAGCACTCAGATGATTAGGTTGGGCCCACATGGATAATCCAGGTATTGTCCCCACCTCAAGGTCCTTAAGATTAACTATATCTTCAAAGTGGTTTTATCCATGTAAGATAACACAGATAGTCACAGGTTCCAGGAATTAGAACAGGGACATCTTTAGGTGGCCATAATTCCACCTAGAGTAGCTGGCTTGCAGATACAGAAATGTAATTCTGATCATTCTATGTTTATCCATATATAATTTTCCTCTAATTTTTAAAAAGATATATTGAGAAATTTCTTTTAATCTTCAGAAAGCACATCGTCAAATGTGACCATAATTTGAATTTACTCAAAATAACTTCTAAACAAAAAATGGAAAACATTGTTTATGATAATGACCCAGTCGAAAAATAGGTACTTTTTTTAATTGCCAAAGAAAAATTTAGTCACAAAAATACTGAAAGCCCAAACTTCATAGATAATTTAGGGATTTAATAAAATAAGGTTTCTTCAACAAACTTTTAAAAAGATGATACAACAAAACTGCCACAAAGCTGAAGTAAGAATTATTGTACATATTATATATATATACTTCAATCAGGGTTAGCTTTCCAAATGGGTGACAAGAAAGCCAGTGAGAGCCAATTGCTGCACCCTACTCAGACCACTTCTTACACCCCATCTATTACTTGTGTCGAAAATTCCTCCAAGAGAGATTCATTCCTTTGGGTTCAAAACGTCTATTAAAATGCCAGTGCTAAGAATATAAGCTAAATATTAGCAAAAACCTCGGCTTGGATTTGTTAAAAACTAGTATAAAAGTTGACATTTGAGGAGGGAAGTGAACCAGAGGAAATCTACTAGAAGCTAGGAGTGAGTCATTAAAAAGGAAAATGCAACAATCTAACTTCACCTATTTTCTAATTTTTAATGCACCATCCTCTACCAATAATAAGACAAGTCATGTCAACCAGCCAGGGGACGATAAAAATGTAAGAATATACAGGAATTTTTATTAAATTAAAAAAAAGTAATGTCCTGGCCAGAGAGAAGAGTGACAAGAAATTCTTGATGAAATAATACGAAAGCTAGATATAACTTTCAAGAAATGGAAACAAATATATGCAGCCTATCATATCATTGATCATATTTATGCCTAATGTTCTATAACATTTTCCCAGCAGTACCCATTGTTTATTCATATTAATAAAAAAATCACCTGAAATTAGTGCCAAATGCCCTATGAAAATACTGCAAAGCAAGGACATTACTTATAAGATTACTTCTGCTTCTGCTCAAAAGAGTTTGAAAGCTTTACATCACTCAGCGGCATATTTCATTTTAAGCAGCCTTGTCTACTTTCATCTCTGTGCTATGTATAGCATGCTGGACTCTCTTCCTAAGATCAAAGGGAAACTCACTGTACTTTATTTACAAAGGCAATTTTAATGGGTAACAAGGGTACTTATTTTACTACACTGACTAGTCCCTTTGAACTACTATCTTCACTGATCCATAGACCATGCTCAAATGTGGAGAAGGCTTCCTTGAATCTGGAAAATGTTCTTAGCCTAATTGGTGCACTTTCTTTGAACTGCATGCCATGGATTTTACCAGGCGGTAAGTGCACAACAGAGGTTCCTTCAGGACACACAAGTGCTAAAATCCTTTTGAAAACAAAAACCAGAACAAATAAAAAATACACCAACACTGCAAGATCGAAAATATTGGATCTCAATATCAAAAATGGATAAGAATAACTCCTCCCAAAGTCTATGATTATGATATTAGTAGTTTTTACAGTAATTGGCACAGTTCTCTGTGTTATCCGGCTACGGGATAACTTATAATGCTCACTTCTACTTTGATGTAAGTAGAAAATATGTTTGTTCTCTGTGTGACATTGATACCAATGTGATAGTGAATATATGTGAGGCAAGGCGTTGCAATGGAAAGAATATAGATTTAGGAATTTTGCATTCCAATATATCACATAGGAAGAGGGTGATTTTGCTTAAGTTGTTAATATCTCTGAAACTCAGATTCCTTACGTTCGAAATAGGAAGTCCCTTTTTGTGATAGACATCAATGTTGCTCACCAGAATTTCTGGCTCTCCTGCTTTGAGGCACATGAGGAAGTTACATTCTGTTCCCCACTGAAGTGACACATGCTACTGTAATTTGCTTTGACCAATGAAATGTGAGTGGAAGTAACGTGTCATTTCTGGGAAGAAACATTAAGTGGCATTATGAAACTTTACAGAATTATCTTTGTTTTCAATTTTGGAAGGATGTATTGATATGATATGGAATTGCAAGTCTGAGCAGTCACGGGGAAAGGAGCTGCCTTTGAGAATTACCTATATCTAGGCTGTTTTAAGCCACTGAGAGTTGTTATTACAGGATATCCTACCCTATCCTGACTAAACATCTTTGTGAGATTAATGAAAGGATGAAGTAAATTTTATATGTATATACAAAGCACCTAGCTGAGTGCTTAGCACATTTTATTTGATTAACAAACACTGCAACAAAAGCCCAGGACCAGATGGCTTCACAGGCGAATTCTATCAAATATTTAGAGAAGAGCTAACACATATCCTTCTCAAACTCTTCCAAAATATAGCAGAGGGAGGAACACTCCCAAACTCATTCTACAAGACCACCATCACCCTGATACCAAAACCAGTCAAAGATGTCACAAAAAAGAAAACTCCAGGCCAATATCACTGATGAACACAGATGCAAAAATCCTCAATGAAATACTAGCAAACAGAATCCAACAGCACATTAAAAGGATCATACACCATGATCAAGTGGGTTTTATCCCAGGAATGCAAAGATTCTTCAATATACACAAATCAATCAATGTGATACACCATATTAACAAATTGAAGGATAAAAACCATATGATCATCTCAATAGATGCAGAAAAAGCTTTTGACAAAATTCAACACCCATTTATGATAAAAACCCTCTAGAAAGCAGGCATAGAGGGAACTTACCTCAACAAATAAGGCCATATATGACAAACCCACAGCCAACATTGTTCTCAATGGTGAAAAACTGAAACCATTTGCTCTAAGGTCAGGAACAAGACGAGGTTGTCCACTCTTACCACTATTATTCAACATAGTTTTGGAAGTTTTAGCCACAGCAATCAGAGAAGAAAAAGAAATAACAGGAATCCAAATTGCAAAAGAAGTGAAACTGTCACTGTTTGCAGATGACATGATACTATACATAGAGATTCCTAAAGATGCCACCAGAAAACTACTAGAGCTAATCAATGAATTTGGTAAAGTAACAGGATACAAAATTAATGCACAGAAATCTCTTGCATTCCTACACACTAATGATGAAAAATCTGAAAGAGAAGTTAAGGAAACACTCCCATTTACCATTGCAACAAAAAAAATAAACTACCTAGGAATAAACCTACCTAAGGAGACAAAAGACCTGTATGCAGAAAACTATAAGACACTGATGAAAGAATTAAAGATGATACAAACAGATGGAGAGATATACCATGTTCCTGGATTGGAAGAATCAACATTGTGAAAATGACTATACTACCCAAAGCAATCTACAGATTCAGTGCAATCCCTATCAAACTACCAATGGCATTTTTCACAGAACTAGAACCAAAAATTTCACAATTTGTATGGAAACACAAAAGACCCCGAATAGCCAAAGCCATCTTGAGAAAGAAAAACAGAGCTGGAGGAATCAGGCTCCCTCACTTCAGACTACACTACAAAGCTACAGTAATCAAGACAGTATGGTACTGGCACAAAAACAGAAATATAGATCAATGGAACAGGATAGAAAGCCCAGAGATAAACCCATGCACATATGGTCACCTTATTTTTGATAAAGGAGGCAAGAATATACAACGGAGAAAAGACAGCCTCTTCAATAAGCGGTGCTGGGAAAACTTGGCAGCTACATGTAAAAGAATGAAATTAGAACACTCCCTAACACCATACACAAAAGTAAACTCAAAATGGATTAAAGACCTAAATGTAAGGCCAGGCACTATAAAACTCTTAGAGGAAAACATAGAAAGAACACTCTATGATATAAATCACAGCAACATCCTTTTTGACCCACCTCCTAGAGAAATGGAAATAAAAACAAAAATAAACAATGGGGCCTAATGAAACTTAAAAGCTTTTGCACAGCAAAGGAAACCATAAACAAGACGAAAAGACAACCCTCAAAATGGGAGAAAATATTTGCAAATGAAGCAACTGACAAAGAATTAATCTCCAAAACTTATAAGCAGCTCATGCAGCTCAATATCAAAAAAACAAACAACCCAATCCAAAAATGGGTAGAAGAGCTAAATAGACATTTCTCCAAAGAAGATATACAGATTGCCAACAAACACATGAAAGAATGCTCAACATCACTAATCATTAGAGAAATGCAAATCAAAACTACAATGTGGTATCACCTCACACCAGTCGGAATGGCCATCAACAAAAAAATCTACAAACAATAAATGCTGGAGAGGGTGTGGAGAAAGGGGAACCCTCTTGCACTGTTGGTGGGAATGTAAATTGATACAGCCACTATGGAGAACAGTATGGAGGTCCCTTAAAAAATGAAAAATAGAACTACCATATGACCCAGCAATCCCACTACTGGGCATATACCCTAAGAAAACCATAATTCAAAAAGAGACATGTACCACAATGTTCATTGCAGCACTATTTACAATAGCCAGGACATGGAAGCAACCTAAGTGTCCATTGGCAGATGAATGGATAAAGAAGATGTGGCACATATAGACAATGGCATATTACTCAGCCATAAAAAGAAATGAAATTGAGTTATTTGTAGTGAGGTGGTTGGACCTAGAGTCTGTCATACAGAGTGAAGTAAGTCAGAAAGAGAAAAACAAATACTGTATGCTAACACATATATATGGAATCTAAAAAAAAAAAAAAAGTTATGAAGAACCTAGGGACAGGACACGAATAAAGACACAGACGTAGAGAATGGACTTGAGGACACGGGGAGGCAGAAAGGTAAGCTGGGATGAAGTGAGAGAGTGGCATGGACTTACATATACTACCAAATGTAAAATAGATAGCTAGTGGGAAGCAGCCGCATAGCACAAGGAGATCAGCTCGGTGCTTTGTGACCACCTAGAGGGGTGGGATAGGGAGGGTGGAGGGAGACGCAAGAGGGAGGAGATATGGGGATATATGTATATGTATAGCTGATTCACTTTGTTATAAAGTAGAAACTAACACACCATTGTAAAGCAATTATACTGCAATAAGGATGTTAAGAAAAAAAGAAAACACTGCTTCTTTTCCTTCTCTTTTTCTTCAATCTTGTGCACTTTTAAAAAAGTGAGCCTGCTGTTATAAACTTATTTATAACAGTACAAAGTTAATAAAGATTTCCCCTCACCCCTTCCATATTTTCCTATTACCTTATCACCTCTCCTGCCTCTTTTCCCTGATTCACAACAACCAGCCATTAGAGGCAGAGGTAAAAAAAAGTACTTCATAACAATTTCCTCACTCCTCATAGTGGCAGTTTCAAGAAAGAGAATTTAAAGATTGTTTAAGGGTTTCCCTGGTGGCGCAGTGGTTGGGATTCTGCCTCCCAATGCAGGGGACATGGGTTCAATCCCTGGTCCAGGAAGATCCCACATGCCGCGGAGCAAGTAAGCCCGTGCACCACAACTACTGAGCCTGTGCTCTAGAGCCCACGAGCCGCAACTACTGAGCCCACGTGCCACAACTACTTAAGCCCATGCGCCTAGAGCCCGTGCTCCACAACAAGAGAAGCCACCACAATGAGAAGCCCACACACCACAGCGAAGAGTAGCCCCCGCTCTCTGCAACCAGAGAAAAGCCTGCACACAGCAACGAAGACCCAATACAGCCAAAAACAATCAATAAATAAAATAATAAAATAAAATAAATAAATTTATATTAAAAAATAACGATTGGTTAAAATTACCTGCATTTGCTATTTCCGTCTCTCAGAAGCTGCAAGAGTAGTCCTCTCTGGGTTATTATTTTCTTTTTTGATGCTCTCACCTTTGATTACTTCTTAAGAACCATGGCAGTTCTGAAGAGTATTTTCCATTATGTTTACTTCAGGGTCACAATTTCCCTTGGTCTAATTGGTCTGAGAATTAGCTATCATTTTGTTTAAATTATCTTGGTCTTAAATCGATTTTCTTAAATTTACTGCTGGACCTAGAAAATGGAAGCATACAGAAACAGAATAAAACAATTTTTCTAGCTCAGTGGATTCAAGAAATGGCCCTGAACATACTTTATATCATTAATGGCCAGCATATGTAGACCACTGACTTTGTGCCAGGAACTTTGCTGAGTATTTTGCAAGCCACCCTTTATGTAATCTTCTTCACAATCCTATGAAGTAGGCACTGCAATCAAGAATGATGAAGTTGAGCTTAGAGAAACTAACTCATCAACATCTCTATGTAGTATTGAGTGGAGCAGGTGTCCATATGATTAGAGTCTCCCATCAAGCCATTCTGTAAGTTACCAACCCATATGGTTGTAGGCGTACAGAAACAGATCATTCTAAATTGGTTTCTTATATACCAAGCAGCACTTGATAACTCCACCACATCCCACATTCATCCATAATAAATGGAATGCCTACATCTACATACAGGAATATCACACACAGAGAATATTTGTATCTGTAAATTTCCTGGAAAGCAGAGGGAGGAACAAGAGGAGGGTACTTTTATTTTCTCTTTGTCATCCAAGGCTGAAGTAGCAATTATTTGTTTATTGTACTAGGGTGATTTACAGAAAATATTTACAAGGAGTTATTTTTAATCCATATTTATTGAATTACTGAATATGGTTAGATAAATGATATATATGAATGAATATTTATGAATTCATGAATATCATGAGTATTTATGAAACATAGAAGTCTGATCCTTGTCTCTCAAAGCTCAGTTTCAGAAGGGGAAATGGTTGAAATATATACTAGATTTTTGCTGTTGTGTAGCTGTGGTCACCTGGTGTGATGGGGAAGAGAGTAATACAGCTCTAGTTTTCTTTGCAGAATACTTCAATTTCATTCCATGGTTAAGTTAATTTAAACTGCTATGGAAAAGTATCTCTAGTGCCTTATACTTCCTAACCTCAATGTTAATTTTTTACTGTAAGGAGGCTGCTTACAGCACTTCGAAAATTTTGAAATAGAAAGAAAATATTACATAAAACGAACCGAGAGAGCACAGGGACAAAATCAAGGAGGAAATGAATAGTTATAAATGTAGTTTTCAGATTAGCAAACAATATTGCTTTCAAATGGCAACTAGCTTCTTTATTTTCTCACATCATCTTTATTTCTACCTCAATTTCTACATATATGTATTCATGGAAATTTTCTAGATTCATGGAAAATTTCTTGAAAGTCCATCATTCACTCAATTCAGTTGTAAAATACTAATTCTACAGAGACAAACAGAGTTAAATGGGAGAAAAATATTGGGGGCTAAAATGTGCCATATAGTTTCATACAATATAGTTGAATAAATATTCATATGACTATATGTGCCAAGTCAGAAGGAACTCGGGAGGACATCTCGTTCATACCATGCCTCTAGGTAGGGGAGTCTTTAAATTACCAAAGGCAGACAGTTATTAAGAACTTTTCCTTGATTAGCCATAAATTTGCTGCAGGGAAAAGAGCTAGAGTGATAAGGAAGCTGATGTTTCCTCAGACAGCGATTTTAAATTTTAATTTTGTTAAGTGTCGGTAAATCACAACAGGAACACATGCTAATTATAGCCACGGAACCAAGCAAAAGTTACACAAAGATAAAGGAAGATACACTACCCCATGTTTTAAATACCCTTCCACCCACGTAACAGGGATAACCTGCATTTCCACATGACCACTCAAACCAGTGTAAACACACATACTCACAGCCACTCTCTCCCTTTCCTCTCTCTCGCTCTCTCTGTCATTCTCTCTCGCTCTCTCCCTCTCTCTCTTTTTCACTCACACGTTTTGTTTATTGTTTTACAAAAAATGGGGTAACACTATTGTATATATTTACATTAATATGCAATCTGATTTTTTCCTTTAAAAATACATCATCTACATCCTTCTGAGTCAATAAATATAAATAGAATTCATACTTTTGAATAGCTACATTGTGTAGATGTACTGAAATTTACTTACCCATTCTTCTATTAATAACACTCAAATTTTTACAGTTTTTGACCATTAAAAAATCTTTCAATAAATTTTCTTATGTGCAAATATTTACAAACTGATTATCTTTATTTCTATATAATAAATTCCTCAAGGTGATTTTGGCCTAATAATTATTTTTTGTAATAAATACTTCCAATATTAATCTCAGATCCTGAAATCAATGACTTTCTAAGTAACTCATCTATAGCTAGTTTGCTTATAAGCATTTCCCTTAATGATCAATTTGTCTAAAACAAAGTCATATTGAGGCACATGATAGACCATGTAAGTGCCTCATTTGGCTCCCCTTCTTAAATATTTCTTCAATATTAATTTTGTGGGAGAAAATATCAACTAATGATAACTAAATTCCAACTTTAGGTTCAAAAGAAAAATTTATATTATATATCCTAAATATCACAAAGCATCTTAATTTTTTGTAACTTTCATTTATAAATCTCTTTCCCATAATTCTTTTAATTGTATTTTTTTTCACTGTGAAAAAAATACTTCTCCAAAATAATCTACTCATCAGGAGGCATGTTAAAGGTTTGTAAGCTTAGATAATAAAATATATCACTTTTTTACCTGGACTTAGTATGTGCCTGTAGAATTAGAGCGTGGAAAGTTAAAATAGAAAGAAGAAGATAGAAAAATATTTAGTAAGTCAAAAGGTGTGACTTCTTAATGTGGAAAAAGAAGTGGAGTGAAGGATAGTATGGTACACTGATGTTTCTTCCTTGGAGTCTCGCTGTGTATATACACATATGCATATTAATGCATTATTTTTTCTATTCACTGAAACCATTATGCACAAAGCGCTAGATGATATGGAGTACTACATAGCTGAGAAGACTTAGACCCTGTCCCATACACATATAGTGCTGATTTATTCTGGTCTTGGTCAACTGCTCTTAGAAAAAGAATACACTACCCTTCTTTTATTTTATGCATCTCTGATCACTTTGTCATTAAATTCTCTTTTTCCTAGCTAAAGGTCTTCTGATTCCTATCATATTGTTTGATTGTTTTTAAAGAGCAAACATAGAATGATTTTAATAGTTTATATACATGTTACGTAATCTGAGGACAACTGAGTCTCAAATGGATCAGGCCTAAGTCACTGTGATAAAGAATTCCTAGATGACAGAGATGTCACACAAGAAATACTTACCTATACCTTGATCATAGGTAATATATTGCATTTTGAGGAAACTATCTCCAAAAGAACTGTACTGTAATGCTTTGGTAGGAGCGACTTGTTATACCATTACCATTTCTATGAATTCATCCTCACTCCAATTGGAGATTTAAGATAAGAAAAATACATTAAATGTTTATAGAAGTTTTACATAATTGCCAAAAATTGGAAACAAGCTACATCACCTTCAGCTGATGAAGGAATTAACAAACTATGGTACACCCATCAATGGAATACCACCCAGTTATTCAAGGGAATACACTTCTGATAAACACAAAAACGTGGATCAATCTCAAATGCGTTATGCTAAATAAAAAGAATCTGACTCAAAAAGTTACATAGTTTCTGATTCTATTTATATGGCATTCTAAAAATGGCAAAACTATACAGACAGAAAACAAAGCTTTGCATACCAGGGATTCAGTCTGGTAAAAGAGGATAATGACAAAAGGGATATAAGTGAATTTGAGAGGAGGACAGAACTGTACTCTATCTTGATTGTGGTGCATTTTTCAAAATACAAAAAGAATGACTTGCCTTATATGCAAATTATGCCTCAGTAAAAAACAAATACCACCACCACCAAAAAGGAAAATATTTTCTAGTATTTACAAAGCATACTGTCATTAAATGGAATATACTAACTCTACCAAAACCTAATGTATTAATTTTTATGGATTGCCCTAAGGTGAAAGATATAACTATGATTTGGGACAGAACATTTTTGGAATTTAATTCACAAATGCCTACATAAACATGATATAAAGCCCATATGTCTGCCTTTTTAACATTATATGTTTTTTTCAGCATAAGCAGCGAGTTAATGGCTTGGCAGCTGTTAGCATTTGTTCAGTTTTCATTATTTGATGAAATGAGAAATAAATCTATTCTCTTGTCAGAAGTAGAAAAAAGGTTCCAATTTTATTAAATAATTAGTTTTAAAAATATTTTTCAAATTAGAAAGACCAAACAAACGTATGTCATGCTTTTTAAAATAAGGGAATTAACAATGGTATTTAAATTAAACATACATGACAATTTTAGTAAAAGAAAAATAGAATCTTTCAGGAGAAACTAATATAAAATACAAATAATTGCTATAAGATACAAAAGACATATACCAAAAAAGCACTTGTTTTATAAATCTGTTAGGAAAATAGAAATATCACTTTAGAAGAGAAGCGATAACATGGAATGAGGCCATCAGGAATAGACATTTATTAGATTTCTGGAATTTTTGACCCTTTTCTCTCCTTAAACTGACTGTGTGATCCATTGCCAGCCAGGGCCCCAATGCATACAAATACAGAGCAGATAATACCAAGTTCTATCCTGCATAATTCTTTCTAGCAAAGCACACTTAAAAATACTTTAATGACTTCTCACAGTGATATTATTAAAAGTAATACCTAAGCAGGCATTAATCTTTTTTCTTTTCTGAGCATGTTTTAAGAAAATGTATCAATGAATTAACTTGGTTAACTAAAATAAAACATTGCTAGCATGTGGATTTATTTATTGTTTATTTCTACTTGTGATTCTTAAAAATTTTACAATCTATTTCAAATCAAATTAAATTATCATGCATTTGCAAAATTAGCAATTTGCTGATTTTCCATTAGCAAATTGATTCCAAGGGAACTTCATCAAAATCTAAAATATATGATAAAATAAAATTTCTTATAAAAATTGAGCTAATCCATGAGATTTTCAATTTTTCTAAAAATGAATTTATAAGAACGTTCATTTTCATTTTATGACTTTTTAAGCCTATATTTAGTTATCTTTGTTTAGGAACAATCTTTTAATTGAGAAAAGAGCATGATATATATGATATTAAGAGCATGTGCTAATATATTCTGTTTAAGCTTAACAAAGTAGTGAAAATTGGATACATGCAAATGATTCATCAATGCCATGTTAATCACGGAGGAGAGAGTTGTCTCGTATTCAGTGATGACTGAAATGTAGACCTGAGTAACTCATGGATCCCTCACATAGGTGGACTCTGTGGAGGGTCTGTCTCTCAGGACTCGCAAGTCCTACTTCTGCAGTGACTGTCTGAAAACCTTTACCTCAGCCCAGGAGGTGAGGAGAAGATGCCCATTATCAGATTAAACCCTCATACTCAAACCCCACCCAACTGAAATAGAATGACATGGTCTCATATCCTTGCAAGTGGTGGAAAATATTGAAGTGAGCCAGCAAAATTCAGTGTAAGAAAACACTATACGCTTCTGAGTGGCAGGGCTCCCCACTGAATAGAGGTATCGAGGTCAAAATTAAGTGTCATGGTGGCATTTATTCTTTCCAGAAAAATCATATACACAAGGAAATTGGAAATGGGGGAAACAGGAAGACTAATGGAAAGGTAAGTTGCCTTGGGAAGCAAAACTAGACAGACACACTCTTATTAAAAGAATGACCAAAGAGTAAGAGATTATGCTTCTGGTTCAGATGAACAAAGGTGTCCCCAACCCCACAAGTGTTCATTTGGGAGAACCTAAAGTCTCTGGTGTTTGAACTGCTTACTCTCAAGAGGGAAGAAACGGATAATTTGTGACACTATATCTCTCCCTCACCAAGGGTTCCAAAAGCTGTGATGGTGCTGAAGTGATACCTTAACGAAAATGCAGGGGTCAGTGCTCTGCCTCTGCCCAAGGCTGAGAAAAGAGCAAGAACTCTCTCTAAAGTTATTCCACAAATTCTTAATTGTCAAGGTTAGAAAATCATCTTCCTGAAAGTGATTTTTAATTAAAATCAAGGCTGAGGCTGTATTTTTGAGGGTGTAGGATGAGTAAAATTGAACTGAACTTGTGAAGCATACCTCAGGGAAACTTTCTGATGGGGCTACTGTGGGACTTCCAGGGAGAATTAGGAATTTGAGTGTAAAGAAAAACTCTTGTCAGAGAGAGTAAAGAGTTCATCTTGGTTGACTAGTCTACACTCGTGGAAAAGCAAAAACCTGGGGAAATAATAAGAGTTTGTTAGTATTTCTCATAGTGCAGATCAGTTGATCTCACCATCTTCAGAAAGGTGTAATTGCATAAGATAATTGAAAGGAGAAGAAATTTCCAATAGCAAATTATGTGTTCATAAAATACATTACAGACAGAATTTGCGGAAACTTTTAAACCCATTATCAAAATCCCAAAGGAAACTTAATTGCGGTTGACTTTGTATTTGGAACTAATGCAAAGGGCAAACTCTGGAGCTGCCCTTGATATTTACTCTTTTTGAACCGAACACTTGGGTCACAGAACATGGGTGCACATACAGATAACTTGTCCAGTTTATACTGACAAAGATTCTCTCCATGATTGAACTTTAGTCAGGCTCTTCTGTGAGCTCTTTTTCAACTAGAAGTCGAGTTTGGGGCTTCTGTTTTCATCCCTGTATTGTCCAATTTTAGCAAGAATCCTGCGAAATTGGTTTAACCAGAATTCCCCATCCTCCATATCTTATCACCCTCAATATCTAGTCAAGCTCCTCATCCTCTATCATCCTCCAAGTGATGTCTGATCACCCTGGCATGACTTTACCAAGAACCGTATTAAGTCAGTTTAGCCAGAATCCCCCTTTGCTCCTGATATTTCCTCTTAGTAATTCTCCATCCAGCAACCCCCAGCTTGCTCCCTGGATAAAAATTCCCACTTTTCCTGGTTGTATTCAGAATTGAGCCAGTTCTATACTGAGGTCTCTTTCCCCAGTTGCAATAGTTTTTCTGAATAAAATCTGTTTTTATGGCCTTAGCTACTGTCCAGGTCTGGTTTCTCTTTAACACCTGGTTAATGGGAAGGACGCTCCACACTAGATGTTGCTGTTGGAGGAGAGACCGTGCAAATATCTCTGGGCTGGACCCGATCAGGCACTCTTCCAAATAGTTGCTTCTCCAGCAGGGCTCAGGTGATAGTTATTCAGTGCTGTGTTTCCCCTGCAGCATTTATGGCATAAACAGTCTTTACATATTTGGGATCCAAGTAGTCATAAATACAGCCATTGGAAGCTAGGCTCTTTCGCTATAGCTAGGTCTTTTATCAAACTTACTCCATTCAGGCAATATTCAAGGTGCATTTTGCTGGGTCATCTAGGCCTTCACTAATTGCTTTTTTTTTTTTTTTTAATTTATTTATTTATTTTTGGCTGTGTTGGGTCTTCGTTTCCGTGCGAGTGCTTTCTCTAGTTGCGGCGAGCAGGGGCCACTCTTCATCGCGGTGCGCGGGCCTCTCTTGTTGCGGAGCACAGGCTCCAGACGCGCAGGCTCAGTAGTTGTGGCTCACGGGCCTAGTTGCTCCGCGGCATGTGGGACCCTCCCAGACCAGGGCTCGAACCCGTGTGCCCTGCATTGGCAGGCAGATTCTCAACCGCTGCGCCACCAGGGAAGCCCCACTAATTGCTTTTTAAGCCACATGATCCTTTTCATAATGGCTAAAACTGTACTGGTCAAATAAGAACTGCCATCAACTCTTTGGCTTTGGCAGAGGGAAATGTGTTATTAATCTTTCTTATTGCCACCTTTTTAGTTGTGCCAACAAATAAACAAAGTGTGTGTGTGTGTGTGTGTGAATGTATAAGAGAAAGAGAAAAAAGCAGACAGAGACGGGCGGGGGTGGGGGGACCCGGGCAGGTGGGCACATCTTCATACAAGTCTGGTTATTTGTAGGTTGGTGCGTCTGTGTCTGAAATCCAGGTGTGGAAAGAGAGAACTGTATGGTTGAGGTGAACAATGAAATTTATGAAAAATAAAATTTTCAAAAATACAAAAGTAGCTCCCTAACTGTAGAGGCCATGTCTTTGAAAATTCCTGTGTAGGAGAATTTAGAGTTGAGAAAAATAGAAAAGAGTAAGCAAAGTCAGAAATTAACCAATTAAAGCTGTTAGACTTTTATGTTCACAACACAGAGTGGAAAAGAATCTATTATCACTAAGAGTAAGATCAATGACGATGAATGAAAACAAGTAATAATTTAATCTGTACTGGTTTTTTTGATTTGCCACCCAAACCACTATCAAGACCCCATCTCTTCACTACAGCTTCAACAAGATACATGCACAGCTATTGGATTAAACTGAGGATTTTGTACAAGTGAATGCAATGTTTATAGAGTCCATCAGGTCCAGGCTCAGATCAGCAATGCAGTCACAACCAAAGAGACCATTTTAAAATAATTTAAGCTCTTCACATGTATTTCTTAACGTTCACGAGGGCGGCATATTTCTACTGCAGTGCTTAAAATTCTCCTCCCTCCCCCATCAGCATCTCTCTCATATGGTAGCTTCTGTGCCCCTCCCTTCAAAATTCCTTTGAAAAACTTCCATGAAACTTTTATTCCTCAAGCCACTCTAGTACTCAAATTGTTCTCTTTCAGCCCACATTCCTTCTTTTAATAGTTCATCACGAAAGCTCCAAAGACAAGTGGAACAAGACAGGTCCTTTTTTGGAGATCAGTAGAAGTCTGGTGGAGGGTGAGGGGATGGGGAACCGACTAGATAAAGCCAGAATTTATTTTCGTAGATAAGAGGGAGGAGAAGGGCCAGTATCATTCATTGTTTAATACATTTGCCATCTCACATTGAGAAGACATTTTTTTATCCAAATGCTTAATGCTTTTCTGATTTGATGGTTTAGGGATGTTGACATCTACATGCCAATGCCTTCCCACCTGCTTTCCTGTCCCCATATCCCTCGTTCATCTCCAACAGCTTTTTCTTGTACATGACCCAGTACATGCCTCTTCTGCAGACTAAGTTTTCTTTCCTTAAACATTCTTTATCTTTTCCAAGTCTTAATTGCAAAAGAAAGTGTACTTTCTCTACTATTTGGTTGACTTCTTTTTCTCTTCCTAACCTTATTCTCTACTTTTTATTGAAGCATAGTTGATTTATAATATTATATTAGTTTCAGGTGTACAACATAGTGATTCAAGATTTTTATAGATTATACTCCATTTAAAATTATTTAAAAATAATGGCTCTATTTCCCTGTGCTGTACAATATATCCTTGTTGCTTACTTATTTTATACATAGCAGTTTGTGTCTCTTAATCCCATACCTTTATCTCACCCCTCCCTCCTTCCTTCTCCACTAACCACTAGTTTGTTCTCCATATCTGTGAGTCTGTTTCTGTTTTGTTATATACATTCATTTTAGATTCCACATACAAGTGATAACATAGAGTATTTGTCTTTCTCTGTCTGACTTATTTCACTAAGCATGATACACTCAATATAATGAAATATTACTCAGCCTGAGCTTATTCCCTAATTATCAACAAGAGTAATTTGAAAAATCACATACTGGGTAATTTACATAAATCCATAATAAATTTTAAAATGCTCAAATTTTGCCAAAGGAGCATTTTTATTGGGAAATGACTGCTCTATTTCCGAGTCTGCCTTCACTTATTCAAGTAAACTCTTAACCAAAAAGATCCTGTTTTGTTCAAGGCATTATTGCATTACTTGACCTTGGCTTGTACAATTTGCTACGTGTTTCTTCTGCTCTCTGATTGCAAATGTCCCCTTTCAGCTTTACTGCAACAGTTGCTTCAACATCCTGTTCACAGTGGTGTTAGGTTGCATCAAGGATCACTGAATGCCAGAATACTGGCTGTGGTCCAGGATCTTGGTAGTGGTGATATTATCTGGTCATTTTAGATAAAGTATGGCTTCAGTCGATGGTGATGAAATATATTAGGTATAAGATACAGTCATTATGACAAGTGAGATATTACAAATATGCAACAGGTCACCATCTGCCACTCCTCTTGTAGACCTTTAGTTTGGTTAGGAATCTGAAGCCAATATCACAGATTACTCTGCCTTCCAGCCCAGCTGTTTCTGATGAACTGTTTCACTTAGTGCACTATTTCACAATATCTTCTGCCTAGGCATATCTGTAGTGATAGCCTTAATTCTAATTTGGCTGATACAGTGCATGCAATGTATCAGTGATTCAATACATGCTACATTAACCCTTCCAAATGGTTGTTTCAATGCTCAGTGAAGTAGCCTGAACCTGTTTTTGCATAATTGTTGCCATGCTTTGTGTCATATCTCCCTGGAAACCTGGCCAAACCTTTGCATCTTGCGTGTATCAATGCCTGACCCAAAGAAGACCTGGCCCGGCAACTTCTAGGAACTCTGCCAGTCAGAGAAGCTATAGTTTAGGTAGAGACTAACTGATCATCTGACCCACTTTTTGAGAATATGAATGCAACAAGGAGGCTGCAGTTAGTAAAAAACAATAGAAGCAGACATTGGTGCAGCAGAAGTAGTAGAGACAAAGCATTAGGGAGAATGGGACCACACAGTCAGGGTCCAAATAAAGACTTTGTCATTTACTAAGGCTACATGTAGGAAGGAATAAGGAGCCAGCCACAAGCTGAGGTTCCTTGACTGGCCTTGCTAGGGATTATGGTTTATATCCACCAAAGACATGAGGGATTTTATGTCACAAAGCATGTTGATCATAGCAACATCTGTGATCCTGACTTTTGAAAAGTTTTTTTCCAAATAATAAAGAAATTGGGAAAATACCTAAAGCTTTTTAAAATGAGATATTTACATGCTATTTGTAAATTTTTGTGATAAATATGCATAACCTAAATTTACCATTTTAATCATTTTTTTAAGTGTACAATTCAGTAGCATTAAGTGCATTCAAAACATTGGGCAAACTAAAGAGCAGCAGGGCAGAGAGGGGTAAGGTTGGTTGGAATAACCTCCTGCCCATAATTTTTATTATTTAACAACCAGGGCTTTTGCTACTAGGCAGGATTTAAAACTGCCATTCAAAAAAAGTACCTGTGATAATTAAGCTACTTACTTATTATTTGGCCTGTGGGCTGTTCTTATCAAACTAAAAGCTGCATTTATTTTGAGCCTCAGACCATGCTAGAAAATATAGCTCTTGATCAAAACCACTTAGTTCATGTATGTTTTAACTACATACGAATACATACATATCGTCATTCAGGAAAAAAAATCAAACTCAAATATTTTGTATTTTTACCAATAAGTGCTTCATTTTGTAAAATCAAGTACTTTTTATTTATTTGATAGTAGAGCAAGCACTTATTCAAACACTCACAACTAGAGAATAAGAGATTTCTGAACATCCTTTTAATTGTAAAAACTATGGTTTTATGAGTCATAGTGCTAGGGGCTCTTTTGAGAGAATAAGTCCTGCATCTATAAACCAAAGATAACTTCCTGTGTTAAAACAGTACTGCAAACATTTATACATATTCAAATTTCAGTATCTATTCAACATATCTTTAGGGGTGGGTGACTCTGAAGCATGTAGTTTTGAGGCTTAGTCTTCCATTAATCTGGAATAGATCCTCTGCAATTTTTTGTTTTGTTTTGTTTTGTCTTGCATGATCTTGACAATTTTTCAAGACTATAGGCCAGTTACTTTGTAGAATATCCTCAACTTGGGCTTGTCTGATATTCTTTCACAATTAGATTCAGGTTCTACATTTTTGGCAAGAGTACTACAGAAGCAACGTTGGGTTTTTCCAAAGCATCATGTCAAGAGGCATATGATATTAATTTGCTTCGTTTCTGTTGGTATTAACATCAGTCATGTGTTTAGGTAGTGTCTACCAGATTTCTCAAAATTATGATATTTCTCTTTTCACTGATTAGCATTTGGGCAGAGATACTTTGGGACTACTTAAATGTCCTATTTCTCATCACACTGGTACCCATTTGTTCTAGCATCCATTGATGATTTTTGCCTCAACTGATTGTTGCCAAATGGTTACTTTCAAACTTCATTATTCCTTCCACATTTAACAGTTGACATTTCTACTTAACTTTGCCTCCTCAGTCATTTATCATTCCCAGAGTTGGCTAGCGAGAGCCCCTTTAAACTGGTTCCTAAGGACACATTAACTTTTTATTGTGTCTAATAGGAAAGACATGAGATGGATAAGTGTGGTATAATAAAAAACATATTTGATCTTTGTCCTTAGTTCCTGACACAGAGGTCGTACAACTCTTGGACTTCCTGAGTGATATGCGTATCTTTTGTTTTTCATAACAAGCTCTTTTCAACCATACCTGATTTTTGCTGAGATGACTTGGCAGGCCCCTAGATGGCTTCCAAATAATCGGGACTAATCACAAGAAAACTCAACCAGGTAATGAGAGGGTTAGGACTTGCAGCATCACCCTTTAACCTCCAGGCAAGGGAGAGGGACTGGAGACTGAGTTTAATCATCAATGGCCAATAATTTAATCCATCACATTTATGTAATAAAATCTCGATTAAAAAAACACACACACACACAACTAAACAACAGGGTTTGGAGAGCTTCCAGGTTGGTGAACAAATCGAGGTGCTGGGAGGGTGCCCTGAGAAGGCATGGAAGCTCCCTGCCACCCCTAACTCTTGCATCTTGCCTGATGGATCTCTTCCATATGGATGTTCTTGAGTTGTATCCCTTATAATAAGCCTTTAAATGTAAGTAAGGTCTTTTCCTGATGTCTGAGAGTCATTCTAATGAATTATTGAGCCTGAATGGGATAGGGAGTTGTGACAGTCTCACAATTTGCAGCCACATGAGACGAAATTACAGTTAGCCTGGGGACTTAAGACTTGGGACTGGTATCTGAGGTGAGGGCAGCCTTGTGGGACTGAATCCTTAAATCTGTGGAGTCTGATGCTAACTTTGGGTAGTTAACGTCAAAATAGAATTGAATTGTAAGACACCCAATTGGTGTCAGAGAATTGCAGAATTGCTTGATTCTTAAAGACCACGGAGTAGGGATTACCCAGTCTCCCAAGAGCTGGATACGTGGAATTAATTTATAATATTTAACTAAAATAACAAAATCTTTGAATAAAAAACAGATCTAGGATGAAAATAACCTCAACAACCCTGGACAGGAAAGGGGAAACGAGGAGAAAGAAATGAAAGTAAGACAGTAGGGAGTTTCACCTTTCACATCTGGTCCTCTGATGTCCTGATGTCTCCTCTGCTGTTCTCAGGATCTGATGATCTTCCCACGTCTTCACCAAATTGTCATGGAAAATAAGATGACAGGCTCCAATTTTATAGCTGGACTTCGTCAATCACAAGGATGCAAAGATGAGAGAGACACACACACACTCAATGTGACTCCTGGCCAAACCTCATTTCCTTAATTGGACTTGCTAGAAGTGCAATTTATATTCAAAAAAGAGTCAAGGGATTTTCTTTAGGTACATTAAGTCATAAAGCAAGCTGTTCATGGCATTTAGGCTAACTTATGACAGGTTAGCAAACTTGGAGAGTTATTTAAAAGAGTGCTGATAGTGCATTTTAAAAGTGGCCCCAGTATGTTTGTCCAGGGGAAATAAAACACAAGGATTTCATCAGTTCATTGAGCTCATAACTACATACATGGTTATGCAGTTTCGACTATTATGGAGATTGATTTCTTCTTCTAGAGAAAAGAGAGGAGGTTGAGTCTTAGAATGAACAAGACATTATACAAAACAGAGCTACTTTTAAGGGTAAAATTGCTGTGGTTGTTATTAAAACATAATGGCCTCTAAAGAAAGTGTCCTGGAATGGAGAGGACAGAGTTTCCCTAATAATCCCCAAATCTCCTGCTCCCTGAGTGATAGTCACACCCTTACTAGGTTTATAATAACTATTGGGTTAGCAGAAGATTAAATGATGCCACTTTGGTTGATCAAGTTTAAGGATATATTATTGGTTGATGTACTCTCTTTCTTTCCATACCAGCCTCCTCGTTGTTCCTATAACACACCAGGCATGCTCCCCCCTCGGGGCTTTTTACTATCTGTTCCCTTTACATAGAACCTTCTTCCCAGAGATATCTGCCTATATTAGTAACCATCGGCTGCTATACACATAAAATGCCATATACTGGGTGGCTTAAACAACAGATATTTATTCCTCACAGTTCTGGAAGCTGGGAAGTCTGAGATCAGGTGCAGATTTGGTGTCCGGTGAGAACTCTCTTCCTGATATGTAGATAGCTACTTTCGCACGTGATAGAGAGAGAGAGAGTGCTCCAGGCTCCTCCTCTTCTTCTAAAAACACTAATCCCAACATGGGGGCCCCACCCTTATGACCTCAACTAAACCTAATTATCCTCCCCAAAGCCTTACCTCCAAATCCCATCATATTGGGGATTAGGGCTTCAACATATGAATTTTGGGGTACACAAACATTCAGTCTATAGCACAACTTCTAAGCAGGTTTTAATTGCTCCAAGTGAGCTTACTGCCTTCTTCTTCTTCGCTTCTCCTTATTGTCCACCTTTTTATATGATCTTTTCTTTGATTATCCCTTCCTAACTTTAAAGGGCAAATTGTTAAAAGACCAGCTGGATCCAGACTGCAAGCTTAGAGCTAATGGAAAGGAAAGGGAAAGTATTTCAGTTCCTTTCTCCCAGCCTTTTCAATTTTTAATTTTGTGTGCTTCAAGAATACTGGGCTTCTTGGCGGCACAGTGGTTGAGAATCTGCCTGCCAATGCAGGGGACACGGGTTCGAGCCCTGGTCAGGGAAGATCCCACATGCAGTGGAGCAACTAAGCCCGTGGGCCACAACTACTGAGCCTGCGCTCTAGACCCCGTGAGCCACAAGTGCTGAGCCCATGTGCCACAACTACTGAAGCCCATGAGCCTAGAGCCTGTGCTCTGCAACAAGAGCAGCCACCGCAATGAGAAGCCCGCGCACCGCAACAAAGAGTAACTCCCGCTCGCCACAACTAGAGAAAGCCCGCATGCAGCAATGAAGACCCAATGCAGCCAAAAATAAATAAATTAATTAATTAAAAAAATACTTTACTAGAAATTACCAGAAGTAAACTTATATAGCTTGCCCAATGAGCTGTTACAGGAATTTTGAATGGGAAATGCTATCTCCTGTGAATTTCACTGAGTCACTGATATATAGTTTAATAATATCTTCTAAGGATTCCAACTTTAAAGCAGGGAACTACTTCTTAAAAAATTTGTTTTGCTATGCTTTAATGTGTATTAAGAGATTTTAATTAAAATTACAGTAAATAAAATTAACTAGAAGAATCAATTAATTTACACTAGCTATTGTACATTTATTCTAAAATATACATTTAGAGCAATTTTAGGTCATTAATTACTGTTTATTCAAGTTCTGAAATTTAATAACTGCTCAATAATTCTGCAAATCGAAATCCAAAATAATTCATTTACATAATTTGCCTTTCATTGTAATTTTTGTTTTAGAGAATTAAAAAACAATGTTTTGTTCTAAAAGTATTATATGAATTACCATATTCTTTGTTTAAATATCTCTGCTTATAGAATTCTGTGTCATTAATCATGACACTCTTTGGTTAAATCAGTTATATAATTATCATTTTACCACATTCTTCAATAAGTACTTTGGCTTATAGAACTATGTGCCATTGGTTAGTCCACTGTTATGTACAATTGCTTTTTATCAAGGGAAACTTAGACTTCAATCAATAAGAATACCAGAAACTTACTTTTAATAAAAACAAACAATAACCTCCTCCATGTAAAACTTGTTCTCTAGAGTAAGCCTGGGGTAGAGAGTCACATTCTATAACCCAGGTAAATAATAATTTTAAGGAAAACAAGTGGAGAAGTACAGCTTGGAAAAACTAAAAGTTCCATCATTATGGTTAACCATATAATATACATTTCCATGAAGTTAATATTCTTTCTCTTATTTCCATACATTTTTTATCCAAGAGAAGTGTATAATGCTCCTACTGACTATGAAAAGGCTTACACTGACCAGTGTAATGTTATTAAGCTTGAAAAGGGTCAAGGGATACTCTAAGTTCACCAACAAATGATCCACTGAGAGTCAAAACTGGTTACTAATTCCTGGATGATTTAATTGAGAAGTATGTTCTAGTAGGACTTGCATTTCTTGGGTTCTAGTTTAGCTGGATGGTGAAAACTAGGAGTAGTCAGAATCTGGATTTATAATAAATCACTAAGGCCAAAAAGACAGGCCCAGGCTTATCTACAGTTGTTGGAAAATAGAAAAGCCCAGTTCAAGAGACATAAAATAGTGTCTAGTATTGGCCAACAGATCATATACTTATACTGTGTGATAAGCAGCCTCCAAGATGGCCCCCAATGATTCTCCTCTCCCGGTAGTCAGTCTCTTGTGTGCTCTCCTCCCACACTGAATCAGGGCTGCTATGGATGACAAACAGAGAAAGGTAGAGGTGGGAGTGTGTGACTTCTGAGGTTAGTTCTTAAAGGGCTCTGTGGCTTCTGCTTTGTTCTCTTGGATTGCTTGTGCTGAGGGAAGCCAGCCATTATGCAGTAGGAACACTCAAGATTCATGGATCTTGGAAAGATTCATGTGGAGAGAAACTGAGATTTGCTGTCAGAAACTGGCGCCGATTTACCATGCATGTGAGAGAACCTTCTCAGAAACACATCCTCCAGCCCCAGTCAAGCCTTCAGATGACTGTATCCCTGGCAGACATCTTAACTGCATCCTCATGAGAGACCCTGCGCCAGAATTGCTGCCTATCAAGCAGCTCCTGAATTCCTGACAAAGAAACTGTGAGAGCTAATAAATGTTTACTGGTGTTTTAAGTCACAAAATTTTAACTTGTTGTGAAACAATAGCTAAATAATGCATATTGTAATCATTATTAAGATAGTAAAGAGGCAGACAGAGCAATAACATTAAATTAGGAACATTCAATATTGAAAGCACAAGCGTCACTATGACAGTGACTCAGATTTGTGGCACAAGCTCAGAGTTACATCAGCAGCAAGAACTTTGAGAAAAAAAATGCCTAAATACATCCTATTGAAAATGTTGTGCTTTGACCACAGTACTACAGGGGGAGGAGGAGTACAGATGAGAAACTAGTAATTTATGGAGAGAAATTTAAGAAGCCTAAGGCTCTGAATTAGTCATAATCATAAGAACTCTTCTAATGTGTATATAGTATAAATATGAATAAAAATTACTCCACTTGCTTTTTCAGATGGAACTTTAATGTGATTTCTGTGAGTCATGCTCCTATTTATACCGACCTCTAGTCCTGAGTTTGGGCTTTTTTTCCAAGAGGTTATTTTTAGCCATTGTAAAACAGGAACTATTTTAAAGTTGCAATTTCTTGATCTGTAAATTAACACAAATTTACAATAATTCTGTGTTCAATTCTTTTTATCTTGCTGTGTCTGCAAAATATAAGTATTTGCCAAAACAATAATTTCCTTTTGTATTTTACTATTTCTTTTTTTTTTTAACATCTTTATTGGAGTATAATTGCTTAACAATGGTGTGTTAGTTTCTGCTTTATAACAAAGTGAATCAGCTATACATATACATATATCCCCATATTTCCTTTTTAAATTTAAAGGAAATTAGTTGTTACTTTCTGAGCTTCCCAGGACCGGATAAATGGATTGCACCCGCCAAAAATCATCTGGATTTTTAAAATAGTCTTCACTCTGTTTCTCATTCCAACTGTATAGTGCCCTACTCTCACTTAGCTGTTAAGAGGTAATGAATGAACTAATTCCCAAAATACACTCATTTCTGACAACTCCCAAGGAATAGGCATTTTTATAAAAAACAATAACTTTAATGGTGGCTTGTTTATGAAGAAACTACTTTTGGAAGGAAAGCCTTCCCACATAGACATTTGCCTGCCCTGCATGAACTCAGGCTTGGGTGTGAGGATCAGCACGGAACTAGTATTTGGATGAAGGAGGACATTTAGACCAGTTAAGCTTTGGAGTAAGGAAAGAGTAACACAGAGTTGTGTTACTTCAAGTCAAAGAGATTTTCATTCCTGCCTACCTTTCTCCACAGGCTGGCACTTAAGGAAATTATACTCTTTATACACCTAAAAATACAATGGAATATAAACTAACTTCCTTCCTTCCTTCCTTACTCTCTCCCTCCCCCTTTCTTTTTCTTTCTTTCTTTCTTTCTTTTTCTCTTTCTTTCTTTTTTCTTTCTTTCTTTCCTTCTTTCTTTCTTTTTCTTTCTGTCTCTCTCTCTCCCTTTCTTCCTTCCTTCCTTCCTCTCTCTTTCCCTCTCTCTTTCTTTCTTTCTTTCTTTCTTTATTTCTTTCTTTCTTCTTTCTTTCTTTCACCTCCCTTCACTTTAACACACAAACTTGCTCTTTAGTTTCTGTCAAAATATATATATAAAAGACTGTCTAAACATATTTGGAGTCTCTGGGTACCATTAATTGAGTGCTTACCACATGGTAGGTATTATGATAACTTTTCATCTAATGTAGCCAAGTATGTATTATTACCCTCAACAAATAGGGAAATAGGAGCTTGGAGGAGAGAGCAAATAAATGACTTGCCAGTGCCACACTGACAATATAAGGTAGCCCTGGGATTTGTTCCCAGGTCTGCCCAGCTCCAGTGCCATGATTTTAATGACTACACTATATACTGTGGGGAAATGTAGCTGCTGTACTGTAGTGCTTACAAATGTCAGGGTTTCCTCTGAGAACTTTACATACAGCTATTCTTTTATTCTTCACAACAGCCTTATGAAGTAGGAACTATTATTATCCCTATTTTCCAGCTAAGTAAACTGAAACAAGGAGAGATTAAGTAACAGCCGATGAGTTATGGAGAAGGCATTTGATTCCATACTGTCCAACTCCTAAGCACATACTACAAACCAATACATCAACAAAAGTTAAAGAAAAAAAAAACAGCATGGTATATTTTGAAGACACTACAATATAAAAGGTTTTGAGAAAAATTAAAGTTAAAAATTATCTCTAAATCTATTGCCATAACAATAAAAGCAATAAACAATATCTTATCAACAGCTTTGAATAAGAATCAGGCTTTGGAGACATTTCAATATTTTAATGATCCAAAAGTAACCTTTCAAAATTGCATTGTATTTTTTTGAAAGGTTCAAATGCATCTTTTTATTTTTAATTTTTTTAATTTTTATTTTATATTGGAATATAGTTGATTAACAATGTTGTGTTAGTTTCAGATGTACAGCAATGTGATCTGGTTATACATATCATATATCTATTCTTTTTCAAATTATTTTCTCATTTAGGTTACTACACAGTACTGAGCAGAGTTCCCTGTGCTATACAGTAGGTCCTTGTTGGTTATCTGTTTTAAATATAGCAGTGTGTACATGTCAATCCCAAACTCCTAATCTATCCCTCCTCCCTGCCCCACCCCGGTAACCATAAATTTGTTCTCTAAGCCTGTATGTTTCTGTTTTGTATATAAGTTCATTTGTATCATTTTATTTTAGTGTCCACATATAAGTGATATCATATATTTGTCTTTCTCTGTCTGACTTACTTCACTTAGTATGATAATCTCCAGGTCCACTCATGTTACTGCAAATGGCATTATTTCATTCTTTTTAAAGGCTGCGTAATATTCCATTGTATATATGTACCACATCTTCTTTATCCATTCCTCTGTTGATGGACATTTAGGTTGCTCCCATGTCTTGGCTATTGTAAATAGTACTGCAATGAACACTGGGGTGCATGTATCCTTTTGAACCATGTTTTTCTCTAGATATATGCCCAGGAATGGGATTCAAAATTGCATTATGTTTTAATTCATTTAAAACAACTGCAAAGATGAGTCTTCAAAATTTGCGGTTTTTACTGCACACACAAATAAAATGTTAACTTAAAATTGATCTTTTTAACTTTCACTTGCCTAAGGGTTGATCATTTTTAAAGATCTTTATGCTAACAAGAGTAGATAATGATAACGTAAGTTAATTCAAAACAAATTTTTGAGAAAATGGAAATTAAATGGTTAATAGCTGATGATGTTTTTGCAGACTGTAAAGAAACAAAAAAGGAAATTATGACTAATTCAGCTCTAAATGAAATGAACTAAGAGAGAAGGTGTGTATTTCTCTAAATCTGGGCTAAAAGTCAAGTTTGAAGGTATACGGAAATTCCATTTTCCTGTTGGTGAACCAAGTACTGAATAATCTTGATTTTGAAATAGATAAGTTGCCACCCATAAATTATTTCTTGGGTTAAAAATAGATGCATAGTTTAAAGTAAATTTTTTCATAAGAATGATAAAGAACTACTTATTCAGTATTTATCATCATCAAATTGCATGCATTGACATAGCTATCTCTAAGAGTCTGCAATGAAGATGGTTAACACTCATGCTTACTACTGAGAAAAGAATGTATGACTGCATAATCCTAAAAACCAAGCTGTGCATGAGTGTGTGTTTATAACGCAGGCTGGGAAGGGAAGGAAGGAGGAGAGAAGAGAGGCAAGAGTCCTATTAAGTTTATGTAAATGGTAAGATTTTAAGAAAAGTTAAAGATTTTCTTAAATAATTTAATGAACCCTGATTTTAAAGTTCTGAGCTTTAAAGGAATGAGAAGGATGATACATTTGAACAAATAACTCTTTAAGAAAAAAGACAGGGCTTCCCTGGCGGCGCAGTGGTTGAGAATCTGCCTGCCAATGCAGGGGACACGGGTTCGAGCCCTGGTCTGGGAAGATCCCACATGCCGCGGAGCAACTAGGCCCGTGAGCCACAACTGCTGAGCCTGCGCGTCTGGAGCCTGTGCTCCGCAACAGGAGAGGCCGCGATAATGAGAGGCCCGCGCACCGCGATGAAGAGTGGCCCCCACTTGCCGCAACTAGAGAAAGCCCTCGCACAGAAACGAAAACCCAATACAGCCATAAATAAAATAAATAAATAAATAAAAATGAAAAAAAAAGAAAAAAGACAAAAACTAGGAAAAGATAACTTTAAACATTTTGGACACACATAGGTCATCATGAACTCTTATTCTACCAGATGGCATTAAAGTGGAAAGCATTGTGAATGGGAGAGAGAAAGAAAGCAGTTCCTTCCATGAAGAAGTTAATTGGGAGGACTCATAAGGGAAAATAATGTCTTATATTTGATATATCAGCAGAAATACATCCAAAATGCTCAATCAAATGTTGGAGTTAGGAAGCCGGGGATATTATACATGACTCTGGGGATTTGACACTAAGAAAGGCTCATGGTTAGTGATCTTAACGGAGATGAGAAAACCAGAGTTAAGCTGCAATTGTTGCAACTCATGATTAGGGAGAAAACCATTTTTTCATCTCTTAAAATCGGACTCTAAATCTTTTTCTTGGCAAATCATTGAAAAAAAAAAAAAGGAAACAATAAAAACAGAAAACAAAAAATGTGATCAGAACTAAATTTCGACATATATTTCATAAGTGAAATAGAACACATTAATCTATTAGATTGCCTGCAAAATTATAACCAACCAGATATAAGATACATAGTTAAAATAAAATGATTTAAGAAAGATTGAAAGAAAAATGGAAACAAATACTAATCATATGGGGAAAAGTAAGATTTGCAATATTAATATTAGGCAATTATTAAGTCAAAGCAAAAAGTATTAAAGAAAAAAATACTTTAAAATAATACAGACTGCAATCCACAGTAAATATCTCTCAAGGATCTTTACGAACCAAGTAACAGCTTCAAAATGAAAAAAGGCAAAGCTGTAGGAAATACAAGTAGACATAGAAAAATAACAACAATAACAATACTTAGCATATGATAGATTAAGTAGATAGAAAAATGGTAAGACTATAAAGGCCCTCAGTAACAATATCATAGAACTTATAAGTATTGAATATATATTGAAATCAATATCCTCAAAAACACAACCACAACTTTTCAAAAATTCCTTTAAGCATTTACAAAAATTTACCACACGTTAAGCTATAAAAATTCAATAAATTCTAAAATGTAGAAACACCGAATAAATGATCTGATCACAAGTTAGGAAAATTAGAAGTCAACAAAAATAGAAACAGTAGCAACATAAAATCCTCACAACTATCTAGAAATTCAAAATTCTCTGGTAAAACAATTTTGGGAGTAAAAGGATATCACAATCAACATTTTATAATATTTACCATGTATAGTAATAACAAAGAAAAAATAAAGCAATGCTTAAAGGAAATGTTAGTATTACGCATATATATTACTACATAAGAATGAATAGAAATAAATCTTTTAATCTCAAGAATTTGAAAAGGAACAATTAAATAAAATGAAAAAGAATTGTTTCAGTAAGGTTTTTGGTTGAAACCAATAGATACTAGGTCTGATAAGTTTAAGTAGTTAATGAATTAATCAGAGGAAACATTGGGTAGCTCACCAACTCTCTGGCAGGACCTGTGAACCAGGCTTAGAAGCTTCACAACTAAGAACAATATAAAAAAAAAAAATCACAGCACTGAATTGAACATACATATACAGTCACCACTAACTATGGAAAGTGCAGTCTGTACCAGCAGCCCTGCATGCTGCAAGTCCTGGATGTGGACACCACCACACTTATCAGAATGAATTCCTCACAGTTCTGGCTTCATCATCAGTTTCTAATTTCTGATTTGGTCCACTATGGGTTCATCTTATTGTCAGAGCTGAGATCACACGCTGTAAGGAAATCTGTGAAAGCAATCATCTACATGGCTTTTATTCCCATAAGATAAAGAATTCCCCAAACATAGGCAGTACATTCAATGAGCGCTCAAAAATATGACAAATATCACCACAGCCTAATGCATTAGCTGCCTAACATTATACACACTCTTTTTTCAAAGTTGAACTTCTGAAAATTACATCAGTAAAAGCAGCCTAAAATAATGCAACATAATTACATTATCCCCTCATATAAATGAAAACCTCTGCTTAAAAAGAGACCCTCTAAAATCTTATAAATTACTACATCTAAACCAGCAGAGTCAGAAGGCTGGAAATCAAATATTTGAGAAGAGGGTCACTCTCACTTGAATTACATTCCAGGACTCATAACTTGAAGAAGTAACACTATATATGGGTCCCTGGTTTAGAGCAGATAGTATATCCCATCAGATAGTACATGAAATCTGATCTTTAATGGGCCATTCTACCAATCCATAGGGACAGATTCTTTTAGGATTGTTATATGGTAAGATTTGTGAATCCTATGAATCAAAACTGACTTTATTCCCTAAGGAAAATATTATTGCCACTTCAAACTCGGAAGATCTCCAACATATTCACTCTATCACAAAGTTGCCTGGGCCTCATAGGCTAAGATCTGGTTCCTGTTGCTGTCAAATTTGACACATAGTTGTGGCAGTGACCAACTCAATCTTGATGAGAAAAGTTCTTGTTGTTGAGCCCAAACAAAATCTCTGTCCTTGCCCCAGTGCCCACTAAGCCAGCCTTGGAGTTGAACCTGCAAAGTAACTGACTGACATCCACAGAACTGAGCATCTTTCTCATCTGATTATGGAAAGCTTATTTTGCAGTGGGGGTCTTTTGTGAACATTCATATAAGACACAAATAGTCTCACATGTTGGATCATTACCCCAAGCCCTTTGTTACCAATATTCCAAACTGTCTTTTTTCAAGTCACAGATCATTTTGTCAAACAATTAACCATATCATGAATTGATATATCTAACTCCTTGCCTCGTCACCCCACTGCACAATTCTTTAATTAGCATTGCTTCCATGCTCTTCAGACGCCACAGCCACAGCCCAGCCTAATATTTCACCTTCCATCTGACTTTATCACAGGAGAAATGCTCAGTAGCACAATGATACTCCATATAGGTTTATTACCACACCACTCATCACCCTCTGACCAGGTAATAACCAATTCCAAAATTATACTTTAATGGCATGCTCTGTAAAGTTACTTCTGGTACCAGCTGTCTCAGCTTGGGTTTCCCAGAAAGCAGAGCCAATAGGAGGATGAGTTTCTGACCTGGCCACTGCTTGTTCTCAAGAAGTGTATAAAGTGCATTTCCAGATAGTCACTTGGTGGGTTGGGAGGTGGAAAAAATCCATTGGTTTCCACGTTTCAGTGGTCAAAGATTGTCCTCATAGTGTGTTAAGTGCTCTGCAGTTCCAGGGTGTGCATGCATAGGCAAGATCTCAGAGCAGAAGCAAGAAGTAAGAGGCATGCAGCACGGGCTAGAGGCAAGAATTGCATGGTCTAGGGGAAAGGGAAGATGCACACTGTGTGAGAAAGATGTAAGGCACCTGTCTGTTTGTGCCCTGGTGAGGTCAGCCAGAGCTCAGACAGCTTAGAACAAGAAACAGGTGACGCCAGAGGCTCTGAAGGTGTTCATAAACGGTGTCTGATACACAAGGACTCTAAAATATCTGTAAGTTCTTGGCAGCATTATTTCATTAATATCGTGAGCCAGAATAATATCTAGTAAGATGTTGAGATAATCAATGTCCCTATGGATTATATTGTGGCATGGAGCTGAAGCAAGATAGTGGAGGTGCACTGCTATCCCCTCTAGATGAAAGAGAACTTCAGATGTTCTCGCTTGAAATATAGAAAAAAGCATTTCACAGATCAAGAGCTGCATACCAGGTGCTGGAGGATGGGCTGACTTTCTCCTGGAAATAGACCACATCTGAAACAACAGTAGCATGACAGGTATGAGTAAGGAACAGTAAGGAAGTCTTCATGACTGTAGTGTAGTGAGTGAAGTGAGAAAGCAGAGGAAAATGACACTGCAAAGGTAACAGGACCAATCACTCTGGACCTTGTAGACCACTGTAAAGACTTTGTCTTTTACTGTGACTGAAATGGTATATCATTGGAGGGTTCTGAGCAGAGGAGAAAAATCATTGGCCTTATTTTAAAGATAACTCTGCCAGTCACGTAGAGAATGGACCCTAGAGAGGAAGGGGGTGGGGGGAAGCATAGAGGCTAGTTAGCATTCTATTACACTCACACAGAGAGATGATGGTCAGTTTTCCCAGGCAGACATCTTTCAATTTTTAATGGTAGGATTCATCTCTCTGACATTCCTGAAATGTATATCATTTTTGATAATTGGAAGTTTTAGGGTGCGAGATAAAGTTTCCACTTGACCCTTTGTACTACTGTTACCAAATGGAGATTTTCCCAGTTGCTCAATATATCTATTTCAACATTATATTATGGAACAGGGGAAATTATCCCAGACTGAGTTCAGAGTAGCATGGGGCCCACTGTGAGGCAAAGTCAGTTGAAAACTCTACTAATTACATGAATTCTATAAGCACTTACTTTCATTTGTGGACCATAGCATTCTTTTTACCCAAAGATTAACAATTAGTTGAGAGAAATATCCAAAGTCCCAGAAAATACACTTAAGTGTATTCCCTTAAGTGCCTGTTGTTTCTTTGGGGAAAGTTAGTAAGAAAATTGATGGCGTTGATTTATAATGATGCGAGGTCCCTTCTCTAGTGTACCAACCTCCTCTTCATTAAAGGGATTCTAGGGATTCTACTCAGGTCTTGGAACGTAATACAGGGGTTCAGATCAAGCTCCTGTTCTCCAGACCTCGAATTTTTAGTTATAGAGGATAAATAGGACCTTAGCGTGCTGTCCAACTATTTAACTCACCAGGACCTGCCCAACAATTAGCCATCACCAAAGATCTTTGCAGGTTAGATCATTCGCATTACCATTCAGGCCCCAGTGTTTATTAAGACCAAGCTCATTCTGCCCCTGGTAGTCAAATGCCCTATTTGAATGCCCATGCTGCTTTGGATCCTAGCATCCCCATTGCACACAAAGAGCTCATGCCAACTGCATCATCTTTAACTGGCATTCCTGGCTTACAGAATACTTCATGAGAGTATTTTTTCAAAGTTAGTGGTGCTCTCCTCATAAATATGTTTATCAGTGTCTTAGTAAAAGGAAGGTCTTCTGGTCCACAAAGCAGACATGATTAAGGGGAGGGTGAGAAAATCACATTTGATAAGTCCATTTCAGCTTTCCTGCCTCCTTCAGTTTAGATTCTTCTCATCAAGGAATTTTGGCATTTCAACTTCATTAAATGTAGGTCACTGTTAAATACACATTTAGTCAACAAGTCAGAGAACTACTCCCAACTGCTTGTCTATATGCACCCATATATATAAATCCACCCCTACCTAGAATTGTTTCTCCTTTCCTACTTTAGCATCTTTATGATCCATTTCTAATTCTGCTCTCCTTTTCTCCAAAATAAATTAGCACAATGTTGCAAATGGGGGCACATTAGCCCTCTCTTCTTTTTTTAAATTTTACTTTATTTATTTTTTAATTGGAGTATAATTGCTTTACAATGTTGTGTTAGTTTCTGCTGTACAATGAAATGAATCAGCTATATGTATACCTATAGCCCCTCCCTCTTGGACCTCCCTCCAACACCCCCCATCCCACCCATCTAGGTCGTCACGGAGAGTCTGACTTTGTATTTCGCCTCTGAGTCAGGCTGGAATTTGATTCTAGCTGTGAGTTTGAAGACAATCAGAGGAGATACCAGTGAGAGATGAGCAGAATTAGATTCCCTTGAGAGGTAACTCTCTCAGGAATTGAGCTCAATAAGGGATTTTCAAGTAAGGCAGGAATGTCCTCATTTAACCACAAAAAGAGGGTTTAGTTTCTCTGGCAGTGGATGCTAAGAAATATTCGGGAATTGGGGATCTCTGAGTCATCTAAAACTTCCCACAAGACCCCTCTCCTGTTCTTCATACCATACTCTTTCTTGAAAAAAAAAAAATTTTGCTCACACAAGATCTGGTAGGATTGTGAATTTCCCTGATGCTACAACCCTATAAATTGCAGAATAAAATTTGGAGTTTACAGGTCAGAAAAATAAAATTATTTTATCACAGTTATAAATTTTTCGGAATTCCTTAAGCAAATAATTTAGGAGTTTTCTATTATTTCTTTTTAACTTCTCCAGCACAATGTTAAAACAAAGAGCATACTGTTCTTGAGTTCCTCATGACCTTCCCACTGGAGACCAACATAATCCTAATACCAAAATATACATGGAAAAGACTAGAAAAGAAAACTACAAACCAATAATCCTCATAACGTTAGACACAAAAATCCCTCAAAATATTAACAAATCAAATCTATCAAAATATAGAAAACATTACTATAGTATATAATCAGGTGGGGTTTATCCCAGGAATGCAAAGTTGGTTTAATCTTCAAAAAAAATCAATCAATGAAATTCACTATCTTATCAGAACAAAGGAGGAAAATCATATATAATATAACTAGACTTAGGAAAAGTATTTGACAAAATTCAACACCAATTCATGGTTTTGAAAAACAACTTTCAACACACTAGGAATAGAATGGAAGAACTTCCTCAGCTGGGTAAATGCTACCTTCAAAAATCCTACAGCTATCATCATATTTAATGATGAGCTATTGAACACTTACCCCTTACAACTAGAAATAAGGCAGGAACATTTTCCTTACTAACACTTTTCAACATTATTCTAGAGGTTCTACCCAGTGTAATTGAGGACAAAATAGAAGAGAGGATGTAAATTGTCTGTATTAGTTTTCTAGGGCTTCTATAACAAAATTCCAAAGACTGGGTGGCTCAAACAATAGAAATTTGTTTTCTCGCGGTTCTGGAGGCTAGAAGACCAAAATCAAAGTGTTGATAGGGCTTGTTCCTTCTGAGGGCTGTCTTCTCTCTGTGTCTTCACATAGTCTTCTCTGTGTGTGTGTCTGTGTCCAAATTTCCTCTTCTTATAAGAATACCAGTTATATTGGATTAGGGCCCACCCTAATAACCTCATTTTAAATTAATTACCTCTGTAAAGACCCTATCTCCAAATGCAGGCACATTCTCAGGGGATTAGGACTTAGGAATTTGGGGGAGACAATTCAGGCCATAACCTTGTCTTTGTTCACAAATGACATGATTATATACCTAGAAAATATTAAGAAATTTACAAGACAAAAAACACTAAAACTAAGTAAACTTAGCAAGATAACAGTCACTATTTTAAAATTAATTATATTTCATATACCAGTCAGAATAAAGGAATGTTCTAGGATGACAACTGTGCAGTAAGCACAGACAACAACCAGTACCCATTAGAGTAGAATATAAAAAGAGAGATAGTGTGATGGCAAATTAAAGGCGGTTGAGGATTTAGCATGAGAAAAATAGAAAAATATCTGGAAACTACAGGGAGAGAGAGACAGAGAGAGAGAGAGAGAGAGAGAAATAATCAACTGTCCAAATATAAAACACAGTAAAAAATGGCATGACTTTGAGCACCTAATGGAATTTATAAAGTGGTGTTGAAAACACTTTCTTTCGACTGTCCCCAAGGTTGTAACACTGGACCCCTAAAGAAGAAAAGCTTCTTTGCCTAAGAACTAAAAAATACTTTCATGGTCCTAACTATGTAAATGTTTCCTATTTTTAATCTTTTAGAGTTATCCTAGATACAATAGAAGAAATAATTAGTCTCTGCTTACAAGGCAAAACATAGTATTAACAAATATGACAATGTAACAATATAGCTACAGAAGGTGGGAAATTGAAGGGGAAGAGGTAAGGTAGAAAATAAGGTGGACACTCTAGTAACTTCATCTTCCAAGGGAGAAGTCAATAGGTGCTTCCTCAAGATGTTGGAGTTAGGATTATAGTTATACACTTTAAGTGTATATAATTAACATTACAAATATAACCAATGAAACAACAATTATTTATCAAACCCTGGAAGCAAGGAGGGAGTGTAAGTGTTCTATATTCTCATCTTTTGTATTGAAGAGACAATATATCTTACCCAAAATTAATACTTTAAGAACTTTATAGACATGAAATTTTGAGTTCTGAAGGCAACTACTAGAAGAATTAAAAACAGAAACAGTAATTACCTCCAGAGAAAGGAAGGGGGCTGAGGAAGGATAGGGCAGGAGTCTATTGCATTGTGTTATAAGCTATTTTATACTATTAATTTGTTACCACATGCAGGTGTTACTCAAAACAAAAATCCATATGTATCTATTGTCTATCCCCTTTATTTCTGTCTATAAAATTTGGGGACAATTGAATGATCATTTAGAAAAAAGTTATTTTAGATTGACTTTCTCATATAATAATTCAAAGCCAAATTTCAGATTGTTTAAGAATATTAATAAAGAAAGAAATCCTAAAATAACTAGAAGAAAATGGGGTGAGCATTAAAAATCTTAAAATAGGAAAGGCTTTTATTGCAACATGATGAAATTCTGAAGCCACAAGGAAAATATTGATAGATTTGATTCAGATTGGGAAGATTCCTGGTCTTTTATCATGATTTTTTATTATCATAAATATAGTAAGAATAAGTAATATTATTGTTATTTTTACCAAGGGGAAGGGTAAAGTTGAATATACAAAATGACCTATCTCAAGCTCTCTTTAACTTTTTGGTTTTTTTGATGACTATTTATTAATTTGGAAAAAACAAAGATATATTTTAAAAGTTCCTTGAAAAAAAAAAAAAAAAAAAAGTTCCTTGAACATGTAGAGTCCAGTGGAAAGAAAATAAATGTCTCTGAATTTCATTAAATCAACTACAAAAGAACATATGCTTTGGTAAAATGTGTTGGACTTGACAGTTCCCAGAAATAAGTTATTAAATGCTGGAATAGTCTACCAAAAAAAAAAAGTATCATCAATTATACATTAGTATTAGGTGATGCATTTCATTTTCTTAATATTTAGATGCCACTGATTGTTTTTTTGTTTGTTTGTTTTTTAGTGAGTGAAGAGTTGCAGGTATCAGTGCTCAAGGTATATACTGAGAAGATAAGTCGTTGTTTCTATATCTGTGGAACTTCTAAAATTTTTACTACACTTTTGTATAAAATGTGGTGATATTTTTATTCAAATATACAAAATTATTTTCTTTATTTTTATTTTTCTGCTTTTGCTATTATTTTGTTTTAGGGATTAGAGAAGTAGAAAAAGGAAGAAAACTATGGAGGACAAATGATAATATAATATAAAAATTTGTTTATCACTGCCCTCTACTGTATGATTTTCTCAAACCAACACTATTTGGTTAAGGAGACCACAATGTTACTGATAGGCATGGAACATTGACCCAAGAAGGTTGGGAACTCTTCAACTACAACATCAGTCTGCAGCAGGTTTTCTCAAACCTGACGTTTTGGACCTACTAACTGTTGCAGGGGATGTTTAGCTGCAGCCCTGGCCTCTACCCAGTAGATGCCAGTAGTACTACCTCCAAGTTGTGACAACTAAAACGTCTCCAGATGTTGCCAAGTGACCCGCGGGGGACAAAATCACTCCTGGTTGAGAACCACTGGTCTACAGTTTAGCAATCATATCTGTAACGTAGTCTCATTATGAATCAAGGCCCTAGGCATCCAACAATGTTATCTGTTCCCAGGGTCCACTTATAATCTAGATGACATACAGACTTACTTGTTTACACCATCAGTTCAGTCCTAAAACACATTTGTTGAGCTAGATGAGAAGGCAGCTCAAGTGATAGCATGACGTCCGCTGATGGTGCTCTTCCTCTCATCGTCACACCCTCCAGCCATCATCACACAATCAACACAGTGTGAGAATTCTATTATTAATTAGTTCCAAAGCCTGAACAATGTTGTTTCTGCTACCTCAGCCGACCTTAACTTAGCATTTTGCATGTTGTCCAGTGTTCCAGGATTTCACTTGGCAAATAATCCTTTCCTCCTTGTGTTCTGACCTCATTTCCTATTTGTGTATCTGCTTCCCCCAGATCCTGACCTTTATGTGTCTGATCCAAGGCTGATAATGAGACTAGGTAATGAGACTCAAAATCCTGAATGTTTTCTTTGCTTAATGACTTGGCTTGGTATTTTGACTCTTGGACACCACTTTGACACTGATAGCAATATAACTCAGCATGAAAGTTTTTAGAGAATAAAACTGATTATTCTAAAAATAGTTGACAGATATTTGCTCAGTTTTATAGAACTTGGAAAAATTTTGGGGATGCAGACACAACACACTACATAGGTTACCAATCTGATTGCTTTCATTTCCCTCTCATTCTCTCTCTTCATATATATTTCTGATTATAAAATAATTTTAAAGTTTGGAAAATACAGAAATATATAGAGAAAATACAATCACTTCTAATTCCACTATCGTTCAGAAATAACTATTGTTAACTAATTAATGTAAATTCAAGTCTAAATCTACATATGTCTGTAAGTGTGCAGGGATCTATCCACATACACTTTTTTTCTTTACAAAAGTACTATCATATTCCACGCAGTGTCTGTAACTCAATTTTTTACTTTGTTATGTATCAAGAGTGATCTCCAATATAATTAACAACACATATAGCAGAGGCTGGTCTCACCTGAGTGAGATAACTCTATCATAGCTACATAATAAGGGAGACTCAGAGAGTCTAATAGGAAGGGCCCGAGTAGCCAGGGTGGTACGGGACACTCTAGCGGCTCAGAGCACCTGCTACTTACCAACCAGTAGAAATATTTCAATTATTTATGTTTTTAATTAAGATTTTATTTATTTCTTAGAACAGTTCACAGCAAAATGGAGGGGTAGGTACAGAGATTTCCCACATACTCCCTACCTCCACTCGTGTACAGCCATTATCAGCATCTTCCACCAAAGTGGTACATTTGTCACAATTGATGAATCTACATTGACACATTGTGATCACCCAAAGCCCATAGTGTAAAATATGGTTCACAACTCTTGGTGTTGTACCTTCTATGGGTTTGGACAAATGCATAATTACACATATAATGACACATATCCATCATTATATTATACAGAGTATTTTCACTGCCCTAAAAATCCTCTGTGCTCCACCTATTCGTCTTTCCAATCCCCCTCATAATTCCTGGTAACAACCAATCTTTCTACTGTCTCAATAGTTTTGGCTTTCCCAGAATGTCATAGTTTGAATCATATAGTATGTAGCCTTTGCATATTGGCTTCTCTTAGTAATGCCTTTAAAGTTCCTCCATGTCTTTTCACGGCTTGATAGCTCATTTCTGTTTAGCACTGAATAATGCTCCATTTTCTGAATGTGCCATAGTTTTTTAAACCATTCACCTGTTGAAAGACATCTTGGTTGCTTCCAACTTTTGGCAACTATAAATAAAACTGCTATAAGCATCCATGTGCACGTTTTTGTTTGGATATAAGTGTTCAGCTCCTTTGGGTAAATACTAAGGAGCACAATTACTGGACTGTATGCTAAGAATATGTTTAGTTTTATAATGAAACACCAAACTGTCTTCCAAAGAGGCTATACGTGTACTATTTTGCATTTCCACTAGCAATGAATTAGAGTTCCTGTGGCCCAACATTCTCACCAGCATTGTGTTGTCATTGTTCCAGATTCTGGCCATTCTAATAGGGGTATCTCTTTTTAATTTGCGTTTTCCTGATGGCATATGATGTGAAACGTCTTATCTCAATATTTTAACAACTGGTTAGGATTGTATCCGTGTAAATCAGCTGATTAGCATTCCTGAATACTTATATAGTAATAAAAATATGATATATAATGGCTGGAATATACCTGAATCTGTGGATATTTTATCCACTACATCTTTATATTGGTCTCCAGCACTTTTTCCTTTTGCTGAATCTACACCTTCACCATTCATCAAAGAAACCATCAGTTCTCAATCAAATTTATGTGAATTACTCTTGCTGAATGACCTAGTAGCAGCCTCAAAATTTGACCATATTAAACCACCTACCACACTGTATTTACCTAACTACCTGCTTCTCTTACCAAGATGTACATACTGTAAAAGTGGAAACTGTGTTTTGGCCATATTTTGTATTAGTGGTATTTGCTGTTCAATAAATGTTTACTAAAATGAACTGTAATAATATTCTTTCTCATGTTCTCTAGGAGTCTTACTTATTCATCAAATTAATATTTAGAACTCCAAATGATTTTTTTAAAATATAGAGCATCATGAATTACCATATTACTTTCATTTTCCCTCTGCCTACTCTTCTAGGCAAGCCTAATTAAAAGCTACTTTGGAAGTAAATCAACTCCCAAACCTGAGAATTTTTGAGAACATTCTATTTAGAAAATTCTCGTCAGCATTCCATTCCAGTTACTTGAATGACCACTGGAATCCCATTTTCTTCACAGAGCTTAGTAGTTAGCAATCATGATAACTTCATCTTGCCCTCTCTGGTTTGAACTTGGAAACTTATGAACTTGTGCTTGATACTCATGCATTCATTCATTCAAAAATGCATTACATCTTTATTAAACTCATATTACCTTCAGATATGTGGATCAACAGATGAATAAAACATGGTCTTTGCCCTTGAGGAATTCCAGATTAGTGGAGAAGGCAGGCTTTTAGTACAGTGGAGTGAGTTTCATAAGATATTTATGTACAGAGTGTAAAAAAGCACTGTATTGTGATATTTCCACATTCTATTTCTTCAGTGGTAGGAATACCCTAACCAAGTTTAGAAAAATGTTTTGCCCCTACTAGCAAAATAAGACTTCCTAAGCCTTAAATGATTAAAAACAAGATTTAAATAAAAATAAGAAAAAAAACCCTTGAATTTTCCAAACACTGCTTCTTGTCAATATCATAGAGCTCCTGAGTGATAAAGGAGAAAAGGAAAAGGAAAACCTTTGAAGGTTTTCCAGCAATGTTAAAAATCCTTACAGTCGCTGAAAATTTTCATGTTGTATCACAAAGAGAAGATGCTTGATAATTTATCTTTACATTACCAGTCTCATGAAAATGAATGTTAGTGAGCCTAAGGCTTTCAAAATCGAACACAGAAAATAGTTATAGACCATGATGCCATTGTGTATAAATACATTTACATTTGCCTTCTGTGAGAAGCCCCGAAGTAAGCATCTCAGTGTATCTACCACCTGGAGCAGATAATTTTCTTAGTATACTCCTCTTAATAATTTAAGAAAATTATTTTCAAAAATAATCATTACATGAAATAAATAATGATAATGGCCAGAAAAGAAATTCAGACAGTATACATTCTTTTATTGAACTTCAGTATATAATCATGCTTGTAATGAATAATTAATTTTACAGTGAAAAGGAAAAAAGTAATGGATTAATCCCTTTTAATTACATTTAAGCAATTTTTGAAAAGGGAAAACATATTGGCATGTTGCAGTAATAAAAAAACTACATTAAAATGTGATAGCAATTAAATATCAAATGAGAAAACTAACAATTTTAAAAGAATACATTTCAATTTTCAAGATATTATTTAAATTTAGGAATATGTTTCATGTATGAGCTAAAATTTGCATTTAACAAACAAAAATATTACCCCGGCAGTTCATAGACAGTTTCACTGTTTTAAATTTAAAATACAAATTAAAACTCCAAGTGATCATATAGAATTACATAATTGAAATAACTCAAGTTCTGTGTCTTTGTCTTTACAAATCAGCATGCTTTCAATGTTTATTTCCAACCCACTATTTAACAGGAATATGTGGTGCCAGTTATTAAAATTCAATCATAACTTCAGAGGTTGTTTAGAACTTTGACCAACAAAATATTTTTTCAGGGAGAAATATTTTATCACTGACACTGTTTAGAATCGCTGGCACATTGTGACAATAAAAGCAGACTGTAAGGATTGTTTTTAATCCTCTAAAGACAATGCCCCCTCTTATTTGCCTGCTCCCATTGTAATGCCCTTAGAATAGCACTTACTGGACCATTTACCTAACGGTACTGTCACTTCTACAAATAATATTGCTTCATGATTACACTTCTGTGCCAGGCACTGGGCTAGGTACTCAAACATTACTCCTTTGGGCCTCGCCACAATCTAATAGAGCAAAGTACCCTTCCTTATTCTTATTTCAAGGGTGAAGAAACAGTCTTAGGGATATTGAGCAACTTGGTTCAGGTCATATGAGCAAATAACAGTGTTCAAACGCAGGTCTGTCTGATTGAAAAGCCCTACTATACCCAATACTGTTTCCATTTATTCATGCAAAAAGTAGGAATTGAGTGCCTCTGCAAGCTGGGAATAGCGCAGTGCATAAGAAACAGACCCTGTCAGCAAAGGGTTCTAAGATTAGTCAAGCACCTCACTTTCTGCAAGGGTGGCCACTCTCCTATGTCTATCACCCGAGATTAGTTTTACCTATTCAGAAACTTCACCTCCATGAGGATGAGTCATAGAGTATGTAGCCTTTAGTGTCTCCATTTTTTTTCTATTCTCTCTGGAACTCCTAGCAACAGGTTTTCAAACTTCAAGACCAACCCTCAAATTTTTCTCTTTTCTCTTTTTCTTGTTTGTTCTACTTTCTATATTGATTTCATTAACCATGACTCCGAAACTTGCATTTTAGAATTCCCCTATTTATTCTATCTGCTACAGTCTCTCAGAGTCTTCATTTCCTTAAGTGATTTGTTACATTTGAGCGTGAGCTCATTTCCAGCAGAAGTTCCTCTTCTTTGTGTCCTAGCCTGAGGAGCAACCCTAATGGGTATTAGTGTATTTGTTTCCATATAAGCTCTCTCCTGTTTCACTGGGCCTGACCAATGTTTACTACCTTGTTAAAGGGTCCCTGAACCTTGTAAGGAGTCTGAATTTGGACTCTACACTCATGCATGGGTGCAGGTCTGGGGTCTAAATTCCTCTGGGTTGCCTTTTCACTTACGATTCTAGGTAGATGGTTGGCAAGCTTCTTTGCTGTTTTCCCAGTTTCACAGAAGGAGCAGTCCTCTCAGATTACTGGCTTTTTGCAAGATGGTTAGCTTTAGCTCCCTACAAATCTATGACCTCAGGCTTGTCTTTAAAAAATGATTAAAGAAGACAATTTAGGTGATGCAAAAAAAAAAAGTTATTTAACACTTCATGATGTGGACCGTCTCCATCTGGAGAACTGCAATATGGGTTTCCCACCACCCAACAGTTAAGACAATAATCTCTTTAGTTCTTTCAGCTCCAATTCTTACTCACTATTCTGACTTTGAGTTTACTCTTCTTTTCTGGCACCTGAGGGTTTCAAGTTTTTTTATTGTATTTATCCAGAATTTCCATTTGTCTTGGGGGAATGGTCTTGTGACAGCTTCAGAGCCAGTTATCCATCATTCTTCTCAATATCGTGCCCCTCCCACGTGCTGAACCTCCACACAGCAATCCCCTCTGCAAAGTCTCCGTAACTCTCCTCCCATTAGGCACTTGCTGTCTTTTTCCTCTCTCTCCTCTTCTCCAGATTCTCCCATCAAAAACAGGAACCAGGTCAGGAAAGTAGAACCTTCCTTAAAGCCATCTTTTTAGTTGAGTATTGAGAGTGGAAAAGGCTGGAAACATCCATTGATATACAAAGTAAGACTATTATCCTACTGCTTAGAACTGATCTATTAAGTGACTCAATGAATTTTAAAGATGTAAAATTAGAGAGGTCATATAAAGACAGCATTTTACTCTGCTTTCTTCCCATATTATATCCCTGTCAGGGAGGATATATTGCTTGGCACAAAGTTAAGAAAATATTTCATTCCAAAGTTTTATTAGCAAGTTTTCAAGATGATAGTTTTCTTTGCAAGATAGGGACGTAGCAGAACCTTAAGACACAGGCAAAGTTTCCCCTGAGGATATGCTATATGAAGGATTTAAATTTTCCTTTCTCTTGGACTCCTGGTAACAGTCATATTTTGCATCCGCTTTGAACCTCTTCCCTATATTCTAATTCCCCCTACTTAGCCTTCACTGCAGTACTCTTGCATAGCCTTCCCCAAACCACTTCTCCTCTAAATTTAGTATGACAGTGGCAGTATAACAGTCAAGTTCTAGGTGGTCCAGCTTCAAAATAAGCAGGGATACAAGGCAAAGCTAACAGTAGCACAAAGGAGTATATCTGCAATATGGATAACTTACAAAGGGTCTTAACACTATTAATGATGATGATAATGGAAGCTGACATTTATTGTATCATAACATTTATCAGGCATTAACCGAACTGCTTTGCTTGGATGATATTATTTCAATCTAACACTCCTATAATTTAGTAACTATTTAGCTACTATTGCTATTTCAGTTTACAGATCAGGAAACAGAGGCACAGAGTGTTAAAATAACTTTCTCAAGGTCATAAAACTCATGTTAGATAAAGTGACAGAGAAAGGGAAAAAAAGGCAAGGAAAAAACCAGAGCGTCTCTGGGGTATCTGAGCAACAGGAGCCTGTGGACCACCTATTTACTGTGCTGAAATTAATGCAATTCTGCCACCCTGACTTCAGTTTTCAAGTTTCTTCACTCCCAACTTCAAATCCTAAGAGAATGCAACTAATAGGCCCAGCTTTGGTCTGTCCCTGGTAAGTTAATGAGCTCTGATCAGCTAGCACAGTAATGTAATAAAGATATAGTCATCCCTGTATATGAGGAGCATTGCCTAGAAATGCAGTAGTGGTTGTAAGTGGGCAGCTACTCCAAGTGGTATCTACTATATGACCTAATGATGTAAGAAGCTACCACATGTGTGTACATATACAATTTTCTGCAGCTGATACATGGTCCAAGAATAAGAATTACATTCACTACAAACTCTTGGGTGTAAGATAGGCTCAAGGATGTATTGTACAGCATGAGGAATATAGCCAATATTTTGTAATAATTGTAAATGGAAAGTAACCTTTAAAACTGTATAAAATTTTTTTTAAATATCAAATCATTATACTGTACACCTGAAACGAATATGTTTTATGTCAATTACACCTCAACAAAAAAGAAACAAAAAAACAACAAAAAGAATTATTGATACATTCATTAATTAAAATATATAGAGTGTAGGTTTTATTATTTTTTAGTTTTCAGGAGTATGTATGTATATTGACTGAATTGGGAACCATATATTATCTCTTTTTCCTTAATATGGAAAACTCCCTGAAGAAGCTCAGTTTACACTGAAATGATGGATTTCTATTTCTATTTTTTCTATTTCTGACAGCATGCCCCCTCTGAATGAACCACCTGCTGAAAACAAAAAATGAAGAGTTAAAAAAAAAATCAAATACACTGATGAACTGGTAGGAAATGAAGAAATTCTCACAGGGAAAAACAAGGAAGGAAGGAAGAAAAATGAGAATATCCTGAGAAATAATTGAGGGCCAAAGTGGGCTTCATGCCTGTCTTGACCTTGGAACCCAGGAGGAAAAAGTCTCCCCTGAGAATCTATAACAAGCCACTTGGATTTGAGGCCCAAATTCAATCTATCTGTGCAATCCAATAAACCTCAAGTGGAGAATTTAATCTGGTACTAGGATTGATGGTGCCTCCAAGCAACTTGCAGAAGCAAATTCTAAAAATCTCCAGGAAAACTCAGTTTTAACTCTGGCCTCAAAGAATTCCCAGTTACAACCCCAGAAACACAAGCGCAGAGTCCAAAATAACAACCCACAAGGAAACAGCACCATGCGCAAAAGCCAGAAGAAACAGCAAACAGCACAAAAAACCAATAAAATTTTCAGTATTGGATTTAACAGACAGTATAGACTATGTTTAATTTGTATAAGAAATTAGAAAATGGCTCAAAAAGAGAAGCAAATAGAACTCCTAAAATTAAAAAGTATTTGAAAAATTTGAGATGGACCATATAAAAGAAAGACTAAGTGAAATGGAGTTTAAAGTGAGAAAATCTTATTGATATCATATAGATGTTCTAAGAAATAATGGAGAAAAATAAGAAATGAGCAACTCTAAAGAGATAATGGCTGAGAATTTTCTACAATTGTTGCAAGGCATCATTCCGGAGATGTAGAAATCCTCTCAAATCTTAAGCATGGTTAAAAAAATTTTTTTAAGGAAAGAAAGAGGAAGGGAGGAAAGGAAGGAATTCATACTTAGATTCATCACTGTGAATTGCAAAAATATCAAAGAGATCTTAAAAGCAGCCAGAAGAAGAAACGGAGGGAGGAAGTAAGACTGAATGCATTAGATTTTAGATAAAAGTACAGAAAATAAACTAGGTAATTCTTATTAGGATTGAGGTACGTTTCCTTTGAGATTCATCAATATGACAGGTAAGTATCCTGATTAAGAGCTGTGAAAAAGTCTTGAGTACAAGAAAAAGTAAAGGAGGGAGAAAGGAAACACATGCATAAAGTGTTTCAACTCCAATCTGAAAAACATAAACAGAACATTAAATTATGAACTAAAGGCACATTTCCCTGGGAAAAAAAAGTTAAGACAGTTGTAAAATAATAATACCCAATCTCTACTGAGTGCAAACGTTTTAAAGAAAAAGGAAACAAACTGAGCAGTGAAAGGCTAAATATAACACGGTTGAACAAATGCGGGGAGTAGTCGAAAGATAAAAAAAAAAAAAAAAGACAACCCCCGGGACTACAGACGTCTAATACAGGCTATTTACTCAACATTATCTAGTTACTGCTAAGATAGCCCATTAGATAGTAAGGTTTCATCCGTTATTTCTGCTTGCTCACTTTTTTTCTGGTGCAGGTATATGCATAGATTACATTAGAATGAAGACGAGACGGACCGCAAAATAGAACGTATAAGAGGCTATTGAGAAATATTTGTTCACCTTTTAATAAGGGAAATACATATTTACTCCATATTCTGCGTGTAAACTATTTTAGTTATATGGCAGCCAATCTATCGTCCCATTTACATCTTTAGGAGTGGATACGGAAGATAAATTCCAGCAATGAGTTCTGTTTTAAACAATCCCAATTGCCCGAACTTTGCTGATAATTCTAGCGTTAGAACCTTTGCCGTCTGCCTAGCACTACTTGAAATCCATGACTCACAAACGCCGGGGCGTGGAATCACAGCAGTAAAAAACAGGTGAAAACTTGTTCCTAGTTGTGTTCGGCAGGCGCATACAACTCCCGTCATTCCCCGTGTAAATATCAACAAATAAACAGAGGCACCGCATTTCGGATTCTGTTGCGCTCCGTTCGCAACGGCGCTTGGTTTTTGTAGTTTCCACGTGGAGGACTGCCAGCGTGTTCAAGCTTGCTGGGGAGGTGCTAAAACTACACTTCCCACAAAGGCGCGGGGGCGGACTCCGGTCGGTTTACGTCATTGCTTCAGCCAGCCAATGACCGCTCCGGGCGGCGGTGAGGCAAGCGCTGTCAGGCGCCAAAGTGGTTTTTTTTTTTCTTTTTTTTTTTTTTTCCGCCGAAGCCGAGCGGGCGCTGCTAGCGGAGGCGCCATATTGGAAGGGACAAAACTCCGGCGACAGCGAGTGACACAAATAAACCCTTGGACCCCCTCGCTCCCCCAGCTCTAAGGGCCGCGATGTTGTACCTAGAGGACTATCTGGAAAGTGAGTGGGCGGCGCTGGCGGGCCCGACTTGGGGACCTGCGGGCGGGCGAGGGCGGGAGTGGACGGGCTGGCGGGATGGCGGGAGGGAGGGGGAGGCGGGGGATGTTTCTTTCTCACGGTAACTGGCAGCCTCGCTGTGGGCTGCCGGCTCCCTCGACCCCCCCGACGCACGCACGCACGTAGTGACGTATGCGCGTACTTTCGCCGTTGGCCCCGCCCCTCTGACGGACTCTCCCTTTGACAGTGATTGAGCAGCTTCCAATGGACCTGCGGGACCGCTTCACCGAGATGCGCGAGATGGACCTGCAGGTGCAGAGTAAGTCGGCGCGTTTGCCCTTGTTCGCTGCGCGCGTCAGTGCCAGACTTACTTGCCATCGACGCCACCGACTCTGCTATTTGGCTCTCCTCCGGCTCACTCGCTAGTACAGAAGCAGTTGTCCAAAAGAACCGGCAATGCCAAATCTTGCCTCTTCTGTCTCCCACGCTAATTTTCTCCTGGCTTTTACAAGAGAAGGTGGCATGAGAGCACGTGTGCTCCTTTCTCGAATTTGGGACTGTGCAATAAAAGTTTCTATACCTTCGTTGAGAATGTAGATATGTTTTAGTGCACAAAGGCATACATGTTGCGAAGATTTTGACTTGAGACTTAATGTATATAGAACGTAGATTTCAGCATTTATATTTTTGTTGAAGTTCATGCTAATCAAAATTCAAGAGCGGACAACACGTAGAAGCACAGGTTATATGTAGTTCTTTAGAGACCCTGGTGAACTTGGAATGTCGCATTTGAAAAGTTACACATTAAAGGATACATTCTCAACTGGCAACAATATGGTAGTTTCTCAGTCAAAATAAGAAAGTAAATAAAATCTTACTGTAAAGCTTCTTGTCTGCTGTAACAAAAATTTTGACTTTTCTTCTTTCAGTTATAGCTTGGTAGTCCAGAGACGTGTTCCCCAAAATAACCTTGCTCATTCATAGAACAGTATTTAATTTATTTGAACATTTTTTTTTCTGTGAAGTTTCTTTAAAGAGTTTATGATTCAGAGAGGGTAAAGAATAAATACCTTTGGAGATAACAAGGTAAATACTTAGAGCAAAATTTCGAAACAAGAAAACAGTGCTGAGTACCAAATATATGTCCATCATGCTCTGAAAGAACCTCACACACCTTCCCCCTTTGTGAAATGAATATAATATAGCTGTTCCAACTATCTTGTAGAGATACTATATTAAAAATTTTTAATGTGAAATATACGATACATAATTAAAATGTATAATCAAGTGTACTTTGTGGGCTTTGTGTCACTCCTTTTGTTTGGAGAAATGTAAGTACTCCTTAATTGCTTAAATAATACTAATGGCTGACCTTCATGGGGTGTATCTGCAGAAGATGTTTCTTGATCCCATGTGTACCAGCTATGTTTGGAGTATACATAGAATTAGGATTGAGGTAAGTTTCTTGTGCTGACAGGTTTTCTTCTTAGAAAAGTAAGGGTCGGGGAAGATCTGGGTTTTGGGGTATGATAGGGAAGAAAGGAGTATCCTGGAAAGCGACCAGAAAACAGAACATCCAGAGTGCGGGAGTCTTGAGGTAGCTAAGAACCTGCCCCCCCCCGCCCCTGCTTGTCTGCCCCGCCATGCCACACACACTTCCATACCCAGTGTTCATGAATAGTCTTTTCTTAGCCTCCTGTCGGTTTTATGTGGTGCATAATACAAGGTGATACATCATGGAAATCACCTTCTTCTGTTCAGTGGATTGCAGTGTGGAAGTCTGAATTGTGTGTTGTTTCTCCAGCTTGCTCACGAAATTCATTTTAACTTTAATGTAGTTGAAATGCTAAATACTTGCTAAAGTAGTGTTTTCTACAGGATTGAACATAGATTTTATCATCAGACAGATCTGAGTTCATTTTAAGGCTTTACTAACTTATTCATTGGCCTTGACCACATTACCACTTCTGAGGGATTTTTATTGTCTTGCGGATTAAAAGAAATACAGGTAAATTAGAACGTTTAGTACCTGATACGAAGTGGGCATTCAATAAAGGGTAGTTGTTATTTTATACTTTATCATTACAAATGTTAAGTCCTCTAGCAATTTGGACTTGATTATATAAGTTAGAGGTTTTTTTAAACTTGCATTTTTAAAATGATTAGAATTATCTGAAGTGAATAGGTGTTATGGATTAACAAAAGATATCTCTTTGTCAAATAAGTTAGGAAATGCACTATTATGCACTGCAGATCTCCAAAACAGTATAGTAAAACGGTTTTCCTCAATTTACGTAGCAACAAAATCCCTTTTATTTATTTTTCCTTTTTTAGCAGACAGAGAATGAATTGACTATTCTTAGCACACACTTCAGGAAAACTTATCTAGAACAAATAATAATGTGCGTTAAGTGAATAAATGATTGTACCTACCACGTTCAGTCATGATATGAGATGATGGGGTGCTTAATGGTGTATAGCAAGAGGTTGAAACCTTTTTATCACATTTTCTTATTGAAATAAATGTGAGGATTATCAAGTGGTGATTTCAATAAGAAATTGTGTTTCAGCATATTTGGCTGACTTTATACCATTAGTTTTTGACCCCAAGCCTGTACTATTCAACAACTATGGTATAGAATCTATCTACATTGTTGACTACTTTGACTATTGGAAAAAGTTTAGAAGTAACAACAAAAATAAATTGTCAGTAGGGAAAATTGTAGCTTTTTTTTTTTACTAAGGTAATTAAGGCACCATATATTTACATTATTAGAACATGACATATTTAAGTTACAGACCAAGTAAAAGAGTGTATGTGGTCAGATATTTTTTTCTTTCTTCACATCAAAGCATGTATATTCAGTGTATGAGTTTGGTCATCTAAATATGAAATGTTTTTATTATGTCCTAGATGCAATGGATCAACTAGAACAAAGAGTCAGTGAATTCTTCATGAACGCAAAGAAAAATAAACCGGAGTGGAGAGAAGAGCAAATGGCATCCATTAAAAAGGTATGTTCAACACTCTGGATGATTTATCTGTGAATTTTTGAGACCCTCTGAGGAAGATATTTTAAAATTAAATAGTTTGGGGGATATCAAAATGAGGGAAAGTTATCAATAGCTCTTTAGAGTTTAAACGTGACTTATAAAATTAAAAATGATATATTAAATGTTAGAGCTTCAGGTATAGGAATTTTTTTTTATATATAAATTTGTTTATTTATTTTTGGCTGCGTTGGGTCTTCGTTGCTGCGCGTGGGCTTTCTCTAGTTGTGGCGAGCAGGGACTACTCTTCGTTGCGGTGCGCGGGCTTCTCATTGCGGTGGCTTCTCTTGTTGCGGAGCATGGGCTCTAGGTGCGCGGGCTTCAGTAGTTGTGGCTCGCGGGCTCTAGAGCGCAGGCTCAGTAGTTGTGGCTCACGGGCTCTAGAACGCAGGCTCAGTAGTTGGGGCGCACGGGCTTAGTTGCTCCGCGGCATGTGGGATCTTCCCGGACCAGGGCTCGAACCTGTGTCCCCCACACCACTACGCCACCAAGGAAGTCCCAGGAATTTTTAATCATTGAAGCATCTTGGTAATTTAGAAAATTATTTCAATAATTAGTGACTCATTAGAGAGTCACAAAACCATTTAAAAAGAACATTTTTTCTTTTAATTTGTTTTGTTCTAGTTACAGGTAATTAAAGTTGCCTTGTCTTTATATCTGTATTGTCTTCCAATTTGGGCCACAGACTGGGGTGAAAATTAGCAACCTTGAAGCATATTTTATATATTGCTAGGTACCTAGGTTGGTGGAATCATAGAAGAACAGAATCCTAAGAATTGAAAAGATCCTTAAAAAGTATTTAGTTTAAAAGTCTTAATTTGTACGTCAGTTGGGCCTAGAAATACAGAATTCTTTGAGTTTTTGCTAGTTTTATAGTACTCAGAGCTCTCTTCCAGTTTAGAATGGGTATCAGCTCTCCCCTCAAGGTTTGCTTTAAAGGTGTGATCTAGTTTATTTGGGGATACGGTGGAAGAACTACTCACAAGCCCTCAGTTTGGTCATGACTATGCCATTTGACTATGTGACATGGGACAGGTCCTTTAATACCTCTGAGTAATAATGGCTCCCTTACCCCCAACCTTCATAGAATTGTTCAAGAATCAACTGAGAAAGAAACTTGAAAACTAGTTGTGTTGTTTATTTTACCACATGGGGGGAATGTTATTTCTGTTAGGAGCAAAAACTTCAGAATCTTTTATAGAATTAGTCCTGACTTGGAGGATATCTGGAGGCCCAGGTGTGTGTGAGTATAGACATCACATATACGCATCTTAAAGTCATTCATCATCCCTTTATCCTATTAGGTTTTTGGTGTAGCACAGCTTGGATCTACCCTAAAAGTCTGATACTTAATGGAACTTCATAGAATTTTTAAAAAATAATTTGCTTTATATGGGGGAGAAATCTAAAGTATAGGTTGATTGTATGAATTGATCCCTAGCTTAAAATGAGAATTATAGAACAATTGGAAACAATGGACATGTAGGTGAGAATCCTTTCAAAAGTTGCTTTTATAACAAGTTTTAAAAATGGATAGCATAAATACTCTTTACAAATTAGATAAGTCTTACACCTTAAATAACATTTATTTTTAAAGAAAAAGAACTATTCATTGGCTCACATAACTTTTACTAGTATAGAGGCTAGACTTGGATGATATTTATTTTTTATTTATATCTTTTCTAGGAATTCTGAACATCTTCCTTTAATCCTTGGCTGTTGTCTAAAATTTCTAATCCTACCCCATTCCCACCCTCTCCCTAACTGGATTTTTATTGCTAATGCATAGTGACTGACAGTGATAACAAGCTATGATAATGAAAAATGCAGTTATATGTCCTGCATACACATATTTTTAAATTATTAATTTATTCTTGAAACGCGAATGTCTTTATTCAGGATTACTATAAAGCTTTGGAGGATGCAGACGAGAAGGTACAGTTGGCAAACCAGATATATGACTTGGTAAGTAAAATTAATGTGCATGCTATGCCGTATTTGAATTATGGATTATGTTTTAAATGGTGTTGGCTTATATGTAATAGGAAGAACAGATTAAACTGAATTATTGCTCTCTTGATCCCGTTTAATTTCAGAGTTCAGTGTCTACTTTTTGGTTTCTTTGTGGAAGAGAGCCAGAGAGTCCACAGTCAATAGGTCAAGAACCTTATATTTTAGCCAAATCTACATTGCTATAAGATTGTAGCTGACGTTAGGCTTTTTTTGTTTTTTTAACAAAAATAGGTGTTTATTTTACTAATCCTTATCTTCTTAAGGGAGTGTGCTTACTTGCCTGATAAATCATCTTGAGATTGTTTCTGTGGCAAAATACACGTAAGAGTACTGTGTTGATAGTTCTTGGTAGTCTGATTAAAATGAAGAAGAGACTTATTTCAATCTGTGTTAATGGATAGCACTCAGCTGTCTATTAAGTGACGTCAGTAGATAGCACTCAACAACTGGCACAGGTGGCAAAACTGGGAAACACGATTAAATGAACTTTAAAAACGGTTTTTTACAGTAGCGGCAGCACTTCTTAAGGATTGAAATCACCGAGAAGACAGATATATGCAATATTTCTCAAATTGGTATAATTATGTTTTTTTTTTTTAACGTAAAGCATCTTCTCCCAAAGTATATACTTTAGGAAATACTCATTTCTGATTCTCCCTCAAAGCAAGTTAAAGCTGAAGACAAATGCTCACTTTTGATTAACTTTAGCATATGGATTCATATCTTATTTTTGTAGTCTTGTCTGGATACAGTTTTATTACTGAACAGATACGTGTTAATATAAATGTCATTGGTGAGCATGACACAGATAAAAGGTACATATCCCATATGGTATACATTGTGAATGCTATACTAAACTAGAAAACATTGGTCATGTAAAACCACAGAAAATGCTTAATTGTTTTTATATAGTGAAAATATTTTAATGGCTATAAAGACCTAGGCTCTTTTGCTCATACAGTTAGTCTAAAAACAGTTTCATAAAAGATACTGACTAAAGAAGGATAGAGTGGGCCGGTAGCTTGATTTACTGTGGAACGAAACCCAAAAAAAGTTCTTAATTGTTTTGGTCTTGAATTAGGTCTATAAACAGAGAAAGACATTTATGTTTGAATCCAGGACTAATTTGTTTAGTAACATTCTTTCTCATACGTAGTGACTAGGTGTCAAACTTTATTTAGAAACTACCTGCTTTTTAAATCATATAGCTCTTTGGTTCCAATCTTTTGTTTATATTTTATTTTACTACTTTTTACACCTTTATTAAAAGTACTTCATGCATTTAGAAAAAATATATATAACAAATACATGCTTTTTCAATGTGTGTGTGTTTGTGTGCGTGTATCCATCTCTTGTTTACAAACCACACTGTTCATCCACTGTGTACTTGGTGTAATGGAGGTTTATGTGGGTACAATGGAGGAATGAAGAGTAAATGCTATAAATGCTCCTGTCCTCAAGGCGTCTGTTAACTAGTTGGGGAGACATGCCCATAAGTAAAATGAAGAGCCTGTATAGAAACATGTTAACAAATGAAGATGAATACAGTTGGGTATTAAGGGGATCTGGTAAAAGACTGACCTAAGTCAAGCAGAGTTACTGTTGATTTCTTAGAGGGTATGAGATGAGTTTTGAACAGAATTTATTCAGAGCCTCGGGGGCCTGGATTCAGGTATTGTATTGAGGGGAAAGCATTTCACTCAGAGGTAATGGATAAACACAGAATGAAAATAAAAATTAGTAAATTCTTTGAGGGAGGTAGGTTATTTAGGCTAGAGATTCAAGGAATAACAGGTGATGTATTAAATTTAATACAATGTAATGAATGTAATAAAAAGCAAGGACCCATAATGGATTCTTGCAGACGTGAGTTCTGCTACTTCACTGACAGCAAGACTTTGGAAAAGTTATTTAATCCTGGAACCTCAGTTTCCTTATCTGTAAAACAGCAGTATTAGTTTGTGCCTTAAAGGAAGATTTGAATCAATCTCTCTCTCTCTCTTTTTCGACAGAGATATAGAGACAAATATAGATACATCTATATACATATGTCTATATCTGTCTCTGTATATCTCTTATCTATATCTGCGCACGCACGCGCGCACACACACACGCGCGCACACACACACACACACACACACACACACACACACACACACACACAGTGCTCGTAGCTTGGCAGATAGTAAGCACTCGCTCTTTAAAAAGACTCACTTCATCTCATTTCTCTAACAAATTTTCTACTTTCCTGAAGCCACTGCTTCCCTTTCAGCTCTGCCAAGTTAAACCTGTTTTTTTTTCCCACAGTCCCCCATTATTTATTTCTAAGACTGCCTTTTGTCTTTTCTCTACTCTTTCTTATCTCTCTCCCTTTCTTTCCCTCCCCTTTTCTTTTTGTTACTCCCCCCCCTTCTTCCTTTTCAAATACTCCATTGCTGTTCCAGGTGACCACGATATCCTTAATATAAAATCCATTCTTCTTGAGACTTTATGTTAATTTTTTATCCTCCCACCTTTGTGGCCTTTCTCAGTCTCCTTGGGTATCACTCAGAGCGGTTCCGAAGGGTTCTGTCTTTGACCTGCGTTGTTTCTCACTCTGTTCAGTGGTTCCCATGTAAAGGTAGCTTTCTTCTCCTCTTCAGCCCCAACTCCAGAGGCTGATGAGACCAAATGCCACACGGTAAAGCATTGTTGTGATGCCAGCTTTACCCCAGCCCCGCCACACTCACCACCCACGTTGAGAAACATTTCTCCATTACTTTTCCATGTGTATGCTTAGTTTTAGCAATTATGCAATAATTATTCTTCAAGCTCAAACTTCTCCTCTGAGTCTGTTCTTATCTGAGAATTCCTAGGCCCTGGAACTCATTGTATTAAGACTTAAGTCTTCTCGTTTTACTTCTCTCACTAGCATCACTTCTCATGAATAAATAATTGTTAAAATGTTAAAATCAATTATGCACCCTCATTAAATTCCTATAACATTTAACAGGTGAGAGCTTAGAAGGCTCTGTGCTTCAGAGGTGAATAGATAAGACATAGTGTAAGCGTAAAAATACAGTAATTTTTATTTATAGATCCTTTACCAAGTAAACAATGGTACTTGTATTTATACAGTTCTACCTAGTGGGAGAGTATAACTTTCACTCATACGGCAAATATTTATAGATCTCCAGCTATGCGTGGTCACTGGTGCTGGATGGGCAGTAATGATACAGGCAATGAATATAGGCAAACTAGATTATTGGAGATTTTGGTAAGTGCTGTGAAGGAAATAAACATCGTGGAAAGAGGGGGAAAGAGTGAGTAACTGGGGGAGGCTTTACGAGTCTACTAGTCAGGATGAGTGTAGTCTAAGGAGGTGACATCTGAGGCGGTACTTGGAAAGCGAGAAAGAGCCAGCCATGTGACAGGCTTAAGGAAGAACGTTTCAGGCAGGTGATGGACCAAGTGCGGTGTCCGAGGTGGAAAAGGGTCTGACAGTTGCACCAGGAAAGAGGCCAGTGCGGTTGGTGTGTCGTGGGAAAGAAGAAGAGGGTGTGAGCGGGGCAGGCAGAGGCTAGCACGCGCAGGCCTAAGAGCCGATGAAGCAGTGTTTCTAGTCTAAGAGCAGGGGGAGGCCAGTGAAAGATTTTAAACAGAGGAGTGGGACACACCTTAGACGACAATGTATGTATGGCTTTGCTTAAACATTACATTATTATGGAAATGTCAAGTAAGCAGGTATTATCTTGACAGGTTTTGAGATACAGCAATTGAGTATATAATTGTGTTTGATTTTGCCCCTCAATGTTTTCTATAGCACAGTATTTCATTGTATTATTTTTCATTAAAATATTTTATTTACTTTTAAAATCAGTAGTAAGCTTTTTATTCCTGTGACCGGCACTGTACTGACTACCTTATTTATTAAGGAAAAATATCAGACTGCATAAATATCCACAAATGAAGAAATTTTTGGAACTAGGGGTTTATTGGAATGAACCGATGCTTTATTTAAGAGGGTTTAGTGAAATTTGACTAACAGACAAAAAAAAAATCTATCTTATTAAAATAATATCCTTCCAGAATCCTGATGTTCATAGGCTTTAAACACTTTTTTGTGTTCCTCAGCCAGATGTCACTGCCATAAGGCCACATTAGATTACAATACCTAGTAAAGGTGATTTATATATACGCTGATAAAGCTTGAGCTCTTAGTTAATGCTTGAATGGTTTTAGCAGCCTCTTACAGTGCTAAATACCCTTGAACTTGCTTCTTTTTTATATCCTGGTTTATTCCTGAGATGATTATATTTCAGGCCCACATTTTACCTATAAACTTGAGAATTCCTCATCTGATAACTCTAATTAAGGGAATATATTATGTGAGCTTGACCTTTTGATTTGTCTCCTATCCTTATTGTCTTTTAGGAGAATGATTAGATGTAGTTTATGTGCTAAGGGCTTAAGTATTTGATTCACCCTAAAGATGGATCAAATTTTCATCTAGTTTAAATATAATTCAGGATGTGAAGAATCATTTTCATGACTTACCATCAGAGAAATGATTTGCCATCATGTTTCCTTTCTATTCCCCAGTTTACCCTCCTGATTCCCTATTACTAGATCTTTTCATGGATAGAAATTTCTCTCTTATTGCCATGGATTTCAACTTAGAACCTTGTAGACTGAGTGCTCATTGTGAAAGGGCAAACTCGACATCTAACTTTTAGAATTTGACAGTGTTGGAAGCCATAAAATCATGGAAAAACTTTTAAAGAGCTGTATTCAGTTCAGTTTGAGTCCATCAAGTGATACATTTTAAAATTTGAATATTGGAAAACTGGGAGAGACAAAAGAGAAAGAATAAAGGATTACAGCTCTATGCAAAAATAATTAAAGGGTCGGGATTTTTTGTTTGTTTCATGCAGAGGGGCCAAGGTGACTTAAATATTTTATGATCATGAATATATTAACAAATAATGTTGACAGAATTTCCTTGGTCTCTGTAAAGTTCAGAAAAAGGACAATACATTTAAAGAAGTTATGATTTGGGGTTGTAGGATATGATTTAGGGTTGTAGAATAAGGAACTTTTGTGGCTAGCATTTATTGACATTAAGTGGGGAACAAATCAATAATTAGACTCTGTGGTCAGCCTTGTGTTAGAAATCTGTGGTTAATGGAAAATCTCTCGATTGGATCAGTACCCTCTTTACCACTATAAATCAGTCTTAGAGGGTCAGGTGTTTGTAGAGGGGTACGGTAACTTGGGTTCTTGCTTCACCTGATATCTGGGGGGCCATTATGGTGCTCAGCTAGGATAGGTGCTTTACCCATTCAGAATCATGTAAGTAGAGGGAATGCACTTAATGATAGGTTTCAGTTACGTTCAGTTCAGCTCTTGCTATTGCTGTTTAATGCTGTTTAAGTATCCTGGTGCTTTATAGCTTAAGTTAAATCTTGTGGTCAACTTCTTTCCAACTCCTAATTTGATTTAGTACAGCAGTGATGAATCGAATAAAAAGAATTCTCATTGTTTGATAATTGCTTATAATATTAATCAGTTCATAATCTTTTTTACCTACCAGGAGGTGGGAATGATTGAAAGCTCTCATACAAAACTCCCCACCACAATGTGGTTAAGCCTTTTCTGTATCTGTTTATTTTAATTGTGAATTCGGTTTTTCGAGTTATTAACTCTTTGGGTTCCACTGCTTTTTCTGAACTATCTAATATTGGGAATTCCATCATTATTTCCATGTTTTCAGGTATAATAAACATTATTAGTGCTATCTTAAAAGATAATTAAGCAGTTCTTAAATTCAGGGGTGGAATGAGTTAGGGAGGTATGTATGGTCTCTTCATCTCACCTCGATCCCCCCTGCCCCCAGCCGAGATTCTAACACTTCCTGTCTATACTGTCTGCCCCTATGACAGGCCACACCAGGCTTTGTTTTTCTCTGAGAGTTCTGTTTGTCTTCTTGTCTCTATACATTCTTTAGTTATTTAATTATCACTCCATCTTTCCACCTGTTTGAAGACAATCCATTCTTCACTATCTAACTCATTCATAATTCCTTTATGTCTACAATAGCCCAATATTATATTTTTTCTTTATGTGCTACTTCTGACCCTTTCTCGCTGTTTTTTATTTGTTACATCTAGGAGATTTTTATTTATTTGTTTGTTTATACCTTTACTGTGTTAAAAATCTTACATAAATCTTGATTTGTCAGCTAAATTTTAATTCCTATGAAGGCAGGGATTCTCTCATTCTTCAGGTATTCTCCGTTTACCCAGTGCCAAGCACACGATAGGAACTCAATATTTATTAGTAGTATAGTTGTAGGTAAGAAAGGTGGTGGAGTATTTTCATTGCATTAAGTAGACTTGGAATTTAAATATGAGTGTTTTTTCTGATCTCCCTTGAGATTAAATTTTGACAATGTAAGAGATATTCTTGAATAACAGGTCTGTGTTCACACTTAATCATTGGAAGGGAGTTTCCATTAAAAAGGATGCTCAGTTACCTGCAGGTTCTTTGAATAGTAGCATGTGTCTGTAATACGTGACCCTAGAGAATTTTAAATATTGTAATTACAACTTCTACCAAGCTCTGAAAAATTATGTGTGAAGGTGGAAGGAAAATTGGGCCTTGAATTCTTGAAAAATCATAAACCAGCATCCCAATGATTACTATTAATATACAAAATACAAATAATAAGACAATATTCTTATTTTTTTCAATTTGAATTCTATTACTTTGAGTTAAAAAATTGGCTTCTGCATGCAGAAGTTCAGAGGGCAATGTTAGGTATAAACAGTGAAGCACAATCTATTACAAATAGATCAGAGTTAAGTCTCATTTTTATAAGGCACTAGTTATTGAATTTGGACATGTTGCTTAACCCTTCTGAGCCTTAGTTTCTTCACTTATGAAGTGGAGACAGTAATAACCTATCTCAAAAGATTAGAGCAAGGACTAGAAAACATAAAGCTTCCAATGCACCAAACACATTAGTGGCATCTAACACCCGCAAGTGTCTTTTGCTATTCTTCTTCCCCACTCCCTCATTTAGATACACATTATTTAATCGAAAGTCTTATTTAAATTTTTTGCCCTCTGGTGTATCATAGCATTTTGACATTTGTGAGAAAGTTACTCTTAATTATAACAGTGATTAAGAGGGAAACTAGAGTTTGAAAAAAAGATGTTGACAATAATGTGACATGCATATTTTTCAAGACTTGGTGTTTTTTGGTTTCACTTCAAAGTAGTAAATTTGAATAAGTATTGAAAAAATTTAATATTAAGCTTTAAAAATACATTAAGACTTGTTGCTAGTTTGAGGTGTCATAAAATTTTCTGAAATCAGTCCAAAGATGTCTAGGTGAATGAGAAAATACAATTTTGCCACCTTAACCAAGGGCAACAGTATTACAATAAAACCCTTTTGACCAAGCTGTTTGTGGAATGGCATTTTCTGGCTAAAAACCCCTTTTGTTTCAACTCTTTACATAAATGTTTACAAGTATAATGGTCCACTTTCCTGCCTTAGAGAAATGTATGTATAGAATATAGGAGCCTCTTTGTTTGTAGACTGAGGATCTTTCATTCCTTACTGTGACAGTTATTATGGTCTGGCAGTGTGGATGGCCTTGTTATAAGTAGGAGATTAGGCTGAAAGTAATCGCAGGGCATACTAAGAACTGTTACCAACCCTCCTGTACCACCCACCGCCCATCTTTGCTTTACTTTTCATATCCTACTTCTTCCAAACATTTTCTAACAAATTGTGATTCTGGTTTCTTAAAACTTAAAATTTATTCAAGGAAACTTCGGAGATACTTAGCCTAGCACCCTCATGTTATAGATTAAAAACCTGCGGTGTAGGTTAATTGACTTGCTCAAGGATACAAAGCAGATGCACTAAAAGAAATAAAGATTTAGGTTTCCTCATTAAACTGACACTTTAATAGTGTCCCAAATTGTGGTGGTTATCTTTGATCTTCTTTGAAACAGGTAGATCGACACTTGAGAAAGCTGGATCAGGAACTGGCTAAGTTTAAAATGGAGCTGGAAGCTGATAATGCTGGAATTACAGAAATATTAGAGAGGCGTAAGTAAAATTTACAGTTTTGCATCAATGTTGGACAGTACATGTGCACATCATTGAGGAGACACACGTCCCACAGAGGCTTCTCAGATCCTGCTCCTTGGTGGATGGTGGCACCTGGGTGGGATAGCTTGGTCCCCAGCAGTTGGACTGTTTGGGTCACGGATACTTGGAGAGATAATATATCATCCACTCACTCTGTATGAAAATAACATATTAAGTCATTCCATTTTTTAACATGGATATGTGCTAGTAAGATGAGTGGTAGGAACAAAGATTTAAAGGAATACAACCATCTAGAAACAAGTCAGCCATCTGGCATTACGTGTTTTGACTTTGCCCTGCCAGTTTATGCACTTAAGTGTTGAGGAAGGTTGTCATTTTTTCTTCTTAAGGACTGCCTTAAAGCTTTCCCTCAGCTGTGTTACTAAGAAAGATTTTAATGAGTTCTTCAACACTTCCTCTTTTTCTCAAGAAGTCTTTCCTAAACTTTCTCTTATCAGCAAGAAACCATTTTAATATTTCTCTGCAAGACTCGACTTGATCTCCTGCCATAATTTACTCTTATCACTTCTAGGGCTTAACTTAGGAGACTTCCCCAAAATGGAGACATGAGCTCTGTTTCTTTAACTAATTTAGCTCTTCCAGCCTAAATAGATAAAAGCAGATAGTGCTGTGCTAAGCCCAGAGTAGGCACTCACTAAATGTTAGTTGAATCAAGTCAGTATTATGGCTGATTTCTAGTAGAATTTGATTAAAGGATTCAAGCATCTCTTTTCTTGGTGCATCTCCACAGCAAGAAATAGGTACAGCAACATGTACCTATTTCTACACACAGATGAAAGGTTTCTTTAGAGTGTTAGGTTACATATATCTCTGTTTATATACTCACTAGACGTCAACTAGGGCAGCACCCACACATGAATCCATCTTGGGACCCATAGTTGCATGTTTGTATTCAGAAATAGATCCATCATTTTAGGTGATCATCTCATTTATTTGTGATACTTTTATTCCAGGGGGACCCTATCTGAAGATAATAAGTATTTTGAGACAAAATAAAATATTTTATTTTATTTTTCTGAAACGCTGATAGTAGGTGTGAGTAGCAATAAGCCATGCCTATTCAGTACTGCAGGAAGGTTAATGAAGCATCCTCTGTAAGGACGCAGACGTATGAAAGTAAATTAGATCAAGTTATAAAAATTGCTCCACCCTGTGCCCTGCCATAATTTCATCTCAAGGGATCAAGATAAACCCAGGAAATTTCTTTACAAGTATTTTAAAGCTTGGTGGTAGAGATTCTATGCATCACTTTTCACAAACAAAATCCCTAACTTCTTTTAGGAAGTCTTTACTATCACATGTCATTTTAATGATCAGAGAATTTTCTTTCTTATAGTAATGTCCCATTGCCTAATACTTTAGACTCTCCCATTAAAAGGTCTTCAGCTCAGTAACTCTAGGTTGAGTTTTTCAGATCAGTAATGGAGTTATAATACCCATTCATCCACTTACGTGGTACCAAATGTCGTGAATTCCCTAACTCAGACATTAGCATGCCTTGACCCATTTTGTACTTAAGGTGAATATTGAAAAATAGGTTAACTTACTGTTTAGAAAGAGGATCAGATTGGCTCAGGGTAAAATTGGCAGTGGTGACCCTCTAATGTGTTTGGCTAAAATGCTACAGGCATAGGCATCAGAGCTTGCCAGTCCTTTGCTGGTTAAGGGTACAGAGTGCCTGTATTTGATTGATGTGTAAAGTTCTGTGGCGGTATCTCATGTGGTCTATCTCTGTGCCTCTCTTTTTTTTTTTTTTTAGGATCTCTGGAATTAGATACTCCTTCACAGCCAGTGAACAATCACCATGCTCACTCACATACTCCAGTGGAAAGTAAGTTTGATTTAGGACAGCTAAAATTTTAAAGACAATTAAAAATTCTTTATATTATCTATGTATTCTCTTTCACTAGCTTTACACAACCAACTGAGAAACGAATATCCTCCCCTTTTATTTTGTGAGATGTATTTTTTTCATCGCAATTACTGGCAGATTTATCTTCTTCATTTGGGAAGAGCATATTTGATTTGGGAACAGGTAGTCTGTTTTCCCTGGAATTCATTGCGGAAGAACGTGTGGTACTAGTAGCAGTGTATACTGACTACATACAGACACCTGCTTCTCTCCAGGGAGTGTTAGAACTAAGCCAAACCGTGAACTACTTGATTGTGGGCTCTTCGTCTTTTTTATCCTTGCTTTTCCATTTTTTAGCTTACTGTTGGCTTATAATAAAGTCTCAAATGGCTGGTGAGTTAGTGAGTAAATGAATGGTTAGTCAGATGCTAGCTGGCTAGATGACCGTATTGGTGCCTTTTTTTGACAGAGCAATTTGATATGAAAGAAAGATTGATTGAAAATTATTTTAAATTGCAGTTCATGTTTTGAAAACAAAATTCTCCTCATGTTATATGTGAAACCATGGTGTATCATGGGTTATCTTCACTACTTTGCTATTAAAGTTTTTTAAATGTCCGAGCAGTCTGTTCTTACTAAAACAGGTGACACAGAGAGTTCTGTTTGTCCTGTCTTCTCAGAAAACGTAATGTTCTGTATTCCACGAGGAACTCAGATCATAACTGTATCAGTTTATAACCAGATGAAAGTACAATATTATGCCTTGTCTATAGTTCTCTAAACTTTAAAAAAATTTGAATTTTCTATTTGTATTCAGAAAGGAAATATAATCCAACTTCTCACCATACGACAACAGATCATATACCTGAAAAGAAGTTTAAATCTGAAGCTCTTTTATCTACCCTAACATCAGATGCCTCTAAGGAAAATACACTAGGTAAGTTTATTATCTTAAATATGATTGTTTTCTTTTTTTGTTTGCATTAAAATAAAGGGAAATGACAACAATTACGATTAATTATACAGATTCTTTACCTGGTTAAAGTCTACCATAGGAAGAAAGAAGCAAAAATGTGACATGAAAATTTTAAATTTAGTGATTATATCTGTGCTGAGAACTAATATATTTTAAGCTCACTAACTTTATGTTCTCTCTAACCATTTTTATTGCTTCTTTAATTCTATACAGGTTGTCGAAATAATAATTCTACAGCCTCTTCTAACAATGCTTACAATGTGAATTCCTCCCAGCCTCTGGCATCCTATAATATTGGCTCCTTGTCTTCAGGAACTGGTGCAGGGGCAATCACCATGGCAGCAGCTCAAGCAGTTCAAGCTACAGCTCAGGTAAAAAGGAAAAAGGTTTGGAAACAATGTTAAATTTTGTCTGGATCCTTGGCAAACTCAAATAGAAACAGCTAGGTAGGAAGAAAAAGAGTTTTCTTGCATTGTAGAGTTTCATTTTTAAATCATAGTTTTATGCTATCTGACATTTTATTTAATGAAATGAATATGCAGAAATTCCTGATTGATAATGAAAAGTAAAAAATAGATTCATACAACCTCATGCAGATCCCTCCTCATAGTAATTGCTCATGACGCCCATATTCTTGACTGTAAGCCACAGCATCTGCTAGGACTATACTTTATTCTTTCTACCAGTTCTTTCTACCAGGCTTTCTCTATAGCCGCAGAACTTAGGTTGCCTTGAGTTTGTTCACTTCTGTACTGGTTATCTGTATTCCAAATTAAGATACCCATCCTGTAGTTACTTCATAACTAGGTAAAAACTGATCTTAAATCTTTACATAAAATAGCTTAAATTACAGTGATGAAAATAATGGTTTAAACCAAATAATAATGGATAAGCCAAAATAATGCCAGAACTAGTAAGACTTGAAAAAGAAAATATACCTACTTATATTTATTAATACTACCAATGAATGTCTTTCTAAGATGAAAGAGGGACGAAGAACATCAAGTTTAAAAGCCAGTTATGAAGCATTTAAGAATAATGACTTTCAGCTGGGAAAAGAGTTTTCCATGCCCAGGGAAGCAGCTGGCTATTCATCATCTTCAGCGCTCATGACTACATTGACACAGAACGCCAGCTCATCAGCAGCAGATTCACGGAGTGGGAGAAAGAGCAAGTAAGTTTTATTGCTACAGTAGCCCGTACCTTTACTAAGTATGCAGACTACCTGACATCCAGCTGGGCTTCCGTATACTAAACAAAGGCAGCATGATATGATGGATCAGGGTGAACTTTGGGGAGGTGGGAAGACATGACATTTCCTTCACACTGACTGACTTTGAAAGGGATGAAGTCTTTCAAAAGTGCTAAGAGACCGTAATTTTTCTAGAGTCTTAAATTGGGTTTATTAATAAATGACTATCTCTTTACTTTCTTTTGTTCATTAAGATAAACCATTTTATGAAACTTTTTCTGCTTATAACGCCTTATTTTGTCATGTGTTTCCTGGAAATTTTTTTAAATAAGATTCTTCATTTTGATTAAGAGCAAGTTGTCTTAATTCTTGGTATTACATCCCCAAAATTGAAATTATGAAAATATCCCTAGATTTTGTGGATGAGACTCTTAGGATGATTATATAAAAACCTAACAGCATTTGGCACCATCTTTCCAAATTACCTGCATATGTTAGGTATTCATACATAGTGAAAGTTCAAATGCTCGGCCAAAAGAATTGTATCATAATTGTATCATAATTTATTCTTTAAATGTATTGTATTTTCTGCAAGTAAATGTTGTATTTTCTGTGTTCCTGTACTTTCCGTGACTAAATCTCTAAAAGAATGATCAATGTAGAATTACCACAAAAGTGCTAAATATCTTAAAAATTCATTTAATGACCCAAACTTATTATAACTGCTGATGATAAATTTTTGTATTTTAAAAATTTATTAGCATACAGATAATGGTAAATTTCTTGTGAATTTTAACACTTTTTGTTTCCTGTCCTACACAGGTAAGTATTCACATGTCAGTTGATGGTCATGATTATTTTCATCAAATGCTTCTGTGTATTTGTATTTTAGATTTTGATGAAGAGTATTCAGTTTGCTTAAAAATACAAAGAATGTCTGTAAGGTAGCCATAACTAATACTAATTCTTAAAAGTATTACCTACAATTTAAATCAATGGTAAGTAGTAACTGATTAAAAATTTATTCTAAAAACTTTGAAATATTTTGAAAGAATTTCCTTTGAATATATTTGTTCTCCAGAAAACAAAAAAATCTCAGATAAAAATAAACTGTTATGAAAAATGTTTTATTGCTCTAAACAATTGTGCTTTTAAATCTGTTTATCAGATTATTTGAGTGTTAAATATTAATTTATACATTTAATGTTATTTCATATCATACCACTTACTTAGAAGTTATTTTCAGGTAACTTCTTATGGATGCTGAGCAAATAAAACTGATACTGTTTTTTCAGAAACAACAACAAGTCTTCAAGCCAGCAGTCATCATCTTCCTCCTCCTCTTCTTCCTTATCATCATGTTCTTCGTCATCAACTGTTGTACAAGAAATCTCTCAACAAACAACAGTTGTACCAGAATCTGATTCTAACAGTCAGGTTGATTGGACTTATGACCCAAATGAACCACGATACTGCATTTGTAATCAGGTAAAAATCTGACATAGGTCTATAAAAGCATAATCTGAATAAATTAGGAAAAAGAGCTACTCCATTTTTTTAGAGTTCTTTTTAGTCCAGTTAAAAATACCTTTGCTTTTTAAATATATTTTTCTCCTGCTTCTTATAAAAATGATGTGTTTGCTGTAAATACAAAGACTATAAAGAAACACATAAGTCATCCATAATCTCGGCCCTCAGATATAACCTATAATTAAACATTTCGATGTACTACTACTGTATACCCCACATGGATGTTGTCTTAGCCTGCTCAGGCTGCCATAATAAAATACAACAGACTGGGTGACTTAAACAACAGAAATTTGTGTTCTCACTGTTTTGGAGGCTGGCTAGTCCAAAATTAAGGTGCTGGCCAATTGTGTTCCTAGTGAGGGCTCTCTTCCTGGCTTGCAGACGGCCTCCTTCTTGTTGAGTCCTCGCATGGTGAAGAAAGAGAGCTTTGGTGTCTCTTCCTTTCGTTATAAGAACACCAACTTGATTGAATTAGGGTTCCACCCTTATGGCCTCATTTAACCTTTATCCTCTCCTCACAGGCAGTCACATTGGGGGTTAAGACTTTAACACATGAATTTTGTGAAGGGACACAAACATTCAGTTCATAATACATACGTACACAGATACACACATAGGTGTATGTGTATTTGAATTTGACAGTTGGAATCATGGTATGTCCTTTTATGTAACTGGCTTTTTTCACTAAATCATGTGTACTGAACATGATTTTTCTTGTCATTTTTTCCTTCTCACAGTTATCTATTATACTCTGTACTGAAACATATTTAGTCAATATTTAGCTATAAATTATTTTAGTGGTTTTATTTTTTCAAAATTACAAATAACATTATGGTAGGCATTTTTTATGTAATCCATTTCATACATCTAATTTCTAGGGCAATCCTTTAGAATTAAAATTAAGTTATAAATATTGGATACCAACTACCAAATTATCTTCTAAAATTTATTACCAAAATTAATAAATTGGTGAATATGCCTGTTTCCTAAACCCTGTCCAGCACTGCATTTTATTCTCTCTTAAAAAGCATGTACCAATTTTGATAGTTTTGAATCACACAGTTGTTTCAGTTTACCTTAGTAGTAAGGTTGGATTTTTTTGGCCATTTTGATTTCTTCTTTTATGAGTTGGCTGATTTTTTTCTATCATTTTTGTCACATATAAATATTTTGCTTGGTTTAGTTCTTTAATTCTAAAATTCCAATTTTATGTAGTAATGACTGTCAGTCTTTTTCTTTATGAATTCAGCCATGGATTATATCCTTAGGAAGGCCTCTTCCCCTTTACCCCTTATAAATGTGTCTTGATTTTTAAATGTTTTGGTCTGTTGATATGCTTTAATTTCTTCACATTTAAATATTTAATCTGTCTGCAGTATATTGTGTTTAACAATGTGAGTTGTCAGTCTAATTTTTAAGAATATGCCGTTTAAGAGTTTGCTAGTTCTGCTGTCACCTGATAAACATTTTTTAACATTAATGATTAAGAATATCCTATAAATATCCTGGCAGTAGAGGTAGATGACCTACAAAAGAACAAAATCAGATTCACCCTAGATTTCCCCTCTATAACACTAAAAACTAGAAGTTGATGAAATATGTCTGTAGAGCTTTGAGGGAGAAATCTAAGTGCCCCCCTCCCCGGCCCCTACCCCACCCCGCGGCAAATTGTTACCCAGAGAAGTTGTTGATCATGTGCATAGAACCGCAAACAGATATTTTCACTCATGCAAAGAATCAGGAAGTATGCCATCTAGTAAAATAAACTCTATCTGAAAATGTATTCAGTTCATTGAGAACTTAAATGAATTCAGGAATTAGGAAGTCGTGCTGTAAAGTGCTAGTGAAGAACAGCAAAAAGAAAAATGAGAAAGGACATATAATAAATAGATAATAAGTTTAGAAGTTTCAATGAAATGGGCTATTGACTGCAAAAATGTAAATGACCTAACCTGACCCAAGAAAAAGTAAAAAAAAAACTTAAGTATGTAAATAATCAAGAAAGAAACTTAAAATCTTTATAAAAGAAACCACCCAAAAAGTTGGCTCCTTTGCCAAGGTAGTTTACAGAACAAATTCTTGCAGACTTTCAAAGAGTACATAATTTCTGTGTATCTCCCCCTACATCCCAGTCCCAAAAAAATCTTTCAGAAAAAAAACTATGAACTGTGTAAAACTATATGCCCCGTTTCTTAATGCAGTTGTATATTCAGTGTATTTCCCTCTATTTTCTTAACAGTATCATAGACAATTAATTTGGGTTTAGATGCTTGTTATATAGTCATAATAAAAATATTTAATTTTCTTTTAACTAGGTATCCTATGGTGAGATGGTGGGCTGCGATAACCAGGATGTAAGTATTAAATTTTTCTATTTAGGAATGAAAAAATCACAGATTATTATTGCTAGAATGTATACTTTTTTGTTTACTGTGTCTCTCAGTATAAGAAAACAGGTTTGAAGTTATGTTCATTGTAATATTGCTAGAGTATTCCTCCCCCAAATAGGATAGTGTCCCTTAATGTATTCCCTATTTTAACTTTTTTAAAGCTAGTTTTACGGTTTGATGTGTGGATTATACTTCCCAAAAGGTGCTACGTTGTATGAAAATTAGAAACACCCTCCTCCTCCCCTTTTGCCAAAGAATGCTGTGTTTGCTGGAATTCAGTTCGCTTATCACAGTGAAGAACTGGAACTTTAGAACAGTACATTCTTTCAGGAAGCATGATGCTAAGGTGAAGGCTCTAATGTGGGTTATTTTCCTCCTATTAGTGTAGTATTTCCTAAGGTACTCTGCAAGTGTCAGCTGATAAGAGCCACTTCTGATATTAAAAAAATAAAGAAGGTTTGAAAGAAAAGAATTCCTATTTATTTTCTTTGAAGTTTTATTTGGGTTAGAGATATGTTTTGAATGCTGAGAATATATTTTTTTTAAAAGCTTCTTTTTTTAAAATTATTTATTTATTTATGGCTGTGTTGGGTCTTCGTTTCTGTGCGAGGGCTTTCTCCAGTTGCAGCAAGTGGGGGCCACTCTTCATCGCGGTGCGCGGGCCTCTCACTATCGCGGCCTCTCTTCTTGCGGAGCACAGGCTCCAGACGCGCAGGCTCAGTAGTTGTGGCTCACGGGCTAGTTGCTCCGCGGCATGTGGGATCTTCCCAGACCAGGGCTCGAACCCATGTCCCCTGCATTGGCAGGCAGATTCTCAACCACTGCGCCACCAGGGAAGCCCCCTGAGAATATTTTTGTCTAGTAATTTCCACTGCCTTCTTACTGTCACGCAGCTCAGCCCCCTTTTGTCCATCTTTTCCTCCAGAGGGGTAACTGAACCCTGAATTCTAAAGAGGACTGATCAGTAATGTCAAGATCCTAAGGTTAATAATAAGAGTTTTAAATTTTTAAAACAATTTGAAAATTGATCAGGGTTGGCTCATGAAAATGTGTGCTTTCCTGACCTGCCAGGTTCCCAACAACACGTTCACATAGAGAAAGACTTTCCTTCCACTCCCTGTGCAGAACCACTGTGGGCTGTTTGTGATTATTGCAAAACCATTTCAAAAAGACCATTGTAAACTGTCTTCTGGGGCGCTTAGTGCAAATGAGGGATGAGAGTTCTGTGAATACCCCGTCGTGCTCTCTCTGATCCCTCTCATTCCCAGTTGTGTTCCTCTAGGTGCTAAGATTTTCTGTGAAAGTGTAGAACCACTTAGTATATTGCACAGTGGAACTCTTTTTCTCTGCATATCTAGGAATAGATACACCAGAAGGGAAACCCAGGGCAATCCTTTATGTCTTTAATTACAAGTAGCTTGTTCTACTTTATGAGGAAATGAATAAGGCTGAATATTAAATGAAATCTTTAAAATACATTTACCACCTATGTGAGAGACCCATCTCACTTCTTCTTGTCCTTGTGAGTTGGTATCAATGTACTCTCCAGCTTAACGGAAATTAGTGAATTTGTGTTCATTATTTAAGATTATGGGAGTAGATTACATGAACCTCAGAGTTAACAAAGATGCATCATTTTCTGTGTCTCCGTTTCCTCATCTCTGAAACTTACCAGTTGGACTAAATGAACAATAAATCAGCTCCTAAATGTCAAAGTTCTGTTTCCATGGCTCTAATTATTAATATTTAGTCTGCTGGGCATATTTTAACATACTTCCTAATCTTTTACTAAAAACTATTTCTTTGCACTTTTGCTTTCTAGTGCCCCATAGAATGGTTCCATTATGGATGTGTTGGATTGACAGAAGCACCAAAAGGAAAATGGTACTGTCCACAGTGCACTGCTGCCATGAAAAGAAGGGGCAGTCGGCACAAATAAGGGTGGTCGTTTCATTTGAGAAAGAAAAAAACTCCAACATTTTATATAGGACTTTAAAAAAAAGAAAAAAAGAGAGAGAAGAGACAATGCATTTCCAGGCAACCACTTAAAGGATTTACATAGACAATCCTATAAGATCTTGAACTTGAATTTTATGGGTTGTATTTTAATAATGTAAGTAAATTATTTATGCACTCCTGGTGTGCTCTGAATATTATTCCAGTCAGCCTTGGATTATTTCAGTGGCCAACATATGCAGACGTTTGTACTCCTCAACCATTTTCTCCAAGTAATGGGCATTCTATAATTTAGACTTCAAAGAATTCCAACGACGAAGATTTTAAGAAAAGTATTTTATATTCAACAGGTATGTTCTGCTGCATGTACTGTACTCCAGAGCTGTTACGTAACACTGTATATACATGGTTGCAAAACAAAAAAAAGTCAGTGCTTCTAAAAAGAATTTAAGATAATGGTTTTTTAAATGCCTTTATAATAAGCTTTGTTTCTTTGTGAAACTAAATTCAGCGGGCTGAAGGAAATGGTTCATGTGATAAAGTGGGCTGGTGTCCTCTAGAGTACCTGGGTACATAAACAGAAATTCCTGTAGGTAAAAACTAATCTGTGCCATTAGTCTTTATATGTTTCTGCATCCAGATAGAGTGCAGTTCACGAGGGTGGGAGGGGGAGGGGCTGAGGGGAAAGGGTGTTATAAGTGATACATTTTTATACCAAATGTGTTTATTTTTTTGTGCAAGTAGTCCTTAAAATTGGAATTGTATTAGGTGTTAAAATAAAGTTTTTAAAAAATTACTTGTATTTATACTTCACACTTAATAATGAAAATTTCTTAATTCCAACTAACTTCCGATTTTCATAATCTAAAAAGAACAGAGACCCAGGACACAGAATGCTGCGTAATCTGTTATTTCTTTAATAATGCTTGGAATTTGTGATATGAAAATAAGGGAAAGACATTTTTAATGCAAATTTGAAATGCAAATGTATTTTTCTAGAACATCTCCCTGACTTTTCCTTCAGTCTGAGGGACATGAGAGAAGTCTAACTACAGCAGATAAAATGAAAATAATGATTGTAGTTGTTTTGACTTGTGGCAGTGTGGCCAACTTAAGTAAAGAGAACCCTTGGATCAGAGCTTAAAATTCAGTTCTCTTTTTGATTCTACCACATGTTGGTATGACAGTTAATTCACATCTTTAATCACTCTGGGGCTTATTAAACCAGGGTGACGCTGGCTTCAGGATGTCTATAAAGCACTCCTAAGGTTTTATTCTATAGGTGCTATTTAAATTATAAATTTTGCATAGTGGAAGTTTTATTTAAGGTATAATATCGAGTCTGGTCGATAGAAAAATCCTTAAAACTTTAGAAATACTTATTATGTCGTATTTCTTTTATATTGAAACTTACTGGTCCCATCAGATTTCTGCTTTAATCAAAACCACTTATGAGCCTCTTAGAACTTATACAGAAAACTATGAAATCTATGCAATGCTACCCAAAGGGTATGGATTAGATAGGGGATTTCAAAGGTCTCTTCCAGCTTCAAGATTCCATAATTCTGAGCTGCTGCAGTCTTATTTTATAACTGGACAGCCCATAAAACTAAGTTAGGTTCATTTGTGGGTACTCATGATTTCATGATACTCAGTATTTTCATGGAGATTTTATAAACCTTTAAAAAATAATATATAATGTAGTATTCAGTTAGCTTATTAGCATGTTGCCTGGAGATGCTCAGTGGTATTGTTTAATCTATATATAATGACTTTTCCAAACTCATTTGTTTTATAGGAATTGGTCAAAGGGAAAAAGCCTTATGTACAGCCTTATTTTAAGAGAAAGTTCCTATAGCCCCTTTCAGTGTGTGAATTCCACTACTTAACTAAATCACTCAGAAAAACATTTTGACAAATTTTAAGCTCAGACATTGAATATTTTATGAAGTGTGTATAAAGAAGTAAACCAAAATTGTGTGCAGTTATTTAGTAATGGGTAGAACCTGTTAATATCTGAGATCTATACAATGGGCCAAACATGGAACTACCTCATCGGAAAAAAAAAAAAATGTGGCCAACTATTAATATTCTTTGTGACATTTACATCAAGGAGTATATGAGCATTTTTGGTCTTATAATATACACATTCAAAAATCTTTGTTGTACAAAACTCGTGTAACAGTTGGTGGCACAAAAAATCCAAATGTGGGTTCACAGTTTATAGGTGGTGAAAATTGAGGCCTTACTGCTGTGGAGTGTATATTACAATGTTCATGGTGACACATTTGAAGCAATAAATGGCTTAATTAAATGCCTAAATGAAGCTGAGTGTTTGATAAACATACAGTCATTCTTTTTAAGGGCAGTTCATTTTTTGGCTCTTTTCTCCTTTAAAGAAATTCCACATATTTTAGATTTTTAACCATCTTTGTTTTGTGCAATGTTAGTGCTCTTCGTCCTTAGACCTCAGAAATAAGTCTTCTTGATCTAATTAATTAATTAATTATTTTAGTCTTAGAAAAATAAATGTTTAATATACTGCCAGGAGTAAGATTCTCTTTGTAGACTTTGTAGTGTTTTCCTTCAACTCTCACATTTAACAAAAAAACTTTCAACAGTTGGGTTTTAAGAGAAAAAGAATATCCTCAAAAATGTTCATTTTTTGTAATTAAACGTTAAGCACCTAGATGTTGAAAATACACAGATGAAGGTATTTGTGTGTATATGGGCATGTGTGTGTGTGTTGGTGGGGGAAGTGGGAAGGATGGACATGTTAACAAGTAATTGCTGTATTTTGATAAGTGCTGTAATAGATGGATGTACAAAGTATTCTAGGAACACTGGGAAGATTAACATAGGAGGTATCATTTGTACTGATTCCTAAAGACAGATGAAGCAGGGAAGGTTTTCCAGGCAGGTGAAATTGTTCTAGAGCCACAAACATTCTGGGAATTTAAAAGTAGTCCGAAATGAGTGGACATGGGTTAGGAAGATGTGCTGTCAGGGAAGGAAACTGGAAAGCTGAGTGAGAGTCTATTCGTGGGCATTTTACACTGGGCCATGGAATTGTTTGTCAATAGGAGTAGTGATAGCATTTACATGTTGTCAGTTAAATACTTTATGGTTTAACAGTTTAGTGAAATCATAGCACTTATTGAGATTATAAACTAGAGATGACAAAAATTAATTAGTCTATAACTTGGAAGTTGCTTAAAAATTCTAAATTTAGGGTGAATCTTTTCTCCCAATTTTTGAAACTACGAATCAGAATTGCTAGTCAAGAGTTTCAGATTTCCCTATTTAGATGATAAAATCTAAATTATTAAAACAGATTGTAATTTCTGAACCAGGATCTTAATATTCATGTTTTGATTTTGCTACAGAGAAAAAGTTTAAAGTGATTAAAAGATGAAATGACTTGAAAGTTGTTTTGTGTTTAACTTAAGTTTGATAATAAGGAAGAGATATACATACCCCCTTCTGGCCATTTCCATTTTAAAGTAGTAAGTCATGTATATCTTATAAGTCAATATTTTAACTTAATAAGATAAATGACTTTATTTACTAACAAATTCCTGGAAACCTAGACATAGTAAAATGCTTATTTGAAAGAAATTTAATAATAAATTCTTCAGAGCCGTATACTTTTCTTCACTCCTGGCAAAGGAGACTATAAAGAGAACATTATAATCATTCATTTTTCTGCTGCTCATTGAAAATTCAGAAGCCAATGTGGGAGATGAGGGTGAGGAATGTGTACAGGTGTTGTGTTGCTTATTCCCGTTCCCCACTTCTACTGGCCTGTTAGTGAAGAAGAGTAGTTTTTCATAGGAAAGTGTATACTTGCTAGTCTTTAGTGATGAACTAGTTTAAAACATTTGCAAGTGTAATATTGCTTGTAGGAGAAAACAGTGGTCATATTTTAATTCATTTTGCACTGTTAAATCTACTCCAATAGAGGGACCCTCCATGCTAATACGTTAAAATAAGAATAATTATAATTGGTACCAAGTTACTTTAAAAAGCTGTCTAGGTCAAATGGAATACAAGGGGCCAGGCAGAAATATTTCTAAATAACCCTGAACATAAATATGAGTCAGTTCATTGGAGTGATTTTGCTAATATTGTAATTAGCCCAGTAGAAACTTTTAACGTGACCTCCCCAGTATGTCCCATTAGAATTTATCAATTTTTTATTTGTATCCTTGAAGCATTTATATATTTATCTTCAATATGACAAGTAATTGTTTTCTTGAATAGTTTGAGGCATTGATTATAAGGATAATTTTTTTCATGGGTTTCCCAAGCGTGCCAAAAGATTTTTCACTTTTCCAATGGTTGCCACTTATGAATGTTTGAGCGAGTCCCCTTATCTGTTGAAGACAAAACAAAACGAAAAAATAAGCTCATATATTAGCATATGATTTAAATATAGAAGTAGTCTTTTGACTTTATGTAGTATACATGTAACCAAAGAACCATACTGTGTCAAAGAACGTTTCCTTCTTAGCCACTCAGATTGCCTAAATGAATGCCAGTCTTCATTGGAGTGATAAGACCATACCTACCCCTTCCCATCCCCCATCACACACATCAGTCTTTCAGGGAGAAAATTTAATGCTGGGAAAATTTCAAAATACTTTTTATGTTCTGAAAATAAAAATGGATGATTGAACTGTTATTACATTTTTTTAAAAGAAAACAAGCTAAATTATGTGGCTATCTTGAGAAAATTTCTTTCAATGTATTATGGTTTCCAAGGAATATTATATTGTCAATCTACAGAGAAGAGGAATGAAATTTCTAATTAAGGTAAAGAACATAATTTGATACTATGATATAACAAATTGAATTAGTTCAAGTTTTATATATTAATTGATAAAAATTTAGGAATTCTGGCTCCATGCCAAGGTGTAAGTTTACATCTCAAAATAGTAGAACATTGGAGATGTATAATTCATTGGTTTAAATATTTACCATTCTACCTGTGTAGAGGATGCGAACCTTAAAAGCAAATTTGGAAGGCTTAAAGGAAATTATATGCCCAAGTTGCATTTGCTTGGGGGAGCAGTATGATTACGCATTCAAGAAATGGTTAAAATCCCAGTGAAGCTAATTCTGTCATTGCCACAAGCTGCTCAGGGACTCACTATTCTAAATTAAGTAACAGACCATCTTTGGCACCCACATGTAAGAATTGTGCAACAAACTCTTCCTTTGGTTAAACTTCAGTTGCCCTATTGACATTTTCTGCCAGGTGATTCTTTGTTGTGGTGGTGCTGTCGTGTGCATTGTGGGGTGTTTAGCAGCATTCCTGGCATCTACACACGAGATGTCATTAGCATCCCTCCTGGACCCACAAGTTGTGACAACCAGAAAAGTCTCTAGACAATGCCAAATGCCCTCTGGGGAACAAAATTACCCGCACTGGGTTAAATGTTAACAAGATGTGAAATATTTCTTGTGGGAAAAATGGCAATAATAGGGAAAAATATTTGAATTTATGATGTATAGACCTCTACAAATGGGAATTTTTCAATCACTTGCGAGAAGACACAGATACTGCAAGAATAGGGAGGTGAGTAACATAGTTTCTGTCAGAAAGCAGTTTATACTGTAAAGAGATACAAGTACACTAGTAACTAGAATACAGCACGGAATATGATAAAAGTAATTTTGGGGACTGGTGCAAGCAAATTCAAAATGCTTATGAAGAGAGAAAGTTGTGAAAAATAAGTAGAGTGACTGGTCAAGAACTATGGAGAGCTGGTGAGTGTACGTCCCATTTCAGAAAGGCAGCACCAAGTGTTCTCATACGGACTCTCCAGGAGATTTATATGCTCAGAAACACTGGTCTAGTGGACAATTTAAAATGATAAGCATTTAGGGACTTCCTTGGTGGTGCAGTGGGTAAGACTCCGTGCTCCCAATGCAGGGGGCCTGGGTTCGATCCCTGGTCAGGGAACTAGATCCCACATGCATGCCGCAACTAAGAGTTTGTATGCTGCAACTGAGGAGCCAGTGAGCCGTAACCAAAGAGCCCTGGAGACGCAACTTAGGAGCCCACCTGCCGCAACTAAGACCCGGTGCAACCAAATAAATAAAATATTTTTTAAAAAATGATAAGCATTTAGTCTGGAGGATTTAGTCTACCTGGACTGTTTTGTTCATCTAGAAATTTAGAGACTATAGAATGTATCTGTTCAAGCAGACATCAAACAAGAAAAAGATAGTAGAAAAATGAAGATTTTCACTGTGGTATTTTATTTCCATGTGTAAATTGAACAAATGCTGTGCCTGAGGGAAGTCCCTTCTACCCTTTAATGCAATTCCCAGACCTCTGCAAATCCTGAGCTCACCATTCAGCAGCCTAGAGTGGTTTTAGAACCGCTACAAAGGAAGGGGGAAATCGTTTTTTGTTTTTTTTGTTTTTTTTTGTTTTTTTTTCTTTTTTTTTTTTCAATCTTATTTTATTTTATTTTTTATATAGCAGGTTCGTATTAGTCACTTATTTTATACATATTAGTGTATACATATCAATCCCAATCTCCCAATACATCTAACCACCACCACCCCCCCACTTTCCCCCCTTGGTGTCCATATGTTTGTTCTCTACATCTGTGTCTCTATTTCTGCCTTGCAAACTGGTTCATCTGTACCATTTTTCTACATTCCACATATATGCGTTTGTTTTTTTTTTATTGCACTAAAACCCCATAAAGTTTCAGTGGTCTTAAATTGAAATCCATAGATTTGTACAAAAAGTGACTCCACATAATGTTTAGGAGAGAGGCAACGGAATTGCGTTAAAAGGAAATTAAGCAAGTTTAAATGTTGATTGCATTAGAAATTGCAGAAAAATTGCAACACTGTTTTAGGATTTCTCTTCATACTCCTCCAGCATATCAAGAACAAGACATGAGCCTAACTGTAGACGGAACTTTTGGTTTTTCATTATAATGAGTGGGAGGTGTAAAGTTCTAAAGACAAGTGAAAGGACGCATGAATTAGCGCTCTGTGTTTGCAAGGCTTTGTGGGATAACACATGATCAGGTGTATATGCACATACCTTCCACTAGTGCAGCATTTTCCTCCACAAAGACAGTGTGGGCCCTAAGGCAAGAATCTGACCTTGCACACAGACTTTTCAATCTTGCATATATTTTGCACCATTGAGAGTAACCACATAAGCTTTACCCATGTGGTTGTCCTTATTCTACCTAAAAAACAAAAGAGGTTTTGCTTTGTGAGTTTACAACTAAAGATAGTGGTAATATGACAGTATTCTCAGATAAATGAAGATAATGGCCTTCCTAGTCTGACAGTTATCATAATATCTTCATTAATAAATCATGTGGGGAAGAAACTTTTTGGATTCCTATCTACAGATGGCTAAATAAACCCTTTAACTTACAAATTAGAGCCATCCTTGATCAGGACCGAACTCTCAGTTCTATCCTTAGTCATCTCCCACTAAGACATAAAACCTGCAGCAGCTGAAATATTTGTGACTTTTCAGGGCCCAGTTGAGAAACTGCCACTTTCCTGAAGCTTTCCTTATCACTTCTCAAAAGATGTGAACTCCCAATTACAATTCTCCATGGCACTTGACTTATCTGCATCTTAGTTGTGGTTGGGAATGCTATGTTTATCAGCCTCTTTTCCTTTTCCTCTTGGGCATGTAGCTAAACCTCATTTTCCATCTCAATTTCAATTAGGTGGGCCCATATGATTGAGCTCTGACCAGTAGAATGTGGACTGAAGGATATATGCCAATTTGAAGCTTAGTTCCAAAAGACCTCTCACATAATTCTCCTTGCCTTTCTCATTTCTCATCTGCTAGTAGGATTCAGAGGATCCCCGTGGGTGTCCAAGATTCTAGAGTATGGAAAGTCACCAGGTGGAAGGACCTTGGGTACTAAATGTCTTAATGGAAACTGACAAACACTGAAAAATTACAGGAGTGCAAAACGAGATTTTATTGTATCAAGTCTCTGAGATTTCAAAGTTATTTGTTACAGAAGTTATCCTATCCTGACCAATTCATCATTGTGTTTATCATATTTTAGTCATTTATGGTATTTGTTATATGTCTTCAGTTTTCCACATTGCCTGGGATGATGTTTTTCCATAGTAAAGATTCAACATGTAATTCGTGATTTAAAAGTTTCCTGTATGTTCAGAGCTTATGGGGAAATTTCCATAGTCATTATTAGAAGAGAGGTGGTAGGAGCTGGGAGGAGGTCATTCAGACTCTCTAGGGAAGAGGTACTGGAAGGTGAGTGCCCAGGTGTGACTGACAGCACCGCCAGGACTTAGCTCATGACATCACCACTAGTATCTACAACTGAATTTTACATCCCTGTGGTCAGGAGCTTTCTTGAAAGAAAAAGGCTTTCCCCTGCAGGAAACCAAGTGGGCCCAGAATCTGAAGATTTCCTCTTCTTACCAGGTTGCAACAGAGAGGAAATCCATGTCAAAAATGCATCCCTACAAGCATAACTTTGGAGCCTCAGGTGACCTGTGAGATTATCTAGTGATCACTGAAGCCCCTATTTTATGAGGAAAGTGACACTCAAAGAGATAAATACTTTCCCAAAGTTCCTGAGAGGATACTGGAATATTCTCTATTAGAGATAGCTTTATTTCTCTAGTTTAAAAAATAAAATAATTTTTAAAAATACCTTTTCAAACAACAATTATTAAATTCAACCTCTCCTTTCACCCCCACTTCATATCAAAACCGAAACAGAACATAAGTGTGATGGAAGAGTATATTTTGTGTTAGAGAGGTTTGAAGAGGAAGATTGTTGTGTTTTGTCCAACCTTGAACTGTAGGATTCTAAAAGACCTGCCACTCTATTGTCCCAGGTTGATGCCACCTAAATACAGGCCCTTGAATACTGAAGTGATTTAGGGAAAGAGGTACTTTATGAAATTATATGCACAAAAACATTCAGCCTGAAACACTGCCAGAATCCACAGTTTCATATAATTCTACTGTGTGTTACCCTCCTACTCCTCCCACTGAACCAACTTACTCTCTGTCTTCACTGTTCCCTGATCTGACACCTCCAGACTCTAACACATGCTCCTACTTCACCCTGCCTTACAACTAGGGCATAAATACCTCCCACTTGTAGTCTCCACCTTCTGGTCACTCCCATCCCTTTCTTGCTCTCATTCTCCCAAACCAGCATCGGCCCCCCACCATCACCTCAAAGAATAAAGGAAAGAGAACTAATACTAAGTGCTCATGTTTGCTTTGGGGGCTTCTCCAAGAGGCCCGATATTTGATAATTATCTGTTCATATGTCTGGCACCAAACCAGACTGAGCTCAGTCACAGGATTGAAAACATAACAGACATGCATTCAGCATGCATTTTTCCAACACATGTGCACAGAACGCTTATCGTATACATTATTTCATCTAGTCATGCCAACAACACTTCAAAGGAAGCATTATTAGTATCCTCATTTCACAAATCACTTGTTTAAAACCATGTGATAAGAGGCAGTGCCATGATTCTAAACCCAGATGGGGCTAACTCTAACGTCAGATGTTGTCTATGGACTGCCTTAGTCTATTCGTATCTTATTTCCCGCCTCTTCTTTCCAACTTCCCACTCTATCCCTTTTCTCACTTCTGCAGATAGTCGTTTATTTACCATCTTCCCACTGGGTTCTTCAACCTGCCAGTATCATTTCTAGAACACTAATTTGCCATCTTCTTTCTGATTCCTGTTACTTGAAGTGTAGCTATAAAATTAACTATGCTGTTGTCTTTCACTTCTGCCAGATCAAAGACAATATGATTTTAGCATCTGGTTTATGTTTTCAATTTAATAATGCATAAAAATAACCCTTCAGGTTCCTAAGACTCTCAGTCTTCAGACTTTTTGCCTTAATAGAAATGCGTGTTCATTCCTTTTCACCTAGTAAAGAACTTCGTCTCGCCTCAGATCACACCAACACAAGGACAATTCCAGTTTAGAGATCTCCAATTCCTATTATCTCTCAAATTACGTTGTAACTATATCTTCCAACACTACTGTTTAACCATTTCCTCTTAAAACTCTCTTGGCTTCTAAAAGTCAAATGCCACTTCATTTTCCCCTGCTATCAATACTTCACTTGTCATGGGATTGAGGACTCTGAATCTATAAATAAAAAATATTTTTAAAAAACTGGAGGGGATATATGCAAGGGTTCGGGATAAATCTAGCTTTAGTGTGAATGCTTATTCTCTAAAGCTTTAATTAATCTGTTAAGGTGTTAAAGTAGTTTCTTACAAGTGAGAAGCGTAGATGACCTTTTGTCTCTGGATCTATAATAGCGAGCACCCCTAGGGGGCGCTCCGTCTCACAAAATACAAGTGACTGACAGGCGCGTGCCTAAGGGATGGGATCACTTTAGAGGTGTGGCCTCACAGGAGAACCTCAGCCCACAAGAACGAGTTTGGGTCAGAAACAGGTCACAAAACCTATTTAGAAGAGCCTTGGAAGAATATCTGCTATGAGCCTGAGCCAGTCCTGGGTGTCCAGAGATCGCAAAGCAAAGGCTGGGGGAGGTGAGCAACATGCACTGGACAGATTGCCTTTCTCCAAGGCATTCCCTCAGCTGACTCAGCAAAAGTGGCTGGCGTTTGCAGACTTGCCCTGTTAGGGGCTCCTTGTGGCAGTCTGTATAGCATTAGATTGAGTTGACTTCTGGACAAAGCGTGCCGCGTACCCCTTTCTGATGGCCAAAAGTTATACCAACGTCTGCTACAGTCCACTCATTATGGGAGTGAAGTGTCAGGCAATTAGCCTTTGAAAGACTCAGCCGTAGTCCAGGAAAGGAGCAATAATGGGATATGAGTTAGGTACTGAGCAGAAAAAGATCATTTCCAGTGGAATCAGTGCATACAACAGACTTTCATGTTCTTATCCCCATAAGAGTGACTGTAATTCCTTCGAGTGAAGATCCTCCCAATTCTCTCACCGAGCCTGCTTTAGTCTTCCCCTCGACCTTTGACATCAACTGACGAAGGGCTATTTGTTTTTCCAATGCTGTATTAGAAAAAAAAAAAAAAATACAGAAAGGCTCAGATATCAAATATGTATTTAAAATTCTGCAGCTCTGGGTGGACAGTCACATTTCAGGGGAAATGAGAAATGTTGTTTCCAGTCTGGGGAAGCCCACCCTTTCTGATCCCGGGCTAACAGCGCGCTCCGGCCGCCCCCGAGGACCGAAGAGCCCGGGCCTTAGCCCCGCCCCCTCGTCGGACAGTGGCTGCGCTGCCCGAGGGCCCCGCGCCCGGCGCCCGGCGCCCTGCTCCCCGCTCCCCTCCGCGAGTGCGGCCGGCGCGCGCGTGTGGCTCCGTGTGCCTGCGTGAGTGTGTCCGTGGGTGGGAGATGAATTGGAGTCATACGACTGGGTGTTTCCTTCCGAGTGGTTTTGATCAGCAATCCATTAGGGGATCATGGAAACTATTTTTTTTTCTGGCTAAAAGGATGAAAACTGAGTAAGTACGTAGAACTTTGAACTTGAAACGGAATGGAACAAATACAAGCCAAACCCTGCGGATGGTAACCATGTCCCTTCAGACCCTGTATTCCCTTTTTCTGTTAAAAGCCGTGAAGGCTTACAGGAAAGTGGCAGTTTAAAACGGAATGAAGGGAAGCAGTTAAGAAACATGAAAGGCTGAAAGCAGGACAGCTTTAAAACCGGAGGAAAAATGAGGAACTGTTAAGGCAAGCTGGCCCGCCTCCAGCTGTGCAACAGGCACTTTGCTTTAAACCTATTGCGTTCTCCGGTGCTGTTTTTAGACTCCAGATTTACTTTGCTGTTGTTTCTCTTTTCCTGTGAAGCTTTTACTGTGAGCTTAAGGATGTTGTGAAAAATAAGGCATTACCGGAAGCAACAGTTTGACAGCCTGGGGTACGCTCAGGTTATTAGTTACAACTATTATTATTTTGATGTCTTTTTTTAACCGAGGCCAACCACTTTTTACTGTCATCCATGGAAGGGCTCTTATTAACCGCCTCAGACTTTTGGGACCGATGATTCTTTGGCAGGATACTTCGGAAAGTTCTTAAGTGGGGATGGAGCTATCTTGATTTGATTTAAGTTGTGGAAAAAGAAGACAGATTTGTGTTTTTCATGCTGACAAAAAATAGCTGCTATGACTTTTCCGGCAACGTGGACGGGGGCCAAGTGAAGCTGAACTGGTCATGGTCTGTCGTCCAGTGTTCCTTTGTCGTCGGCGATTTTGCCCCCGGCCCTTCTTGGTGGGCTTGGTGGTGGCAATCTGTCTCTTCTACCAGACCCTGACATTCCGGGGAGCAAGGAAGCTCACAGCGGCTGTCCCTGAGGCTGCCCCAAACACACCCACCGAAACCCAGGCAAGCAGATGCAAGGAAGGATTCTCCCTGGACAAGCAGTGCTTACTTCTCTCCGATAAGGCACAGGAAGTCAGAAAGGTAAGGCGGTCATAAGCTTAACCTTGACATTTTCTGCAAAGATAGCAGTCTGCCTCTCTCTGTCCCTTCTGTCAGACTAAAATTAACTTCCATGAGGTCTGAAAAGGATCCAGAGTATACACAGCCCAGACAGTGACCTTATGACAGTGAAACACATGTTAGCTTAAACTTCTTACATTTACTTCCAGAGAGTCCTGGTCGTTATTTTACCTCTCAGAATTTCGCCTCATTTCAGCTAAATGAAATAGACAGTTTGGAGGAGATGGGAATGATGTGAATTCTTTCTAAAATACTGGGATTCTGAGAGATCTGAAGATTTACAGTTCAGGAACAAAAATCAAATATTCATAAAATTTGGTAAACGTTGAGTGTCTCTTTCCTCAAGGCAGTCAGTATGAGTGGTCAGACCATTCCAGACTTGAAGTTACTGCAAAATTACATTTTATAATGGGTTAAGTCTATTTGTCACATTTCTAAAGCAATATATTTATTTTTTTTGAAGCATTTAAAAAATAGTATAATAGGCTTCTTCAAAAGAATTGACACTGCATTTTATTGCTTATAGAATTAGAAAAATACAGATTATTCTATACTTATACTATTCTAATTAACTTTACTAATCTTACTTGTCAAGTGTTGGAAAAACACAAAACACAAGTAAATACACAGAATTTCTATTTTAATATACCACTCTGTTCATGCCTGTTAGTGAAATGAAGACCTTTAAAATAATCCAGTCTAGAAAAGAAACAGAAAAACACACACAGATATTCATGATAGCAAAACCACTGATTTCTATGCTACAGCAATAGTGTAGCAAGATAATTTAGGAATCTGTAAGTACTATCTTATAACTACAGTAGATTTAGGTAGGTCCTATGATCACGGTTAGTGTTTGGAGCAGAATTTCTTGTTGAATACCAACACTTACTGCTACCATTATTGCTAACACCACACCAACTTGTTTTAAAAATTCTTTTATGTATTTCATTTCAGACTCATAACCCTTTGAGCTAGGTAAGATAGGTATGATGACACTCAAAGATGTTTAGGCAGGCCACATTATGACATACATGGTACATCCATCTGGTTCCTACTGCAGGGAAGATGCTCTAGATAAAAGTAAATTCAAAGCTCTGATAACAATTTGTGAAACCACAGCTGTAAGAACTTACTGAAATACGAGATAATATCAGGTTTGAACAAAGAAAATGTGAAGACTTTTGGGTGATTGAGTGACTTACTTTATCAACAATGTCAAGAAATACCTTGACCAAGAAATAGGACAAAAAAGCAGATAATATCACTAGAAACACATCGAGATGAAACTTCAACAGCAAGTGTGAATCAAATATTAAATTAATTGAAGAATTTGTATTTTTTGTTAATTTATACCAGCATTAACTGAACTCTTATCTACATTTTTAATACATCAAATTTATGATGGGTGTAAACTATGACTTTGAAAGTCACTTCTTGTTTGTTTCCAATAAGTATAATTTCTTTAAAAATATTTGAGACAGTTTTGCTCTTTAAGTACCTAAAATTTTTGCTAAGAACTTTGGACAAAAAGGTTTTTATTCATTAACTTACGGCCTTTCTTACTCACTACTTGACTTTACGGTGACTCCTGTTTTTGCCTGTAACTTAGGCATATGTTAACTGTTATTTGTAGGCTGTCACAGAAAATTCCATTTCAGCTTTGGACCTCCTGCCACTTATAAACCATCTGAAACTTATTGGCTGCTCGTGTAAAACATTCACTCTAGAATGTTCTTCACAAAAAATGCCTAACACATGATGATTTTTTTCCACAGTCTTAAATATTTTAACTGTAAGCAAGATTCTGAAGTCACAATTATAGTTCAGAAGCTCAGTGGATATGAAAACTGAATTTCCAAACATTTGCTACGTACCTCTATTTTCAGCTTAACTTGGGCCAGCCTTTGGTTTAGAGCCAGTTTTTATTAGACAGAAAGTATCATGTGGAAGTTAGTTAAAATCCAATATAAATTAGTTCTCCTTGTAATATATGTTCCAGAAAAGAATCAAATAATAATCCCTTTTTGAAGATTAAATATTCTTTCAGACAGCTAAAGTGAAGAAAGAAATGTGTTTGGAGTACATACATAGATCCTTCTCAAAAACAGCTACTTAAGAAGTTCATTAAAAAGATAACTGATAAGATGCTACCTAGATTTTCCTCAAGACCTAAAATATAGCTTTTTAGGCATTTTATAGAAGATGCATTGTTTCTATCTATAAATTTTGGGTTTTGTTATTACTTTTATTGGCAAACCAAAATATTCATTTTACTAGCGCTTTCCCTTACTTGTATCCATCCATCTTTAGGTGATTTTTAAAGTTACCTAAACCAGCTGGTTTTGACCTAAGGTTCATGGATTCCAGAAAGTATTTGGATGTATAAGATGTCTACCAAACCCAAGCATTTTATGCAAAAAATGTGTGTACATGTATGTGCTGTTCTCTGGGAAAAACTAGGATCCTCTTCAGATATTCAAACCTAAAGAAACACTAGGAAATAAGAAAGTGCTTAAAAAGCAGTACATTTCAACTTTAATTGCCCCTTCAGGAAGTGTAAGTTGGGTCTGAGTTTATAAATCTAAAAAAGGAAAAAAAATCTTAACGAATCCACTTGAGGACATTTGAAAAACGATTTCAGTGAATGCTGTAGTATCTGCAGGGATAAACATTCTGAAACCGAAGTATACTCATAGAGTATTTCTCGAATCATAGTTTTCGTACTTTCATGAATAAGCAATAAGTATTTCCCAGTTGTTTTGGTTGTAGTTGTTTCTAAGAGAGGACCTTTTGTGCTTTACCAGCCAAGTAACGAGAGCGTTCTGTAGTAGCAAATATTTAAAGGTAAGTGACTGCTCTTTACACCTTTGTAATTGGGATCTGGTTCAATGTCTAAAACTGTTTTCAGCACAGATTGAGATCATGGTATGGTATATGCCAACTTTCCATAGTGAGGAAGTGCCCTCCCTCCTCTGGCCAAATTTTAATTCTTTTTTCCATTTGAGCTTTACAAAGAGCCTTGCTAAGCAGATGTACTTTTGTCATTTCTTCTGGGTTTTCTCCCAGTATTAGTTGCTTGTGCTGTGTCTTAAAATTACTTCAACTTAATATATAAACTGAAGACAATTTCAGTTATCTTCACTGAAGTAGGTCACACAATAGATTTATTTATTTTCCTAGAATCTAACATTTCAATATTCCATAACATAGGAAGCACCTTAAATTATAAACAGACACAATGGAAGAAAATTTCCTTGGTAAATCCTCCTTTAATGGAAACTTAGCTCTTTGGGGAGTATATTTGTACTCACCATAGCCATGTGTTTCTGATTATCTCTTGTTGATGTTCCACAAGGAGACTATTTCTTTGTTCTTTGACTCTTTGTTTTCCATTTCTTCTTGACTATTTTCAGTGACAGTTCCTTACAACTACTCTCCCACTGTCCAACCATACACCAATGCAGATAAGTGAATGTTTTCACTACAAATACTTTTTATTTAATCTGTTTCTGTTTCTAATAATGCATAATATATTTAACATTTGAAAATTCTAAAAATTACTTGTTTAGCCTAGGTTTTCCAGAAACAGAACCTATGGCAAACACTTAGATGATAATATTTTATTGGTTGGTGCAATCCCAGGAATATGAGAGGGGGAAATAAGGAAAGAAGGAGAGCAAACACAAATGGGTGAATTATTGGGAGACATTTCCAGAGAGGCTGTATTAAACTACTGCATCTCAGAACAGGCACCGGGGGGAAAAGGGCAAGAAGGACAAATAAGTTATCTCTCACCTGGCTTTCTCTTTCTTCCGTCTTTCATTGGTTAGAATTGGTCCCATGCTACCTCTAAGTAGTGTTGCGTGCACTCTCTGGGTGGCCATGGGGGAGCCAGGGCCTCGGTGGGTGCAGTGCTGCCAGGTAAAAGCGGGGTGGACCCTCCTTTCAATCTGTAATGTGCATAGGAGCGTCCAGGTCTCTGGTGGGCACGGTGGTGAAAAGTGTCCATAGCTTTATGATCACAACAATGGCATGAGTAATGCCCTTTGGAGGGGTAGGGCAGGGTGATCTAGTGTCTGATCCAGTAGTTGTGCTAATTTTGCTTTCTAAAATCCACGGAGAATTTCTAAATATGTTCCTACTCTTGGGAAATAGCATCACTTTCTTTAAATGAAATATTTGTAACTATCTCACTGAGAACTCTCCTCTCCCACTGAAAAAAAAACCCTTCCTTCATCTTTACCTTTTCTCCTTCTCATCCCTTTCATTCATTCATTCATTTTCTTCATTTATTTAGTAAATATTTGTTGAACAATTTATACTTACCAGACACTGTGTCAGGTACTGGTGATACAGAAATATACAGCACTGTGAGACAGACAAGTAAATAAATAGAATGTTAGGGAATCCATAACTTTAAGACAACATTTTGAAAGATGAGAAGGAACTAGAAAGGGTAGAGAAAGAAAAGAGTATTACAAGCAGAAAACACCGCATTTGCAAAGAAGAAATTAACGAGCATTTGTGTGTCTGTCTGTGTGTGTGTGTGTGTGTGTGTGTGTGTGTAATGTGTTGAGGGAAGCAGAGCAAGAAGGCAAATAGATGAAGTAGAGAGTTCAGCAGGATCTAGATGTCGGAAATGTGGGCATGATAAGGAGTCTAGTTTCTGTCCTGAAGGCAACAGGGAACCCCCAAAGAATGAAAAGCAAAATGTGGCACGAATAGAGAGAACACTCCAGAATGCACATTGCAGAATGGACTGGAGGGGATTGAATTGAAGGCAGGCGGACCAGTTGAGATGCTGTTTTAGAGATGGGAGTGGTACGGCTGCAAGCCAAGGAATCCCAAAGCTTGCCAGCAAACCACCAGACGCTCAGAAGAGGCCAGGAGGGATTCCTCTACAGGTTTCAAGGGTAGCGTGGCACTGCTGACACCTTGATTTCTGGCTTCTAGCCTCCAGAATTGTGAGACAATACATTTCTGTTGCTTTAAGCCACTCAGTGTGTGGTACTCTGTAATGGCAGCCCTGGGAAACTAATAAAATTGGGGAGGCAGAATGGTTCAGCACATGAGCTCTCAAGTCAAATCAATAGCACTTGTTACCTTGCTACCTTGGGAACCTTTCTTGACCTCTTCAGGATTTTGTTTCCTCACCTGCAAATGCATATATTATCATCTTACAAGGCTACCATGAAGCTTAAATGAGAGAAATCATGTGAAGCACTTGAAGTGTCTGGCGGGTAGGAAGTGCTCAGTTAGTATTAACTATCAGGATAATTATTATTTAATCTCTTTGGGGATTTACCCACCTCTGTAGTTTCTATAGACCCTAACATTTGGCCTTCCCAAAGTAGGTGAGCAATGAGTTATTGCTGCACTGAACATAAGTACGTGGGTAAGGAGAGTCTGAGAGGAAAGATACATTGAGTTTCTCTCCCTGTTCTCCAGCCTCTAAGCTATTGCCTTTTCACAGTAAAATGAGCCTTTAGAACCAAGAGAAAACCTAGGGAGGATGACATGTCACTCAGAGTAAGGCCTGCTCATCTCTAAGCAAGGTCTTCAGTTTGGGCTGAATTTTTTTTTTTTTTTAAGTTTACGATGCTAGCACTGTCCGCATGTTATAGCTGAGGATGTGGAGAGATGAGGTGGGTGTAGAGTAGGGGAAAGAGGTTAAGATTTTTGACCCTGAATAAATATTTATCTATTTGTTTACTATCTGTCTCCCTACATAGAATATAAGCTCCTTAACAGCAAGGACTTTATTTGACTGGTTTATTGCTACATCCCCAGTGCCAAAACAGTATCTGACATCTAATGAGCACTGAATAAATATCTAGTCAATGAATGAATAAATAAATGAATCATGAGTTTAAGGGTCAGAGACAGTCCTCTTTAAAGCAGAGGCCGGGAGATGAGAGGAACTCCTTCCCTCTCTCTTTTTCCCTTCACTGAACTCTTAGGTCCTCCACTCCGTCTTTTCCCTGTACCAATATTCCTCCAAGTCCTTCCTGTACCATTTCTTGCACTTTTGCCTAGTGTAACGATCTTGCATTTTGCTACATTGAATTTGCTTCATCAGTTATTATATATCTCTCTTCTTCTCTTCAGCTCATTTGTCTCTTTGGGATTCTTCTCCTCTAAATAAACATCCTCAAGTATCTACCATAAATTACAAAACAAAAAAATCCTCTCCTAACCTATATGCCTCACTAAATACTTCCCATCCCTCTTGGCTTCTCTGTCACCATCATTTAACCCCTCTTTGTCTCAAGCAATTTCCATTTTTTTAACAGATTCTGCCAAAAATTGAGGTTTTCCTTTTACATGTTTTTATATTTTAACCAGATTTGGATGTAATTATTCTAAAATAGTGCTGATGGCATCTAAACACAGAGGTCTATGTATAGGAGGCTCTCAGGAGATGTTGTCAGCATACTAACACTTATGTGATTTTCCTAGAATTGTTTGCTCATTAAATGATGAGCATTTAATGCTTGTGGATTTCTCTGAGATAGTTTTTTTGTTTGTTTTTATTAATCTACTTGCATATATTTTATTTTTTGATGGTTTTCTTATTAGTTATCTATTTTATACATATTAGTATATGTATGTCAATACCAATCTCCCAATTCATCCCACCACCAGCCCCCCACCCCGCTTTCCCCACTTGGTGTCCATACGTTTGCTCTCTATACGTGTGTTGCTATTTCTGCCTTGAAAACTAGTTCATCTGTACCATTTTTCTAGATTCCACGTATATGTGTTAATATACGATATTTGTTTTTCTCTTTCTGACTTACTTCACTCTGTATGACAGTCTCTAGGTCCATCCACGTCTCTACAAATGACCCAATTTCATTCCTTTTTATGGCTGAGTAATATTCCATTGTATATATGTACCACATCTTCTTTATCCATTCATCTGTCGATGGACACTTAAGTTGCTTCTATGTCCTGGCTATTGTAAATAGTGCTGCAATGAACATTGGGGTGCATGTGTCTTTTGAATTATGGTTTTCTCAGGGTATATGCCCAGTAGTGGGATTGCTAGGTCATATGGTAATTCTATTTTTAATTTTTTAAGGAACCTCCATAGTGGCTGTATCAATTTACATTCCCACCAACAGTGCGAGAAGATTCCCTTTTCTCCACACCCTCTCCAACATTTGTTGTTTGTAGATTTTCTGATGATGTTCATTCTAACTGGTGTGAGGGGATACCTCACTGTAGTTCTGATTTGCATTTCTCTAATAATTAGTGATGTTGAGCAGCTTTTCATGTGCCTCTTGGCCATCCGTATGTCTTCTTTGGAGAAATATCTAGTTAGGTTTTCTGCTCATTTTTTGATTGGGTTGGTTGTTTTTTTAATATTGAGCTGCATGAGCTGTTTATATATTTTGGAGATTAATCCTTTGTCCGTTGATTTGTTTGCAAATATTTTCTCCCATTCTGAGGGTTCTCTTTTCGTCTTGTTTATGGTTTCCTTTGCTGTGCAAAAGCTTTTAAGTTTCATTAGGTCCCATTTGTTGATTTTTGTTTTTATTTCCATTACTCTAGGAGGTGGGTCAAAAAGATCTTGCTTGATTTATGTCAAAGAGTGTTCTTCCTGTGTTTGCCTCTAACAGTTTTATAGTGTCCGGTCTTACATTTAGGTCTTTAATCCATTTTGAGTTTATTTTTGTGTATGGTGTTAAGGAGTGTTCTAATTTCATTCTTTTAAATGAAGCTGTCCAGTTTTCCCAACACCCCTTATTGAAGAGACTGTCTTTTTTCCATTGTATATCCTTGCCTCCTTTGTCATAGATTAGTTGACCATAGGTGCGTGGGTTTATCTCTGGGCTTTCTATCCTGTTCCATTGATCTATATTTCTGTTTTTGTGCCAGTACCATATTGTCTTGATTACTGTAGCTTTGTAGTATAGTCTGAAGTCAGGGAGTCTAATTCCTCCAGCTCCGTTTTCTTCCCTCAAGATTGCTTTGGCTATTTGGGGTCTTTTGTGTCTCCATACAAATTTTAAGATTTTTTGTTCTAGTTCTATAAAAAATGCCATTGGTAATTTGATGGGGATTGCATTGAATCTGTAGTTTGCTTTGGGTAGTAGAGTCATTTTCAAAATGTTGGTTCTTCCAGTCGAAGAACATGGTATATCTCTCCATCTGTTTGTGTCATTTTTGATTTCTTTCATCAGTGTCTTACGGTTTTCTGAGTACAGATCTTTTACCTCCTTAGGTAGGTTTATTCCTAGGTGTTTTATTCTTTTTGTTGCAATGGTGAATGGGATTGTTTTCTTAATTTCTCTTTCTGATCTTTCGTTGTTAGTGTCTAAGAATGCAAGAGATTTCTGTACATTAATTTTGTATCCTGAAACTTTACCAGATTCATTGATTAGCTCTAGTAGTTTTCTGGTGGCATCTTGAGGATTCTCTATGTATAGTATCATGTCATCTGCAAATAGTGACAGCTTTACTTCTTCTTTTCCGATTTGGATTCTTTTTATTTCTTTGTCTTCTCTGATTGCTGTGGCTAACACTTCCAAAACTATGTTGAATAATAATGGTGAGAGTGGGCAACCTTGTCTTGTTCCTGATCTTAGTGGAAATGGTTTCAGTTTTTCACCATTGAGGACAATGTTGGCTGTGGGTTTGTCATATATGGCCTTTATTATGTTGAGGTAGTTTCCCTCTATGCCCAGTTTCTGGAGAGTTTTTATCGTAAATGGGTGTTGAATTTTGTCAAAAGCTTTTTCTGCCTCTATTAAGATGGCCATATGGTTTTTATTCTTCAATTTGTTAATATGGTGTATCACATTGATTGATTTGCGTATTTTGAAGAATCCTTGCATCCCTGGGATAACTCCCACTTGATCATGGTGTATGATCCTTTTAGTGTGTTGTTGGATTCTGTTTGCTAGTATTCTGTTGAGGATTTTTGCATCTATATTCATCAGTGATATTGGTCTGTAATTTTCTTTTTTTGTAGTATCTTTGTCTGGTTTTGGTATCAGGGTTATGGTGGCCTCATTGAATGAGTTTGGGAGTGTTTCTTCCTCTGCAATTTTTTGGAAGATTTTGAGAAGGTTGGGTGTTAGTTCTTCTCTAAATGTTTGATAGAATTCACCTGTGAAGCCATCTGGACCTGGGCTTTTGTTTGTTGGAAGATTTTTAATCCCAGTTTCAATTTCATTACTTGTGATTGCTCTGTTCATATTTTCTATTTCTTCCTGGTTCAGGTTTGGAAGGTTATACCTGTCTAAGAATTTGTCCATTTCTTCCCGGTTGTCCCTTTTATTGGCATAGAGTTGCTTGTAGTAGTCTCTTAGGATGCTTTGTATTTCTGCGGTGTCCGTTATAACTTCTCCTTTTTCATTTCTAATATCATTGATTTGAGTCCTCTCCCTCTTTTTCTTGATGAGTCTGGCTAAAGGTTTATCAATTTTGTTTATCTTCTCAAAGAACCAGCTTTTAGTTTTAGTGACTTTTGCTCTTGTTTTCTTTGTTTCTATTTCATTTATTTCTGCTCTGATCTTTATGATTTCTTTCCTTCTACTAACTTTGGGTTTTGTTTGTTCTTCTTTCTCTAGTTCCTTTAGGTGTAAGGTTAGATTGTTTATTTGAGATTTTTCTTGTTTCTTGAGGTAGGCCTGTATAGCTATAAACTTCCCTCTTAGAACTGCTTTTGCTGCATCCCATAGGTTTTGGATCGTCATGTTTTCATTGTCATTTGTCTCGAGGTATTTTTTGATTTCCTCTTTGATTTCTTCAGTGATCTCTTGGTTTTTTAGTAACGTATTGTTTAGCCTCCATGTGTTTGTGTTTTTTCCTTTTTTTCCCTGTGATTCATTTCTAATCTCATAGCGTTGTGGTCAGAAATGATGCTTGATATGATTTCAATTTTCTTAAATTTACTGAGGCTTGATTTGTGACCCAAGATGTGATCTATCCTGGAGAATGTTCTGTGTGCACTTGAGAAGAAAGTGTAATCTGCTGGTTTTGGATGGAATGTCCTATAAATATCAGGTAAATCTATCTGGTCTATTGTGTCATTTAAAGCTTCTGTTTCCTTATTTATTTTCATTTTGGATGACCTGTCCATTGGTGTAAGTGAGGTGTTAAAGTCCCCCCACTATTATTGTGTTACTGTCGATTTCCTCTTTTATAACTGTTAGCAGTTGCCTTATTTATTGAGGTGCTCCTATATTGGGTGCATATATATTTATAATTGTTATATCTTCTTCTTGGATTGATCCCTTGATCATTATGTAGTGTCCTGCCTTGTCTCTTGTAACATTCTTTATTTTAAAGTCTATTTTATCTGATATGAGTATTGCTACTCTAGATTTCTTTTGATTTCCATTTGCATGGAATATCTTTTTCCATCCCCTCACTTTCAGTCTGTATGTGTCCCTAGGTCTAAAGTGGGTCTCTTGTAGACAGCATATATATGGGTCTTGTTTTTGTATCCATTCAGCAAGCCTGTGTCTTTTGGTTGGAGCATTTAATCCATTCACATTTAAGGTAATTATCAGTATGTATGTTCCTATTACCATTTTCTTAATTGTTTTGGGTTTGTTTTTGTAGGTCCTTTTCTTCTCGTGTGTTTCCCACTTAGAGAAGTTCCCTTAGCATCTGTTGTAGAGCTGGTTTGGTGGTGCTGAATTCTCTTAGCTTTTGCTTGTCTGTAAAGCTTTTGATTTCTCCATCAAATCTGAATGAGATCCTGGCAGGGTAGAGTAATCTTGGTTGTACGTTCTTCCCTTTCATCACTTTAAGTATATCATGCCACTCCCTTCTGGCTTGTCGAGTTTCTGCTGAGAAATCAGCTTTTAATCTTATGGGAGTTCTCATGTGTGTTATTTCTTGTTTTTCCCTTATTGCTTTTGATAATTTTTCTTTGTCTTTAATTTTTGCCACTTTGATTACTATGTGTCTCGGCGTGTTTCTCCTTGGGTTTTTCCTGCCTGGGACTCTCTGCGCTTCCTGGACTTGGGTGGCTATTTCCTTTACCATGTTAGGGAAGTTTTTGACTATAATCTCTTCAAATATTTTCTTGTGTCCTTTCTCTCTCTCTTCTCCTTCTGGGACCCCTATAATGTGAATGTTGGTGTGTTTAATGGTGTCCCAGAGGTCTTTTAGGCTGTCTTCATTTCTTTGCATTCTTTTTTCTTATTCTGTTCCGTGGCAGTGAATTCCACCATTCTGTCTTCCAGGTCACTTATCTGTTCTTCTGCTTCAGTTATTCTGCTGTTGATTCTGTCTAGTGTATTTTTCATTTCAGTTATTGTATTGTTCATCTCTGTTTATTTGTTCTTTAATTCTTCTAGGTCTTTGTTAAACCTTTCTTGCATCTTCTCAATCTTTGCCTCTATTCTTTTTCCGAGGTCCTGGATCATCCTCACTATCATTATTCTGAATTCTTTTTCTGGAAGATTGCCTATCTCCACTTCATTTAATTGTTTTTCTGGGGTTTTATCTTGTTCCTTCATCTGGTATGTAGTCCTCTGCCTTTTCATTTTGTGTATCTTTCTGTGAATGTGGTTTTTGTTCCACAGGCTGCAGGCTTGTAGTTCTTCTTGCTTCTGCTGTCTGCCCTCTGGTGGATAAGGCTATGTAAGAAGCTTGTGCAAGTTTCCTGATGGGAGGGACTGCTGGTGGGTAGAGCTGGGTGTTGCTCTGGTTGGCAGAGCTCAGTAAAACTTTAATCCCCTTCTCTGCTGATGGGTGGGGCTGAGTTCCCTCCCTGTTGGTTGTTTGGCCTGAGGTGACCCAGCACCGGAGGCTACTGTGTCTTTGGTATGGCTAATGGCAGACTCCGGGAGCACTCATGCCAAGGAGTACTTCCTGGAACTTCTGCTGCCAGTGTCTTTGTCCCGCAGTGAGCCACAGCCACCCTCTGCCACTGCAGGAGACCCTCCAACACTAGCAAGTAGGTCTGGTTCAGTCTCCTATGAGGTCACTGCTCCTTTCCCCTTGGTCCTGATTCACACACTATTTTGTGCAGTCTCTGTTTCCCTCAGTCCTGTCTAAGTCCTGCAATCAAATACTGCTAGCCTTCAAAGTCCGATTCTCTGGGAATTCCTGCTCCCATTGCTGGACCCACAGGTTGGGAAGCCTGATGTGGGGCTCAGAACCTTCACTCCAGTAGGTGGACTTCTGTAGTATAAATGTTCTCCAGTTTGTGAGTCACCCACCCAGTGGTTATGGGATTTGATTTTATTGTGATTGTGTCCCTCCTACTGTCTCATTGCGGCTTCTCCTTTGTCTTTGGATGTGGGGTATCTTTTTTGGTGAGTTCCAGTGTCTTCCTGTCGACAATTGTTTAGCAGTTAATTGTGATTCCGGTGCTCTTACAATAAGAGGCGAGCATTCATCCTTCTACTCCGCCATCTTGAACCAATCTCTCTCTGAGATAGTTGATTAGAGCTATGTTAAATTTTTACAATGAAATATGCACATGGATGAAAAATTGTTCATACTGAGAGAATTTTATACAAATTCGAATTTGCTTACATTAGACAAACTTTAATGAAGTCTTAATGAAGCTCATATTTAAGCAAGTTATGTTACATTTCCTTTGAATCAAGGAATTAATCAGTTTATAGGTGTCATTCTCTCTTGGTTTTTTTTTGCACAGCAGTGGCAATAGCCTCTGCCTCTTTCTCTCTGTAAGCAATTCTGTTTCTTGTTCTAATGGAATTGGAAACTCTCATAAGATAAACCCTCTGAAATGGAAACCACTGGATACACTGACATTATAAAAAGTGCTTCCTATTATCAACTTGGAGTCTGTGGCCTTTGGGGTGAAAAGAATGTTTTGGTTTTACTTTTCTGTTTGGTTTCCATTGGATATTTTTTCTACGGAGCCATTCTCACTAAAAGGATGAGCTCATGTTCTAAAATAGGATTTACGTTCTCTAACAGAAACTATACCAAAGTTGGAAATCTGCAAGGTAAAAGTCCTTTGTCAACCTTTCTACTTTACAAAGACTTGTTCCAAATGCAAACCAAAATATCTTGGTTATCAGGCACAGGGTTAAAAAAGGAATATAATGATAGAAGATGCATTGATTGAGTCTTGGTTATATATAAGGATCTTAATGAAAAAAAATTTATTCAACTTTCAATTAAATTCACTAATAGAGGCTATGGGTACTTAACAGATGAACCAAAGTAATAATTAAGAAGAGCACATGAATTTGAAAGTGCAGAATGGGTCCTATCAACGTGTTCTGAAATAGAACTGCATTTGGTTTCACTAATCCTTACTTGGGGACTCTGAATAGAACCCCCCACCAGTTTGCTTGTACTGCAACCCAATCAGGATAACTCTTTAATGGGGAGGCTCTGAGACTCTGCATATTGATGGGGAGAACAGACCTGACTATCCCCAGCAAGGCTTCTAACCCCAAACCTGTTTAGTATATGGAATAAGCAGTCTAATAGAGCATCAGAATGTTGTGGAACAAACATGGGCTTTCTTACACATTGGTTCAAATTCCAGATGTGTCATTTACTAGCTATAGCACATAGACAAATTTTACCTAGATTTCTAAACTCTCAATTTTCTCGTTGGAAAAATGAAGCTAATTAAGCCTTACTTGTGAAAACTGAATATGTGTTTGAAAACAGTAAGCATGGTGACTGACTAGAGTTGGTGTTCAATAAATTTTGGTGTCCTTCTTGCCCCTGAGAAGCTGGGTTTAAGCTCTGACCACAAAAACAAGCACTTTAAATGGCTTATATTTGTTTCAATAATGCACATAGAGTACATATTTTTGATCCTCAGCCTATGTGCTTTCTTCGTTATATTTTGCTTAGGCAGATGTTTAAAGCGGTGTGTCCTATACTAACAGTCTGTCACTTTTCTTTTTGACACTCTCAGTGCAGTCAAATGCAGGCACATTCCACTGGTTTTCCAGGGCTGGGCACAATACTTCCTCCTTCTCCCACTCAAGAAAGTGTTTGCCTGCAAGTAGTGGGCATGCAGCAGGTGTTCCCTGATTTATAAAGTGTAAATTATTACAAATTTTGATATTTTAATTCTTTTTATAGCCAATATCTTATAACATACCTCACAGCTGATCTTGACAAAAAGAACCCGGTATCTGCTGCCATTCTGACTATGACTAAGAGAGACATCTGGGGAAGAGTGGCCAATTCAGGATGGGAGAGTCAGGCAAGGGGAAAAGCCTGATGACAATGACTAATCTATGGGAAGAAAGGAGAATTTATTTAAATAGTAATATTGCACCAGGATCCTGGTGTTTCTCGTCGGTTTTGCAATAAGAAAAAGTGGATGGTGTCGGGCTGGTGGTGTAGACTTCTGGAAACCTCCTGAACCACCTGTTAAAGGTCTGTGTATCTGAGGCAGAGCCTGCTGTGCCCCACTCACAGTCTCCAGGCAAAAGAGAACACACACAGATGGGGACCTGGAACCAGTGCTGAAAAGTTGAGTGACCATGGACAAGTGACCCTTTGGGGTTCATGTTCATGGGCTGCGGCATGTGGCTGGAAATGCCTGTTACAGGGATGATATGGGATCAAATTAGGCACGAATTAGGCAGAATGCTTTGGAAAACATTGAGATTATAAAAGGCAGGCGACTAAACATTATCACATTTGTTAAAAGATAAACTGAGGCACATTGGAAATTTTAAGACTTTATTTGAGCAACAGTCGATTCCAATTGGGCAGCAGCAAACCCGAAGTGGCTAGGAACGCTCCGAGGGCACGAGCCCAGGGAGAGACTTTTACGCAGAAAAGGTGGAAGGAAGCAGAGCAAGGAAATTATCGATTGGCCACAGCTTAAAGCCTCCTTTGCTGCTTGTGATTGGTTGTCCTTAAGTGTCAGTTTCAAAACCTCCACTTTGATTTGCGTATATAGACCACTGGCATTAGAGCCACCTCAGTCTCCAGGCCTACTTGTTCAATTAATTTAACACGTCCCAAAGAATAATGCCATGAAAATATTCTCATTGCACTTGGTGCCTCTTGAGGGAGAAGAGTGCATATATACAGCATAACTGTGAGTACCAGGAATACTCCTTTTTTTTCTTAAAAACTTACAGTATAGTGTGCTATACAGATTATACAGTTATACAATAACAGGTTATACAGTTATTTTTGAAAATGCCACTAGGAGTCCAAATTGGCCCTGTCACAGTTGAGTTTCACTGTTTCTTTAACAAGTGATAGGAAGTATAATAGCATTCCAATAGTTTCAGCCCTAAGCCTGCTTCTTTCCTAGTGGAAAATCTAGCATTAATTTAGCCAAAGTGCACAGATGCCTCAGGAAAAATGGAACAGGAAATTAACTTTTATGTAGCAGGCAGGAACTGCCTGACTTTAGCAAAGTATCAGCCAGAAAGTCAATTTTCATACTGAGCAGTAAACCTTCCCTACTGGACACACCCAGAGGGCAGAAGTGATTTCAAATGGGTTTTTCCTCACTCCTCCATTTATTATTAATTATTTTTTCCAAGTAAATAGTGAAAATTAGTAACACATCTGAAGCTTCCTACACATAAGCTAAACCTATTTATCCATGTATTTTAGCGCTATACATAAGCTATTTTTAGAGCAGATAGATTTGGAGCAGTTAATTTTCTTTTTCATGGGGGAGTATAGAGGGAAAAAGAGGTAAGCTGATTACTTTTCTTTTAAAGAAACAATGGTTAAAGTAATACTATGTCTGCTTTAAACACACTTGTTTGCTGTAGAGCAGAGAAAATGTATTTGTGAAAATATCTTCTGTCAGAAATAGAAACCTCAAGAAGCTAGAATTGTCTCCTGCTTTTAATATAAAATAACAACACTTTAAAAGGAGCCCTTTTCTGTGATATAAATGGGAGGATGTCTCATCATCCAAAGATGTGCACATGATCTTAAGCACAATTCTTAGCAAAACCCTGAACAAAGTAACCAAGTACTTGCAATAATGTAACCACTCCCTGGGAAGTCTAGCATTTACACAAAACCTTCTAATAAATTACTGGCAGTTAGATCCGGGCAGGGATCAAGTTTACACAATGCCTGGCACATAAAACGTTGAATGAATGGATGAATGGGAACTCGTATAATTCACGCTGTGTGTCCAGTACAGGACTTCCTGTGGTGGCCAGCAGTCCTTAAATTCTTCTTTTGGGCTTTCAATTGGATTCTTAAACACTGACCTCCACTGGGTTCATCCAGGTCCTTCTCCATTTATAAGATGTCCTTACCTCCTGCTTTCCTGAGAAAACCAAAGCAATCTGTCGTGTTTGAAGAGATGCTTTCTTCTTCAGGCCTGACCTATGAGACCATCTGGTGGACCCTTTAAGAATAAACTGGACTTCTAGGAAGAGAACTTACTTTTCTAGCCAGTCACAGAAAAAAAAGCCAAACGATATTCTGCAATACAATCCATCCCTTACGGAAAGGATTATAGAGTTTAGGGAGTTGAAAATTTGATAACAGTATTAGATGATGTCTTATTCCTTCCTCTAGAGATAGTGCTTATGTTGTGGTATTACTGGATATTGTCATTTCCTGCCAATTTTTGATTTTTAAAGCAAAAAGTTGGCCATGAAATACTTAAACATTCTAGAATGAGTGTGTAATTTGGAGAGCTCTAAGATTTTGGCAGGAATACGTGAGGTTGTGTTATGAGGTGGTGGTGTGATGGTACAGCATCTGGCAATGTGAGGGGGATCAGGGCGGATGGAATGGAGGCTTCTAAAGGGGAAGCACAGAGAAGAGGGCTCTCAGGGCTCAGTCAAGCTGGGAAGAGAGTTACCCGGGGCAGTCCTCAAGCTTGTATATTGGTACTGGCCAGTGAGCTGAAGGGATGAGATGAGGAGGCCATAGAGTGTGAACAGCCCCTGTGTTCACTCTGAGCGAACAAGGGTGCTCAGAGTAAGCAAGCAAACAATGTGTGCCAAGGCATAAATGTGCACTTAAGGAGACTTGGTCTACACATTTGATATAAGGCAGGATATTTCCTCTCTGCAGACTTTGGTGTCTAGATATTTAACACCCATTCCCCCATTCTTTTTAATAATACTTTGAGCCCCGCATGGGTAGGGTGAGGCAGAGTTCCTCTGGGTTTGTGAGATGTGTGCCTCTATCGTGTAGCCTTTCATTCACCCAAGAACTGGAGCTGACCTTTGCTGCCCTGGAGATGCAGCACCACCCGCGTGGAGTGTGCTGGCTCTCTATCCTTAACCATCTGTGCAATGCATGGGGACCCTGGATTTCTGGGCAGAATCCGGATAAGCTGGTTGCTGCTTGGATGTGAGTGCTGAGGGGAGAAGAAAGGAGCCGGGGATGCTATCTGCCTGGATTGACAATATGAGACACTTGAAGTGGCCTTAGGAACCTCTCCTGGGAGTATGAATGTGGTGACTGGATCGACAGTGGATGGAGAATCTTAATCGCCACCTCAGTGCCTGGATTCTATCCTTGCATCCAGCAGGTGTTTCATTTAGGCTGGACTCTCTATCCAGGGGAGGGCATATTTGCCATGGTGCTGAAAGAGATTCTTGGCTGGCCGCCGCAAGTTTCTTCACGATGGCCTGATGCAGACGCCTGGGGTCTTAGCGTGTGCAGTGGTGAAGCGCAGAGAGCACTGCATGGCTAGGAGGAGAGTCGAGGGCATAAACTGGGCAGGATGGGTGATGGGAGGACGTGCAGCAAGCCTTGTAGTAGGGACGGTGCAGAGAAGGGAATAGGATTAAAGTGGAGAGTGAAAGTGAGTTCAGGAAGTTAATAGGTAAGTCCTAGGGAAGGTCCTAAGACCAAACAATGGTGACCGTATTTCTAAGCCCCAAAGAGGGAATGTAATCTTGCTAAGGGCTTTTTGTATCCTGGTTGTGAATTTATTTATAGGACATGATAACAAGGTATAAAATTACATCATATTTAGTTGTGCCATGAACATACTGCCTAATTTTTATCTGGCACCCAAATCTAAAAAGTGTGTCCATTGTGTCTATGGTATCAGTGGCCATATTTTATTTTCACAATGATATGTTTGCTCTGACACTGGAATTTTAGCAGAGAAGAATAGTAGAAATGGTGATCCATTGATTATTTTTAAATGCTTTAATGCCCCTAATGTATAAACACAGCCCTTTAATATTCTACTTGTGACAGAACCCTTATGAAATCATTTGATTGACGTTTTTAGGGTTTTAATTTTGTTAAATTAATTAAACAAGGAGCCCATTAGACCGAGGTGGCTGTGAGGCTGTGTGGGCCTCTGTAGGCAAACCAAAATCTAATTCTGTGAATGGCTCAGGGTTCCGAAATCAAAATGCCAAGGACGACCAGTCACAAACAGCCAACTAGGCTTTAGGCCACAGCTCATCAATAATTTCCTTTCTCTGCTTCCACACTGTCTCTATATAAGTCTTTCCCCAGCTCCCGTTGGCGGAATGTTCCTAATCACTTCAGGTTTGGTGCTGCCCAACTGGAATGGGTTTTTGCTCAAATAAACTCTTAAAATTTTAAATATGCCTCAGTTTATCTTTTAACAATTTAAAATATTTTAATTTGTCAAGATCACTTTTATGCTATTTTTAAGTGATATTTATACCATTGCTTTTTTTTGGCCACGGGATCTTAGCTCCCCAACCAGTGATCAAACCCACGCCCCTTGCAGTGAAAGCACGGAGTCTTAACCGCTGGACCGCCAGGGAAGCGCCAATGTGATCACTTTTTAAGAGATATGTAAATGCACCTTACATTTATGAGGGGTTGTACACTTTCTAAAGCTTTTATTTCGCTGTTTGAGTCTCCTTCGATCCTTACAACAGCGAGAAAAGTAGGTTGGGAGGTTGATGTTCATTTGCAGTTGAGGAAAGGGAAGTACACCTAGTGGAGCTTAAGTGGTGTCAGCAGACAATGAATGGGGGAGTCGGGTGGGACGGAGAATGGAAACTCAGGATTCAGAAGTCCTTGCGGTGTTGCTGGCAAAGCCTCTGACTTCGATTCAGGGTCTCTGGCATCCATTAAACTGTTTGGTAGATTGTATGCTGCTTAGGTATTGATATTGTTGTAATGACCCCAGTGTGCTTTGCTTTCTGTTACGTTGCCTTTGTATGGACTTCTATTTTAAGACTGAATTGCTGAATTAACTCCTTGTTTTGGCATGGGGGACAGAGACTTGCTATTATTTTAACATTTTTCAAAAGAACAAGGTCTCTCCTTGTCCTCTGCTTGGTATTTCATAATTGGGAATTGTTGATTTTATATTTTGTTATATTTTTACGGATGTCCTTTAACTACTGCTGACACTGTGATAAGATTCAGGGGGCTGGGGAGCTGTTACTCTAAGGCCAGCAAACGCTACCAGGGTTTGAGGATGGAAAGCAAATAACGTCTTCCTCCTCTGAACCTCTATGTGATTAAGTGTCGGATTAATAGAAGACTGAGAATGGGAAAGAATCGCAGAGAAAGAGGAAAGCAGAAGGAAGGAGAAGAGGCAAAAGAGGGACACTTAGAGTGGTTTTTATTTGATCCAAAATAGAAAGTAAAATCAACTGTGCCAGAAGAAAAAGTAATTTACATTCTCTTCTGATCTCATTTAAAGCTTTATCTAATTCTTAAAGATGTCTCGAAGGACACTATCATGACCACCATCTCCCAGCTAGTCCTGTGTTTTTGTAATCTCAGCTGAGTTTTGTTATGTCTGTAAAGTTATGGCAAATAGTAAACTGATGGCCCACAGCTGTGCATCGTGGGTGGCACCTCAAGGAAAGGAGTCTTGAATTCGTTGGAGGAACAGCCTCCAGAGGAAGCTGAAAAAGATGCTTACTATGACTTTCAAAACAGCTAGAAAAGAGGAACAAAAATTTGGGAGAAGCAGAGAGGGAATCTAAGTTCCTCCGTGTTGGTTGAAATGGATGAGCACTTCAGGGGGGGTAAGATAGGCAGTCAGCAACTGCAGGCGTGGGGAGGCAAGCAATCACAACAGCAGACCCCAGATAGGGACTCCAGGAGCAACCCCTGTTCTTGTGTTCTTGGTTTGTTTTCAGTTTCTCTCTCCAAGATGCCTGCTCTGTGGTCAGCCTGGGGAAGGAATGAGCAGCACACAATTGAAGCTACGCCCAGCCTGTCTGTGCATTGGCTGGGGTTTAAAGAGCTGAGAAGTGGCCTTTTTTTCTTTTTTTTTTTTTTCTTGTCTTGAAAGTTGCACTTCTCCAGGCGCTCCTCTTCTCCTTCCTCCGGCTACACAGGCTCTATACTGCGCATCCCTCTTAGAAAGGCGCAGTGTGGTTCTGAGTTGGGAGGGCAGAGAACGGCATTAGACAGAGATGGCCGAGGCATTCTCATGGTTTACCATCAGGTTATGTGCTTCGTACTTTATAGGTGGAGTGGGAAGTCTCTTCTGATGAGGAAAAATCATACCATATCTCTTAAGTCTCAGTGTTTCAAATGTTCCCAGTGGACTAAGGCAATTTGATGTTTTTTTCTCATTAAATATTTTCTAGCTTAGGATGGCTGGGTCAGGCTCTGTCCTGCTGTTCTCTTCTGTTTTCCTCTTTTGTGCCCCCCTCTCTTCTTCTCATGTGTCAGGCTTGCAGACTCTCTCTCTGTTTACTTAAGATCTTCACAGCACATCCTTTCTTTGGGACTTTTCGCCCCACCTCTGGAATGTTTTCATCCTCTGTACCTGACCTCTCCCTCACGCTGTGAGGTGCGACTGTCCTATCGCTGCCTCTCCTTCTGTTGCAGGAAGGAAGGTGGGGCTCTAGAGGATCATCACATCCCAGGACTCAGGCGAGTCCCTGGGACGGCAGCCAAGTGTGGGTTCTTGGCTTCGCGCAGGAAAAGATTCAAGAGCGAGCCAGAGTAAAGTGAATGAAGGTTTATTCAGGGAGATACGCACTCCATAGACAGAGTGTGGGCCATTTTGGAAGGCAAGAGGCCCCAGGGTATGGGGTTGTCGGTTTTTATAGGGGTGGGTAATTTCATAGGCGAATGAGTGGGAGGATTATTTCAACTACAGTATTTTGGGGAAGGGGTGGAAACTGCCAGGAATTGGGCCACAGCCCACTTTTTGACCTTTTATGGTTGGTCTCGGAACTGTCATGGTGCCTGTGGGTGTGTCATTTAGCTGATGTATTACAATGAGCGTCTATGGAGGCTCAAGGGAAGTCGACTTGTCCGCCATCTTGGACCTAGTTGGTTCTAACTACTTTATGTCGTATCCTCAATGGCTGTCATATTTTTAAGGGTTGTACCCTGCCCCCTTTCTGTCTCACTTCTACACCCAACCTGGCTGCACAGTGTGGTTTACTCACTGACCTCTCCTCAAAGTGCTCTGCCTCTCAGTGTTCCCCCAATGCCATTAGATGCCTCCTTAAGACAGATCTCAGGTCTCCCTCTTGTGGCATGGTCACCCAGGTCACTGAATGCTTCCATTAAAAAAAAAAACAAAAAAACAACACAACTTATTTTCTGCATTGTGGGAACCATGACATATAGTTCTTAGGAAATCCTGTGATTTAGGTAGTAGAAGTCTGGTCTTCTGAAATTCTATCATGGTACCCATCCATCCAGAAAACCAAGAAAACAAGAAAACATCCTCACTTTATCTTAGTAAGTCTAGTTTTCCTCATCCACCTCTTCCCTGCTATGGTTTTTTTGTAAACGGCATCAAAGTTCATCAAAGTTGTACCTAGGTAGAAAGACCAGCATAAAGTGACCAACTTTTTTTTTTTTTTGCAATTATAGCTTCATTTTATTTATTTTTTTAAATTTAATTTTATTTATTTATTTTATATACAGCAGGTTCTTATTAGTTATCTATTTTATACATATTAATGTATACATGTCAATCCCAGTCTCCCAGTTCATCCCCCCACCCCCCCACCCCCCCTGCTTTCCCCTCTTGGTGTCCATATGTTTGTTCTCTACATCTGTGTCTCTATTTCTGCCTTGCAAACTGGTTCATCTGTACCATTTTTCTAGATTCCAGATATATGCGTTAATATATGATATTTGTTTTCGTCTTTCTGACTTACTTCACTCTGTATGACAGTCTCTAGGTCCATCCACGTCTCTACAAATGACCCAATTTTGTTCCTTTTTATGGCTGAGTTATATTCCATTTTATATATGTATCACATCTTCTTTATCCATTCATCTGTCAATGGGCATTTAGGTTGCTTCCATGACCTGACTTTTAAATTCTCTACTGCTAACTAGGTTTTGGTTTCCTACCAGCTACTTAACAAGATAATAAGTCATGTTGCATTACCTCCACTTTTATCTTCATTGCCAGTTATTTCTTGTTGCCTACCTGACCGTATTTACCACTCACAATAAAAAGTACCTCTGCTGCTGACCTTCAAGGACTTCTGTTTTAATACCTCTTCTTATCTTTTCTCTCTGTCCAAGAATTATCTTTCTTCTCTCATTGTCTTTCATACACAACATTCATAACACATGCAAGCAACAGCAGCATGACCATCTGGGTCATCTTTGACACTTTGCCCTGACCAGATATCTTATCTCTGCAGGAACTTATCTTTCATGATTCCATTAATTGTCTATTGCTCCTCCCACTAAAAAGTAAGCTCAGTGAGAGCTAGAACTTTATCCAGGTTCTTCACTATTGTATTTCTCAGACATTAGAACCATGCCTGACACATAGAAAGTGTTCAAAAATATTAAATAGGTAAATTAATAAATGTTGAGAAAGAGCCAGTGGGAGAGAAGGGGGAGGAGATAGTAAGGATCCAGGAGAAGGAGCTAAAAGAAGGAGAAAGTTCTCAGGGATCTGAGGGTGGAACTTGGGAGGAGGTTTGTTGCATGGAGGGAGGGGGAGTCTGGAGAATAAGCAGAGTGATTGACCATCGATGAGAAGTGGACAGGTTTCTTCTCTGGAAATCAGAAGAAAAGAGGAAATGCTGGTTGTGCTGATAGGCTGTAGGTTTGCCCAAACAGACGTAGTGTAACTCAGTGTGTTTCCTTCTAAGAGGGCTACTTTCCTCTGTCAGGAGGAGGATGTTATCTGTAGAAATAAGGAGGTGGCTGGAGAGTGGGAAAGTTTGTCACTTTGGAGAATGTGAGAGAGAATTGACCCAGGAAGCATAGTTGGATGGTCTGGGAAGTGTGAGGACTGAACTGGCTTTGCCAACCAGGATCTGTCCAACTGAGCCCTTTTCTTCAGCAGCTCTCAGCCACCCCAGCCCAGGAGCAGGTCAGGCGGGTTGCGGAGATCTTCCTCGGCTCTCTCAGATCAGAGTTTTCACAGCATCCTCTTTCTCCCGGTTTACCTGGCATGTCGTCATGTATTATAACTAGATGTTTATGTCTGCTTTCCTTGATGTGCTGTCAGCTCTGTGAGGGCAGAGACTTGCCTGTCTTATTTAATGCTGTGTCTCCAGCTCGTCCATGCTTGAGTTTTTGCCATATGACTGTGATGCACGTACAATGGAGCAAGGGAATTTAATGTACTGGGTAGAGAGTGTTGGATCCTGGAATCTGAGATGCGGAGAAGGAAGGTGAAAGGAGGCTAGTAGAAAGTTCGCATTAAGGGGAAAGACCAGTGGTTGAAGAACTGATATATTAGGAATAAATGAGAAGATCTGGAAATAAATGAATGTGATCGGAGAATGGAGTATCTCATTTTATAATTTCAGAGATGGGACTGTCTGGGGGAACACAAAGATCAAGCAAGATTTGGCCATTGGAGTGGGTGGTTGAAGTGAAGTGGAGGAGAGAGTCATTAGGGATGAAGAGGTCGTGGATATCTTATGGCTTGAGATGCGGATGTCGAAGCCTCCACTGAGACTTTCTAGTGGGTTTTTTTACCTGACGGCGAGTAAAATAATGAAAGGGCATGCATATATTTACAAGTAATGAACTCATAGTTTGCATTTAGCGTTTATTCATTTGCTCATTCATCCTCCCATTCACTCTTATTTAGAAACTGGCAGTAGGCTGTGTGTACAACAATGACCAAAGCAGACAAGTCTAGGCCCTCATGAAACATACAGACTTGTAGGAAGGGCAGACAGTAAACAAGCAATCTGTAACTACAAATTGTGAAGAGTGTCAAAGGGAAAATTAGATTGAGGAATAGGTGAAGATGAGTTTTGGCAATAGCTATTTAAATGGGTGCCATTTCATCAAAGCTATATTGTGGATACTCTTTAATATTGAAACTTTATTGCTTTTGTTTAGAACTTACATAGAGCCACAGATGGGTAAATTTGCCTTACATTGGGTGTTGGGTGTTGGGATAGCCCCAAAGTACAGTTTGGGGGTACATTCAGAGGGCGCTCAGTTGTCATGGAGTAGTTCTGAGAAATGTGTGATCGTTCCATGACGGGCTCAAGGTTCAGCTGAGTCAGCTGTGAGATGGAGGGCGAGGGTCACTAAATGTTCATTTAAGTAGGGAACATTCTCCGAGGCTCTGTTTGCATATCCAGGGAACCTGCAGTTCCTAAACTGTCCTACAATTATAAATAGTGTTTAAGTAGAAAATGTATAGGATATGCATCCTGGAAAACCCCATCCATTTTATTCCTTGAATTCTCTAAAATAAGTGTACATCTTGCCAATGGAAAAAAATTCTCTATTCTCGTAGTGGAAAAATTAAACGTAATTCACTATGATAGACTCTATAATATTTCTAAAATGCCAAAAATCTAGACAGCATGGCAACTTGACTTTTAGTTGTATATGACACACATACGAGGTCTACTATGTGATTTGTATTTGAGCATCAAAAAGCGTCATAAATACGTAGCTACTTTAATAAATCCAGAAAAAATCTTTCTGTCGTATGGAAAAAAAACAAGTTTTATTTCTCATCTCTACTATATTTTCAAGAGCTGTATTTCTTGCTTTTGTGGTAAGTCTTGGTAAAGACTTGTTAATAGTAACTGAGAAATATACTGCCTTTATAATATAGCTCTTTATTGAATTTTTTTTTTACTGTAAATTCATTACTTTGCTCAAGTACTTAACTCTATTTTGTCATTCTTGCCACTATTCTACTGAAACAAATTGTTTTATTTTTATTTTTATTTTTTTTTAACATCTTTATTGGAGTATAATTGCTCTACAATGTTGTGTTAGTTTCTGCTTTATAACAAAGTGAATCAGCCATACATATACATATATCCACATATCTCCTCCCTCTTGCGTCTCCCTCCCACCCTCCCTATCCCACCCCTCTAGGTGGTCACAAAGCACCGAGCTCATCTCCCTGTGCTATGTGGCTGCTTCCCACTAGCTATCGATTTTACATTTGAAACAAATTTCTTAATACAAATTTTCACCACTTTCTATCCCAATCTTCCATGGTAGTATTTATAAAAAAGGCTTTTACATATTGAAAAAAAAGATGTTTGTATTCATTCATTCAAAGAATATTTATTTTGTGCCCGTTATGTGCCAAGGACTATTCTTAGGCTGGGGAAACAAAAGTGAACAAAACAGACAAAAATATATGCTTTCATTTACCTTCTTTTATGGTGTGGGGAAACAGACAATAAACATAATAAAGAAATCATATTTTTGCCTTAAAAGATGATAAGCCTGACAGAGAAAAATATGTATCAGGGTATATAGAAGCATATAGTTTACTGTAGAAAGGCTTTTTATGACAGAGACCAAACTATATTAATTGAAAAACTTACAGAATTTCTAATATAAAAGCAGAGTTACAATGGGATATAGATTTTTATTCAATTTTACTTGTGTATATTTGACATCGTTTATTGGTGGGATGCTGTGTTGGACACTTTCATATAGAAAACTGATTTAATTTCACCATAAAATCTCATGAAGTAGGATTCGCTACTTCAACTATACATATGAGAAAACTCTGATGTGGGGAGATTACATCACTCTCCCCAGTGGATGAAGCACGCGAGTGGCAGAGCCAGAATCCAAATCTAGATTTTTGATTCCTTACATGGCTGCATCTAACCCTCCAACTAGGTTATTACAACACTCTATCCTAAGGCGGCATAGAGGCTTCAGGTTTTGAAGTCCTTCCAATAAAAATAATGTGTTCGGTTATAAAGCAACTTTCGTGTAGTCCAGCGAAGTGATTTCTGAGGGGCTATTCTGCAGATCTCTCAGGAAGAAGGGAGAGAGGGAAGTGACTCGAGGTCCAGTGTCAACATCCAGTAACACGCATTCTTTTCTAAATTCTCTGCAGCAGACCCGCAAGTCTCAAGTTCAGTTGTTGTAGTGATAGCCAGGTTAAATGTATTCTTCCACTAAAAACATACCCTCAGGGGCTTCCCTGGTGGCGCAGTGGTTGCGAATCTGCCTGCCAATGCAGGGGACACGGGTTCGAGCCCTGGTCTGGGAAGATCCCACATGCCGCGGAGCAACTAGGCCCGTGAGCCACAACTACTGAGCCTGTGCTCCGCAGCAAGAGAGGCCGCGACAGTGAGAGGCCCGCGCACCGCGATGAAGAGTGGTTCCCCCCTCGCCACAACTAGAGAAAGCCCTCGCACAGAAACGAAGACCCAACACAGCCATAAATTAATTAATTAATTAAAAAATATATATATATACCCTCAGACTTGTAGGAGTCATCAGGAGCTCTCATTTCCAAAAGTGCGGCTGTGGGCATTTGATAATCCCGCATTTGCTGGTGCGGTTGACATAATTGTATTTCACATACGCAGTGCGTGCCCCTGTTGTTGGACCAGCTAAAACCGTTCTCGCCCCTTGGTATTGGGCCATTCTGCTGATACAGGGTGTTATAAATATTACAGCAGGGGCAGTTTGTATTACAGGATAATACAACATAATTTGACAGACAAACTCATTTCCTATTTATTCTCTGTAGTCTGAGACGTGAGTTAAAATTTCAGTGTGTTATAAAGGTTATGATAAAATATGGCCAATAATTAACACTTTATTTAAAATATGCTCTCTATAAGATATGCCGGCAAGAACTTTGCTGCTCTTACTTAAACTGATCATGGTTTGGTGGGTGGGGGTGGGAAAGAGGGATTATATCTTTCAAAATAATAAGAACTTAAAGTTTGGAAATACACTCTCCTCATGTGAAATCACTGCTGTACCCGAGCCAGCTGTAATCGAGAGGGGCATCCTGTGATTGTGAAAGAAAATAATGTGAGAAGGGAATTTTGGACATTGTATTTTGCTTGAGTGACAGTGATGTATTTGGAAGTATCTGTCTTCGCCTTTCACCTAGACGCATGTTTGTTTATTTTGGCCTCCTATGGGCTACTGTTTCCCTCTAACTCCTGAGTCCAGTAGTTGGTTTCAAATACTCCTTCTTAATTGTTTATCACTACGAACAATTACAACATTTGCTGGGGAGTTATGTCCCAGTTTGCAGTTAAATTCTTAAGTTTAAATAGTTTCGTTATCAATAAAACGCAATATCCTTTAACAAGGGAAAATATCTGATCATGTTTTCCCAAAGTACCATGCACAGAAGGTGTGATAGCTGGTGTTCTCTTTCTTTCCTTTGTATTCATCACACATGTATTAAGAGCCTATGTTAGCATGTGTCAGGCAAAGCTCAGATACAGAAACAGTGTTCCTGACTCTTTGCTCTTTTTGACATATGATTATTTTAAAAACACATATATAGGACTTCCTTTATGCCAGGCACAGTTCTAAGCACTTTACAAATATTAAGTCTTTAATCCTCACAGCAGACTTAGGAAGAAGGTACTGTCCAAGATCACATGATTAGTGCTGGTGGAACCAGGGGATTTGAAGCCGGCAGCCTGTCTGCAGAGTTTGTGTCCTTCTGCACTACAGCATGCTTTGTCTATTAATTTTCAGATAGCCATCATTTGTATGCAATGAAAATAGGATATGGTTCCTGCCCTCAAAGCGTTTACAAGCTAAAGCTGTTTCTTCTTTCCATATGTATATTCAAAGATCAGATCTTGATAGAGCATTGCGGTCCATTAATTTACTAGATATCTTCATTTATTAAGTATGTACGATGTGTACTAGAGACACAGGGACAATGCAGGCTGCCTGTTAGGGAACTCACATCAGGGAGAGACACAATTTCATAAGTGCTGATGGAAGGATGTATTTCAATGAAAATTTTCCAAAGAGGTACTGTTTGATTTGGAGTTTGCTAAACAGAAGAATGGAGAGAGAGGAAGGAATTGTGGGTTGAAGGCACAGTGGAGTCTGTATGAAGGAGCCGGATGGGATCAGGAATGGAAATGACTAAGAGTACAACGTGACCAGAGAAGGAAGATGGGTCTAAGTTCAAATGGCCTACATTCCTTGATAAAGATGTGGAATTGATTCGGTCAGTAATGGGAAATAATGAAGAAATTTAAGGAGTGAAAAGACAGGGTACAAAATGTGTCTTAGATCCATGAAATGGACAATTTGATTCAGAGCTGCCACTAAAAGTAATGTGGTTTCCCAATTTCATTTTTTACCTCTTCCCCCTCATCTGCCTTCTCCAACCCCTTTGTTTCCTCTTCTTTGGCATCTCCCCCTTTTTTTTTTTTCTCTAACCCCCATCCACTTTCATCACTCCTTCCCGTAGTAAAAAATGTCTACTTAATCAAGGTTTAGTCACAAATTTTCAGGAAAACACATAGTATCTGCCATTAAATCGTATAATGAATTTCAATGTCAGTATTCTTTCTACTTGCCAATTCAAAACTTCCCTCTTTTTTTTTTTTTTTATAAATTTATTTATTTATTTTTGGCTGCGTTGGGTCTTTGTTGCTGCACGCGGGCTTTCTCTAGTTGCGGCAAGTGAGGGCCACTCTTCGTTGTGGTGCGCATGCTTCTCACTGCGGTGGCTTCTCTTGTTGTGGAGCACGGGCTCTAGGCGCGCGGGCTTAGGAGTTGTGGCTTGTGGGCTTAGTTGCTCCGCGGCATGTGGGATCTTCCCAGACCAGGGCTCGAACCTGTGTCCCCTGCATTGGCAGGCAGATTCTTAATCACTGTGCCACCAGGGAAGTCCCCAAACTTCCCTCTTGTTAACGGTATTTCAAACATCAGCGTGAGAAAGAATATGTCTTTGGAGGAGCAATAAACCACTGAAGGAAGAACCTAAAATTATGATACTTAAGTGATACCCGCCCCTTCTCACATGAAGTTCCATCCTGCCTCACGGAGATGCATTCAAATTTTGCTGCGTCCTGATAGAGAGAAGCAGCAGCGTTGTGCATCTCCAGAGAGCTCTGGGATTGCTTCTCAGCTGTACTCCCCTGTCCTTCCGGTGCAAAATCCATCCTCCCTGAGTCTATTTCCTCTAATGTGTTTACCTAAAATTTTGAACTGTTAAAAGATAAGGCAGTTGGAACTGCTACAGAAAAGCACAATGCAGATGAAAAGCGTTGCTATTAGTTTCTATTTTTCAGCCAGAGTTGAGCTCGGTATTTCCATGCCACGGTATTCCTCCAGGAACTCTATATTTTAATGGCCTGCAATTTTCATCCTTCTGGAATAATGAGAAAAATACAGTTCACCTTCAGTTCTCGCAGATGAGGTTGCCTTTGTCCTGGTCAGCCTTTCAGAGGATCTGTCATTCATTTCCAGAGGAAAACTTAAAAGACAACTTTCTGAACGGCCCCTGATTTGCATTAATGATCTCCTTCAAGGGAAACGTGCTCCTTTTTCTCCTTGAATTTTTATGCCTTCTTTCTTTCTGTAGATCGAAGAGTCAGTTGAGACCCACTTCGGCAGCCATGGCAGAAAGGCCGTTCTCTACAGGCCTCCTTCCTCCAGCAAAAGGGAGCTTCAGCTCCACCAGCGCATTCTCACTCAGCATCACTACGCGGTTGTCATCACTGAAGAAAGGCTCGGTGCCGACCCTGGGCTGGGGCTACTAGAAAAAGGTCAGAGTCCGGAGTAATTACCGAAGTTGCTTGCCTTCTAATATTAAATATTTCCTGAAATGTGCTACTATCTTCCTCTAAAAAAATTCACAAGAACCAAGTTTTACCCATGATCAGCTTTCTTGCATCATAGAAAACTTGGCTCCTTTTCTGCTTCCTCCCCATTTTCTTTTAGCTACATTTCTTTATTCCTGAAATTATTTTGTTTATATTTTTGTAGCATTTTGGAGCTGCATAGTTCATCTTTAAATGCTACGTAAAACATGTTTATGTTTATGAGCCCAAATACATGTTCTGCCCAGCACCAAACTGCTCCATATTTTAAGAAAATTGCCACTCCATCTGACTGCAAGTAGAATGTGCTGGAAATTGTTTCGAGAAGCCAGCTTAAGTGTGATTCACAGGTTGGTTCTAAATGCAAAAGAAGTATAGATATTTATCTCACACGCCATTACTAGTCAAGTACTTTTTATTTCTGTCATTTGAAGTGAAAAATAAGAGACAAGTTTTTAAACAAGTTATTTGAAAAAAAAGTTGAGTAGGTGATGAGGGTCAAAAAGGGCAATAACAGTAGCAGCTGACATTTCTTGAGTAACTAACCATGTGACATGTTGTATTCTGTATTCGTGGCCTCATTTAATCCTCACTGAAGGCCCCTGAGTGCCCTAAGATGAAGAAATATTCATTCCTTGGGCTTCCTTGGTGGCGCAGTGGTTGAGAATCTGCCTGCCAATGCAGGGGACACGGGTTCGAGCCCTGGTCTGGGAAGATCCCACGTGCCGCAGAGCAACTAGGCCCGTGAGCCACAATTACTGAGCCTGTGCGTCTGGAGCCTGTGCTCCGCAACAAGAGAGGCCGAGATAGTGAGAGGCCCGCGCACCACGATGAAGAGTGGCCCCCGCTTGCCACAACTAGAGAAAGCCCTCGCACAGAAACGAAGACCCAACACAGCCAAAAATAAATAAATAAATAAATAAAAATTAAATAATGTATTAAAAAAAAGGCAAGGCACTTATTAAAAAAAAAAAAAAAGAAATATTCATTCCTTCCCCAATTCCAGAAGAGGAAACTGAGGCTTGGAGAGGTGCAGTGACTCACCGTGTATCTTAAACCTGGAGTGCTGGAAGGGCAGGATTTGAACCCCTGTGTTCCAACTCTCACTTCTGTGCTCGTCCTCTTCACCTCCGTGTTGCCCACTTCCTCTTTGGCCCCTTATCCTGCACTAATCTATCATTATTAGAGCTACCAGGATGTATAGCAGTCATTCTCCATGAGCCAATCAGATTTTTCTCTTTACGACAACAGAGTGTATCTGTTTTTCTTTTTATCAAAAGGGAGGGGAGGAAATGCAATTTGAATCCACTGCTGATCTCCCTGATGGTTTCCTTCGGGAGAAAAAGTCAGATCCCGGTGCCACAATAATTTTCATTTGTCATTTCACTTTCAGCCATCTTGACATCCTTGTAGCACTTGCTCTTCTGTTAGGTCCCCCCTTGCTCTTTAAAGTGCTGGTTTATGCTGGTCAGTGAAAGAGGCTGGGGGACATTTAGCCATGATTACCCTTCACTACCTTTTACCATGTTGGCGGTAAAGTTATAAGCTGCTTAGCTAACAAAACTCCCAGGGAAGAAAGCCCCAAGAGATCCACTTTGATGAAAAGAAAGTTCTTAAAAATGTGCAGAGGTCATTAGCACAGGTCTTCAGGAATGCCATTTGCTGGTCCCTAGAGCTTTTGGAAACAAATAAGAAAAACAAAAGGGAAGCTGAATGCTCTGGAATATCAAAGCAGCTGGAAACCAAGTTTACAAACCTCACTGGGGTTGGTTCTATTAAGAAGGACCAATCTAAAGTTCTGGAACATCCATAAATGATATTGTCAGAAAACCATTGATCAGAATAGCTGCTGTTGGTATTAAGTAAAGACGTAAAACATTTAGTCTTCCTCTCATCCCGTAAATTACTTTAGTCCATCGCTGAACCAGGTGCTTGACTGTATAACCACCGCCTTTGTTCCACATGAGCTGTGCTCCTGGAATCCTGCAAAGCATCCGCCCTGATAACACAACACTATTGTCTGAAATTCCCACGTTCTTCTGTCTCCTTGGTGCTGCTACTGACTGTGTATAGGCACAGCTTGGATTATCTGTGCATTTCAACTTCAATTCCAATTTTCAGTTTTCTCCAGTTGCAAAACAAGGAATATGGCTCTTCTCTCCCTTGATGTCCTCGAGTCAGTTTTACAAGAAAAAGGAGGATGACTTTGCAGCTTCCAAATACCAAGAAAGTGCGAAGAGAGCCTGAAGGCAATAGAATCTGGCAGCAAAGGGAGCTGCTGGGCCCGTAGCACAAGATAACTAGATGGTGTCACCAGAATTTGTCAGTGTAAATACTGATTTGGCTCCCTTTCCCCACATTTCCTCAGCTTTGAAAATATCCATGCCTCTTTCTGGGTATTCTTTTACTTTGTATAGTAAGGTATTTTTCCTGGATCAGCCTCAAGAAAAGGTAGCAATTTCACAAGTATGGGAAATTGATTTTTGGTTCTTCATTGGATTTTGTAGTTTTCACTGTGAGAGCATGTGCATTGAATACCTGAGATAAAAAAAGTTCTATGACTATCATCTAACATGTCCCTGATTATCTAACCTACAGAAAAAAAAGCCACTTTTTTATTGCAGCTTATTTTCCGTAGCCACACATTTAATCTACAAGCTATGTTTGAATTGAAGCACTTACTATCAAAAATATTTTCTAGAGATTTGATTCTCGTAAAAATTTTTTTTCTTTAGTTCCACATATCCACCCCATGCTTATTTTACTATGCGTACAGCAGCAGAAAGTGGGATGCTATATTGGCATATTTAAACTTCATCTCCCCATGTTGAACAGCTTGGGGAAAGTGGAAGCAATTCAGAATGATCTGGAGACCTACCCCCACCTGTCTTTCTTTTCACCATTGCTGTTTGCTAACCTGAAATTTGAAAATATTACATTAAAAACAAAATAGGCACTCCCACTAAGTACAAAAGTACTCAGGTGCAGATTTGACACATTTATAAAGTACATTTTTAGTCCTAGGAAAATAAATATAAAATGCATTTTCCCTATTCTACTCATTTATTCCACCTGCTTTCCAATCCTCTTTTGACTTGACCCCCACCATTTCTGCTGATCTCTTTTTTGTGCCATCCTTTGAAGCACAGGTGGCCTTTTTCCAGCATGGGGCCACTTTTTTTTTTTAACCATTTAAGGCCAGAAATGGACAAAAATTAGAAAAAATTAAAGGGTGCTAGTCTAGGCAGGCAACGTCCTACGATTAAGTATAATCTGTTCTTGCAGAGTTACGTTTGGGCTTCATATTGTGTTTAATTTTCCCACTAATTTAGTAAACATTTATTGAAAGGAAAAGTAACCAGTCTTGGGTTGTAAATTCGAGTATGGACATTATGTTTTTCCCCGGTTAATTCCATTCTATGATATAACAGAAATTGGTGGCTCTAACCGGAACGACTATGAGGCTGTGTATACTTGACCTTAAGCAAGTTAAGTTCTCTGAGTTCTAGTTCTCTTATCTGTTAAAGGCAGTAATGAATTTTTACTTCACAAAAGTATGTGGTGAGAATGTAATCACTTTGTCCACACGCATCAGAGTTCTGGGAAGAAACAAAGTAAAGCCCCACCGATATTTTTCTCATTCAGTAGGCTGGGAGTGGGACCCAGAAATTTATATGTTAAAAACAGACACAGGTAATTCTGACATGTAACCTAGTTTGGGGAGCATTGTCCTAAGGGATATACTATTGGTTCAAAGAATAGCAATGTTTAAAGTTAATTTTGGGAATAAAACGATACAAAAGTCTGCCTGCTACAATGCCATTGAACTACTTAAGATTTATTGGTATAGTTATTTATCAGCATTTCGACTTTAAGCTGATTTTGAGAACAGTAAGAGGACAATTGTCTTTACAGATTTATGCCTACAAAACTTAGCAGAATGTAAAACATATACATTTATGGTCCTTCAATACCCTGCTTTGGAAAAATATATCTTATGTCCCTGCATTTGTAAGAACATAATTCTCTAAAGGAAAAGATTGGAAGGACCAACCAATTATTCCCTTTCCTAGTATCTAGATAGTATTTAGTAAATCAGTGCTTTAGTACGTGGAATAGTATAGTGGCCTAAAAGAGTAGGTGTTTTCCAAAAAGGTTCTTAACCTATTCCCATGGCAACATCCAAGAAGGGTGTGACTCAGGAGACTCTGATTCAATGGACTTTATCATTAGATCAGAATTATTTATGTATACTTGAAGAGTAGAGCATATTTAGCAATTTTCTGTCCATTCCTGAGTGCATCCTGCACTTTTAAATTAAGTGTATTATATAGTCAACGTGAAAAACAAATGCCAACTGCTATCAGAGCTACAGAATTGGAGTTACTCTTATGGTTTCAAATTGCTCTTGTTTTTGTAACTTGGGGGTTTTACATGGAATGGTTTTTGAAGAAATACAGAAAGTGAAAGACCATAGAAATTTTCTTGCCAGGGGTTGGCAAACCATGGCCCACTGGCCAAATCTGACCCAACGCCTGTTTCTGTAAACGAAGCTTGATTGGAACACAGCCACGCATTTGTTTTTGTACTGTCTTTGGCCTTTTTTGTTCTACAACAGCAGAGTTGAGTAGTTGCAACAGAGACTGTATGGCTCTTAAGGCCTAAAATATTTATTATTGGGCCCTTTACAGAAAACGTTTGCTGACCCATGGATCTAGACTAATTCTATGTCATCTGATTTCAGACCAAGCTGATGGTTAAACTCTAGGACTGAGGTAGGTTAGGTTTTTAACTTACATCAAACCTCATTCAAAAAGGATTTGATGGTTTATAGTCAAACATATAATAATATGATTACTAAAATGGAAATATAAAATTAGGGCTCAAACTGGATATTCCTCTTAGCTACCATAATTTCGGCTTAATTTTGGTTTGAGCTGCCAAGTACCCAGAGCAACAAGGGAAAGAATAGAGGTTTCGCTCTCAGGAAGGAGGGAATTCTATAGTTCCTTCCGCTGATCTCCGACGTGCCCAAGTAGTACATTTAAAACAACTTTTTCAAAGGGATTATTAAGTTGATGACATTATGTAACGGGTCAAGGGTCAGAGCAACATTTGTATTGCAGGCGAAGTGGTTGTCATGTCTTGGTTCATATAGCAACCTTCCAATGCGAGCTGAGAGTGTAACATGACAGCATGGCATAGTGAAAGCCTTTCTAGGAAGGGCTAGGGTTAATACTGTGATAAATAGTATTTATCGATATTTGTATTGATATTACATTTGATATATTGTGTTTGGAGATCGTATTTTAAATAATATTGCTACAGCTTTCCCCCCACTAAGAAGGACACTGTCATTTACCCAACTGTGTTCTTGGGATGCACTATTAAAAGATATAGTCAACAGAGCGAGAGATACAGATCACTACTTAATGTTGTGGAAAATATATTAAAGAAGAAAAAGCCTATTTCCTTCCCTGTTTATAATTTCATAGTTTCTCTCCTCCCATAGTTTTATTTACATTCACCTGCACTCTTAAAAATGTCCAACACATCCATGTATCATTTGAAATCTAGTCTAATTTTGAAGGTTTATTTATAATGGCTACTTGTCAGAAGCTGTTTCTGCAGTTTATATGGAAAAGAAACATCTCTTATAGACCAATCTTAACTTTTGTAATGGAAAATGTATTTCAAATTTTTCTTTAGTTTATATGTATTCAAAAAGAAGCCATAAGGAAGTTGAGATTTAAATTAAGTAAGAAGAGCTTAACCGCAATAATTGCTTTCTTGGGGAGCTAGTAGACTGTGGTAATTAAAGGGAATAAGCTGTGGAGTTAAGACTGAACCTGGGTTGGACTCCCTGGTGTTACCTTTAATGGTTACACTACCCTGGGCAATTTAGCCTCTCAAAGCCCTAGTTTTCTCTTCCGTAGTGGATTGTTTTGAGATAGTTCTGAGAATGGCATGTGGTAGGCACTCTAAATATGGGAGGTAATATTGCTACTGCTGTCAGGAACTAGATACAGAAAGGAGATTGTGAATATTCCTTTGTGGAGAGGTACGTTTAAAGTGGGTTCTATCAGTAGCAGAAGGGTGATGCTACTGGATATTTTGCATTAAATGAACTTGATAGGTCTCCCTATCAGGTCCTATCCTTTCCAAGTCTCCCTCCCAATTTAACATGTTTTCATTGACAGATCTGGGTTGTAAACCCTCCTGAAATTCCAACATACAGTCTCTTGGATCATTCCATTAGGAAAAAACAACTTCACTTCTAAAAAATCTGTAAACTCGTTGAGGTCAGCAGCCCTGTCTGCTCAGCTCATCACATAAAATGAAGCCCTCCACATAGGGGCACGCAATAAATATTTATTGAATACATGAATAAACGAGGATAAAATAGTACACCAACAGCTGAGCCCCTTAAATAGTGAACTACCTCAGACTTTCACTTAAAATTTAATTCATCAACCTTTCATTTTTATGTAACTTTATAGGAACACTGGTATTCTTTTCATGCTCAAATCTCTTATAACAAAAATAATGCAACCACAAATTCAGTAGTAGATAGAGCTAATACTTTATACATAAAACAGTTCTATACTGTTGAGGTTTTTAATGCTTGTGTCCATTTGTTCCCCTCTGGCTTTCAAGACTCCTCTGCCACGTTTAGCGGTGTTCCTCAGCTTATTGGTTTTGTAGGGAGGGCGGATGAGTTTAGTTCTGAACGTACTCAGACTCGGGTGCCTTGAGGTTTTCATATGGATGTATTTAGCAGAGACTGGAGGTCAGGGCAGGAGATGTAGATTTGTAGGTTATCTGCTTAGAGGTGATGATTGATTCATTGAAGGTTTAATATTCTGTAAAACAATAGAACGCACAGTGTTACCTAAAGATTCTCTCCAGTAAAGGACACGGAAAAGTAAGCATATAGCTTTTTCAGCTCGTGAATGTAGACAACATTAAAGGTCAAAAACCCCATCATGTCATTTAGGTCCTGTTTGTGTCCTCTGCCTTTCGCCTTCTGGTTCTTTTCTTAACATAGTGTAAAATATTCACTTTCATGCTCTTACAGCCCCTTGCTTTGGAAAAACATATCATATGACCCAGGATTTTTATAACATGTACTTCTCTAAAGAAAAAGAAAGAGGCACCATCAAATTTTTCTCTTTCATAGCATCGAGGTACTATTTAGTAAATCATTGTCTTAGTTCGTAGAACGAATAGTGGCCTAAGAGAAAATAAATGTTTTCCCAAAGTTTTAAACTTGCTCCCAGGGTAGAGTCTAAGTAATATGTAGTTCAAGAGACTCTGATGCAGACCATATTTTATCGTTGGGTCGGAATTACTTATGTATACTTGAAGAGGGCATATTTCTACAGTTGCAGCAGAAACCAGAACTGTAGCAGGAACGGGAAAATAGATTGTTCCTATTGAAAAGACCGTTTCAGGGAGGCCCTGCAAGTAGTTGGGCCAGTATTTTTGTATTCCCGCTGTTTAACGGGTCGCTTGAGTACAAGATTTATTTGTGGTAACACTAGAAAGCACAGGACCCGCTGAAGGATGAATGTTGTATCAATCAGACTCATCCAGCAGTGGGACAGCCCATTTCAAAGAGTAGGAAGTTTTGTTGGAATGGGAGCAAAGCAGGGACACTGCTGAGTGTCTGCTTTATCAGCCAGGAGAATGAGTAAAACCATCGACGCCCCTTTCAAATCTGCGGCTCTGGGACGCGCGCTAACATTTATACAACACAGAATGAGAGAAAGCAAGACAAGATTTTAAACCTCTGTCATTTTAGGATTCCTTTCCTTGAGTCTTTGCTTTTAGTCTCCTGTTCTCTGGGCAGAAGAGAGGAAGGGGAAGCAAAGAAGGAGTGGAGAAACGTGTATCTGGAGGCAAAATTGGAGACGGTTCCTCCTGGCTAGCAGTGCACGTTCGTAACAGATGCTTCTTCTCGTCAGTTAAAATTTCAGAGCCTAATGAACACCTCATTCCTCTTCCCCTCCAGCCCCACACCAGCACTCCTGCTGCCTTCCTGAGTTTAATATGCACTACGACTGTTTAGCAGGAACACAAAAGAGTAAAGGCCACATTTAAAAGGCACAGTGTGTTTTGCCTTGTCGGTATTTCTCCTCGAACACACTGGACATACGTTTTCTATTAGGCAAGTAATAGGTTTTGGACGGTATCAGAAGTGCTTCTGTGCCTTCAGTTAATCAAGCTAGAAAAGAAAAGAAATTGAATCAGAGAAACATATAGGGCTGCACCGTTCTATTTTTTTTTGTGTTATGACACATGGTAATTGTGTCTTTGCATTTATTGTTATTTTCCTCATTGCTCATAGAATTACTGATGTATTTACAACCAAACAGAATTTGTTCTTTAATTGACACAGGAGAGCTCAAGGAATGTTTATTTAACCTTAACTCGGTTGAGTTGTTTATACTACAGGGACCTGAGTTCAATTTACTTTAGTTTTTGAAAAAAAAACTTTCTTATTTACAAAAGTTGAGTTGTGAGTGACCTCTCCAGTCTGATGTTTCCTTTACCCTCCACTGTGCAAAAGGGAACAAAAAGCCACTGTCTCATTTTTACTCCAAAGAAACTAAACTACTTCCTTAAGTGGGTTACTTCTTTCAATTGAAAATGGTAACCAGATGTTTACTGAAATCCCTAGCATTTCTCCTTCAAGCCTAGCTTCTTTCTAATTGTTTGATCTTTTTAAGTTTCATAGAAACCAGATTGGGTATTTGAGTTTTCCATAGCTGGGAAATGTTTAATGCAGCTTTGCAGATACTTTCTTTGTACTGTTTCTTTAAATGCACTGCCTTCTGCTTTTATTTTTTAAAAAAGATGCAGCATGGAAAATTTTATAAGTTTTTATTTTTTTTATAAGCAATTTATTACAGGTCATTGTTCTTTTCATATTTCTTTAGAATTGAGGAGACTGGGGGTTTTTTTGTTTGTTTTGTTTTGTTTGGAACTTGGACTTTTTTGCTTGGTTTTGCCACAGACTAAACTGTGCTCTAAATGACAGATTTAATTTGTAAAAACAAATATTCGTATTATATTTAGATGGAGAAAGACTCCAGGAAGGAAAACAAACTCCTTCATATGGGACCTTTCAAGTGACAGAGTATGTGGATTAATTTAAGGGTGTTTGGAGACTCCAGATACAGTGCGTTTACTATGCTAGTGTATTATCAGATTTCGCTGCTTGAAATATTTTAGACCTTGCCCTCAATTTGGTAGGAGTTTAGGAGCATCTAACCATATTTTCAAGACCGCCTCTTAATTTTTGTATCACTTTTACTTTCTACTTTCAATGTTACAAATATTGTTGAAACGTCCCGAATCACTTCCTTTTTAGACTTGACTTTTCTCAGTTAATTAATATTTCGCTCTGGATATCTTATATGGTTTCTATCTTATTTTTAGCTAAAGTGGCTTCCTCTTAACAGCGTCTCTTTGTGGAAGTACAAACCACAGTTTGGGAGACAAAGACTTAAGGAAAAGTAATTTTTTTTCCCTTGTTAATCTCTCTCTAATTAACTCTCAATAATCAGATTTTCACCCCACCAAAATTGTCTTTTCAGAATTTACCAAGAAATTCCTTTTTGTTACAAAATCCAGCCACCATATTTACAATTGCATTACTTTTGGTAGAAGAGCATGTTTGAGCATGGGTGGAATGTAAATTAGGCTTTAATGTAAGTTCTCAATTTCCTTGATCTTACTCTAGCAGTGTTTCCCAAACTTGGTGAAATGTGTGTATCAGTGGAATAAATACCTATCCTAACACTGAGGGGGCGCTACGTGCTCCGGGATTTTCTTACAAACCCTTTTCTCTCTTAACTTCCTTGATAGTGCCCTTGCCTGCTTCTCCCACCTTTCTGACCCTTCCTTCTTTATGTTTTTCCTCCAAATATGAGCCTTCTCCAGGACATTTATCCCTAGCCATCTTTTTTTCCTCCTGTCTTGATACTCCCTCAAGACATCTTTCTACAGATTCAGTGATCTCCTCTGGGGAACTCCTCAGTGGTTGCCAGAGGCTGGGGCTGGTGATCAAAGGGTACAAGCTTCCAGTCATAAATAAGTTCTGGAGATGTAATATATAGCACGGTAACTAGAGTTATGGTACTGTATCGTCTATTTGAAAGTCGTTAAGACAGTAGATTGTAAAGGTTCTCCTTATCAAAAAAATGTATAACTATGTGTGGTGATGGATGTTAGCTAGACTTATTATGGTTATCATTTAACAACATATATATATATACACACACACATACCCAGAGAGAGAGAGAGAGAATCATTATGTTGTACACTTGAAACTAATATAATGTTAGATGTCATTTATATCTCAAAAAAAATATTCCACTTGGGATAGAACCTCTAAATAATGTTGAATCCTAATCTGTCTCCTATAGGCAAAGTTTTGAGAAAGCATAGATTTTCCAGGTACCTGGTAGTTTTGATTTGTGTGTCCCAGGGCCTCAGCATATATAAATAATGGATAATGCATGATGCTTCCATTCTGTGGGTCTTGCCAGCCACGTTCCTCTGACTAGTACGGCATTCCCTCACCTCCTAGGCTCTAAAGCTCGTCATCAGGTCCTCTCTCTCCTTCAGCCACAGCACATATCAGGCACCATGAGCCCTGTAAGGTAGGCCTTCTCTTGGCCATGACTCCACACTCCTTACAGTTACTGGGCCTCTTTGGTGGTATCACAGTAACTATTACTCTCCCAGATGCTCGTCTCTGCCTTCTGTTATACAACCCCACCACACGTGCCAGTTTCATATTCCACAAGCACACCTCTGCTCACATCACTTTCCTGTGCAGAAGTGTTTAATGATTTCTTATTTCCTCCTAAACAGAACGCACATTTCTTACCCCAGCATTCGGAGCCATGGAGTCAGACATCTCCATATCCCTGCGGTAGCATGGCTCTCAGGCTTGTCCTCATACTTGAATTACCCAGGGAATATAAAAATTAAAGAAGCCAATGCCCAGGCCCCACTTCAGAAAATTATATCAGAATTTGGGGGGAAGGGATTGGATCTGGGTATCACTTATTTTTTTTTTTTTTTTAATTCTTAACTTTATGGCCTAAAGTTCTTATTTTACCTGAGTTCTTTTTAAAAACTTTATCTTATTGAGGTATTGTTGATTTACAATGTTGTGTTAATTTCTACTGTACAGCACAGTGATTCAGTTATACATATATATGCATTCTTTTTCATATTCTTTTCTATTATAGTTTATCACAGGATGTTGAATAGAGTTCCCTGTGCTATCCAGTAGGACCTTGTTGTTTATCCATTCTATTTATAATAGTTTACATCTGCTAATCCCAAACTCCCAATCCATCCCTCCTCTCCCCCTCTGCAACCTCGTCTATCTATGTCTGTGAGTCAGTTTCTGTTTCATAGATAAGTTCATATGTGTCATATTTTAGATTCCACATATAAATGATATCATATGGTATTTGTCTTTCTCTTTCTGACTTACTTCACTTAGTATGATAATCTCTAGGTCCATCCATGTTGCTACAAATGGCATTATTTCATTCTTTTTTATGGCTGAGTAATATTCCATTGTATATATATACCACCTCTTCTTTATCCATTCATCTGTTGATGGACATTTAGGTTGTTTCCAAGTCCTGACTATTGTAAACAACGCTGCAATGAACATAGGGGTGCGTGTATCTTTTTGAATTATAGTTTTCTCTGGATATTGGGTATTACTTTTTTTTAAAAGCTTCCCAGGTGATATTAATGTGTGGGCAGAATGGAGAACCACTTTGATTGGGCTACTCACCTTTGCCTGATCACATTTCAAAGCTTTCTACTTTGCAGTGCTATTGAAGCTTTTGTCTCCTAGAATTTCCTCCTTTCTGCCATTTGTTAAAATCCAAATTAATATATAAATTCACCCATAAATTCCCCTCAAACTAGAAATGGTAAACAAGTTAACTAAAGCCCCATCACACATTAGTCATATACCTCTGATGCCTAGATTATGCTTTGTTATATTTTTATAATTTTTGTCTGTTACTCTCATCTCCCCTTCTATATGACAAACTTCTTGTAGAACAGGGAGTATTTTATTCATCTTTTTATTCAGTATCCTGCATAGGACAGTGCCTTGTGTATACCTAGTAGGTACACAATTAAATGAATAAGCAATTGAAAAAATAAACCTACAAATATACTAATAAAAGAGCTGAATATTTCCTTCAGATATTCAAGCATCATTTGCTTCTTTGAAGTTTAGAGAAAAGATAGTGAGTGCTTGATAGGAAATAGTTGTATTGTAGAGCAAAATGAACTGTGCTTCAGAATGTGTCTGAGCAAAACCAACTGAAGAACAGAACTCACATGCCCACTGCCTCTAGTGAAAGTTCTCTGTAACCTTGTTTCAGAGTCAGTCAAGCCAGTGATGTCTCTGTTTTCAAAGAAAGAAGAATTCTGCCAATAGCTAATAATAACCTTTAATAATAATAACTCATTTCAGCTCTTTGTCTAAGGAAAAACATGAAAGTCATATGTGAATCTCATCATCTCTGCAACAAAATGATCTATTTAGAGCAGGGAACTCTTGGAATTTAAAAAATCTGTTTAGCATTCCATCTCGTTATCAGAGTGACCAAATAAGTGATTAAGGGGTGTAGAGGACAGAAATGACTCTCAGGGGGCCCTGCTTCTCTAATTGCTAGCTCTGTATTTTATACTTACCAGAAGGTAAAGGGAATCCTTCCCTGAATGTTTGCTTAAGGAACATGGTTTTGGCAAAGTTTGACCATAGTATCTACCAATTTGCTAGGACTATGATTCTCAAACTTAGTATGCATTAGAATCATCTGGAAGGTTTGTCAAATCACAGATTGCTGGGCCCTACTTCCAGTTGATCTGATTCAGTAAGAATAGGGAGGTGGGTTAAGAAATAATAAGTTCCCAGGTAATGCTAATGTGTTGGTCCTGGACCACTTGTTGAAAACTACTGTCCTAGGTATTTCTTTATTACAGATTTTCAGTGTTTCTTCCAGAAGCACAAAGATGTTCTGCCTGTTTGCTATTTTAAGTATTTAGTGGCCAAGCAGTTCCCCATTTGCCTTGCTAGGACCCTGAATCAACCTTCTACCTTGGTGAGAAGCCCCCTCCTAAATTTACATAGATGCTAAACCCATTAATTGTGAGTTAACATGCAAAGCCTTGGTACATGTTAGCTTAATTCTTTACAGTCAAGACCAGTGATCGCATTTAAAAATGATAGCAACAAGTAGCTGAATTTAAACTGTCTTTGGACATGTTGGGCTTGCTTGAAGATAGTGGGATCAAGGTAAAAATGTGGACAGATAATTTATTCCAAATGATAGTTATATGCTCCCAAAGAGAAGCAAGATGGTACTGTGGAAGAGAGGAATACTGGCTTGGGTTGCAATGTCTATGTGAAACCATGACTAAGTTACTTAATTTCTTAGATTCCTTTCATTTTACAGAAGATGAAGATTTTTGGATTAGATGATATTTAAGATCTAGTTCAACTGGAAAATATATAAAAACAATAATAAAGAATGAGGGAGATTACCTAAAATGCCACCAACAAAGACAGTTAATTTGGGACACATTTCTTTATAAGTTTTTTATACATTTTATACAATTTTCTAGTTTGCTTTTTTACCATACTATTATATCAGAAATACATGCCGTAAAAACTTTGTAAATGTTATTTCAAGGGCTACATAAAATTATATTACTGGATGTATTTAATATTTACTTAATTTAATGTCCTTAATCTTTCCCATATTGTTAGATATTTATGATATTTTTAATGTTTTGCTATTGTAAATATTGCACTCACAAAATTGTTGTTGTTCTATGGAAGTATAGCATGGAAATCCAAGTTCACAGCTGTAGTATAAAACAGATTAAGATTCTGCTGGAAATTGGTACTTGCATCGTGGTAGGAATGCTGGGAATGCCAAGATGGCAGGCACATTCCATGGTAATCTGAAGGCTCATCTGAGAGAGCCAATATCAGGAATAACAAGTGTTTGCCCTTCCATTGGTTTGTTTGCTCAAGGATTCCTGTTCATTATTTGTTCATTTTTGGAGAAACAGCATAATAAGGGTATCAGGAAGACCTTACTCTGTGTTGTCTGAAATCTCGAACTCATAACTGTACACAGCATGACTATAGCACCCTGAGACTGATTTTGTTTCCTGTCTTATGGAAAGAAATACTATTACTTTGTCACGTTGAGTATTTTACATCAATTTTCATCAGAGACATTTTGAATTTTAAAATGATTGAGATCTATGTTAATTTTATGTATTTTTTCATTTGTATAAAGCAGTTGATTGGCATCTTACAGTACTTTGAAAGGTGTACAATGTTTGAAAAGACTCAACGTCTGTTTTTCTTAGAAAATAATAGTTCTTTATTTGGATGCATATTCTAACCACATTTTTAGAAAATAGTTTTCCCATTTATAAAGATGTTGTATGTTTATGGTAGAATATTGAATCAAACCGTTGCAAGTACAAAGATGAAAGCGAAAATCACCCCAAATCCCACCACCCAGAGATAACTCAGTTACACAACGTTGTGCATGTTTCCAGGCATCTCTCTAACAAGAACACACACACACAAACACACACACACCCACACACACACACACATTTACATCCTGACTTCTTGCCTCCTGTCTCTTTTACAATAGTTTACCCCACATGTTTTAACAGATACTTTTTTTTTTCAAAATTTTTTGGCTGCCACATGCAAGTTGCGGGATCTTAGTTCCTCGACCAGGGGTCGAACCCGGGGCCCCAGCAATGGAAGCACAGAGTCCTAACCACTGGAGCACCAGGGAATTCCTGAGACATTTTTAATATTTTGATAAAAATAAAGACTGTGATAAAAGTATTGTCATATCAATGTAGTTTTTAAGGATTGTGATAAATTGTTATATCATTAGTTTTAAGTTAGCCTTTTTTGATCATTAACTAAATGCACTGTGCTATGTAGTTTATATACATTAACTTATTGAATTCTCACTTCTAGTCCACAAGGTAGCTATTTCTGTTTCACAGATGAGGAACTGAACAGTGTATATCATAAATGGTGGAGTTAAGGTTTGACCCAAGGACTGTCTTTCTCCAAACCTGAGTCTTTGACCACAATATCATACTAGTTTCTTGAAAGTGTATGGAAAGTATTTGCTTTATTCTGTTTTGTGTTTTATTGTATGGGTATACCATAGTTTTTTAACCAAGTTCTTCTTGACAGATATTTAGAATTTTTTCAGCTTGTTAATATAAAATCCAACTTTACTACCATATTTGTTTATATTGCTTTTTTGAGATTTGGGTATAATGTGGAATTGTTGTATCAATGGGTAAAATATTAAAACTGTGGTTCTTCCTGCCACATTCCTCTACAAAATGATGGTTCCTATTTTTACTTTCATCAGCAGTGCTAGTTCTCCATGGATCTTCAGTATTAGACGTTATCACATTTTTTAATCTGAGAAGTTAAAAATGTCACATCATTTAAATTCTTTCATAGGAAAGGAAGCTTTACTTACACATCAATTTTAAAATATTTCTATTTTTCTAAGTGCTGTTTTTTAAATTTAATTTTTTATTTGTAAATCTTTTTTATACAAAGGATATGAATAAGCAGTTTATATTTTCATATCTAAATGTCAAAACAAAGGAGAAAATATCATGAAGTTCACAAAAAGCTACAGAAAGACCATTTAAAGTATAGCATATCACTTTACAGTCCCAGGACTGGCAAATTTCAAAACTGGTGATATCACCTGTTGCTGGTAGACATTCCAGGAAAGGAAGCTCTCATACATTGCTTGTGGAAATGTGAAATATTGTAGCCTTTTTTTGGAAAGCAATCAGGAAAATCTATAACATTTAAAATACTTATAGTTTCTAAGCCAACAATATTATTCTTGGGAATCAATTTGACAGAAGTTAAAGCATTAAAAGATAATTAAATATATACATAAATCTTAAAATTAGCACTGTCAAAGAAATAAAGAAAATGGTTTTAAATAAGGACAGTCAAAACAAGGGAAATGAGATTACACTACAAATTTTGAGTAATAAATAGAGAGAAAAATAGCAAATTATGTTCCTAGAGTCTCTGGAGAGGTGGAAAACTCATGTTAAGAGATTAGAGGAAACACCAATTTTGCAGAATTCTATTAAAATATGTGGGAAAAATGTGCTTCATAGATGTGTAGGAACAATACACTTTAATAATACGGTACACTTTAATATACTTGGCATAGTTTCATATGGGCTTAAGTGTTCTTCATCTCATAGATGACAGCATTATTAGCCTGAGGAGACACTTCTGATACCCCCTTGGCTTCTGGGAGCAGGGCCAATTTTAAGAAAATTATGAAGTGGATGAAATGGGTTTTAGGCAACAGCTCTGCTTACCCATTACCCAAATCCCTCCTTACCTAAAGCACCCACTTTAGGGTCCCACAGGGTTGGCCTAACTAGTCAGGTCACACCTACCACATGGGGCTCATTGCTACTCACTCATGAAAATGTACCTTCCTTCATCATCAGTTTCAGGGCTCAAGATGTCACATATTCTAGCAAATGCACTTGTACTGCCAATGAGAGAAAACTGATCCCAGTTCTAGATAATGTGTATGAATTTTAACTGAGGGCTCGTGCTGATGAAGTCCTCTGTTTCCCTTAGATCAAAACCACCAAATGGTGTCTGTTGAGTTAACATACTCTCCTTCTACCGTAAGAAGGCCTATTAACAAAACATGAGGGGGTGATGCAGAATTGAGAGGGAAGATTATTTTCTGTGTTTTCTAAATTCTACTCATACCGCCCTATTCAGAAGCCTTAAATAATAGGCGGCAAGACATATAGAAGACGTCACATTGCTTCTTGAGTTTATCATCGAGAATCGCAAATTTATCTGCCTGTATCTTACCTCCCACCCACCTATCTATTCATTAAACAACAAATACTTATGTAAAGCTTATCAAGTACTAGGCACTGTCCTAAGCACTTTACAAATATTCACTCATTTAATTTTCATAATATCCTCCCAAGAGTGGTATTAGTATCACTACGAGATCTGAGTTTTAGGCCTCACATCTGCTTTTTGGAATGACCTTGAACAAGCTCATTAGATCATCTATTGCTTGGTATGAAAATGGAAGATAAGACCTGTCCCATAAATATCTCACAGAAATATTATGATTGGTTTAAGCAAATCTCCAAAGATTATTGAAAATAATGCTTTATGAATAAGAGCTGTGTAATCCTAAAATACTTGTGGCATTAAGTAATAGGCCATTGAGAGAATTGATTCTTTTTCTCATGTTAGTGAACTATATTTTCTTAAGGCTTGATTCTCATCTGTGCTGAATTAGTGTGTAATTATTCTTAGAATAAATTTTAAATCAATGACTCCCACCTCCCTCTCAGATTGCTTGAAGTCCCCAGTGCATTATTATACAATGTTAAACCAGATATGATTAGGTTTTATTCACTGCATTTTAAAGAAGTCATGCAAAATGACTTTGAATAAATCAGGAAGAAGGAGTAATATTTGGTTAAATGAAGTGTCACCACACTAATTATACACTAAAACCTCCTGCACTGTTCTGTGGAATTTGGTACAAGGAGTGTCTATCAAAAACTCAAGTCAAGTACTCAAGTAATAAAAGAACCCATTTTCAAGCATCCTCCTCATAACAAGGATTATGACGAGGACATTATAGCCAGGCATCAGAATATTATATAATAGACACTAAACACGTTTTATTTAACACATGTTTATTAAACATGAGGTAGGTGTAGGATACTAAAATTGGTGTGATGGAGAGAGAGCATTATAAGAATGAGTGAAACCTTTCAAGGAACTATAGGGCAGAGGTGTATATCAGTGTTTCTCAAATTCACATGTGCATACTGGGGATTTTGCTACTGACAAATCTGATTTGGTGAGGTCTAAGTTGGGGACTGAAATTTTTCATTTCTAACAAGCTTTCACTATATGAAAACGTTACAGATCCAAGGATAATTTTTGAGTAGGAAAGATGTGCATGTTTAACTGCAATATAAGATACAATAGGAGCAGTATGAAGAACAGAAATAAAATGTTCTGAGAGAACAGAAAAGGAAGGGACCAATTCTGAATGTGGGGGTCTAGGAAGGTGTCACAAGTGAATACTTGATATGTGACGATGATTTCTCAAGTAGATTTTAGAGGGAAGAGCATTCATCAGTATGAGCTGCGTGCTAGGGCACACAGGTCTAAAAGTGTATGGATCATATGGTAGCTCTATTTTTAGTACTTTTTTAAGGAACCTCCATACTGTTCTCCATAGTGGCTGTACCAATTTACATTCCTACCAACAGTGTAGGAGGGTTGCCTTTTCTCCACACCCTCTCCAGCATTGATTGTTTATAGATGTTTTGATGAAGGCCATTCTTACTGGTGTGAGGTGATACCTCATTATAGTTTTGATTTGCATTTCTCTGATAATTAGTGATGTTGAGCATCTTTTCATGTGCCTCTTGGCCATCTGTATGTCTTTTTTGGAGAAATGTCTATTTAGATCTTCTGCCCATTTTTTGATTAGGTTTTTGTTTTTTTGATATTGAGTTGCATGAGCTGTTTGTGTATTTTGGAGATTAATCCCTTGCCACTCCTGGGCATATATCTGGAGAAAACCATAATTCAGAAAGATATGTGTATCCCAGTGTTCATTGCAGCACTGTTTACAATAACCAGGATATGGAAGCAACCTAAATGTCCATCGATAGAGGAATGGATAAAGAAGATGTGGTATATATATACAATGAAATATTACTCAGCCATAAAAAAGAACAAAATAATGCCATTTGCAGTGACACGGGTGGACCTAGAGATTGTCATACTGAGTGAAGTAAGTCAGACAGAGAAAGACAAATTAAAAAATATAAAAGAATGGTACAAATGAACCTATTTACAAAACAGAAATAGACTCACAGATGTAAAAAACAAACTTATGGTTACCAAGGGGGAAAGGGAGGTGGGAGGTATAAATTGGGAGATTGGGATTGACATATACACACTACTATATATAAAACAGATAACTAATAAGGACCTACTGTATAGTACAAGGAACTCTACTCAATACTCTGTAATGACCTATATAGGAATAGGATCTAAAAAAAAGTGGATATATGTATATGTATAATTGATTCACTTTGCTGTACAGCAGAAACTAACACAACATTGTAAATCAACTCTACTCCAATAAAAATTAATTGAAAAATAAATAAAAGTGTATGGAGTCTCAGGGGCCAACAAGGGTCCATGTGGCTGAGAAGAAGTGGGGTTTGGGGAGTGCTGCTTTGAGGGAAAGAGCTAGAGAACTAGGTTGGGGCAGGTGTGAAGGATCTCTGTTGCTTTGCTAAGGAATTTGATCTGTATTGTGCTGGCAATGATAAGATCTGTGTTTTCAGAGGATGATTGTGGCTTCATGGAGGAAAATGGATTAATGAAGGGAAAAGAAATAGAAGCAGGGCGACTAATTAGGAGACTTTGCAGAGATAGTGAGATCTTAGATTTAGAGACTATGATAGGATTTGGAAAGGTCAGGAAATATTTAAGAAATTCTAATTTAGGTTGGATGGGAATTGGAGATCAATGGGAAGTGGAATGAGAGACAAGTACTAGTTGAAGTTGATGTTACGCTTTCTAGCTTGAGGGGAGAGAAGGTGACTACACCTTTGAGGGTAATAAAACTGGAAGGACGGACAGGTTTTTGGCAGGAGATACAGGTTCTGATTCATATGTGTTCAGCAGGGCATCTGTCTTAGGATGTAACTGGAGATCTGAAACATAAGAAAGGTTAAGAAATGTAAATTTGAGAGTCAGTGGCAGGAAAGCAATAGCTAAAGCAATGAATGTAAATAAAAATCACCAAAGGAGTTGAATTTAGAGAGAAATGGTAACAAGTGAAATGAAAGGCTAGAAATTTGGGCAGCTGCATGTATTGAGGAGGGTTTCAAACCCTGAACTTGATCTATTTTTCAGTCTTCTGTATTTTAAATACCATCGGAATTGTCTTTATCAGAGAATCCATCTTGTATAGAAAGGAATTATTTTTCACTTTCTGCATTGTAGTGCAGATTGGTTTTGTAATACAACATTCTTAGTATAAAATACTTGGTGAGCTTTGTAATTAATATGTGTCTAGTTACAGCCATATACTTAACAGTCATCATCTTTTTTTCTCCAGAGAATATGTTTATTCTGATTTTTTTTTTAAAAACTAAAGTCCATACTTCATTCAGATTTTTAAACTTTTTACCTAATGTCCTTTTTCTGTTCCAAGATCCCATCCAGGATACATTACATTTAGTTGTCGTGTTTCCTTAGGCTTCTCTTGGTTGTGACCGTTTCTCAGACTTCATTTGCTTTTGATGACCTTGGCAGTTTTGAGAAGAACTGGTCAGGTGTTTTGATGTTCCTCAATTGGGTCATGCCTGGTATTTTCTGATTAGTGTAGGGTTATGGTTGGGGGAGTAAGACCACGGAGGTAAAATTCTCATCATATCATATCAAGGTTATAGACTATCCACATGACTTATCACTGTTGATATTAGCCTTAATCACCTGACAGGTAGTGTTTGTCAGGTTTTTCCACTGCAAATTATACTTTTATTTCCCGTTTCCATACTGGACTCTTTGGAAGGGTGTCACTGTGAGCAATTCATGCCGAAGGACTAGGGAGTTGCGATCTACCTCCTTGAGTCTGTAGTAGCGATGAAAATTTTGTTTGATATTTTTCCACACCAGAGATTTGTCTCTTCCTCCCCATTTACTTTTTTATTCAATAATTTGTTTATATCAGTATGGACTAGTGGATATTTATTTTATACCAATATTACTTTACTTATTTTTTGCTCAAATTGTTCCAGTTTTGACCATTGGCTCCCGTGCCCCTTTAACATACCTCCGTCACTGCTTTTGTTCATTTGTTCGTTTGCTTGTTTGGTTTTGAGCTCTTCCTCATTTTCTGGCACTGTGATGCTCTAGACTCATCTTGTACACTTACTTTCCCAGCCCTTGAATCAGCCATACCTCCAAGGACCCCTGGTTCCTCTTATTGGAGAGTGGAATTAGAAACCAATATCTGAGTGTTAGGTGCAGTCTGAGTTTTAAATTGCTGCAGAGTTTATTTCTTTTAAGGTCTCCTAAGCTGGTGAGAATTCCAGACTTGGAGAAATTTGGTAAAATGCAATAATGAGAGTTTTCTCCCAGACAAACAATAGTCTTGAAGCAGTAAAAGTTTAAACACACATGCACACACATCTAATCAGTTATACTTCAATAGAAGACTATATAAGTGGAATGAAAATCTTTTTTAAAAAAAGCCACTTTAAAAAAAGAGAACAAATGTATGGATACCAAGGGGGAAAAGGGGTGGGGTGAGAGGAATTGGAAGATTGGGATTGATACATATACACTACTGATACTATGTATAAAATAGGCAACTAATGAGAACGTACTGTATAGCACAGGGAACTCTACTTAATTCACTGTGGTGACCGAAATGAGAAGGAAATCCAAAAAAGAGGGGATATATATATATATATATATATATATATATAACCAATTCATTTTGCCATACAGTAGAAATGAACACAACATTGTAAAGCAACTATACTTCAATAAAAATTATTAAAAAAAAAAAAACCTATGGGACTTCCCTGATTGTCCAGTGGTTAAGACTCTGAGCTCCCAATGCAGGGGGCCTGGGTTCGATCCTTGGTCAGGGAACTAGATCCTGCGTGCTGCAACTAAAGATCCTGCATGCCGCAACTAAGAGCACACATGCTGCAACTAAGACCGGGTACAGCCAAATAAATAAACAAATATTAAGAAAAAAAACAGAAAACAAACAAAAAAACCTATGGAAGGAAACTTTAGCAAGCCTTCTAAAGTAAGCATTTCTTGAGTTTATTTCATAGAAATACACTGATATATTTCTTTTCATGCTCTTCTTAATGAAAAGTTTCTTTAGAGCAGGAGTCTTAACTTTTGCAAAAGTTTAAGCATAATATTGCTTTCTTGAGCTTGTGAGTAGGTTAGAAAAATTTCAGGAGTTCAAAACTCTTCACAGAAACAATCTCCAAACCTCTCTTAGGGCAGAAAGCTGGTTTAGAATTTCTCTGTGGTGAAACACAAAGTTTTCATCATCAGCTCTTAGAGGTTAAGGAGCCAGAGGCATAACAAGCAAAAATCCATGACCAGAGTCTTGGGGCAAGAAACCAGATTTAATTAGATTTTGTGACCATGTTACATAATGCATTGAAAATCTCAAGTTTCAATATATATGATTTCTTTTAAAATGAATTCTGAAAATTGAAATATATAATCCAATAAACATCTACTAAGTGTCTAGTATAATCAGCATTATATACAAGAACTTGAATGTTTGTTGTCCTTAAAGAAAAGCCATGAATAAAATTAATTAAGCATGGGTAGATCCATCATATTAAGAATACAGTTAAGGGAACAGATTAATGCAGCTTGGTTCAGGAATGGCTAATTTATATTCAAACAATCTTGTGGTAGAATCAAGCATAGAACCCAATTTATTATTAATAAGTTAATAATGTATTCAATAATGTAAACTATCTACTAAGTCTGCTAAAAGAAGGATACAGAGAAAGGAAGACTTTGTTATGTGATAAGAATCTTATAGTTGTGAAGAAAAGGGTGTACAAAGGGAACAGTGAACATGTGAAATATCCTCATGTTATAAAGGAATATTATGTATTAGTTAATAATTGTTATATTATAAAGGAATATTATGTATTATTTAAAAATTAAACATTTCAGTATTTCACACTGAAATAAAACAAATTTTAGGAAATCACACTACTGTATCTTTAAGGAATATAATAGTATAATACTATGAATAAGTAAATGAGACTTGGCTTTAGTAGCTATGTATCTTAAAAGTTCCTGGACAAATTTCTTTTCCAAGTCATACTTTATAAATCTTTTCTGCTTCAATCAAATGTATGTGTTCACAGAAAAGTTTCTAATAAGTAAAGCACTTGGAATCTGCTATTAGTTTTCAGAATTAATATTACAATTCTTTAAATGCAATGACTGGTTACCTTTGTTTTTCTTATGTACTTCTCTCCTTCATTCTTACTAAGAACCAAATGTATCTTTATGTCCTTTTTAAAAAAACTACTCTAATATTTTTTCTTATTATTCATCCATTTTTAACTTTTACAAAAATATTTCAATATCCTAGCATTTTATTGAGTCTTAGTTATTGGTCTACTGCTCACATTCAGTTATTCATTCATTTATGCATTTAGCAAATAGGTAGCAAATACTTGTTAAATTCCAGCCACTGTTGTAGATACTGAGAATACAGCAGTGATTAAAATAGGCCCTGTTCTGCCCTCCTGAAGCTCACATTCAAATGGGGAGAGACAGACAATAAACAAATAGATAAGAAATACATAATGTGTCAGATGATGATAGATGCTATGGAGAAAAATAAAGCAGGAATAGACTTGTCATTCCTTGAGAATAAACAGCATTTATAAGAATGATGCTATCTCAGAGCTCTCCGTTGTTCTCTGGGTTGAATTACTGATCCAGTAGACTTTATCAGTGAGGAGGTCATCTGAGAGCCAGGAACGATTGTGTGCTTTACATGGCAGCCTGACTATGAGAGGCTGGAAATATTCTAAAGGCAGCCTCACTCCTTAGGGCAGATGCTTGATTAAAACAGAAACAAGAACAAAAACCTTTTAAAATAGCTCTTACTTTTAACACTGAGATGTTAGGTGGTTCCTGAGAACGCTAAACTATAGTCAGTGCCATATTATGTGTGAATTAATAAAGCTGGACCCTGACATCTCCTTCTAAAATTGTCTGTGGAGTTTTCATTGCTTCCAGACCCAACCCTATGGAGGCATGATAATGAGCAATAATGTTCTTCAGTTTGTGGGGAGAATCCTATAGATTTTTCATGTTGAGATGGAGAATGGAACATCCATATCCTGTTTTCTTAGAACTATGTCCTGTGACCTCTCTATTTAAGGGCTTGGCTAGCCTGATCTGGGAGCTTGTCCTGCTCTGGTTTCTTTGTGACAGGGAAAGAAATCATTTTAACCATCAAAAAAAATCTGAGAAACTTTTAGAGGTTTCTTTTCAAAAGTAGGTGGAAACCCAGTTAATATTTATAGTTCCTGAGTACATGTGCAGTTGAGAGCTATCTCCTTTTACACATGAATATTTCTCTTACTTCAATTACCAGTGGTATCACTAATAATGTTTTAGGGTGCTATTGCTGGGTGAGGGTCTAGGAATACCTGAGTTATACCTGTTATAGTCTTTTTCCTCCAAGGTCCCAAAGGAAAATAGACACTGGACAGTAGTTGAGAAAATACCAAAGCTAGATAGTTCCTCTTTGTCTCAGTTTCTTCTTCTGTAAAGTATGTGTAATAATAGTTTCTACTCCACAGGGTTGTTGGAAGTTCTGCATAAGTTAATACATATAAGGCATCAAAAGCTAAGTGTCTCTGTTGCCTCCCTGTTTTTTGAAGCAATAATGATGTAATGATCACAAACATGGCTGCTGGAGCGAGACTTCCTGTATTCAAATTCTCTTCCCATCACAAACTAGATGGCTGACCTTGGGCAAGTTATTTAACCTTTCTGCACTTAAAAAAAAAAGAAAAAGTATATCTAGCAGGGTATTGTATAAAATAAATTAATTAATGCAAATACTTGGAACAGTACCTGGCATACTCTAAGTACTCAAGAACTAATTGCTGTTGATTTATTACCACTACTACTGCTACTATTCCTTATTTATTAGTGTGGCCTTGGCACCCAAATCCTAATGCAGTATTCTAAAGGGTTAGGCTGAGTCACATAAAGGTCTCCTTTCCTTATGCCAGGAAAACCTAAGAAGCCATCATCCAAATTGGCCAGGATCTGCTTTGCCTGTTTTTTCCCCAATCCAAATCTTTTTTTTTTTTTAAGTTACTTTTTATTGGAGTATAGTTGCTTTACAATGTTGTGTTAGTTTCAATCCAAATCTGACTTCTCTGCTCTTACACTAATGTCGACCTTCAGGGGACAGAAGAAACACATCAAGTAAGACCAACACCAAAAATGTTTGCCTCAGTGCTTAGAAAGAGCCTGTCCTGAGCCACGTATAACTGTGGCAACAGCCCTGAGACAGACTGAATGTGGAAAGAGTCCAAAGAGAGAGTGTGAACAAGAAAGAAATGAAGGCAGGTCCACCTAAGAGTGGGACCTGGTCCACTTTAGCAATCCAACCAAGAAGACATAAGGGAAAAAGATGGCTACAGGCCAATCGTTTTTTTCCAGGCTTGTTAGAGAAAGAATGACTCTAAGAGATCACACTTCAGTCCTTGCCAACTTTAACATGGCCAACCAAATGTCTTTGGAGTTGAAGTGACCTTATTCAACCTTGCGAAAGAGCATGGCCAAAGATGGAAATCAAAGGGTATGTTCAGACATCCTTTAAAGACCAACTGAGCAAATATCAACTGCCTATAGTCATCTCAACAAAACCAATTTACCTAATGAACAAGCCTAATTCATTGAGAGCTAGAACATGGAACATCAACTTGCTGAATGAACAATTCATGGAAAACTGACAAACCAGTGTTTTATACCAGTTCTAAGGACTGCTTGCTGCTACTAAAGGCAGAGCCCAGGCAGAGTTTGGGCCAGGTCGGGCCACTAAGGTAAACTACAGAAAATGTGGGAAGCTGGCCTCAGCTGTCAGTGGCTGCCTTGTAGGATATGAACCCAAAACTTCTAAGTTTTCAAATGAAAGCTGAAATCTGGATTTTCATGTGAATTGTGCTGACATATGCATTTTGACAAACGTTTAAAATTAAAAACAAAAACAAAACAAACACTGTGCAGACCAAATGCACCCTAAATGCGGGCATTACTCCCCCTGTGTTCCTGCAGTCTGCAGTCTCTGCTGTACGCATTGTCCACTAAACACTCATGCTTCTAGGTTGTTGAGCGTGGCCCCAAAGCTTCACAGTATATAGTAATTTGTAATCTTGTTGAGGAACAAATTTGTATCCCAGATGCTACAAGGTTGACTTCTGAATGTTATTTACTTCACTAGTGAGTATGCTTTGCTCTCTGCCCAGTTTCTAGATTTCAGTATGGTTTTGGGAGTTTTTTAAACCAAGCTTGAATTCATAGCACCACTCATAAAACAAATAAAGCTTTTTTCTTTAAAAAAAGGGCTGTGGGAATCAGGCAAGGGAGTAGATTTCTAGATAGAAATGAAGAGAAATTGAAAAAGTCGACTTTAACTAGAAAATTTAACTAGGAAATAGAGATTTGGAAGTTTGATGTAGAATTCAGCAAGGGTAACAATAGGAATTTTGAGTGGAAACAATCAGCATTTTTTTCAGACCATGGTAGCAAGAATTAGGCAGAAGGACATGAAGAGATCGCTGAAAATTTTTGGTTATACTTTACTTCATTTTAAGAGGAAATTGATGTGCTATACGGTATTTTTGAAATATTAACTTTTAACTTAAAATATTAATTAAATATTTTTGAGAGATGAGGGGTAACCTTATGAATGTCAAGAAATTGTGTGATGCTTTATAAGTTAGCCTAAATTCTTTTTGATGTTTAGATCCCTTATTGCTGCTAAGGGCAGTGACTGTCTGCCCTTTTGTTTTGCTCTTTGCTTTCATATTTCTAGTACAGTGTTCAGCTCAGAGGAGGTTCTTAATAAACTGAATACTTTGAATTAGTTAAATGTGTCTCCAGTTTCAAACATTTATGGTTTAAATATATATTTCTTTGTCTCAATTCTAGAAATTGTGTGTATGCCTTGGGTAGTGAAGGGGGGCATGCTTCAGACTTAGAGGAATATAAAAAACATACTGTTTTTTAACACCCAAACAATGCAGCCCATAATATGAAATTCCTCTCTCTCTGCCTATTCTTATCTTCTTAAAATATTTAGTTGTGTATATTATAACAGGAAGTTTCCTCTAGGGTTTTAGTGTTTCCTGGGCTAGAAGTAATATCGAATGAAAATAGTCTCTGTGTTTTCCCTTTTGAATCCATATCAAAAGGTTTTGGCTGAAAATGCCAGGTGCACATTTAAAATAAAGTATTGGAATCATCATAGAGTATTAGGTTTTGGCCATTGGAATCTGCTTGTAGTTTCCTTCAAAGTGAGAGTGCATGGGACAGGGTAGACCCTTGACACCTAAGGCCTGATGGCTATTACCTGGATGAGCTCTCTCCCAACTCCCAGTCACCAGCATCATTTCTCCTTGTTCTTTTGAACTATTGTGCTATCTTCCAGCATCTTGAGATACATCAAGCAAACGGAGAAGCTCTAGGACAAGAGCTCAGTTAACTTGAGTTCAGTTGTCTGGATCCTTTTGTTTGGCAGAGAGGTTTCCCTTCCAGCAACGGGACAACTATAGAGGGACCAATAGCTCAGACAGCACAGGACTTGTCAAATGGAAAAGGACTTGGTTAGTGGAGAGTGAAATTTCATTCCTAATTGTCATAGATATTCTTCCTCATCAACTTTTTTTTTTCCTGTATAATTCTTCTTTGAAAGCATTATGCTCTCAAGTGAGAAATTCTAGGAAATTTTTAAAAGATAGCATTTGGAGGCATTGGATATTTTCTAGCTTTTTGAAGCCACTAATAACGCAGGAACTGACTTGTGAGGTCTGGCATAAATAGTTACTTGAAGGAACATTTATCTTAGTATTGATCAACAAAAGATGCCATGTGTACAGCAATTGCTTCATTTTCTAAACCGACTTTCCATCCAAAATGGAGAAAGTTTCCCAGGTAGTACCAATTCTTTTATATATTACTTAGTGTTCTTTTTCTGTTTTTTTTTTTTTTTTTTTTTTTGAGATAGATATTTCTATATTGTTTCTGAAGTAATGTGTTTACTACCCTATCATTAGCTAGTTATTCATTCATGCATTTAACAAATATTTCTAAAGCAGCAATTATATGCAAGGTAAGCTGATACAAATTTATGTAAATAGATCCAAAAGAATAAGGGAAAATAAACCCATATATAGCCACATAAATGTTAATTTTTAAGTGTTCAATTACTTATGCAAGAATGTACTCTGCTGAGATTATTTTGGCAAGTAACTATGATTTATTGGCAAAGAACTTTGTTCTTGGTGAAATATCATTTCTTTGGTCTGTGTTATACTCTGTATTTTAGAGTCAACTCTGTCTATAACTAGAACACAAATTCCTTTTAGACTAAACCTATCTTAAGTTTTTCATTAAATTTTATTTTCTACCTAACACAACTTTTTCTTTGTAAGAAAACTTATAAGAGCATTTTTTAAAAATTTATTTATTTTTGGCTGCGTTGAGTCTTCATTGCGGTGCGCAGGCTTCTTATCGCGGTGGCTTCTCTTGTTGCGGAGCATGGGCTCTGGGCACGCGGGCTTCAGTAGCTGTGGCTTGCGGGCTCTAGAGCGCAGGCTCAGTAGCTGTGGCTTGCGGGCTGTAGAGCGCAGGCTCAGTAGCTGTGGCTTGCGGGCTGTAGAGCGCAGGCTCAGTAGCTGTGGCTTGCGGGCTCTAGAGCGCAGGCTCAGTAGCCGTGGCGCACGGGCTTAGTAGCTCCACGCATGTGGGATCTTCCCAGACCAGGGCTCGCACCCGTGTACCCTCCACTGGCAGGCGGATTCTTAACCACTGCACCACCAGGGAAGCCCCTTAAGAGCATTTTTGATTTTCAAGATCTATGAAAAGTAAGGGTAATACGGAGGCCCAGAGCAAAATGTTCGATGTTTTGACTTCATAGCGTTATAACTCTCTCATCTCTTAAAAGACTTTATAATTTTCTTTCCTCCCAATCTCTGATTAAGATTTTATGAATTTATAAAATTAGTGATTTGAAACATTCTAATTTTAGTCTTTTAAAGGAATTTTATGATATAACTTAAGATAATTGGATTTTCCCTAGGATACAATATTAAAGTGTTACTTCTGCTTAATTAGAAAAGGTGAATTTTAGTTACTTTGAATATATACTTTTAAGTATATTCAGAATCATTGTTACTTGTGTTTTAGGATTTAAATAATTACATTCTTTAATCTGAAGAAGTAAATGGTGCCTTTAAAAATCTGATAAGAAGTTGTTTGTTTTTCCATACTCTTTTGCTATTAGGTGATTTGGGCTCTTGGGATCTGCTCGTTTGCCTGTCTTCTAGGAAAGCTGGTGGAAAACCTTGCATATCTGAGGAGGACATGTGCCAGTTAGGTTTACATCAAAAGGTAAACATTCTTTTTCAAAATGTGCACAGATTTTATCAGACCTATGAATATTAACACCAGTACTTCCTGGTCCATAATGTTGAAAAAAAAAAAAAGTCTTGAAAAACTGGAACCGTTGCATCTTTGGAGAAAGTTTCAATGGCCATGCCTTATACACTTTACCATAAAATTTCACCATTTGGGTTTGATAAGACCCCCTTCAACTTCAGCTGCTACCAATAAGGATCCAGTTTTACCTAGTGGGACCCAAAACTTGACCTTGAAATACATAGCCTATGGAGTGTTGCTTACCCTGGCCACCTGTCCATCCAAAGTAGTAAAAATTTTATTTACTAGATCCCTGTTTTGACTTTTCAAACTTAAATTGATATCCTGAATTATAACAAATTTATATAGTTTTTAAATTAACTTTAAAAATTGACATCCTATATCTACTATCGTGTGTAAACTTTTATAAATGCTTCTAGAAAAATTAACTAAAAATTATCAGATGCCTGCAATGTGCTAGTCAGTGAGCTGGAAAATTTGCATATGCTCTATTTTTGGTAACTTTAACAAATCTGTGAGAAAAGTGTCAAAGCCAATAGCTATTTTTTCAGTAGTAAAAGAGTACTATAGTAGCTACCGTGATCATTTGATATTTCTGCAATTGACAGTTGTGATCACTCCTTCCTTCTAACTCTTTCCTTTCTTGACCTTTAGACTGAGCACATTCTTTCGCTTCTTCTCGTACATCTTTGGCCATCCTTTCTGTGTCCTTCAGAGCCACCTTTTCTCTGTCCGTTCTTTAAATGCCTCTGTTCCTCAGCACCACCCCTAACGTTTCACCTACCATTTGTAGTTGATGACTCCCAAATCTACATCTAAAGTTCAAAGCAGTTTCCCGTGCTTCAGGCTTGTGTGTGTAACTACCCACTGAACATCTCTACTTAGATGTCACATAGGACCTCAGACTCAACGTAGAGAAAATGAATTCATTATTTTCCCTGGTAAACTCACTTCTGCACTTGCATTTAGAAGCTCTGCAGAACTGCTCTGCTGGTCATGAGCGTGATTAACCACTCTTGTCACTTCCTAAGATAGAAATCTGGCCTTCACCTTTGAGCCCTTCCTCTCTCTTGTCATCTGCATTCTATCAGTCATGAATACTAAGGAATTTAACTTCTAAATAGTTCTCAAATATCTTACCTACTCTCCATACTTACTGCCTTTATTCTGGTCAGACAGTCACCATGTATAACCAGGACAATTGCTGAATCCTCCTCACTGATTTTTCTGAAGCAAGTGTTTTGCCCCTGAAATCCATCGGGCTCTCAGTTATCAGAGTGAAAAATAGAAAATGCTGAATTAACCTGGTTACTCCTGTGCTTAAAATCTTGCATGGCTTCCCATCAGCTACAGGATAAAGTTGACAATATTTGCTGTGTGTATCAGTCAACCTCCCAGCAGGAAACAGATGCCATACTCCAAAGGATTTAACTGAAGAGAAACTAATGAAAGAGCTATTTACAGAGCTTTTGGCAGGATAAGAGAAACAAAAAAGATTAGAGGCACCCAGGGACCAACAACATCATAAGGTTTTACCACCCTTGGTCTGAAGAAGGGTGTGTACAATAGAAGGAATTGTATAGCAAAACCAGATAAGAGCCGGAGCCAAGAAAGAGGGATCCGTGGAAAGGAGCTATAAACATAGGGGAATGTAGCCATTACCAAATCATAGCCCTGCAGAGAGGAAGCCAGGAAGATAAGTATTCAGCCTCTCTCTACTCCCACCTTCCAATCTCTTGCCAAGGCCTCCTCCTGAGAACGATTCTAAGTGCTTACATATTTGTTTATATACATTCTTTACATATGAAGAGACTGAAGCACAGAGAGATTAAGAAAATTACTTAAGTCGTTCTAGCTAATAAATGAAGCATCTAGGATTCAAACTCTGGAAGTCTGACTTTAAATTCTGTGTTCTTAACCATATCACTATAGAACCTTTCTAAATAAATATTTAGCTGCTGCACTTAAAGCCTACTCTAATGAATATTCTTAAAGAATACACAAATTCTAAATGATACATTTAGATAACTGTCACTTTGGAGCATGAATAATTTGAAGTTTTGTGAACCATGACTTATTTATGTAAACATAAGTATTCAAAACAGAAGTTGCTTCAGATTTGTTGGGTATGTGTTAGGATTGTTAATGACCTTAGAATGAACAAAGAAAGGGCACCTGCTCAAATGAGGATTACTCACCACTTCAGAGCTTTGGAATTTAAATGCTTAATGAAAATGATCTTAAGGTCTGTTATAGATCATGAATGACCAGGAGTCTCTCTAGCCAGGAGGAAAGTAACAGGAATTTAAAACTGTATTGGTCCGTGTGATGCTGAAACTGAAGCAAGGTCCACTATTTGGGGTGACACTAAGTTTAGTAAGTGGGGCTCTATCTCACCTCTAACAGGTCCTGGTATTTCTAGAGCAGAGAAATTCGTTTCTAGTTCTGAATGTTTGTAGGATTAGCAGTCCCTGAATCTGGGATGCTGTTTTTAGTACTTGGAGCACTGAGAACTACTGAAATGGCTCTTATTTTACAGCTTGCTAGGACATTTTCAGGTGACCGTGATGGAGTGATAATTACCTGGGAGAGACATGGATGATAATAAGACTGTATTTTCTTTGATTAGCTGGTTCCCTTCTTGCCATTAATTCTCTTCCTTATGGATGATACTGAACAGCTTTCAGAGAAGGTCTGATTTTTGATACAAGATGTGAGCATCTGTACAGATCTAATGAAGAAAAAGGACAGTTCCCTAAGATACAGTGTGACATGTGTGTCACTCTCAATGTTCATGAGTGACCAAAAAAAATTTTTTTCCCTGGGTGCTTTCTTACACTTTATATAAATAGCTCATGTCACATGTCTACTTTCCTTAATGAGTTAATGGTATTACTGTAGTTTTAGTTTTTTTGAGTTATAAACACTTTCTGAATGTTTATAATTAACATCATACTGTTGCTCTTATTAATGAAATATGTCTCAAAATAAGAATGATTTTTTTTTTTTTTTACTTTTGCTTCTGACGGTATGTAATGAAAACAATTTAGATTACCACAGAGTAGGATTGAAATATTTTTAAATGCACATTTCCTTTCTCCCAGTTTGATCTCAGAAATATTCTAGGGCCCAAATGTCATTATCATTTTTTTATATGCATTCTAATCCTTTCAAAGATGCAGAAACTTCTGTGCCAAGAAAAACAGCTGTCTATATAAAATATACATGCGCGCACTTGCACACGCACACACACACACACACACATAAAGCATTCGAACCCAGTACAAAATCGGTATATATTAAAAATGACTGTTTGGGTGGTAATGATGTGTCAGTGTAGCTTCATCAGCTGTAACAGATGAAACACTCTGGGGGAGATGTTGGTAATGGGGGAGGCTGTGTGTGGGTCTGGGGAGTGGGTATATGGGAAATCTCTGTACCTTCTGTTCAATTTTGCTGTGAACTTAAGTTCTATTAAAAAAAATTATTGCAGTATTAAGCTGGAGAAGCTCATCGTATAAAAGTCAGCTAATCCCAGTGAAAACTTCTTTATGTTCCACTTGATAATGATGCAAATCTTACATATTTTATGATGTACATAAAAATAAGAATAAAAAGCACTAGGATATTGAAGAGCATTATTAGGTTTAACAATTAAAAAGTTCATTAAGAAAGTTAGTATGTGTAATAAAGTTGATTTAGCACAGCTGTAGGACCCATAGCCTTGTATGTGTTTATTTTTTTGTGCCAAGTTATTTAGTTTAACTGCTTAGCTTGGTGCTCAGTTCCAGAGTAGAACGGAGATGATATCTCTAGTGTCACGTGTCACCATGGTCATGTCATCTTCTTCTACTCTGTGAATTCCAAAGATGTGCTTTGGAGGAAAGAGCAGTGGAAGAGGTCATTGGGTAGGGGATGGGAAAGTGAGAGCAGTTGCTTCCTTTGGCTTGGCTCTGGTTTTTTGAAGCAAATGCTTTGTTGACCCTGAGTCGGTTCATCGTTGTGACCCAAGGTCTCATGTGAAAAGTCATCTCTCTGATATGACACAACAACTACCCTTGTATCTGAAATCTGTGCAAGCTGTACTCTGTCTTTGCAGCATTTACACACACTCTTCTGGCCTGTTAGTTCAGTTACTGTGATCCATTTAACCAGGGCTCTGCTAGTGCTTTCAGTTTGTAGAGGTCAGGAGGGCATACCAAGGATGCTCTACACGTCTGCAAGGCCAGCACATTTACTCTGAGCCCTTCAAGAAGTGGGAGAAGGTTTTCAATAGGACCTGTGTCCATACACAGCCTTCACTACTACTTACCTAATGCTGCTTCTTTTTCTTGGCCCTTCTATCGTTAAAGATTCTATTTAGTCAATAGCAACTGAGTGATTTTTTTCCTTAAGTGGAGGAAAATGGTTCAAGTTTATTGACTTTTAAACCTTTTCACAATCTAATTTAGAAAGGCTCTTTGTGTGTTAACAATAACAGCAAAACCCCCAAGCCTCTAGGATGGGTTCCCCAGACCTTTGCAATCATGCTCTGTCCCTCCCTCCAGCCTGTCTTAGGCTGAACTGAAAACTTCAGGACTTTATGAAAGCCCTTCTTCTTTTCCTACATTTAGACTCTAAAACTGATCACTTTTGAATTTGAGAAACGTAGACATCCCTAAAATCTACAGTGTACTATACACTTTTCTCAATTATCATATTCACAAGAGCGGATTCTGCTGAAGCCTGGGCTTTATTTATGCATGACCTGGGCTGAAGTTTACAGTTTGCTGAATAAACGGATAGAGTTAACAAGATTGCAAGGGTTAGAGAACTTTTATACGATGAACTGTTTCAAAGCACTTTAAATGAATCCTTTTTTAAAAACTACAGCTTATGACTGAATTATTGAATTGATCAAAGCTTAGAGTGGAAGTGGTATTTAGAGACCCAAGGCTCTATTTTACAAATGGAGAAATTGAAAAGAAGTAAAGTGACGGGCTCAAGGTTCTGATTTTGTTACAGGCCAGAAGTGGGACTATAGCCCATGTCTCTGGTTCCCTCTCTTTTCTCCAGCTGCAGCTGAGTTCTTTTTATCCAGTCAGGCCAGCCGGCCACAGCAAAGAAACTCTAATACGTTTTTAGGGTAGAGTGAATTAATTTGAAAGTAATCAATAATTGCTCAAAAATGAATCTGATTTTCAAGCTGATTTACACTGACTCTTTCTGTTGGTTTTAACGAGGCGTTACCATGTTTGGCATTATTTGGGGGATTTAGCTGAGAATAGCTAATCTGTAAATTCAGAAGAGGAGGGAATTAAGCTTGCTTGTATCTTTTCTTTAAAAATTAAAAGATATGTTTGAATTTATGACAACATTTATGAAGCTTTCTAAGAACAAATTTTTGTTAAAATATAGCTTTGTGGTGACTGGGTTTTATACTCGAAAGCAATAAATACCCTTCAGTATGAAGTGAAAACTATAAATGCTAACAGGTTTAGCATTGAATTACCACTAGATGTCCGTGATTCAAATCATTGAGGGCCTTTGGAACTTGGGAGTGTAGCTGACTTTGAGGAATGTTTAGTACTATTTTTTGCCAAAGCAAAATGTGCAACTGTCAAGTTAGTAGTGTTACTCTATTTGCCATAATGACATAAATTATTTTCTTATTTTTTCTAGCAAATATCATGGCTTTGAAATATATCAAGGTTTTAACAAGTATTCCCAAATATTTTGAAGATTTCTAAGGGCACGTTTTTATTTTATGTTATCAAATAAACCACTCTATTATTTTGGATTTTAAAGTTGACTTACAGAGATTTGAAAGTAGGAGGTGGTTGGTGTAGACAGTGCTTCACATCTGTACCCTGTAGGCTGTTTGTATTTTCTTTGCTTTAGCAGAGAATGCTTAACTCACTAGAATCTTTTTTATTCCTTTCAGGTAAACATATTACCAGAAATACAACATCAGCTTTGCAGAAAGGAAGGATTATGTCGACTAATTAGAAGATTTCCAGGTAATCTTTCATTTGCTTCCTTATGCATAAACCTGTGAGATATATAGGCTTCCTCAGCAGACACTGACTAAGAAGCCCTCAGATCAGCGTACTAATAAGCTCCTTTGTTTATCAATTCCACTATCACAAATCTGCCAGAATCCACAAGGTTTTGCCAGTGGGAGGACCTTGATAATAAGGAATAACACAAAACATTGATATTCTTTCTTTCAGATTTGCCTTCTAACTTTCTAGATGAATATTCCTTTTCTTCCTATGTATTTGTCTTCAAAATAATTGCTGCTTCATATTTAAAGCAATTATTATAGTACTTCTTAATTATATAAAACTTGAGGTTTTTTAAAAATGTATTTCTTTATGATTAAGTGATTCTGATCTTAACAATTTTGTTTCTTCTTTCTGAAGTTCTCTCAATTTGTCTTGACAACTTTAGAAATTTGGGACAAAAATTACCATCTCACTTCTTCATAGAATCCCAGAGTGGAAAGAACACATCAGATGGCATATGAGTCTTCATAGATGAAATTATAGCCTACTTGAAAACCCATCAGTGAAAGAGTTCCTCACATTTCTAGTTTAAAACCCACTTAATGTTTAATAGCTATGCCCCTAGAAAGTATTGCACTATATAATTAAAATTTAAATCCACATAATTTTAATTATGTTTTTAAAAATTAATTTGTGTCTGAGTTGAATCAGAAAACTGGTATCTTAACCCATCAGCTTTTCCATGGGGTTTCTGCTTCTACATCAAACATTAACCACATTGGCATGTCCCATTATAAAGACTACAGTCTTCTATTGTCATTTACCAAGGATTAAAATAAAATAAATATAAATCAGCAATTAATCTTTTAATTTAAGATACTTGTTTAAAATAAATGATAGCTGTATAAACCTGGTTCTGCAGTTATCATTTTATATGACAGTTGTAACTGACTCCCTAATCTCTTTGTTTTGTTTTTGTAAACTTTAGCTGGATAGTTTTTTATTTTATAAAAAAAAAAAAAGTAATGTTTTTGTGAGAAGCAAGTAAAATAATTATTCCCAGTAATGCATTATTAATAAGTATCTAGAAATCCTTTAATTAAGGCAATTTGAAAAACATTTGTTTATGTTTTGACCAGAACTTACATACTTTTAAAGTATGTTTTTCTTTGTTGCTGTTTACATTTCAAAATGATTGATTAGCACTGGAGTTAGCAGGATAGAATCATAATAATGAAAACCTGTTTGTAGCCAGAAATGGATTACCAGTTTTAAAAAATTCCCCAAACAACTCTTACCTAAGTTTATATTTTGCTTCCATAAAATTAAAACGTTTTTTTTCTGTCTTTTTTGCTTTAAACATTTTTTTTCTCAAGAACATCTGTAAGTTCCAGACACCTTTCCCCACTCTGTGTAGTTTGTAATTTTCTGTTTATCTCTGTGACTAACAAGGTAATTTCATGGAATATACAGCCTTTTTAATGGAATTATTTCTCCTGTAATGTTATCTTTCTGTAGCTGAAGATAATTTTCTTAGATATGTAGCTTTAAAGCAGTATGTCTACAACATTGTTTTCTGATATAAGCTTTATAAACAATAGCTTACGTTGGAGACTCTGGCTATGAATATACAGTATACACTATAAAATCAGTATTCACAAGATTAAAAAACACGTTATTTGTTGTGAATGCTGAATATTTAATATTGAAGACAGATTAGATAGCATCATGCCGGTACCTAAAGTTATTTTAAAAAGTAAGGTATTATTAAAAAGATAGTAAAACTAAACATAATACTATATACTTTAGCCATTTTATTTAAAGCCAAAGTGGCCCATGCTGTTTTGAGCTGTGTTTCATTTAGAGACAGGCAAAACACAAATTTTGAAACCAGAGATTTTAGCTCCACTGCCTATTAGCTGTGTGAGTTAAATTTGGGGTTTGTTGGTTTTTGTTTTTTAATCTATATAGTGAGTAGAGTGAGACCCATTTCACAGATTTAATTTAAAAAATAAAGTGTAGCTACAGGTATGTCTATGTGTGTGTATAATTTTATTTGAAGAATGAAGCGTATTACAATATATGCATATTATGTACCTCCAAATTGGTAACTGGATGATCCTAGATTTGAAAAGTTCAGCAACAGGCCTTTCAATATCTTCTCTCTTTATATGACTGATTATCACTACAGTTTTATGTTTCTGGCAAAAACTGTGAAGAGTCTGAGATTTCACCTACTTCCAAGCTCACAAATCTGCCTGCCACAGTTTCATGGGAGCTGGCAGAAGACAGGAGACTCCTGGGTCAGAGACAGATGACTTTATTGTTTATAGCAATAGCAGCAGACAGATTATCAGCATTTACACTGGTTCACTGAATCGCAGCTCCCCCAGGGCAAGTGAAGAGGCTAGGAGGTGACACTTGTATACTAAGTGGTTTGCATTTCAAGAGCAGAGCTCTGACCTTAGGGAGTTTGAATATTCCTGATGGTCAGTGAGTATGCCTGCCCTTCGCCTCAGAGAGAGACATTATTTTTGTTATCCTGGACAAAAACTTCTCTTTGCTCTGGAGAGAGACACCATCTCTATCTTTCAAGGCTATCTGCTGCATAAATATCTTTGAAAAGATAGTTCAGAACAGATTGTCAGTGCCTCTGTTTGCAAACGATGCAAAAATGTGAAAGATGCATGGAGAAGTATCTCCTAACCATTTCAGAGAAGAATACCTGACAGGTTTTAGCTCTGAAGCTTAAACAATGTATAATTCAGAGCAAGATTTAAAGCCTGGTTGTGCTTCAGTTTTTTAATCTATAAAAATAAGACATTTGGCAGTGATCAATAATGGTGAGATTTCATGATTCCACCGTGCCTTTTTCCCCATACAGACACGCTCTCCCAGGCTTTATCTTGAGCAGTAGGTAGAGACGAGGATGCCATAAAAGGAGGGATGATCATCCTAATAAATCTGAATGGGACCTTGCAAGTGTGTGGCAGGACAAGCAGAGTTTGGGCCAGATATATGGGAGCGTTTGAAGACAGAGTGTAAGACTAAGACAGTCTGTTCCGTTCCGCAACCACACAGAGTGTATCTGCCATTAGACTTGTGACTCACATTGAAAGGCACAAATCCATGGAATTTTTACTGGCTAGCACAAAGGTTTATTTTTATCTTGCCATTTAATGCTTTGGTGTCTGAAATCAAATGTTTTCATTGGCCCAAACTTTTTGCTAATGGTTTTTGTTGCTTTTTATTGTTTGGTTTTTGTGATAAAAAGTTTTTTTCCCCTATATTTGAAATATAAGTACAAAACAAAACATCACGGAACCTGTTTTACTTGGGTTGTTGTTTTTGTTCTCCTTTATGATATCCAAGAAGCCCTGGTTAGGAGTGTGCCAAAGTTTTGGCTATTACTCATTCTTTCCAGTAGTTTTATCTTAGTTCTGAGCGCAGGCTTTTACGTGAAATTTGAAATGTACCCAGACTCGTACTCAAAGATAGCACTTTGAACATTTTAGGATCTCTGGCCTCATCTTTTTAGTAACGTGAGTACATAAAAAAAGAAAAGGAAAATGATAAATAGAATTTACACATTCTGTTGTATCAAAACAAGTGTAGACTTTAAAAAATTATAGATATTTACTACCAAATATAAAATATATCTTTAAATAACATAATTGAACTTATTTTTAAATATTGACCAATAATAGCTTTTATCTCACATGGAACTGCTGATTGTTTTTAAAATGCTAGGTCTAAAAATTTCTGTTTATCATATGATATCAGAGAAGTATTGTCAGGGAATCAAATAGCCTAGCTTGAATTTAAACAAAGCAACATGGAAATTGTCAATGCTTCATACCATTTGAGGATTTTTATTGATTTCATTTTTTCCTCTCCTCTGCTGTAAGGAATGTACTCCTTCAAACAAGAATGTGAGAAATGAGATTCCCAGTGTTAAAGGAAATTGGGGACTTACCTCTAAGAGGCAATCAGGCAAACTTTCATAGAAGACCAGAGTGTGCTTATTCTCTGTGCTCTCAAATGCTGACACCCCCTCTGTGTGTCCTCTGAATGCTCCTTCATGCTTATATCTTTCCAAAGTCTCCCACCTCTGTCCCACACATGATTATATCCTTTGTGCAAAACATTCTTTCCCCAAGTAAAACTCTCATCTTTTTAGTATGACTGACTACAGCTAGGTAATAGCAGAAAGTAAGCTGATGGAACTAATTCAGACTAAATTACACCCTCACCCCAGTCATAAGCCTCTTAGATGTATTTGCATTTTTATAAAAGAAGCTTGCAAACCCAATGAATTTCTAATTGGTAGAATTTCTGGAAGCGCATTCAAATTCCCACTCAGTTCATCCAGTCCATTATCGAGACTATAGCCAGAGTGATCTTTTCCTCCATCTCTTTCAGAAATAAAACAAGTCTATTAGGCAGTCTGTCTAGGGACTAAACAGTGAGGCCCAGGTAGCTATCTGATGCTCTGACTTGAGCTGGGGATAGATTTTTATCTAGATCAGAAGTCACACACCCAAATGTTTACAAGAGCCTGGCATGTGACATAAAGAATTCGTAACAAATACAGAAGCTTGAGAGACCAAATAACCTGCACATTTTCAGTATTTGGCTTGTCATCAAATGTATAGACTCATTAACATAAGCCATCTGGGCTCCAAGAAGAGAAGAGGAGTTGAAGACATAGGAAAGTACAAGGCAGTATGACGTGGCATCACCCAGACATACCTCAGCAGAGTGGCATTGCTGGAAACATAAAGTTCCCTCATGTTTCTCATCCCTGTTAAATTCAGTTACCACTAAGATTCAGATCCCATCTGGTGGCCTGGTCCTTCCCCTTCTACCTCTTTATTCCCGTACTTCTCTCCACTCCTTCCTCTTAGCACATGTTTGCATTTCTCTAAACCCTTGGTAATTCCACCTTCCATTTTCCTCACAAAGTGGTAACTTTGTTAATCCCTAAGAACAATGAAGCTGGGTGTTGTACTAAAACCTTAATCCCTGGAGTTGGGAGGGATTTGTTGATGTCTCTCTGCCAGTCCTCCTTACTCTCATCTCTCAACATCCTGATCAGAATAGTCAATAAGAAAATCATCACCTTGGTTAACTTCTGGAGACTTCAGATCTGCCATCATTCTTATCAGTTTTGATGTCCACACCAATGACCCTTTCCGCATCACAGCTCTATGATCTCATCAAATCCATGACCTTCATTTCTCTGCAGCTTCAGCCTCCCGCCTGTGTAGCCTTGCTGATTAGTAACTTGCATCACAGACAACTACATCCATCTTTGAGACTTTAAACTAATTTACCACTTTATAATCACTGTCTTTCTGGCTTTTTTCACTCCTTCAATGCCTCTGAGCCTAGAATCTCAGATGTCACTTTCAGTACTCTTAATTCTGCTGCTTTCTCCAAGGCCCTCAGCCATATTTGGCCATAATTTCTTTCCTACTAAGCCTGGACCACTTAGTCTGCCACTTGAAGTATTTCCCTAGAAGTGTCTATATTTTTCCTCCACACCAGCCCTTAAGCCACCAATTAAGAAAAACCCTACAGTCTGACTTTTCTGCTCCCACACAATAAACACTGGAGAAAATCACACAAGTTCGCTGTTCCCTTTTCCGAGGATGTCCTCCTCACTTGCTAAAATGGAAAAAATCATACTACTCCTGCAATTGTCAGTTCAGCCACCATCACCGACACAACTGGCTAGTGGCCCATGAAGCAGCCTCTCCTAATTTCCCTCTACTTATGAAAACATACTAAACATTTTAAGAATGACTCCTATATAGAAAGTATATATTTCTACTTGCAATATAGAAAAATATAGGAGGAATTTCCATGCATTCTAAGGCTGATGGAAGCAAATTGTAGTTCTTAGTGCTCTGTTCAATTCAGTTTAGGTAGAGAAGACCCTCTCTTCCGTTCTCAGGATGTATTTCCAAAGAAAAGCCAGCAGAATGTGCTGGTGGTTTGTGAAAGAATGTCTCCTACAGCTTTAGCAAACCATCAGTTGGGCTAAACAAGTTAGATGCCGGGAGCTTACATCTGTCATTCACCTGTTGGTCTCAGAAAAGTCAACTGTTGAAAAAAGGACACATCCCTTCCAAGTTGAGCATATTGTTTTTCAAATGAAGAAAATATGAAGAAGAAAATAAATATCCTGATTCACCAACTCAGAGATAATATTTCACGTTGAAAATCTAAACTATTGCTGCTCAGGACTGTCTTCCAAGTGAAGTCTACCCGATTTGCTGAGGCAGATTTACACTTTCTTTCCTCTTTGTTTCTATTGTACCCATGAAAGCTTCCCTAATAGCCCAGTCACAGTGTGTCTTAGTTGTATTTGTATGTGTTTGTCTCCCCACAAGGACTGAGGCTCCCTGAGGGCAGGGCCTTACTATTCTCTTCTCAAGTTCAGTGCATGGGCATAATTCCTGGTGTATAACAGTTCCTCTAATATTTTTTTTTTTCCTAATTTATTTATTTATTTATTTATTTATTTATGGCTGTGTTGGGTCTTCGTTTCTGTGCGAGGGCTTCCTCTAGTTGCGGCAAGCGGGGGCCACTCTTCATCGCGGTGCGCGGGCCTCTCATTATCGTGGCCACTCTTGTTGCGGAGCACAGGCTCCAGAAGTGCAGGCTCAGTAGTTGTGGCTCACGGGCCTAGTTGCTCCGCGGCATGTGGGATCTTCCCAGACCAGGGCTCGAACCCGTGTCCCCTGCATTGGCAGGCAGATTCTCAACCACTGCGCCACCAGGGAAGCCCCAGTTCCTCTAATATTTTTAAATGAAAGACTGGAGAGGATGCTAATGGAGGGGGTTGGAATTGTGGAAGGGGAGCCCTGCTGATCATCAGAGGGTTTTGGCAGTACTTGGACGGATTTATCCATTTACTCCCTACACAAGCTCCGTATTGAATTAGTGCTGTGCAGCAGAGAACAGGGCAGGAGAAGTGGAAAATACAGTCTCCTTCCTCCAAGATATAATTACCCATTTTGAGTAATAAGGAATTTGCATCTATGAAAGAACTAGAGAACTGTTACCATATTGCACACACAAGGCAGAAAGATATCAATAAACTATATGATGTGGTACCCACTTCTAGGTGATTACCATTGCAGACAAGAGACTGGTCACCTTATTCCTGTCTAAAAAGAACAAGCTTAACACTTTCTCACATCGTTGGTTATCCTCATTCATGCAGGCTGGAGATGGATATGTACTTCTTATGGGCAGGCTTGTATTTTTGTACCATTTCAACCCAAAAGTCTTTAAATATTTGTTTACCATTTCTTTAGAGGCGAGGCTAAGGGCTGACTGCCAGAAGGACGAGGTAGGGAGACAGTTCTGAGAGGTATCTCTCATTACTTATCCAGTAATGTTTTAGGACTTCTTATAGATGAGCTTTCTGGGCAGTTTTCTTCATCTTAATGGTTCTGCATTCAGGACAGAGGAAATAAATCCAATACTTCTTGCTGACTATTGTTGCTTCATTGTTTTTTTTTTTTTGGACCTGTGAAAGAAAGTGAAGATGTCTGAGATGTGGCCAGAAAACCTAAATCAGAAAGAAAGAGCATTGATCTTGGTTGCAGAGGATGTGAGGTGAATTATTTTTCTTTTTTAAGCCCTTAAAAAAAAAAAACAAAAAAAACCCTTAAAACCTTAACTTAAAAAAAAATCTCAAAAGCCCTATGTAACATAGGAAGAAATGAAATTGCTTTGGTCAAAAAAGGGTAGGGTCCTTTGTCCTCTCCTTTACCCTTTCTTTTTCTTCCTTCTGGTGGCCCCCGGAGGCTACTGCCTGACACCTGTCTGACCCCAAAAAGCCCCAGAGAGTTCAGCCTGGGAACCATGACTCTAGAGAAAGAATTTTAGAATAGAGAGCATGAATAGTGGTCAGTGGAGGTGGATTCTGTTTATCAAGCGTGATTCTATTTTCAGGCATGAAAGTTCATAGAAATGTTCTTCTCTTTCTTTCCTGTATCCTATTAAGTTTTTTGGCCACCCATGAGAAGGAAAATAGAAATCAGATTTTAAAAATGATCTAACATACATTTTTTAATTCCTTTTACCTTTCCCTTTTATTATGCCTTTATTATGCTAGTGAGCTACATTCAATATGAAAAGAATAGAAAATACAGATAAGCAAAAAGCAAGAAAAAATGTAAATTTAGTGAAACTACATAATTTTCCATACTTTTCCTGTTCATGAACAATTTTTACATACTAGAGTACTATGCAATTCAAGTGTGAGCAAATCATGGCATGTTTATCTGTGGAAAACTAATGAAGACATTAAAAGCGATGGAGGGGGGCTTCCCTGGTGGCGCAGTGGTTGAGAGTCCGCCTGCCAATGCAGGGGACATGGGTTCGAGCCCTGGTCTGGGAAGATCCCACATGCCGCGGAGCAACTAGGCCCGTGAGCCACAATTACTGAGCCTGCGCGTCTGGAGCCTGTGCTCCGCAACAAGAGAGGCCACGATAGTGAGAGGCCCGCGCACCGCGATGAAGAGTGGCCCCCGCTTGCCACAACTAGAGAAAGCCCTCGCACAGAAACGAAGACCCAACACAGCCATAAATAAATAAATAAATAAATATTAAAAAAAAAAAAAAAAAAAAAAAGCGATGGAGGGACTTCCCTGACGGTCCACTTGTTAAGACTTTGCCTTCCAATGCAGGGGGTGCGGGTTCAGTCCCTGGTCAGGGAGCTGAGATCCCACGTGCCTTGCTGCCGAAAAACCAAAACATAAAACAGAAGCAATATTGTAACAAATTCAATAAAGACTTTAAAAATGGTCCACATCAACAACAACAAAATCTTAAAAAAAAAAGTGATGGAGAGCTACATTTATTGGCATAGAAAAATATTCACACTATATTGTTGAGTTAAAAATAAAGAGGAGTAATCCCAATATATATATATTACATATATTTTATATTAGTATATATTTTACCTGTTTATACAATATCTATGTAAAATATATGTTAATAATATATTTTGTTTTAAAAAATATACTTATATATACATATGTATATTAATTCATTTGGTACTCACAATGTCTCCATGAGGGAGGTATCATTATTATTCCTATTTATCTCAAGTGTAGAGAAATTAAGTAAAATTTTCAGTATCACACATCTAACAAATGGTATCTTCACATAGTCAGTATAAGTCTGGAGTCTCCTTTCTTAACCACTTCACTCCTCCAAACTCCTCTGGGTGACATTCACGGTCTGCCACAGGTTGAGGTCCCTACATTTCTCCCTGGTCTCCTACTGTCCCCTACCCTAACTCTCTGCTCAAGCCAAGCCCCTCCCTTCACTGTCCCTTCAACACCAGGCTTACTGCCCGCTCCTTTTCCTGCCTTTACCCTAATGACCTCATTTAACTTAACCATCTCTTTAAAGACTTTTTCTCCAAATACAGTCACATTCTGAGGTACTGGCGGTTAGGCCTTCAACATGAATTTTGAGGGGATACAGTTCAGCCCATAACAGCCAAGGAAGAGGCAGGGAACTGCAATTGGCAGTTCACCAGATCCATATGGTGAGAGGAGAACGGATCCCCAAAGGAAGAAAGATACTGGACCGATAAAAACAATGGATGTCTATTATTATCGGTTTTTGATAAATATTTATTGATTGTTTATGATAAAGCCCATGGCATTCTTTAGGCAGAACGAATCATTCTGCCTAAATGATTCATTTTAAAGTAAGGGAATATTCATGTTTCCTTCTCTTTGTTACTTTCTACCATGAACCCCAGTTCTCACATGTTCTCAGACCTTTCTCTGCTCTCCAGAGCTAGCTAATATGAGAAATTAATTCGTTCTGCTCTACTTTCCTCTCTCAAGTATACCCTTTTTTTCATTCGATATACTTCAACCCAAAATAATAATTTTATGGATAACAATTTTAGACACCATTGCAGACCAGTCCGAATTTCATGGAAACTATTGAATCATGCAAAGGCAGCAATCATCTACTGAGTCTGGCCTATCCATAAAACTGATCACTCTGCCCGTGAGCCATAAATCTCTAAATGGACTAATCACAGACACAATCAAACGGAGACTTTGAGAAAACGATAGCATCGCCTTGCTTCATTTCCTTGAAAATGGGAGAAAATATTTGCTGCTTATTATAGCCTGTTAGTCGTAAACTACGTAATTCTTCTTTCCATTTGGCATATCTTAAGACTAAGAAGCAAACTTGTCGATGTGCCTGGCATATATACTGTGACGTGCTTCCTGCCCGGCCACCAGCAAGACAGGAGGGAGGGTCATTGGAGGCTGGTAGCACTGAGGTATGGGGGTCAGAGGGAGCTTTGGGAGACTCACTTTTTCTTTGGGAGAAGCTAGATTGAGCTCAGTGACCCAAAGGTGCTTCTTGCGCTGGTGTTGCTCACGACGTTATACTTTGCACTTTGGGCATCAGGACAGTGTGAAAGGGACAGCAGGTCCATTTTCCAGTAAACGTTTGGCAGCTCCTTGACATCCCCGAAGTTGTGCTGAAGACCGGCTGGCTGAGGGAGCTGATTAACCCCTCTGCTCTTTGGTTAAATGGCCCTGACCTTTTAAACTTGAACTGGTTTGGTGAATCTTTACATTTCTGGTGCATGACTTGTGTACATCCTGCCATCATGTAGGTATATTTACTTATTTCACTTAGGGAATTTGTTATCTTGTGCCAAACACTGGGACACATGAGGGGCAAGATTGCGTAGCACACTTGCAACAATGTGTGTGATTCTGATGATTAAATCTGATTTTCAACAGACCATAGAGGAAGAGGTGATAAGAGAGATACTCACTTTTGTTGTCCAGATCTTTCCAGCAAGTCCCCATTTACTTATTTCTGTGCTAAACATAGTGGAGTAGCACTGCGTCTAAATGGCACCAAAACAACTTGTTAAAACATGAACAACTTTAAACAACAAAACTGAGTTCCCTTTGCATTACGTAATAAAAACTCAGTGAACTATACTTGTACTTCACGGATTTGTTTACCCTGTTTGCCCAGCCTGCATCTATTAATCAATAGTTTATTCCTCGCTGTGTGTAGATACGTTCCGTGACTCAGTATGTTGCCCTCTAAAATAAACTCTGCCATATTTGTTTGCCTTTTCCTCAACAGAAACATTGCCCAAGCAGTGATTGTGATATTTTCCCCATATCACTTCTTCCTGAGCCACTGTATTTGCAACAGAAATACTAGCAGAGAATCTGAAATCTTGATAAGATGCCTCCCAAAAACATAACTTGCTTTAAAATAGATGAAAAACCTCTTACAGAAATGGCCAACCTTTTTATTTTAAGCCATCAGGGGCTGCTTTATTTGGGGATTACAAGAGCTAGATTAAGAAGGGGGCAAAATGAAATCAAGTTCTAGAATTTAGCTGCTGAAGTGGTGAAAATTCATCCTGAAAGTTACATACTTGCCTTGTTTTGTGAGTAAACTCAATAAGCAAAAGAGAACTATTCTATGATTTTGATTCATTTATTTCTGTATATATACACAGAGACAGAGAGAGAGATTTTGGTGTTGGAGGATATAGCATGTTGAACTTCAAGAAAATCTCTTACCCAGTCTCCTTCTGGTGGTAGAGGTAGATATTGAACAACAACAACAAAATGACAAGTGTTATGAAAGAAAAACAATGTTAGTAGGTTTGCAGTGCTCATGGCTTGTTCATTCATTTTCATGGAACTCCAGGGCTGGGAACTGACTTTTGATTTGCAAGATATCTTTGATATTAGAAAATGAAAACCCACTAAAGTGATGCATTAGCCCTAAGGCACACAACTTCATAAAGTGTATGTTGCATAACACATTTATTCGTGGGAAGATGATGCTTGTTGTGACTAGTCTCTTGAAGTTCTCATTGTAACCATAATAATTAATAATATGATTTATTAGGACTGATACATTTTAATAGGCATTTAGTGTCTTCCAGTCTGACAGATCCTGTTGAAACATATATTGATAAAAACCCAAAATGGGATTTGCAGCAAGCTACAAAGTGAAATACATTCATTTCCCTAAATAGAATCTTAGAATCCTTCATCTGTAGTTGAAGTTATGATTAGAAAGGATACGTATCTTGGCAGAAGTATAATTAACTGAATGAATGGAGTTGTTTTGGAAGATGCTTTACCCTTTGATGATGGGTTGGGTGTGCTTCTGTCTGGGAGAGACGCAGAGACTCTGTTATATGGTAAACCCCATTCAAATCCTGTGACTCACTGCTTCGATAACTTTGGGGACGATTTTCTTTAAACTTCTCTTAGCGCCACCTAATGGTAAAAATGATATCATAGTCATAGCAGCAGTACCATCCCAGTGCTGATAGTCATTTCACAAGAAAACGTGTAGCTTATCAAAGGGTCAACTTACCCCTAAATAGACAGAAGTAGGTAATTCAGCCACATTAACTGAGAAGGCCTTTGGAAGGACTCTCTTGCCTCATCCATTTCTGAGTGGGCTCATAAGTACTGGCAAGAATCCTAGCCTAAGAGGTCAGAAGAATTCTAACCTTCAACCTAGTGAAGGCGGAAGTCAGGAATCCTGTGGTCCCCGTATAAGGAGACCTGAATTCTAGTTCCACCCAGCTACTAAGTATAGTGACATGACTCTGGGAAAAGTACTTGGTCCATTTGTGCCTCTTTTCTAGACTTGTAAGATAGGAACAATTATAGTGACCATTCTTTCCTCACAGAGTTGTCATACAAATGCTTTATAAAAGAATATGTGTTGTAAATCTATAAAAGTAATATTAAGGTATTATTTCTATATTGCTCAAGATATCCATGAATTGATTTAGAGAGAAAAATTGAATGAGGTGTTCAGTTTTTCAGATTGACATAAAACTGTCACAACAATATATATTCTTCTTTTTGGAGGCATGCTGATATGGAAAGGAAGCCTATTGATGCCCAAGTATTTATCTAAAGTTAGAGGTTGAGTATAGATAGTCATCAAACATGATTAGTAGTAATTTTGTGTTTGTTTTACAAATAGATTGGGGCTTCATGATTTATGCCACAAGGTGATATTATAGATAAATTACCCTCAAATAATAACACGTGGTAACATTAATTCTTTACTTATCGTGAGTCGGACACTGTGTCAAGCCCTTTATCTACTTACTCTTTTAACCCTCTGTAACCATCTGTGGGGCAGATACTGATATGCCTTCTTTAGATAAAGGAATGGAAGCTCCAAGAACGTCTGAGCTACACAGCTGGAAAGGAGCAGATCCATATCTCAGGTACCATGCTATACCTCTTGTAACAAGCTTGAGCCACTATACTGTATTTTAAGCCTGTCCCTTATAATGCAAGAAAATAAGAAAGGAGCTATTTAAGAAAGCCTAATACCTGGGCCTAATGAGAAAGGGAACTTGTTTACCACTTTATGATTATTATTATCATTATTAATCATCAATATTATTATTTGATCAACTAAAGTAATTCTTATAATTTCTTATTTATCATAATATTTACATATAAGGAGATACTAAGTGAATTTGCTGCAGGCAGAAGATTGTTTTGTTTTAGTCTTTTTTATTTGTTTGTTTTAATTTTTTAATAGGGAACTCAGTAACAGATGGGAATTGCCTGCCCTGGGAGAGTCAGAAGCTCAGGTCCTCAGTGCTCACTGGCACTTTCTTGAGGGTCCTCTCTACCTTTCTTCTGTTACCTTTTTATCTGCTGTGCCCGCTCAGGCTCAGCTCCTCAAGCCATCCACAACCATTTTTAGGCAAAGTAGAAAATTTCGCGTGACAGACCTCATACTGCAGCCGTATGCCTGGGGTTCGGGGCATCTCAGATGTGGGTGTAGCCACCAACCTGAGGTCTGGGCCTCTGGAATGACAGTGACCACTTTGGGCCACGTGGAAGGACCAAGTATTAGTAGTCCTGGCTCTTCAAAGCTGCTCTTCTGACCTTTTCGGGAGGGCTTTTAGAATTCACTGGCTGTGCTGCCAAAAGGGTTTATAAAGCACCAATCTGGGGATGTGAAATTAATGAATGTAAGTAGAACAAAATTACATTTTGTGGGTGATATATGATTTCTGTCAGAACAAGTAATTGCTTTCACGTGATGGCACATCTGCTGTTGGGTAGTGGCGAGTGCAGACTGAGCCCGGCTGCATATGTGTGGATCCCATCTAGACGTCTTAATAGCCCACTGTCCTTGGGCAGGTTTCTTACCTTCTCCGTGCTTCAGTTTTCTGTCTGCAGTGTAGGGACAATAATGACTCTGCCTCCTGGGGTTGGTAAGAGGATCGAAGGAGTTCGTGCCCTTAAAGTACTTGGAACCATGCCTCACACAGAGTCAGCAAGCCACGAACATTAAGTATTTAATAAGCATTTCCATAAATATTAGTTGCTTCAGTAAGTATTTCCATAAATATCCGTTGATAAGTACTAACCACTGCTCCTATCCAGTTGGTGAGACCCATGTTTTTCAGGATTCACTAACCTGGGAATAAAGCTAGGATCTTTTTTTTTTTTTTTTTAACATCTTTATTGGAGTATAATTGCTTTACAATGGTGTGTTAGTTTCTGCTGTATAACAAAGTGAATCAGCTATACATATACATATATCCCCATATCCCCTCCCTCTTGCGTCTCCCTCCCACCCTCCCTACCCCACCCCTCTAGGTGGTCACAAAGCACCGAGCTGATCTCCCTGTGCAATGCAACTTAAAGCTAGGATCTTAAAATGGTCACAAAAACATTTCTTTGCCTCCACCTACACTCACTATCTTCAGGCCTCTTCTTCTCAAAATCCTGCTTCCAATCACTTTTGGATCATCCTAAAGCAATCTTTTCATTCATTCCTATCAGACCTCACATTATTTTTGGATAAATTTATGTATTAATCTCTGGTTGATCTGGAAGGAAGTATCTATAACTTACCTATACACATAATTTCGACAAGCCCTAATGTAATGCCCTAACTTTGATATAAAGGACAAATAAAAGGCAAGTACTTTATAGTGTAACAATTTGTAATCTAATATGTAAATGTTTTGGCATAATGACAGCATAAGGAGTAATGAAATAGTCAAATGCTCCCTCTTTTATTTTGAATCTCCATGAATGTGACAGGTACAAATTCAGATTGGTGCAGTTGTATCATAAGGAAACTAAGATTCCATGGGTCACATTGCTGTTGGTGAACAACTCTTGAGACAGTCACAAGCAAAACAAAGTATAGTGTTCCCCTTGCTTGACTATGAAAAATTCAGTGTATGTTAAAACTGGGTCAAATGCTTGGGGTTTATATATAAAATGGAGTCAAGCTCCACGTTCAAATAATTACCAACAGGCTTTTCATCCACATCAATGTCCAGTGAGACATTCAAAAGTGATATAGGATGGGGGAGAATTTATTGTTTTGCACAGAGCAATATTCAACATAGTAACAGCTGTTGCGGTATGTGCCTTGGCCGATGAGAATGGATATCTCACTATTCAAACAGGCGCTGGACTCTGCACCTTACCAGTACATTCCAAGTAAACATCAGCCTTATCCTACACAAGGCAGAGATCTGGGCTTTATAACCCTCATCATTAAATTTCAGTAGCTTTCTTGATCATTGTGATGGCCTCAAATGCCCCCTTTGTCTTAGAGGGTGTATCTTATGTGCTCACGAACACAATCCTCTTATACTCGATACCTTGTCCACTGTTTTCTCCATTTCTGCTCTGGTACCCTGTGGTCATCTGCGGCCAATGTAACCGCTGGTCACACCCACCAAAGGTGTTCTGCCGCTGGAGTGCCCCGTGGCAGAGGCCGCTGCTGCACCTGCCATTGTCTGTGCTGTCCCATGCCGAGTGTAAGGGATCCTGAGGTTCATGCTGTGCCTGCTTCTCCTCTGGCTGCTGCTGAAACTGTTGGTGCCATGTCCCATGTACCAGTCACTGTCTTGTCCATTGTCTGGAAGTCTACTGGTATTCTCAGAAGCCTGAATAAGTCAACACTAAATTGATTTAGTAGTAAAAAAATCAATAGTCAAAATCTTTCTTTACGTTATTTTTTTTTTCTATTGTATGTAATGTTACACTCTCACTTAAAAAACATTCTTTCAGTATTGTTTTAGCTTCTGACCTAAAACCTGGAGTGGCAGTAAGGCCTGTGTAATATAGGAGCAACATACTAAAAGCTGCCCTCCTCTTTCATGTTGTCCTGTTAGCCTTGGACTTCTCTTTCAGCCACTCTTTTTTCTTTAGGACAGATTCCTTACTATTAGCTTTTCCCACAGTTCTTCCAATCAGGGCGAGACATAGTGAACTCCTAGCTGGACATGGATTGGTGTCACTCTAAAACTCCATCACACTGGTAAATAATAACCAGATAGCATTCTTGTCATCATTCATTGACCATAGGGTCTCAAAGAACAGCAACAAAAAGTAGGTGTCTTGTCTTTTCCTAGTTTAGGGGGTTGGGATGGTTGTGTTTAATATCATTGAGTTCTAACAGTGTCATGACTGGACCTGAAATATTTCTGTTGAGCATATGGAAATAGGACTGAATTTATCCTTCAAATATAAAGCCATAGCTATTTATATTCTTGTGTTCCAAATATTGCAGAAGTGGGAATGTTTACTTTGTATCTAAATACAGAATTAAGAAGAAAAAGAGAAAGATTACGTGGTTAAGTAAACTGATTATGCCAAATTTATCTTTTCGGCTCAGTATTTTGTAATGTTTCTGTTTCTAGATTCCTTCTCTCAGTCCTGTGTAGGTCATTCAGCAGCCAATTTTAGAAGAGCTTGTGTCATTTAAGAGAAAGAACTTTAAACTATATTCAAAGAGGACTACGGAAAGCAAAGATACCACCGGCAAAGTGATATTTAAAATTGTTCCAGTTACATGATTTATTGGTAAATCTACACGGGCTGTGCCACGAGCAAAACAAACAAATGTGCCAGGTGTACTCTGAGCTTTTAATTAAGAGAAATTTTACCTTTTGGACAGATTTTAATAGGGTATTTTGCTGTTTGTAAGCCACTGAAACAACGGTTTAAGCCATTCGTGGGTGAAAAGCCCTTAATTATATAGAATATAGATCATGAGGGAAGCAAAACCAAAAAACAACCCAAAATCCTAGAGTCTCATGTCAATTTGGAAAATTTCTAGTCAGAAATATGTGCCCTAATGTCACCTCAAGCCCCTGGGACTAATGGATTCTGTGAATGGTTTAAGTGATTTGGTAAATAAAAGCCAGATTTGGGGGACCGAAGAAAATGCTGAGTAAAGAGCAACGTTCTCAGAGAAATCAGCTGGAGTGGTGAGTTGGAGGCCAGGTGAGTAGTTGTGAGGCAGCGAGCTGAAAACGTGAATCGCAAATCATTCCATGGATAATGGCGGCCGTGAACCTTCGTCACTTTTCACTCTAGATCCATGAAATTGAATGAACAGTACTTCTAATAGAAACTTAATGTGCTTTTCTCTAAATCAGTTTTGCTCAACTGCCTGTGCCTGTATCACATCCCCCCCTCCCTCCCTGATAGCTATATGCCCCAGCAGCCAAGTGGCCGAAGGGACCTGACCTTGGCCCCAGGGGATTGAGCCAGGTGTGGCAGGGGGCCTAGGCAAAAATGGCCCCTCCGAGAGAATGCTGAACATTACTTAAAACGCCCCCTCCAATAACAGCATGACTTACTGGTAAATAAGCCTTGAGGAGTAGTTTAAATTTTTTAATAGTTTTTTTGTTTATTTGTTTTTGAGAGTAGAGTTGGGGACAATATGGCAGCCAAGGGGCAATTAGCCTTATTCAACACACAATGAAATTTCTGCTAAATTCTACTTTTACAACCCTCTTTTTCCCCTAGGCAACCCCCCCAGCTCACCAAAACACCATCCTACACATCCTCTCTCCTCAATGGTCTCTTTGTCCACTTTCCTCTCTCTAACTCATTTATATAGATTTAAAAATAAATTTATTTTTTCCCATACTTCAAACAGCATTACAAAGACTTGGTTCCCACATAAGCATGTATCATTCTTTCTTAGAGAGGAAAAGAGGACCAAAGGAGCAGAAAACCTCTACTTTGATAATTTTTCACTGTTACTCAGCCTTTTCCCCTTTTGACTTAAAACTAGCTTGAATTTTTTCCACTACTTACAATCCAAGCTTTTGATTCAGCTTCCATTGGCTGGGTCTACAGAGTCAAACTCTAGCAGAGAGCTTGATTGTTAACGCATGACTTTGAACCCCTGAGTGATGCTGCAGGTCACAGAATTTTTTAAAGCAATGACTGCACATCCCTAATTTATTGAAAATGACTGAGATATTATTGGATGCCAGAGAATTATTTTCCCTAAGACATTTAGTGTATTTTGTAAGAAATAGCAAGATATAAATGACATTATCCACCACCCACCTATTTTAAGGCATCTAAGTAGCAGCTTAGACCCGGAAGTACAGTCTGGGATTGCAAGGACATGCAAACAAGTGGTGTTAATTGAGATAAAATGCTGATGTCAAGGGGTGGTGGTGTGATGAATTGGAAGATTGGAGTTGACATATATACACTAATATGTATAAAATGGATAACTAATAAGAACCTGCTGTATAAAAAAATAAATTAAATAAAATACAAAAAAACCCCCCAAAACAAAAAACTCTGTAGCTTGAGTTAGAGTGTATTAAATCTCTGGAAAATAATATATGTACATAATTAATATTTTTATATAATATAAATATATGTTTATATAATATATTAAATAAATTATATATAAATTAGGTAATTTATATATATGCATAGGTATACACATATGAACACATATGCTAAAAGCAACTTGGCAGTACAAAAGATGCGAGATGTATGAAGAAAATATGAAGAATATTCTTATAGAAAATATTTATTTGAATTTAATGTCCTGGCCTAAATTCTACCCAGAGTAGAGAGTTTAGGGGGGAAAAATTCAAGATTTTAATCACCTAATTAACATCTTTGAAGACCAACAGTTATTTAACACTTCAGATATGAAGACCCTTCCCTCCCTTGGCTCAGTTAGTTGGTTAATTCTTTAGTCATTTACAAGATACAAAATAGGCCAAACGTACCTGGCTACTGGTGGGCTTACCCAGCTCAAGGTGAAACTGAAGCACCATTTCAGAAACTCTTGTCAGGCTCTGCTTGGCTTCTGACTTGCCCTTGGTGCCCTCGTCTATGAGGAGTGGACTCTTGTGTCGCTCAGCCGAAACTGACATCTACAGACTCCAGTCATATCGCTGGTCAATTGGAGGGAAAGGACCTGAGGACAAAATCGTTCCGTAGGAACATGTTTGCTCAGTGTCATAACCAAAAATCTTTTCTGACATATTTCCATGGTTTTGACCTATTTCTGGCATTGGGATCTCTGGCCCTCATTAGATTTCATTTTGGCAATTGCCTCTAGTCTCTGAATGTTCTATATTTGTCTCACTCTTGGAGTCAGATATTATGAAAATATTGTTATTTTAAATATGTACTGGTTCACATATAATAAGTTTATTTGTAAATACTATAGAAGTAGAGCAGGAGGTTGATGGTGATACCATGTACCTTTTATTATACCAAAAATATAGGGTGAAAATTGAAGACAGAGTTGGTCCGTGAAGGTGCCATTAAAGAAGAGCTATGTTCATGCATGTTTTCACTTAAAATAGGCGCAATGACTCACTGTGTTTGTGTCTTACATTTAAATTGAGATTGACTTCAATATACTTAAAAAAGAATTTGGAATCACTGTTACAAATTTCTAGTAAGTCATTTATTATTCTGATGTAAATGATATCAATAACATTTCATGGTTTACTCCAGAAAATGTTCCTGAGGAAAAGTTTAATATTAATAAAGTGATTAACTTATTTTTGCAGTGAGTGGGCTTAGACAGCTGTTCTATTATCATATTTGTTGCACTCTCGGTACTAATATTTGCGGAAGGTTGTGTTTCAAATTGTTATTAATGATGCTCATTAATTTATACCAAATTATTCATCTTTGGGCTTGCTGAAGTAGCCAAGTATTTTTTCTTTTCCTTTTCTTTTCCCCTGGAAAATTCATGTAGAAAAACATCAAAGCAAAATTAAGTTGCCATAAAGTAATAAAACAATCTTTCATGCTGCTTGGTCATTGCAGTGAAATCATAGGGGCAAGAAATTGAAGTAGGAGCCTAGACACAGCTTTTATTACCAAGGAAAATGAGCGGAATTCAAGGTTTTTACGTTGTCATGGTCAAAACATAGAGGAGTCCATGGGGAAAATTGTTTTTGTAGAATTGCATGACTTTGACACTTCCACTGAAAAAGAACAGAAAGGAGGGCATTTATGGCTTGCATTCACTGAGTGCTCAGTAAGTAAGCAGTTGATTGATTGATTGGTTAGTTGGTGGAAACTTTATGCAATGATTATCCCTTTAAAGCACATTGCTATGAAATTAATCTGGTCATTTTATGCCTCAAATTGTGTCTCCACGTACATCAGGATGTGGACTGCACCTCATTTCCTATAAAATAAAATGAAAGTTATTCTTCTTCCCGAAAAAGGAATATATTGAATTACTATGCTATTTGTATTTGCGGTTTGATGTACCCTTATACAGTAACAGCATAGGAAAGATATGCTGAAACTATAGAGTGTAAACTATTGGTATCAAAGCCACATAGGTAATAATATAATAATGTCAAGTCTCAAAAAATGAATTTGGCGTTGCCTGACTTAAGGCTAGAATTATGTATTAATAATGCCTTTATGTGTTTGGTATATCCATTGTCTCAAAGATACTCTTTGGCCAATGCCACTTTCATAAAATGAAAGTAAAATTGTGCTAAGGAATTGGTGTGTTTGGAGTATATAAATCCTCACATTATAACATTTAAGTTCAAGTGTAGGTCTGAAATATTCCAGGGAGTTTTATCTATGTGTCATAAATAGTCTAGGGAGTTTTATTTATGTGTCATAAATCTGTTGACTAAGATCTAGCTCTGTTGACTAAGAGCTAATTGTGCTGGTTGTTTGCAAAGTCTCCCCTTGAACAAAATACAGAGGAACAGACTTAAATATTGCAGTAACTGGGTCAGTCCTCGCTTACCCCATCTATAGAAACCTAGCCTTAATACAGAACTCCTTTAACTGCTTTACTGGGCTACCACAATGCTAAACTTGAGGAAAGTCACTAAAAACTATGTGTGTCTTTATAGGCCTCCTGCAATAAGGATGCTGTGTTTTATTTTGGGCTACACATTTGTGCTTACTACACATACTTCCTGCTTTGTTCTTAATTGACTAATGTCAAATGTCAGATGTTTAAGAATCACATAAAAGAGAATTTAATAGATTAGCCTTTTTCTGATAGCTAGCAGTGGTTGAGAATCCCTTAGTGTTGGATGAATTCAAAAGGAATAACATTTTAGTTACTCTTTGAAGTTTCCAAAGTGACAAACACGTTTTCTATGTTATAGAATAAGATTATACTAAACTACTACAACTAGCTATTTAGCATTTTTTGAGCACTTAACATATGCCCAATGCTGTGCAAAGGACTTTAAAGGAAATTGCATATTTAATCCTGTCAGCATCCATATGAGGTAGGTTCTTCTTCTTAATATTACTATTATTATTATTCTCATTTTTCACATAAAGACACGGAACTCAGAAAAGTTAAGGAATTAGCTCATGGTGATACCTATGACTAGGAATCCATTTATAGACAGGAATTAGGATTTTTAAAATAAATGTTACTTGGAATATCATTCGTAAAACATTTTTGAAAGAAAAATATCGGTTAGCAACTAAATTACAATGAGCTGGACAATTTAGAACATTGGTCTTTATGGGTTTCACCCATGTCTTCTCAGGCCCAGGTTCAGCTTGTGTGGTAAAACAAACAAAACCTGGGCCCCCAAATCCTCCCTTATGGGATGTCCCTTGCTTACAAAGGGCAGCCATCCTCTTGGCTGTCTGCTGGTGACCTTCTCTTCCATGGCTTCCTGTGCTCAATGTGGGTTCCGGGGGCTCTGCTAATATGAGCCCTCTTGGCCTTAGACAATTCATCTTGAGGTGTCCGTCTCTGCCCCTCACTGGAGCTGCCCCCATGGTGCTGCAGTGTCCTGATATGATCGTAGCAAATCACGCCACTCTAGGGAACACCACACTGAGGTGGAGAGAAACTATCTCTACCCATGTTACACTCATTTCCTAGGTAGTTAAAAAAAAAAAGGTTACGTCGTACAACTCTAGGAAAACCACTCAGCAATTGGCTTGCTCAGTCTTCTCATTTCAGCTGCTGTTTTCTATGACCAATGCACGTATCTCTAGTTATTTGGGTCGAAAGAAATTGGGGTTCACTTATTAAGCAGATATTCACTGAGCTCCTATGTTCAGTGCCAGCCTGTGCTTGGCACTAAATATGCAATGAAGGGAAAAACCCAGAATCCCTGCCCTTATAGAGTTTACAGTCCAGTGACCTGAGAAAACCCTCTGATGCACTGAAAATAATCCCTCCTTTCTAACTGCCAATGAGTGATCAAGTTTGTGACCTTGACTCTACTTTGGGTGTCTTTCCTCCCTATGTTGTACACTGCTCAGGAGGTGAAGGGGTGGTTGATATTCCCCAAATACTTTCTCAGAGTGTGGGAACTTAAAGAGGGTCCAGCTATCGTCTCTTCTATGAGATTTGTTGGGCCTCATGCGAATATAATAGCTGGTTGATCCTGCGGAGCACTCGTGATCACTGGAACACAGCTGAGTTCACAGAGGGACCACATTTCAGCTCTGGCCTTCGGGCCCTTGTCACTTATATTCTCCATTAGGTCATATATAGCATATATTTAAAATATAACACAAATTTTCGCCTAGGATTACAGAAATTTAGAATTGTAAAGGACCATAGAAATCATTTAGTTATTCATTCAGCATATATTTGTTTAGTACCCACTGGGCTGGCTGCTCTGCTTTTTCATCATCTTGCAAAAGAAGAAACCTTTAGTGGTGAGGACTTTCCTCTTCTAGGAATTGGTAGAATTTGGACTGTGCTTCTATTGTTTTCAAAGCATATGCTGAACACTCACTGAGTGATTTCAAGATCATCCTTTGTACTAGTCAGGGTTCTCCAGAGAAACAACCAGTAGTTGGGGCCCCCTTACCTGTGGTTTTACTTTCCGAGGTTTCAGTTACCTGTGGTCACTCATGGTTTAAAAATATTACATGGAAAATTCCAGAAATAAACAATTCATGGATTTTAAATTGCACGCCTTTCTGAGCAGCGTGATGAAATCTCTCACCATCTCGCTCCATCCCACCTGGGCCATGAATCATCCCTTTGTCCAGTGTATCCCACCTGTTGCTCACTTAGCAGCCGTCTTGGTTATCAGAGCAACTGTCTCAGCATCCCAGTGCTTGTGTTCAAGTAACTCTTATTTTACTTAATAATGACCCCAAAGCACAAGAGTAGTGATGCCAGCAGTTTGGATATGCCAAATAGAAGCTGTAAAGTGCTTCCTTTAAGTAAAGTTTCTCCACTTAATAAGGAAAGAGAAAACTGTATGCTGAGGTTGTTAAGATCTGTAAGAATGAATCTCCTATCCATGCAATTGTGAAGAAGGAAAAAGAAATTGGTGCTAATTTTGTGGAAGCACCTCAAACAGCAAAAGTTGCAGCTGCAGTAAGTGCTTAGTTAAGTTGGAAAAGACATTAAATAAGACATTCTGTGAGAGGGATGGAGAGAGAGAGAGAGAAAGCACATTCACATAATTTTTATTATAGTATTTTTGTTATAATTGTTCTGTTTTATTATTAGTTATTGTTCATCTCTTACTGTGCCTAATTGAAAAATTTTATTATAGGGGTTTATGTAATAGGAAAAAAACATAGTATATAGATTTGGTACTATCCTAGGTTTCGGGCATCCACTGGGGGTCTTGGAATGAATAAAGGGGGGAAGGACTACTGGGTCTATCTATATCTATTCATCTGTTGAGGGAGAGAAAGAGATTGATTGTAAGGCATTGGCTCACATGATTTTGGAGGCTGAGAAGTCCCACGATCTGCCATCTGCACACCAGAGATGAAGGAAAGCTGATGGCATAGAGAGTCAATGGAGTAGATTCCAGTCTGGATCTAAAGGCCTGGGAACCACTATGCTGAGGGCAGGAGAAAATCAATGTCTCAGTTCAGTCAATTAGAGAAAGAGCAAATTCAACCTTCCTCTGTCTTTTTGTTCTAGTCAGGCCCTCGACCCGCAAGGGTGCCGCTCACCCACATTGAGGAGAGATATCTGCTTTACTTAGTCTGCCAATTCAAATGCTAATCTCTTCCAGAAACACACTCACAGACACATCCAGAAATAATGTTTAACAAGCTATCTGGGCATCCTTTGGCCCAGTCAAGTTGACACATAAAATTAACCATCACACTCCTTTGTCATTCCTACCCACAGACATTTTAGCTCTGGAATCTTCTTTTGCAAGTTGTATGTTTATGCACTCTCTAGCTTCCCTTCAATAGCCACCATAGTGCAGTAAGGAAAAGCTTATGAAATTGCTGATACGTGATCAATAGTTAATCATTCTGACCTAACAAAAGACAATTTCATATGGTTTAGCCTAAGCCATTCCCTGCTGCCATATATAAATGCTCTTATTTGAGATCAAAGCTAATATTTTTTCTCTCTTACTCATTCTTTCTATATGTGTACACACACACACATATATACACACATACACACATATAATTATTTCTCCAGGACATGTAGCTGGTAAGAAGACCAGGGCCCAAATTTGTATTGACCAAGTTTAGGGGTTGTATAGGCTGGATATTCTCCATTGGCCCCTCCAGATTCCCTCTAGATCCTTCCCCAGGAAGCTGCCCTCCACAGACAGCATCAGCAAGGCTCCCTTGTTCCCTGACTTCCTGCAGGAGACCAGAGCTTGGGGGAGAGAACTTTAGGCCATTAATTCCCTGACTGCTTCCCTGTGGGACCCTGGCCTGGAAGTGCCTGTGTGCCTCTACCTGTGGCCGTGACTCTTGCTCTGTGCTCTCTCCCACAGCTGTGCCTTTTGCCTGGATCTGTAATTGGCTCCCTCCTGGGCTAGGGGTGGTAAGAGCTTCCATTCGTCAGCCCTGGGGAGCTTCACTACCTGGTGTTGTTTTCCCTTAACTCTACCCTTGCATTTGTTATCAGCTCCTTCTTTGATAGTCTCTCTCTCTCTCTCTCTCTCTCTCTCTTTTTAATTTTTAATTTTATATTGAAGTATAGTTGATTCACAATGTTGTGTTAGTTTCAGGTGAAAAGCAAAGTGATTTAGTTATACATATTCATATATCTATTCTTTTTAAGATTCTTTTCCCATATAGGTTATTATACAGTATTGAGTAGAGTTCTCTGTGCTATACAGTAGGTCCTTGTTGATTATCTATTTTGGTTAGTTAGTCTCTTCTAGTCTCTTCACTTACCCCTTTGACTCTGTCATGTCATCCATACTTTGATAGAGTTATTTCCTGGCTACGACTTTAGTTTGGGCGTATATTAATTGTTCTATTTATATTTGCCGTGCATGGAAGTTCTGGGGGTATCTTTTCAGGCTTAGGAGTAAGACTTGTAGATGTCCTCAGGCAGGAAGAACAATTAATGCATTCATAAATACTTATCTACACTTCTAATCTCAAAACCAGTTGTTAATTATTAATTAAGGGCTTTTATCTTCACTGCAAGTTTTGAAGTAAGAAAATACTGGCTAAGTTTAGCTTCCTAATATGAAATGCAAGACAATATTTAAACATTTGTGAAATATAATTATACTTTCACTATTACTTTCCTATTAATTATTAGCCACAGGGCAAAACATTAAATCAAATACAATATAAATTTGGCAGCTAATCTTTGCTACTACAAGTGTTTTCCAGTGTTTAGTCTTTGCCTATGATGTATATAATTATATGCCACATAGAAGGGAAAGAATAAATAACCAAATAAAATATTTTTAATACATTGGAATGCTCATTTTGTTCTCCAACTGCACGTTAGCTTAACCTCTCAAAGCTAGTTCATTGCTAGAACAGATATTTACTGCACACTTGTATCAACATTATGTTCCGTGATGTGGGAAGTTCAGAAGATTCCTGGAGAATCACATCCTGGATTCTAGAAGACTCCTTGACAATGTCACAAGCCCGTTAAGCATTGGTAAGAATCAAAATGAAAACCCAGGTTTAATCTTCCTTTACAGAAAACTGCACCAGTCAGCAGGTACTCAGGACCTGGCCAACCAGATATTAGAAGGTACAAAAAGAGCAATCTTCATGCATCCCTAACAAATTGTTCATTTTTACTCTGAGTGAGCAGTCAAGTTATGGCTTCAGGACTCTTTAAAATAAGCCAAGAGTAGTCAATAAATAAAAGCACATATGACACTTCACATCTGTATCTGCTACCCATTGAGACCTCATAGTGTGGGGTAGGAAAACCAAAAGATGCATGCTGGGTCCACCATATTTAATTACTTTCTGAAAATAGTTAATAAGTACATGTTAATGAATTACAAGGCCATTTAGAAGACTAAATAGAACCTCATCTCCCAAATTCCTTCGAAAAACAGAAGCTAGTTTTAGCATTGTTGGTAGGAGATTTCTAGGCTCCTCTGTGTGTTTGGGGGCCAAGGGAGAAGGGGAATGGAATATTAAAATAAGTGGATTGGACTGGTCTATTGAGAGCGCCTTGATAGATATGCCCAATGAAGGATACAGGGAATGGTGACTAACGACAAATCTTTGAGTCTGTTAAATAAGAACTTAGGGTACTTAAAGTTTCCACTATTATTTATTAAAGCTCCATAAAATGCAGTTGCAGTTTTTTTTTTTTAACATCTTTATTGGAGTATAATTGCTTTACAATGGTGTGTTAGTTTCTGCTGTATAACAAAGTGAATCAGCTATACGTATACATATATGCCCATATCCTCTCCCTCTTATGTCTCCCTCCCACACTCCCTATCCCTCCCCTCAGTTACAGTTTTTAAAGATACTAGTGGAGCTTATTTTTAATTTTTGGCTGTAATCAAGGGAAATGAGAATAATTTTAGATGTCAGGGGACATCTAATTAGAGTTGTGGGGTTTTTTTGTTTGATATTTGTTTTAGAATTGTTGAAAGTGACCTACAAACCTGGAATGATATAATGGAAAATCTGATATATATATCACGAAAGGTAAAAATTACTATAATCAATATTCAATTTTATTACTCAATCACAGTTTCAGGGGCTGATGTGGATATTTGACATATTCTTGGCAATTCCTATATTGGATTCCTTCAACTACACGTTATAGGCTCCTCCACTTGAACTAAACCGGAAAAAGGTGACAAAATCATGTATTCTTTTGACATATTTGCTGACTACTTCCTCAAAACCTTTGAGCTACTACCTTGGTGAAACACTTAATATGTCTAGGTTTTTCAAAGTCACCTCTGCTTGGGCTTCAAACTGGTGCTGTGCTTCCTGGTAGCAAGGGTAAAACGGAAGTCAGAGGAAATTACACTCTTCTCATATTACACAAAAGAAGGCTAAAATTAGCTCTTCTGGAGAGAAAAAATTTTCCCTAGTAATAAATTCTAAAAAATGTCTATTTAGTGAAAAAATAGAGAGCATACTTTCTTACTGCAAATGTAAAGGTTTATATAAATGCTTAACTCTTTTGAAGTTGTGATTCTCAGGAAAGAAATTACCTTAATGACTCTTCATTTGTCACCTCCAGAAACAAGCAATTTGAATATTTCCTTTATTATGATGTATTAGAACTTCATTAATAAGGAAGCCTTACAAATAGGCTATCATTTTTTGAGAAAGATCACATTGTGCTAAATAATGAGATACAGGAATCATTGAACAGCTTGACTTGTTCGGACTCTTACTTAAGAGTGTGAAGTGTTTTAAATTAAATTGTGTTAGTATTGATGAAACGTGCACAAGGGGGAAAATAATTTAAAGGCTTTGTTCCATTTGGGAAGCTAGATAAATTGTACAATTTAAAAATAAAGCTCTGTGACCTGGCAGGAAGGAGACAACAACTCTCATATGCTGTTGGAAAGAGTGAAATTGGGGCAACCTTTTTAGAAGGCAACTGAGTAATGTTGATCAAATTTACAATGCATTTACCCATTGACCCGGCAATTACACATATAGATTAGAATTCACCCCTAGATAAACTTGTAAAAGTACACCAAAATAGATGTATAAGAGCGTTCATTGTAGTATTTTTGAAATAACAGAAGAAAAACATTACACAAATAATCTAAATACACAACAATAAGGGTATGATTAAATGAAATGTATATTCATTTAATGGAACACTCCAAGCTATTAAGAAGTATAAGGTAATTCTGTATATGCTAATATGGAAAGGACTCCAGGATGGATTAGTAGGTAAATAAGCCAGACATGGATCATTATGTCTTTTTTGGATAATTAAAAAACCCCAGAAATATCTGCATATATAGGTTTATATAGATATATTGATATTTATATCAATTTATATATTGAAGAATCATATGTATCTTATCCACTGTTGCTTATCTAGACTTCAAAAGTGAATGTGTAAGCATTGGGAGAAGTCCTAGAAGGGCGTGTATTGCCGGATGTGTTTTCTTTTCATTTGATAGCTTTCTGTACACTTTGATTTTCTAACCTTGTACATACAACTATTTTTTAAAAGTATCAATATGAGTGTTTGGAAATAAGTCATTATTGCTGGCCTTTACTTTTACACACTTCAAAAACCCACTAAATAATATTTTACAAAATAATGGAGCATTCTGGTTGAGGTTACCAAGGTCATGAAGCATGACAAACTCTAGCACGTGAAGGACTGTATTGTCAAGAAATCAACTCAAGTTATCTATATAAAATTCTCATCGCAAACAGAAGTCAGCTCCTGCAGCCACCATCCCCTAATCGAGAGAGCACCTCCTAGCTGTATGGAAGAAAGACCCTCTTGGTGTGGGACAGAAGGAGACATCATATCTACTTCCCCTTCTGAGAAGAAAATTTGAAATTAGTTATTTTAATTGTTTTTCTAGTCTGTGGTAAGATAACATACTACAAAGCAAATGCCCCTCTAAACATGCCTTCATGCTTGAGGGATTGAACCTTGATTCAGAATGGGGAGAAAATTTGTGGCGTATTTCCCTTGGACCCAGTAGTTTAACACAGCAGACTCTATTTTGGAAGCCATTCCAAAAGGAAACAATATAATGACTGTTTTTTGCTCTGTTGAATCTTTTCAGAATTGCAACTTCCGGTGAGCCCCTCAGTGTGTCTGGATCAGAGCATACAATTGAAGCTGAGTACTTCAAGTCACCTTTTAAAAACAGTGAAGTCACATATGTGGAAACCAGGGGACTGGAGACGTGAACAGCTGTAAGCTAATCATCTTGAATTGTTATGTCAAGCATGCATTTTAAGAGATAGTTAATAAGAGAAAAGCACCAAACACATCTAGGGGTTTTACGTTTGAATTATTAGGTTCTGTTATATAAATTTTCGGCTATCTCTTCTTAATAAATAATGCCACCATCGATTTTCTGCTACACTAATTCAAATCTCTCTTGCCATAGAATAAACATTTGGGTAAATAGGACTCTTATCCAGGAAGTTATATTAATGGAAATTTTTTTTTTAAATAAGTTATATATTTTAATTTTTATTTATTTATTTATTTTTGGCTGTGTTGGGTCTTCGTTTCTGTGCGAGGGCTTTCTCTAGTTGCGGCAAGTGGGGGCCACTCTTCATCGCGGTGCGCGGGCCTCTCACCATCGCGGCCTCTCTTGTTGCGGAGCGCAGGCTCAGCAATTGTGGCTCATGGGCCCAGTCGCTCCACGGCATGTGGGCTCTTCCCAGACCAGGGCTCGAACCCGTGTCCCCTGCATTGGCAGGCAGACTCTCAACCACTGCGCCACCAGGGAAGCCCCATTAATGGAAATTGAATTTAAAACCTTGGCCATGCGAAACTAAAATTTTAACTTCCATTTTATACTCAAATAACATGCCTTAGTCTACGAGTATGGCTGAATGATTTTTTTCTATTATGATTTTTTTATGGCTCTGAGAAAGCAACTGTAGGGTACCAAGTTATTCAAGTTACCTCCAGGGAAAGGATTTTGTCATGTAGATAAATTATAGTGAAAAATTAAGAGATTTTAATTATCTTATCCAAGACACAAAATAGTTTGCCTCATGTAATTTTATAATTATTAGGCAGTATTCCACAGTTAATAGTTTTTATTGAAGAATCATATGCATTTCTGCTTACCTAGACTTCAAAAGATGAAATAGCACACTCTTTTCATTGATTGAACTTAGATATTTGAAATATAGAAATATGATGCAGAAAAGAAAATAGTTATACATTTTGGTATCATTTATGATGAAAGTATGTTTGTTTTATCACAAAATATTTAATGAGTGTTATTTTTCCTTTTTTAGACTGATGTGTTTCCTAATATTTCATCCCTTAAATTAACCCTTAATTATCTGTGGTGCAGGTTATTAGGTAGAATCAAATTAGTGGGGAAAGTATTTTGGCATATTTTTGATGACCTGCCTGTCTACTATTGAGAAACAGTATCTTTTCTTGTGGAGGAAAAGATAGAGCGAAGGTAGGAGAGGGCAGAACCGGAAAATTTCAGGGGTATCCTAAACTTTTATATGTATCAGTTTTGTTGGGATGGTACCAGATGTGACTAATTTAAATTTTTTAGATCTTTAAGCCTCATTTTAGGTACAATTTTAGACATTGTTTAAGGAAACCCATACACTGAAGGCTGGGGTCCAGTGAAAGAGAGATGGGGTGTACAAAGCTCTGAGGCAATTTATAAATTACATACTCACCCCAAATTATGGAGCTTTAATTATATTTTTACTTTTTTAGGAATCAAACCACAGTCCTAGCTCCACAAGAAACACTCTTGAGAACCAAAGATTTATCTGTAATTCTTAAAGCGTATGTGCTGGTGACATCCTTAACTCCTCTGCGTGCATTCATTCATTCGACTGGCACGGTTTGGAATCCACCAAAGAAAAAACGCTTCACTGTCAAGGTAAAATTTCCATTGAAGCAGTTATTTCCCACAAAGTATACTGGAGATAAGCAAAGTGAGTTGGGCTGCCTTTCTCCGACCTTTATGATTATCAAATCCCAAGGAGCAAAGATTGTATCGTTTTATTGCTGCAAGCAGAGATTTTCATTTAATAGGTGCAGGTTCAAAAATGAACTGGAAACAGCTTAATTCACTAGGGATCACAAAGGCTACATCTTTTTTTTTTCTCAACTCATCATTTTAGTTCAGTTCTTTGACCCACTGTAGAACTAGTTCTCAGCTGTGGTCTGTTTTTCTTGACTTTCCGCTCATTCAAGAAAAATGTAGTCAGTGCAACAAAGGAAAATATAATTTTGCCCTTACGCTTTTTGCTTCATTTTTAGGAAGCATAATGCCTATTTCATTTCACCATTCAATATGGAATATTTGCTGAGTAAAAAACAATGCTCTCAAGGGTGCCTGACATAGTAGCCATGACATAAAGCATGATGAGAAAGTTTTCAAGGTAGAACTTAATAATAACCTCCAGAAAGTTTAGTTATAAGAGGTAATTCAGGTTAGCTCATTCGAAAATAAGGTCTAGTGAGAATATACTTGATAAATTTTAAGGAGTTTCTGATTTTACAGAAATAATTTTTCAGAGTGTAGTTAAGGGGAAATGCACACATGCATTCTTTCAGTTTCTTCCCACTTCCTCTTATTTGTTTTCTGAACAATTATTTCTGTAAGATCAAAGATGCCTTCAAAGAACAAATACTATCCGATCCCTCTTATAGAAGGAATCTAAACTAGTCAGACTCACAGAAGCAGAGAATAGAATGGTGGTTACCAGGGGCTGGGGAAAGAGGGAAATAGGGAGGTGTTAGTCTAAGGGTATAAAGTTTCAGTTATGCTAGATGAATAAGTCCTGGAGATCGACTTACAGTATAGCGCCTATAGTTAATAATACTGAGATTTGCTAAGAGGATAGATTTTATGTTCTTATCACTACAGAAATAAATAAATAGGGTGGGTGGAAATTTTGAAGGGGATAGATACGTTTATGACTTGATTGTAGTGATGGTTTCATGGGTGTATACTTATCTCTAAACTCATCAAATTGTATGCATTAAATATGTACAGGTTTTTGTATTTCAATCATAAAAAATGGTATTAAAAAAAAGAAGGCACAAGTGCCTTTTATAGTTTTGAGAGATTTAAAAGTGACTGTGCTTGATACTTTTCAGAATTTTTCTTACATAAACTGCACTTTAAGTTTTGGAAAATCTTCCAACAGTGAAAAATTTTTAAATGGTATGTTTAAAAATTGTCAATTAAAAAACAGATAAGCATGACAAAAGATGCAGATGTTACATTACTTAGTAAAATAGGTAACTGATATTTTAAGGAAATGGTGTTAATGACTTAGGTTTTAAGAGTGGTTTATTTTAAAGACAATCATCTCATCTCAATTATATCAGTATTAAGTGGTTTTTAATCATGAAAAAGTGGAATCTAATTTGATTTGTCTTTCATGTCATCTCCTACAAGTCTTCACAGTGGCTGTTTATATTTCCCTAAGAACCTTTAATTATTCCCCAATTGCCCTTTTCTATTAAGTTGAATTGTATGCAATTGCTGACAATTGGCCATTTTTGACCTACAAAAAATTACAATTTCATATGATTCAACCAAATAATTAGAACTCAGATATAGAGAGATACAAGAATCATAATCCTCTATTCATGTCACATTCATGTATTCGACAAATGTTTGTTGAGCAGAGACCCAAATCCCTGTCCTTGTAGAACTTGCAACATCTGTGTGTGCAAGCCTCCTCTCTTGTTTTATCTGTTTTATTTAATACATTTTATTGCCGTTTCCCACTTAATTATCCTTCCTCTCAAAGGCCATCATTATAATGATTTAATGTGTGCCTTTTTTTTTTTTTAATTTATTTTTGGCTGTGTTGGGTCTTCGTTTCTGTGCAAGGGCTTTCTCTAGTTGCGGCAAGCGGGGGCCACTCTTCATCGCGGTGCGCAGGCTTCTCACTGTCGTGGCCTCTCCCGTTGCGAAGCACGGGCTCCAGACGCGCAGGCTCAGTAGCTGTGGCTCACAGGCTTAGTTGCTCCGCGGCATGTGGGATCTTCCCAGACCAGGGCTCGAACCCGTGTCCCCCGCATTGGCAGGCAGACTCTCAACCACTGCGCCACCAGGGAAGCCCCCAATGTGTGCCTTTTTGTGCATATTCTTGTAAAATAAGTATTTTTATTTTGTCATGCATGCAAGTATCTTTAGCATATAAACTGTATTATATTAGATATTTTTTCTTTTTCTTTTACTATATATATATATTTGGCCATGCGGCATGTGGGATCTTAGTCCCCCAACCAGGGTTCAAACCCATGCCCCACCGCCTGCAGTGGAAGCGCAGAGTCTTAACAACTGGACCGCCAAGAAAGTCCCTCTGACTATTTTTTAAAATGCAGCACTATGTATTTTTAGGAAGAAACCTTCCACATTGCTATGTGTATATCTTCTGTTACTTTTTCACTGATTTGCAGTATTAGTGACGTGTTTTCCCTTATAGTTTACCTCCCCACTGCTCCAGTGATAGACATCTGGATTGCTCCAGCTCTTGGCTAAAGCAAACAATACTTCAGATGCACAAATCCTTGTATCTGACTCTTTATGAACCTGCATATGATTTTCTGAAGAGTATATACCCAGAACTGGGATGGCTGGGGCATAAGATATAGGTTCATTTGATAGAATTAAATAATGCCAGCTTGCCCTCCAAAATGCCTGTATCAGTTTCCATACCCCCACATAGGCCAACATTTGACCTTTTCCAGCTGTGACAGGTGAAAAGTGTTATCTTGCTCTTGCAAATAGCTCAATTTGTCCTCTCTCTGTTAACTTTATCACAGTGCTATTTTTTGATTAGAAATCTTCAATTCATTAATCAAATTAATTTTTCCATATGGTTCCTCTTTGGGGATTTAGTTTCAGAAATCCTTTCCTATCTCTAAGTCACAAAGGTGTGCTTCTCCATTTTTTTCTATTACCTTTATAATTTTCCCTGGACATATAAATATTTAATTCAACTAGAGATCACCTCTGATCCAGTTTTTTTCTTTTTTTCTAAATATTCCATTCTCACGGGCTATAAACTCATCATTTCCTATGAATCTGACATCACTTTTGTTGTATAAGTTTCCATATGTATATGGAGCCACCTCTGATGTCTCTATTTGGTTCCAGTTGGCCCACACTTTTTTACTATTTTGGCAGTATAAGTATGTCTTCATGCCTGACACGGGAGGTGCCTCTTGTCTACTTTTTCTTTTCAAGATTGTTAACTATGTGGTGGGCATTTATTTCCTCATAAACATTTTAGAATATCAATTATACTTTTAAAATCCTACTGGATCCACCTGCTAGAGTAATGGAAATAAAAACAAAAATAAACAAATGGGACCTAATGAAACTTAAAAACTTTTGCAAAGCAAAGGAAACTACAAACAAGATGAAAAGACAACCCTCAGAATGGGAGAAGATATTTGCAAACGAATCAATGGACAAAGGATTAATCTCCAAAATATATAAACAGCTCATGCAGCTCAATATTAAAAAAAAAAAAACCCAATCAAAAAATGGGCAGAAGACCTAAATAGGCATTTCTCCAAAGAAGGCATACAGATGGCCAAGAGACACATGAAAAGCTGCTCAACATCACTAATTATTAGAGAAATGCAAATCAAAACCACAATGAGGTATCACCTCACACCAGTTAGAATGGGCATCATCCGAAAATCTACAAACAACAAATACTGGAGAGGGTGTGGAGAAAAGGGAACCTTCTTGAACTGTTGGTGGCAATGTAAATTGATACAGCCACTATGGAGAACAGTATGGAGGTTCCTTAAAAAACTAAACATAGAATTACCATACGATCCAGCAATCCCACTATTGGGCATATACCCAGAGAAAACCATAATTCAAAAAGACACATGCACCCCAATGTTCATTGTAGCACTATTTACAATAGCCAGGTCATGGAAGCAACCTAAATGGCCATTGACAGACGAATGGATAAAGAAGATGTGGTACATATATACAATGGAATATTACTCAGCCATAAAAAGGAATGAAATTGGGTCATTTGTAGAGATGTGCATGGATCTAGAGACTGTCATACAGAGTGAAGTAAGTCAGAAAGAGAAAAACAAATATTGTATATTAAAGCATATATGTGGAACCTAGAAAAATGGTGCAGATGAACTGGTTTGCAGGGCAGAAATGAGACACAGATGGAGAGAACAAACGTATGGACACCAAGGGGGGAAAGTGGCGGGGGTGGTGGTGGTGGTGGAATGAATTGGGAGATTGGGATTGATACATATACACTAATATGTATAAAATAGATAACTAATAAGAACCTGCTGTATAAAAAAATAAATAAAATAAAATTCAAAAATTCCAAAAAAAAATCCTACTGGAATTTCAGTATACTAACATTGAATTTTTAGCTTAATTTTTGAAGAGTTGATTATTCATAATATTAAGTCTCTCCATTTATTCAGGTCATTTTATTTGTCCTTTATTAGAGTTTAATTTTTATTCCTCCACAGAGATCTTATATGGTCTTGCTTAAGTTTACTTCAAGATTCCCTAGGTTATTTTTTGATACTGTTATTTATTTATTTATTATTTATTTATTTTTTAACATCTTTATTGGAGTATAATTGCTTTACAATGGTGTGTTAGTTTCTGCTGTATGACAAAGTGAATCAGCTGTACATATACATATATCCCCATATCCCCTCCCTCTTGCGTCTCCCTCCCACCCTCCCTATCCCACCCCTCTAGGTGGTCACATAGCACCGAGCTGATCTCCCTGTGCTATGTGGCTGCTTCCCACTAGCTATCTATTTTACATTTGGTAGTGTGTATGTGGCACTGCTACTCTCTCACTTCGTCACAGCTTACCCTTCCCCCTCCCCATGTCCTCAAGTCCATTCTCTACCTCTGCATCTTTATTCCTGTCCTCCCCCTAGGTTCATCAGAACCATTTTTTTTTTAGATTCCATATATATGTGTTAGCATACAGTATTTGTTTTTCTCTTTCTGACTTACTTCACTCTGTATGACAAACTCTAGGTCCATCCACCTCACTACAAATAACTCAATTTCGTTTCTTTTTATGGCTGAGTAATATTCCATTGTATATATGTGCCACATCTTCTTTATCCATTCATCTGTCGATGGACACTTAGGCTGCTTCCATGTCCTGGCTATTGTAAATAGAGCTGCAATGAACATTGTGCGACATGACTCTTTTTGAATTATGGTTTTCTCAGGGTATATGCCCAGTAGTGGGATTGCTGGGTCATATGGTAGTTCTATTTTTAGTTTTTTAAGGAACCTCCATACTGTTCTCCATAGTGGCTGTATCAATTTACATTCCCACCAACAGTGCAAGAGGGTTCCCTTTTCTCCACACCCTCTCCAGTATTTGTTGTTTGTAGATTTTTTGATGATGGCCATTCTGACTGGTGTGAGGTGATACCTCATTGTAGTTTTGATTTGCATGTCTCTAATGATTAGTGATGTTGAGCATCCTTTCATGTGTTTGTTGGCAATCTGTATATCTTCTTTGGAGAAATGTCCATTTAAGTCTTCTTCCCATTTTTTGGATTGGGTTGTTTGTTTTTTTTGATACTGAGCTGCATGAGCTGCTTGTATATTTTGGAGATTAATCTTTTGTCAGTTGCTTTGTTTGCAAATATTTTCTCCCATTCTTAGGGTTATCTTTTCATCCTGTTTATGGTTTTCTTTGCTGTGCAAAAGCTTTTAAGTTTAATTAGATCCCATTTGTTTATTTTTGTTTTTATTTCCCTTTCTCTAGGAGGTGGGTCAAAAAGGATCTTGCTGTGATTTATGTCATAGAGTGTTCTGCCTATGTTTTCCTCTAAGAGTTTTATAGTGTCTGGCCTTACATTTAGGTCTCTAATCCATGTTGAGTTTATTTTTGTGTATGGTGTTAAGGAGTGTTCTAATTTCATTCTTTTACATGTAGCTGTCCAGTTTTCCCAGCACCACTTATTGAAGAGGCTGTCTTTTCTCCATTGTATATTCTTGCCTCCCCTATGAAAGATAAGGTGACCATATGTGCATAGGTTTATCTCTGGGCTTTCTATGCTGTTCCATTGATCTATATTTCTGTTTCTGTGCCAGTACCATACTGTCTTGATTACTGTAGCTTTGTAGTATAAAATAAAGTCAGGGAGCCTGATTCCTCCAGCTCTGTTTTTCTTTCTCAAGATTGCTTTGGCTCTTCGGGATCTTTTGTGTTTCCATACAAATTGTGAAATTTTTTGTTCTAGTTCTGTGAAAAATGCCATTGGTAGTTTGATAGGGATTGCACTGAATCTGTAGATTGCTTTGGGGAGTATAGTCATTTTCACAATGTTGATTCTTCCAATCCAAGAACATGGTATATCTCTCCATCTGTTTGTATCATCTTTAATTTCATACAGGTCTTTTGTCTCCTTAGGTAGGTTTATTCCTAGCTAGTTTATTCTTTTTGTTGCAGTGGTTAATGGGAGTGTTTCCATAAATTTTCTTTCAGATTTTTCATCATTAGTATATAGGAATGCAAGAGATTTCTGTGCATTAATTTTGTACCCTGCTACTTTACCAAATTCATTGATTAGCTCTAGTAGTTTTCTGGTGGCATCTTTAAGATTCTCTATGTATAGTATCATGTCATCTGCAAACAGTGACAGTTTTACTTCTTCTTTTCCGATTTGGATTCCTTTTATTTCTTTTTTTTCTCTGATTGCTATGGCTAAAACTTCCAAAACTATGTTGAATAATAAGTGATGAGAGTGGGCAACCTTGTCTTGTTCCTGATCTTAGTGGAAATGGTTTCAGTTTTTCACCATTGAGAATGATGTTGGCTGTGAGTTTGTCATATATAGCCTTTATTATGTTGAGGTAAATTCCCTCTGTGCCTTCTTTCTGGAGAATTTTTATCATAAATGGGTGTTGAATTTTGTCGAAAGGTTTTTCTGTATCTATTGAGATGATCATATGGTTTTTATCCTTCAGTTTGTTAATATGGTGTATCCCATTGATTGATTTGCGTATATTGAAGAATCCTTGCATTCCTGGGATAAACCCCACTTGATCATGGTGTATGATCCTTTTAATGTGCTGTTGGATTCTGTTTGCTAGTATTTTGTTGAGGATTTTTTCATCTATGTTCATCAGAGATATTGCCCTGTAGTTTTCTTTCTTTGTGACATGTTTGTCTGGTTTTGGTATCAGGGTGATGGTGGCCTCATAGAATTAGTTTGGGAGTGTTCCTCCCTCTGCTATATTTTGGAAGAGTTTGTGAAGGATAGGTGTTATTTCTTCTCTAAATGTTTGATAGAATTTGCCTGTGAAGCCCTCTGGTCCTGGGCTTTTGTTTGTTGGAAGATTTTTAATCACAGTTTCATTTTCAGTGCTTGTGATTGGTCTGTTTATATTTTCTATTTCTTCCTGGTTCAGTCTCAGAATGTTGTGCTTTTGTAAGAATTTGTCCTTTTCTTCCAGGGTGTCCATTTATTGGCATATAGTTGCCTGTAGTAATCTCTCATGATCCTTTGTATTTTGGCAGGGTCAGTTGTGACTTCTTTTTCGTTTCTAATTCTATTGATTTGAGTCTTCTCCCTTTTTTTTCTTGATGAGTCTGCCTAATGGTTTATCAATTTTGTTTATCTTCTCAAAGAACCACCTTTCAGTTTTATTGATATTTGCTATTGTTTCCTTCATTTCTTTTTCATTTATTTCTGATCTGATCTTTATGATTTCTTTCCTTCTGGTAACTTTGGGGTTTTTTTGTTCTTCTTTCTCTAATTGCTTTAGGTGTAAGTTTAGGTTGTTTATTTGAAATGTTTCTTGTTTTTTGAGGTAGGCATGTATTGCTGTAAACTTCCCTCTTAAAACTTCTTTTGCTGCATCCCGTAGGTTTTGGGCTGTCGTGTTTTCATTGTCATTTGTTTCTAGGTATTTTTTGATTTCCTCTTTGATTTCTTCAGTGATCTCTTGGTTTTTTAGTAGCATATTGTTTAGCCTCCATGTGTTTTTATTTTTTACAGATTTTTTCCTGTAATTGATATCTAGTCTCATAGCATTGTGGTCGGAAAAGATATTTGATATGATTTCAATTTTCTTAAATTTACCAAGGCTTGATTTGTGACCCAAGATATGATCTATCCTGGAGAATGTTCCATGAGCACTTGAGAAGAAAGTGTATTCTGTTGTTTTTGGATGGAATGTCCTATAAATATTAATTAAGTCCATCTTGTCCAATGTGTCATTTAAAGCTTGTGTTTCCTTATTTATTTTCATTTTGGATGATCTGTCCATTGGTGAAAGTGGGGTGTTAAAGTCCCCTACTATTATTGCGTTACTGTCGATTTTCTCTTCTGTGGCTGTTAGCATTTGCCTTACGTATTGAGGTGCTCCTATGTTGGGTCCATAAATATTTATGATTGTTATATCCTCTTGGATTGATCCCTTCATCATTATGTCGTGTCCTTCTTTGTCTCTTGTAATAGTCTTTATTTTAAAGTCTATTTTGTCTGCTATGAGAATTGCTACTCCAGCTTTCTTTCGATTTCCATTTGCATGGAATATCTTTTTCCATCCCCTCACTTTCAGTCTGTATGTGTCCCTAGGTCTGAAGTGGGTCTCCTGTAGATAGCATATATATGGGTCTTGTTTTTGTATCCATTGAGCTAGTCTATGTCTTTTGGATGGAGCATTTAATCAATTTCCATGTAAGGTAGTTATTGATATGCATGTTCCTATTACCATTTTCTTAATTGTTTTGGGTTTTTTATTGTAGGTCTTTTCCTTGTCTTGTGTTTCCTGCCTAGAGAAGTTCCTTTAGCATTTGTTGTAAAGCTGGTCTGGTGGTGCTGAATTCTCTTAACTTCTGCTTGTCTGTAAAGGTTTTAATTTCTCTGTCGAATCTGAATGAGATCCTTGCTGGGGAGAATAATCTTGGTTGTAGGTTTTTCCCTTTCATCACTTTAAATATGTCCTGCCACTCTCTTCTGGCTTGCGGAGTTTCTGGTGAAAGATCAGCTGCTAACATTATGGGGATTCTGTCCTATGTTATTTGTTGCTTTTCTCTTGCTGCTTTTAATATTTTTCTTTGTATTTAATTTTTGATAGTTTGATTAATATGTGTCTCGGCGTGTTTCTCTTTGGGTTTATCCTGCATGGGACTCTCTGCACTTCCTGGACTTGATTGGCTCTTTCCTTTCCCATGTTAGGGAAGTTTTCAACTATAGTCTCTTCAAATATTTTCTCAGACCCTTTCTTTTTCTCTTCTTCTTCTGGGACCTCTATAATTCTAATGTTGGTGCATTTAATGTTGTCCCAGAAGTCTCTGAGACTGTCCTCAATTCTTTTCATTCTTTTTTCTTTATTCTGCTCCCTGGCAGTTATTTCCATCATTTTATCTTCCAGCTCACTTATCTGTTCTTCTGCCTCAGTTATTCTGCTATTGATTCCTTCTAGAGTATTTTTAATTTCAGTTATTTTTTTGTTCATCATTGTTTGTTTGCTCTTTAGTTCTTTTAGATCCTTGTTAAATGTTTCTTGTATTTTCTCCATTCTGTTTCCAAGATTTTGGATCATCTTTACTATCTTTACTCTGAATTCTTTTTCAGGTAGTTTGCCTATTTCGTCTTCATTTATTTGGTCTTGTAGGTTTTTACCTTGCTCCTTCATCTGTAACATATTCTTTTGTCATTTCTTTTTTTTTTTGATGGGTGGGTCTGTATTCCTGTCTTACTGGTTGTTTAGCCTGAGGTGTCCAACGCTGGAGTTTTCAGGCAGTTGGATAGAGCCGGGTCTTGGTGCTGAGATTAGGACCTCTGGGAGGCCTCACTCCGATTAACCTGGGGTCTGAGGTTCTCCCTTAGTCCAGTGGTTTGGACTCAGAGCTCCCACCACAGGAGCTTGGGCCCGACCTCCTGCAAGCTGGTCAGTGGCAGTTCCTCCCATCCCCTTTGGTGTCCATAGTCCCCCAGTGATGCATGGTAGGTGCCCTAGTTGTGCGGAGATGCGAATTCCATGTTCTTCTAGTCTGCCATCTTCAAGAAATACTGTTTTTAAAGTGGAACTTCTATTTGATAAACTTGTTCTAATAATATAACTATTAATATCATTGGTTTTACTAGGTGTTTTATCTGCAAATAAGGTCATGTTAATCTCCTTTTAATTCTTGGCTATCTTCTTTTCTACTTCCTTCTTTTTTCTTTTTTTTCCTTTTCCTTGACTAATGTTGCCAAGAATCTTTAAAAGTAGAACTGATAGTGAATGTTCTTGAGTTGAACATCTTTTAAGATGAGCACATCTCAAGTTTCTCCGTTAAGTAAAATGTGTGCCGTAGGTTTTTGATATTTAATCTTTGCAATGTCTGCTAAAGTAGTGAGAATAATATAATTAAGTACAATGGATCTATCATTACATTTTGGCCATTACAATTTATAGGTAGTCTTGTTTCATCTGTACCCTCTTTACTCCCTTTCCCTAACACTAATTTATTTTGAAACAAATACAAGACATCATATGATTTCATTTATAAATCTTTTTACAATATAACTCTAAGATGTATGGATTTATAAACTTTACCAAGTCAAGGAAATTCTCTTTTATTTTTAGTTTGCTGGGAATCTTCATCATGAAATGATTTTGAACTTCACCAACACTTTTTTTCTGCATTTTGAGATAATCATGATTTTTTTTCCTCCTCAAGTTTATGTGTATTATATTGCTAGATTTTCTCTTAATAAAACCTCCTTGCATAAATGAGATAAAACCTACTTGATAATTCTGTGCTATTTTCAATACTCTGTTGGATTTGTTTATTTACAATTTTTATACCTTTGTTCATGAATGAGGTGGGCTTATATTTTCTTATATTTCTCATACTTGGTTTTTACAGTTGAGATTATTGTAGCTTCGTAAAATTAAGCTGGATAACTTTCACTTTTTTTCAGTTTTTTGGAACAACTTATATAAGATAGAAATTAGCTTACCCTCAGGAATTTGGTACAAGTCTCTTGAAAAAATAGATTTGAAGGTTTTTTTAAATAGCATTGACATTTCAACTTATTAAAACATTTTGATTTTAAGTTCTCAATTTCTTCTTGTACAATTTGGCAATTTTGGGGGGGTTACCAATTTCGTCAAATTTTCAAATTCTTTAGTGTATAGTTGATTATAATGTTTTGATTTTTGTATCTGTTGTGTCTATAGCTATTTCATCTTTTTAAATTTATCCTTTGTAGATATGTTTTTTTAAATTTTTTGATTAGAATTGCCAGAAGTTTTTTTTTTTAGAGTTGGTTAAATCTTTTTAGAGTTGGTTAAAGAAACTAGTTTTTTATTTTGTTAATCTTTTTCATCATTTTGAAGTTGTTGTTCACAATTTCACAGATTTATGCCCTTATTTGTGTCATTTCTTGGCTTCTAGTGTTTTGTTTGTTTGCTCTATTGTTTCTTTATAGTTTCTTTATTTGAATGTTTGCCTCCTTTATGCTTAACATTTTTTGTTTCCTAGTAAAGATAGCTAAAGCTATATGTTCCTTTTATGTCCTGCTTTAGGCATGTCCCATAAATTTTGAATTATTTAATTCTAATTATTTTTTAATATTCTTTATGATTGCTTTGTTTAACTCAAGGTATTTAATAACATATTATTCAGTTTATAAAAAAGGATTCTTTTTCAGCTGTGCTTTTGTTATGAATTTCTAATATATAGCATTATTATCAGAAGACAAATCCTGTATGCTACTGCTATCTTGGAATTTATCCAGGCTTTCTTTTATTAATAATCTTTCTATTTAAAAAAAAACCTTCCATGGGTGCTTGAAAAGAAAAACTCTACATGGGTATAGAAATTCTGTATATATTAATATTTAAAGTCTCTCTTATTAATCATAGTTTGCAGATACCTGTTTTTTTTCCTCTTGATCTGATAGTTGTTAAGTGGAATGTATTAAAATCTCCAACTACAGTTGTTGGTCTGTTTCTCTCTGCCATTCAGTGAGTTGACTATTTCGAAGTTACGTTGTTTGCTACCTGTTATTTATGATGGGTACAACTTCTTTCTCCATACTTCCTTTAACCAGTATATATTAGCTTTTTTTTGTCTTAGGATACTACTGCTTTAATTTCTATTTTAGTCAGATATTAAGATTGCTGTGAGTTTTCTTTTAGTTCATATTTTTGTTTTACCATATGTATTTTTAATTTTACCCTTTCTACATGTCTTTGTAGTAAATTTATTTTTAAATAGTCAATATAGTTTTGGAATTTATTGTTTTCATCCAATCTGAAATCTTCATTTTTAATTTATGATTTTTAACTGATTTGCCTAAATTGTGACTACCATCTTATTTTTAAAATTTTTCAATGCATTCTTTTTGTTTTATTTAAAATATCTTTTCCTGCTTTTCACTGTAAAGATTGAATTTTCTTCAGTCAGCTTAAAAGTTATACATTCTTAATATAGCATGCAGTGGATATCCTTCATTTAAGACATACATTCATGCTTATTTTCTCCTATTAAGTTCTTAAATTTTTAATATCTCCCACTCTGCCCCCTTAAGACTAATATCCTTTGCTCTCTACACTACTTCCCCACATTGCAGTGTAGATCTACAGTGTAGATTTTTAATTCTGGTTGAAATAATCAGTTTTTGTTTTGTTTTGTTTTCTTAAAAAACCAAACCTAACCAAACTTTATCACGGAATTTATCACCCTCACATCCCCTAAAGTGTTCACAACATCCCCCTGGATTTGTTTCTTTTCTTATTTGTGTTTCCAATTTGGGCCTGAAGTCTTTACTCTTTAATTCTGGGAAATTTGTTTCCATTATTTCTTGGAATATTTTTGCTCACTGTTTTTTCTTTCTTTCTTCTGTTGTCCAGATTTTGACCCCTTCCTTCATGTGCCGATACCCCTTAACTTGAGAACTATGCACATCTTTACTTATATCTATTGATTTCTTACTATTTTTCCTCTTGGTTCTTTTTAATGATCTTCTTTAATATTTCATTTTGCTCCTATCTTCCACTATTTCTATTCTGAGTATATTAATCATGCTTATTTTAAATTCCTAGCCCATTGGTTTTAGAAGTCCAATGTGCTATCCATTGCCACAGAACCCCTTGTCCTTTAGTTTTAGGAGCATGATATATGGCATTTAGTTTGTTACTTTTCTTTCCAGGTGGCTATACTTTTCATTTGTCCCCTATTTTGTCCTTTGAGCTTAAGTTATCCTGCAGATACTATTTATTCTCACCATTATCATATTGGGGGAAGGCCAGGTAAATCCAAAAGAGGGATGAGGATGAGTTCCAGGCATTGTAAAACCACTTTTGATCACTTCTCTCTGCTACTATGGTATCAGGTGACTTCCTTGGTCAGAATCTCACTCCCTAACCTCTTAAATAGAAAAGCCCTGGGAGGAGGCACTCCCCTTCATTATAATCCATCAAACTTGGGGTTTGAGAGAGAATAGGGTAGAGGAGTGAATGCCAGATGTGATGTAATCCCACACGTCTCATCACCTCCTCATCTGAGCGGGACATTCAGCAACCTGAATCCTAGTGGGCTTCACATCCTTAACAGGGAAGGAGCAGGCAGTGAATGTCCTAGGGGACCACAGGGGGAGGCAGGAGGGAAACAAAAATGCTTTTCTCCAAACTGTCCTCTCAAAGAAACCTCTGGCAACACCCTCCTCAAGCTCCAGCAATCCCTGCCCACTGCCACCACCGGCCAAGCCAATTAAAAATATCTTTCAAAATCATTTTCACACAAGTTTTCATTTGTCCTTTAGTTAAATTCGTACTTTAATCTCATTTAACCTATAATAGTTCACCCTCTTGATGGGAAACTGAAGCTCCTAGATAGTCCAAGTAATTGTTTTTAAGTTTTGTTTTGTCTTTTCTTTATTTAAGCACCACATCCCCCAACCCCAGTAGAAATGACAGGTAGAAATGATATGCTTTTTTTGTGATAGTTTTTATGTGTTTCCTGAAGGAAAATCATATGAAAAGAAAGCTCTTTGTGATTTGGTTTTCTTTAGATTTTCATGCTTTGTTCACTGCTTTGTTTGTTATTTATATCTTTGTCATGTCTGCAGGACAGATGCGAGCTGCAGTTGTAGCATGGGAAACCATGCAGTTCTTGTCATTTTCTTCTTCTCCTTGGGATTTGTCTTTTCAAGATCTTGCCTGATTATTCTGGACAGTACTGTTATCTGCTCTCAAAGGGAGGTAGTGCAGCTTCCTGGATTAATGTGCCAGAGAGCAATTATTTCCTTCTAGAGGTCAAAGTTATACTTGATGCTACAGATAGATTCAGAAAACAAGGGTCTATTTATTTACCCAACTGAAGTACTTATAGCTTCAGTTAAAACAAATAGATTATACTTATCTGTTAAATCACTTAGCCATTCTCCAAAATACAGCTACCTTGTGATATTTTTAGAAGTGAAAAAATACATAGAAACGGTTTTCAATGCTAACGTGGAGGACAGGACCAAAACCCACTTTAAAGACTAACCATGTGATGTCAATGTTTTATTAAATACTGTTCTTAAATTTCCACAAAACATAATTTGTGTGTGTGTGTTTGTACTGAGTCCTGAATCCAAAGGCTAAATTACTCGGTTAAATCAGTAGTGATTTATGCACTGTGCAGTGAGGCAAGCCCACTAAACTGGTTATTGGTGGCCATTTATAGAACATTCTGGCAGCTAAAGGAGTATGAAAGTAACAACAGATATAACTATGAGCTCATTTATTTACAATTACGTCTGCTGCTGAGATACTTTGTGTACTATAGCTTTGGAGAAAGTTGAAAAATATCATTAATGCAAATTTGAGAAATAATGGAAAGAGAAGCTTCATAAACTAAACTTTTCTAAAATCCCCTTCTGTACAATAAAAATAATTTAAAATATAAGTGTTAGATGTTTCCAAAGAATGTTAAGATTTAAAAGGGAAAGGGAGGTGGAGAAGAAAGAAAATTAATAGCAAATGCAACATTTGATTATTATATCCTTTGATCCAGTTTTAAAACCACCATTTTTGCTGCTTGCTGTTAAGCAATGTCATTTTCTTGGTGAATATAATAAATTCAACTGCAAGCAATATTTTATTCAAACATTTCTTCCCTGAAAAAGCTCTCAATTCAACTATAAAACACTCCAGTTATACCTATGCATTGAAGAGTAGAACTCTTCCACAGACATTGTAACTATAACTTTCAGTCAAATACATCCATGGCTGTCTTTATACGCAAGTCATATAGATTAACTGCAAGAAATTTAAATTTGGTTCTTAGAGTAAAAAGTCACAAGTTATCCCTTCATCCATTGTAAAGTTATCCAGCAGAGAGGAAACTCTCCTGTCTATAACTTCTTTATGATGTCTGGAGATTCTATATACTTGTGATCATAGCTGACTGCTTTGATGAAAATGTATTGCTGGAGTGATTTGTGACTTCTGGCAGGAAGACCTATCCAAAGCCTTATTTTGTCTAGTTGAGACATAACATAAATGAATTTGTATTTTGATCAGCCATTCCATATTTGAAGATGTTCTTTTGTTGATATTTGATATTCAGAGGTTACATGAGGATAATTCCTTGAATGTAATCAGCTCTTGATAAATGCTTGGGTAGAATTCAATCAAAGATCATTTAAAATTGTTTAACCATGTGAAGAAATTGCCCAAGGATATTTAATCCCTAGCTGTTCTCATTCAGCCCTGTATTTTGCAATGATCTTCTAGTGGCTTTCCAGGAAATGTAATAGGCAGATGTCATCATCTGAATTTCTGGGCAGGGCCACTTTGATAGAAAAGGGAAAACACAGGACATTGCCGTCTTTGCTCACATCAGTATCTATGAGAATCACCTCCAGTGGAAACCAAAGTTAAAGCAAGCTCCTGCCCAGTCTCTAAATCACCAGCTCTCTACCACCACTGCACTGGCCTTTGGGGGACCATTCTTCCATTTCCAGTGCCCACAGTTCCCTCTCACATCGATGCAATCAGCAAATGTGCACAGAGGAGAGAGTGAACCTTGGCAAAGAGGGGCATGTTGTTATTTACAAGGACCCCTTTTAAAAGATGCATATGTCTCTTATTCAGTTTTGGAAACATGATACAGTTGTAGGGATAAAGTTAGCCTCATTTGTTGTCAATATTTATACAGTGCTTTTCATAATGTCAGGTGAGATAGCTCATATATTCTCAAGGTAAAAATGAGTAATGTCTTTCAAAGCAGGTATAAAGTTACAATATAGTTTTCCAACTTGAGGAAGTGTTCTTCTACTGATCTTCATTTTACATCTAAAACTGCAGACTATGGAGCAGACCTTGTAAAAGACTTCTTCACTGAGCATCTGGCCCTTCTGTAGGCCCAGGAGATTTATGTCAGCTATAGAAGGAATGTGAATAAGAGCCTGCTTCTAGGAGTTTGTAAAAAGAGTTGATGTATTACTTGGTCTACTCTTGCTTGGATTAAATTTAAAAATTGCATCAGGGTGTTCATTTTGAAGTATGATTTTATATAAATAGAAATTATAGATAACCAGAATAAAATTGAATAAACATGTGACGAGAACTGACTTACAATAAAAACCTAAATAATAATTGCAAAATAACACTTATCTAATCAGCCCATATTGGTGTTAAATATTATTTCAGGTATATGTTAGCTCTAGAAAAAGAATGATTATTTTGCAACTGCCCAGGATTTTAAAGTGAAAAAATGCAAAATAATTTTATGCTGTTGATGGCATTGATACTGCTCATGGCAACTTTGTCTCTTGTGTTGAAAAATTTCCTTTATTCATTCATTTTATTCACTCATTCATTTCCATCTTTGTTCCATAAAAGGCTTTCAGGTAATTTTGTGCATTCATTTGTTCTTAATACTGAACCTGGATTATTAGCCTAAGAAAATTATTCGTTAATCATGGCCATGTTTACTTGATCAAAAATGATCATTTAAACACATGACCCTAAGCTTTCAGAACTGCAGGCAAAATCTGGAGAGTGCCAGGCACGCAAAAAATATATATTTTTAAAAATTTACTTATTTTATTTATTTATTTTGGCTGTGTTGGGTCTTCGTTGCTGTGCTCGGGCTTTTTCTAGTTGCGTCGAGCGAGGGCTACTCTTCGTTGCGGTGTGCGGGCTTCTCATTGCGGTGGCTTCTCTTGTTGCAGAGCACGGGCTCTAGGCACACGGGCTTAGTTGCTCCGCGGCATGTGGGATCTTCCTGGACCAAGGCTCGAACCCATGTCCCCTGCATTGGCAGGCGGATTCTTAACCACTGTGCCACCAGGGAAGCCCTCAAAAAATATTAATCAGTGAATGATTGTCTATCATTATCATTTTTATTAAAGGTATCTTGTTAATTGTAACTTGCTAAAAACTGAAACTTGGGGAAATATTTTAGAGTAGGTTCTGCGACAGAAGATAAATTTTAGAGTAGGTTCTGCAACAGAAGATAAATATAATGAATTTATATATACCATCTTTGTTAATTATGTCATCTCTTCTGAACTAACATAGTGAACTGATATAATTATCTGATATGGACCCATTATATATATGCATTGTAGTGACAACATAAAGGTGAAACTTAACCCTAATGAATAAATTTGCTAATTATTATTTCCTTTAATGCACAAAAACTGATGGACAAGTGTTAATTATCTCTCCAGGAAAATGGAGGTTAACTGATATTCAGGGACTTCAGTGTGAGATCAGGTGAAGTAAGTGAATTCATTCAGGATGCTGGAGAGATGGAAGAGGGAAGGCCTTAGTGGTAGTTTGGGGTTTAGGGTGTGTATTTGCCTACTCCTTTGCTCCCCGCCCCCCCCTTTACCTGTCCTGTTCAAAGCCCCCTTCTCCTTGGCGCCATCTAGTGGATGCCTGTGTCGGGATGAGGAAGATGCCCAGTTAAGGATTTGCAAAGATCAAGTGTCATTTCTCCAAACTGGAGATGGAGTCGATGGCCTGTGGACATCACAGAAGCTCTTATAAATTAGTTTATGTAGGCTCTTCCTCTTTCTGTTGTTATCCCGTACAGACTTATTGCTCTGATTTCTGTTACACCTCGCTGATCAGAAGTTTATAAAATAAGGGTTTAGAGTAAAAACTGAGCATGAAAAATGAGGACTCTTGTAAACAGTGCTTCAGAGCAGTTTAAGCATCCACAGGGAACACCATCTTAATTTTTCAGTTTCTCATTATTTCTTCAATAGATGAGCTAGCTAAGCCAGAAAGATGTTCAAAGGCAGAGCAGCTATAATCTCTTCCTTCACTACCCTCCATATGATAAGGATTTGTTAAGATGAATCTTTGGGTAATGGACCCATGAATTAAGGCAAAACTCCCTGCCATCTTCCTGATTTTTTTTCACTTCTGAGAAGGCACCAAGAGAGTTACCAAATTTAATTTCATAAGCCTTGATTCCTGGACTTTGACAACAAGACTCACCTGAGTTTTGCATCCCTGTGGTAATGTTAAATATCTTCTGAGGACAGGAAAATATATTGGGAGAAAAAAATTAGATAAAGTAAATAAAAGAATCAAGAGAACAAAAACGAAGCAGAAAAATTTACTTGCCTACATACATGTAAAATTCTTTAAAGAAGAGATTATGTTTATTTTTGATTTACAAAAGAAACACCTTCAGTGCCTGACAATACTTAATACTCAGCAGACAGAGGGGAGAGAAATGGCTTGGAATAGAGACCCCACTCATCAAATTGCTGAAAAGAATAATCAGTAATAAAATAACCCGTTTACAAAGTGTGATGTGAATGCAAAGTAATAACAGTGAAGACAATGGCAGTAAATGTCAAAAATTAATTACTTTAATGCTTAAGTTTATTCTAAAATATATACCCAGTGGAGAAGACAGGTGATATTTACATTTTCACTTTAGGTATAGAAACAAAATAACTTTCCACCAGTACATTTTGAAGATCATTATATGTTTGTTATTTTAAACATTTCTATTAACAGTTTCCTTTATTCTTTGAGATCTATCTCTAAAGCTGTGACAAATTCTAAATATAAAATATTCCCAAATGTGCCAACTAGGTAAGACTGATTTGTCTGCTAAAAGAAGAGACACTTTTGTTCCCTTCAGGAGAAAATCTGACTTGCATTTGTCTTATGTGATTTATGCATTGTAAGTTTAAAATGAAATACAGCATTTTCCCTCCCATATATTAAAATGGGGCTTCAAATTTGAAAGAAACAGCAATCTTCTCTGAAACCTACATAGCTATGTGATGAGACACAACAAAAATACTGTATTGCCCCCAAGTGGTCTTTATAGGTATTGCCTGCACTGTCCAATAGTGAAAGAAAAAGAGAAAGCAAAAATATTTGGACAGCAAATCTCTGACCATTTTCTTTCACTGGAATATACATATTTATTTTTAAAAATTTATTTGATAATCCATGCTGTGGTAGTAAGGCTATATTGCTAAGTAGAGATTCTGAATGGTGGTAAATCTTCAGTGCAATTTAAATTGCCTAGGTCACATAATTATTTGGAATGATATCAACATTTGTAAGTCACTGGGAATTGTTTTTCCATTTAAGGAGATTTTGCAATACATAGGTTTTTTTTTTTTTTTAATTACTGTAAAGTTAGCACTAGCACTTTCGACTCAGCATCTGAGAGTGCATTATTTTTATCCACGTATCTTCTGTGTGTACTTCTATTTGATTTCAACCTGAACCTCAAATCGGTTTTTAGCCTGAATTCCTTTGAATTATATAAATGACCTAATATTGTGAGGTGGAACTGAAAGTTTGTCTTTCATTTCTCTGAATGTTACTAAGGCAGACAAAGATGGATTCTTTCTCAGGATTCTGCACACACGCGTCGTGCTGTATTCTATACGAACTGCAATATACAGACATATTTCATTGCTTTTGTAAGTTCTGTCTCTTTGGAGCATCTTCCAGTGAAGCAGTCGTTCTCTGACTTCCTCATTTCCTGATGTGGAGCATCCCCATACCCCCGACTCTATCCTCTGTCTCATAACAGCTTGGCCTCTCTCCCTCACCTCCATGTTTATGAAACTATTAATAGTTATTAGAAGCTCTGTGAAGCAAGTTTTACCATTTGGAGAAAGGGACTGCAACCAAGAGAGGAATTCCTGGTATCCCTGTATTTATATGTATCTATATGTGGTATGTGTCCCCTTCTAAACCAGCTTCCTGATGCCTGGTGTCTAGTCTTCCAGAATCCAATAGTTCCAGCCATCACAGCCTCCTTTACCTGTTTTAAAAAGTACTGTTCCAAATTGATTTCTATCAGAAATTTGATTCCAGAAATATTTGAAAGGCATGAGAATTTTCCCGTGTGCTTGATTACCCAAATCATCTACATAAAGAATATGTATTCAAGTCACAGAGAGTGAAATTATTACTTTAAACTCAGAAGTCAAAGAAGAAAAACATTATGCTGAGGAACTACGTTACATTTTCGTGCTTTCAAGGAGTTACCGTAAAAGGAAAAAGAAATATGATTTTAAAATATGAATAAGACAATGATGACGTTCTTTCAGGCTGAGTGAGAAGCGTATATCCAATTGCATTTTTACTCTAAAGGAGAGAGAAATAAATCACTAGTACTGGATCTATAGTGCTGGATCTACAGAACTAAAAACAAAAATCCCAAAGCATGACCTCTAGAGGCCTAGATATGGATATGCAGTAGGAAGACCCTTGTACCAACTGTGTGACCTCAGGCAAGTCTTTCAACCTCTCTGAACCACTTTTTCTATCTGAAAAATAGGACTAGTTTCCTATGGGTTAAATGAGTTTTTTGATTCCTTGTGCAAATATTTACTGGGCAGTTCTCATATGAAGTGTCTCATATGCTAGACATTGTGTTAGGTTCAAGTGATATAGTAACAAACAAGACAAAGTCCCTGCTTTCATAGAGTTTATTCTTGTGTTGAATAGTAGATGAAATACAGATAAAAATTAATTATACATATATAAGAAAATACAGAGAACTACGTTTTTTAATACAATTTTGAAAGGTTGCTTTCCATGAACAGTTATTACAAAATATTGGCTCTATTCCCCATGTTGTACAATACATCCTTGAGCCTATCTTACACCCAATAGTTTGTACCTCCCACTCCCCCCCCCCCGCTACTGCCCCCCCCCCGCCCCCGGCAACTGGTAACCACTAATTTGTTCTCTGTATCTGTGAGTCTGCTTCTTTTTTGTTATCCTCACTAGTTTGTTGCATTGTTTTAATTCCACATATAAGTGACATCATACAGTATTTGTCTTTCTCTGTCTGACTTACTTCCCTTGGCATAATGCAGATCTTTATTATTGCTAAGAATGCAACGAGGGAGGAAGCTGTGTAGAAAGTGAGGGGGTCGCCCACTTTTGAGAGGCAGCAAGATCTCCCTGACCAGGTGACATCTGAGCTGTGCTTCGTGGAGGAGACTAAGTGTCATTGGAAGAGCTGGTGGTAAAGCATTCCCAGCAAAGGGCCCATTCCGATGCCTTGAGGTAGGAGAGTCCAGGCAGGATCACAGAACACCACAGTGTCGCCATTAGCTCTGCCTTTTCAAGCCCACTCTGCTGCTGCTGTCTAGAGAACAGACTGAAGAGGATTATGAGTGGGGACAGAGCGATCAGTTGCCAGGCATCTGGGTGAGGAGGATGGTGGCTTGGACGGGTCGCTGAGGTGGTGGTCTAAAGAAGGTGAGAAACTGACACCTTTTGGAGGTAGAAACAAGAGTCAGTGATGAGTTGAGAGAGAGGGGCTAGATAGAGAGGGCTCAAAGAGGACTCTTCAGCCATGATGTGACTGGTGGGTCCCTTTCCTGAGACAGAGCACATGGAAGGGAGTGGGACAGAGAAGCGGGAAGTGAGGAGGTGGAGAGGAGGAGAGCTTCCTGCTGTCACGGCAGACTACCCGTTTACATGCTTCGTCTCCATTTGTCTGGTTCTTAGGTCTCCTTTGCTCCAAACCCTGCCTGAGGGCCCTGCATAGAATAAGTTCTCGCCTTGGGAACTTGGTATTTCTTTTCCCGCTCACTTTCCTCCCTGCCTTTCTCCACCTCATTCCCTCTCCCTCCTGCCATTTCCAACAGAGGTATCCTGCCACTTCTAAGACGTGAACAGAATAACTAGTTGCTCAGCCTGCCTAGTGTGACAAGGCAGGTCCCAGGTGTCCAGGTCCCCATTACTGTAAAAACAACCCAGACAGAAGTACCTGCTTCTCAACCACCATGGGATCGAGGGTTATCTTCAAACACGCGGGACCTCAACTCACAGGTCAGTTCCCTTGGAGGATAGTAGGATGATGAAGTGTGACGTATTCCGATAAGAAGGTGAGAAGAGAATACTTAGGAATCTGTGCACCCTAGAAAGGGTTCAGTTTATCCAGCGTTTGGGGTGGAAGCCAGAGTGAGGTTGGAGAAACCAAACCAGAAGCAGCAGGCATTCGACTGTGCATTCTAGACACTGAAAATGCAGAAGATGTGACCTGCTTGAACAATGGCATTCATATAAAGAAACTGAGTAGACATATGTCCACAGAGTCCAATGATAAAATCTTACAACTTTAACTTTTACTTTTTTCTGTAAAATCTCTCTGATCCTTTATACCCTACTGAGAGATTCTAGACGGGGCAATAAGGATAATCTGCCAGCTCCCTGAGATGGTTGAATATAACGCAATCAGGGTTCTACCGTTCCAAGCAAATAATTAAATTTTTATGCTCTTCATAGCCTTCTGTATTTTGGTACCTTGCTCTGATCAATTCTCTGATATACATATGGGAAATTAAAAAATTTTTAACCATAAAACTGATTAAATCACAGAATCTACTTTCTGAATTTCCAATTTTAATGTATGCTTTAAAGCTTAGGGTTATTAAGAAGTACAAATGAATAAAATTATTCATGTCACTGGAAGCATGAAACTTACTTAAATATTGGAGTTTTGATATAATTCCAGAGAATGAGGAAAAATTATCCTAATTTAGGTTCAGTCAATTAATTTAGTTTTTCTGTGGTTTACCCTAAAGCAAGCCAATTTTCAATGAGCTAAAACAAATGACGAGAATATTTATGTTCTTAAATCATTTGACTTAACACAGAATTTGTTCTTGATCCAGGCAATTTCATTTAAGTCACAAAGAAATGTCCTTAGTTTTTCCAAAAGGTAATTAGGCTACACAAATGCTCAAGTTGTTGAGTTGATTTGTTAGATGTGTGGGTGTTTGAGAATTGTGACAGTTTCAAACACATTTTCCGTGAAAGTAAAAACACAGATGATTCATTCTTCAATATTTCAGGGTCCATCCACATTCCTAAATCTGTATAATCAAAGCCACGATAGCAGAGGTAATGCTGGGGCTTTGCAGCCAAGCAGACTTGTTTCAACACCCATGTTGGTTACCTTTTAGCTGTAAAACCTTAGGCAAATTACTTGTGTTCTCAACCCTCGGTTTCTTCATCTATAAAATGGGGATAGTGAGTATCAACCTCATAACATTGCTGTGAATATAAACAAAACAGTGCATGAGAAACACACAGTGTCTGGCACATGGTGTCAACTTGGCTAAGGTTAGTGAGTATTATTAAGTATGACATAGAATTATATCCAAATACCACATGTGCGTGAAATGAAAAATTACATCAGTGCTTAGGTTTGTAATTTAGTCGTTTTTATCCCTCCCTTTCTCAAAACTTTTTTTCTCTTTTCCTTCTGTTTTTATATATCTGATTTCCCCCTAAATCATGACCCTTTAAAGCACAAAGGAGACTTCTTGCTACGGTCCAGAATGCTCACCAGCCCTTCATCTCCTTCCACAGCCCTCCGACGTGCAGCAGATGTGTTCTCTGGGCCAGACACAGCTGTGATCCTCAGGTGGGGTGTCGTGTGCCTCTGGAGAGCCATGAAGACTCTCCAAGGGGTTCACAGCCCCATAGATAGTTTCAAGAGAATCAATGCCCATAACTTCATCTTTCACATGTATACCTTCCTAAAATTTGATCTCGCTGAGACAGCGCCTCTAAAGCGGGTGCTTTTTATTCCCCATCCCTTCATGCACAGCCCTCTGCTCTTCAAAAGAAAGACCTAGCGCTCATCTGTCCCTAATATTATAATAATGATTGCTCCAGGGTGAAAAAATTCTGCAACCCCTCCCCAAAACAGACGCATTTAAATACGGTTTTCACTAGAGAAAGTGAAGGATGCTTATCACCAAGTAACAAATCCTCCACAACTCAGATTGTTTTCAGTTTTTAACAAAATTAAATATTTCATGATAAATCACTACGTGTTTTTTTTTTTTTAATTTTATTTATTTATTTATGGCTGTGTTGGGTCTTTGTTTCTGTGCTAGGGCTTTCTCCAGTTGCGGCGAGCGGGGGCCACTCTTCATCGCGGTGCGCGGGCCTCTCACTGTCGCGGCCTCTTTTGTTGCGGGGCACAGGCTCCAGACGCGCAGGCTCAGTAGTTGTGGCTCACGGGCCTAGTTGCTCCGCGACATGTGGGATCTTCCCAGACCAGGGCTCGAACCCGTGTCCCCTGCATTGGCAGGCAGACTCTCAACCACTGCGCCACCAGGGAAGCCCACTACGTGTTTTTTTTTTTTTTTTTTTTTCGTATACTTTGAAGGGAGCTCAAGGAATTAAGTCATGTTGCTCTAACTAAACCCTTCCATCTACACCTATGTATTTGTGTGAACAAATCTTCTCCATGTTTACGTTGAAAATAATATTAATACCAATGCTGAACCCTTCTCATTCTAACAATAAATACTGTTGTCTCAATGGATAAAAAGACTCAACTAAGTGAATGAAAAGAAGTCGTATACATCTAAGGGGTGCATTTCCAAAACAATTTTACCTCTTATTTTATAAATTATTTATTAAGATTTGTAATGTATTTCTATTTTTCTGACCAATTGTGTACAACAAATAATTGTAATCGTAACTCTTTGGAAAAAATATTTTAAAATTTAGAGCCATATGGTAACTGAAATTTTAAATTAAATTTATAAACATTTTTCTTATTGAGAATTATAAGGTGATCAAAAAATACTTTGTATATAAAATATATTACATTGGGATAAAATTCTGAGGTGTTCAAATTCCTTCAGATACACTTTAAGAGTTTGGCAAGTGCCAGGGAGAGAGATTGGTTAGGTCAGAGTCAGACAGAGAGATCCCAATTGAGTCTGTAAAAGGCAGAATAATATCAATCAAGAACAATAGACTTAAATTCCAACTGTATTAAAAAGAGGCAGATTTGAATGCATATTTATTCCCCTTTTAATCTGGAAAAGAACATAGACTCTTGGATTTCATATATTTAGTTGTGTCCTTAGTTCTACCGTGGATAAAATTGAGTCTGAACTCTTATGTGATATTTCCTTTTAAGGGAAAATATCACATAAGATATTTTCCTTTAAAAAAAAAAAGGTCTTTTCCTTTTAAACTGAAATGATCATCCCCTAGACTTTGTGTTCCATCATAAATTTGTCCTCTATTCTCAGTCATTCCTACCAGCATTCAAGCTTGCTGTGTGATATTTCTCAGACTAAACAAGCAAAAAGTTCAAGGTTAAAAGATTGCTTCTGGATAAAACAGTGACTAAGAGGAGACGGAATAGAGATGGAAACTATTTCCAATATTTGCAGGAGCTGAGAAATGGAGCAAGGGAGGGGTTATTTTGTGTTTTGCAAAATTTATAACCATTAAAAAGGTGTTCTTTTGGACTTTTGTGGTACAGAATTAACAGGTGTTTAAACATGGTTGTTGGAGGGTGTAAGGCTGTGAAAACTGCAATATTACTTTAAAGATTTTAACAATTGTGGTAATATATACATAACATGAAGTTTACCATCTTAACCATTTTAAGTGTACAGCTCAGTAGTGTTGAAAATATTTACATTGTTGTGAAACCAGTGTCGAGAACTTTTTGCAAAAATGAAATTATATACTCATTAAACAACTTCGCATTTCCCCCTCCTACCAAGCCACTGGCAACCACTATTTTATTTTCTATATCTAAGAATCTGACAACTCTAGATACCTTATGTAAGTGGAATCATGCAGTGTCTTTTGTGACTGGATTATTTCAACTAGCATACTATTCTCAAGGTTCATCTGAGTTGCAATATGTGTCAGAATGTCTTTCCTTTTTAAGGCTAAATAATATTCCATTGTCTGTATATACTACATTTTGTCTATCCATTCATCCATGGATGGATACTTGAGTTGCTTCCACCATTTAGCTATTGTGACTAATGCTGATGTGAACATGGATGAACAAATATTTCTTTGAGACCCTGTTTTCAGTTCTCTTGGCTCTGTACCCAGAAGCTGAATTACTGGATCATATGGTAATTCTATTTGGATTTCTTGAGGAACCTCCATACTGTTTTGCATAGTGGCTGCACCATTTAATATCCCTACCAACAGTGCTCAAGGGTTCTGATTTCTTCACATCCTTGCCCACACTTAATATTTTATTTTATTTTTTTATAGTAGCCATCCTAATGGATGTGAGGTAATAGCTCATTGTGGTTTTGATTTGCATTTCCCTAATGACTAGTGATGTTGAGCATCTTTTCATATGCTTGTTGGTGCAAAATGGTTTTAAGTACTAATATTCTTCTTTATTTTGAGAAGATGAAAACTTCTCTCTCCCGCATTAATACTGAGGGAAATTCTGGTAAGCTTTAATAAGGTACAATGCTATTAAACACTACTGAAAATTCAAAATATTGAAATATCAGTATTCTGCTATAGCTTCTCAGTTAGTCAAGAACATGACTTTTTAAAAAAACTCTAATATTGGTTAATCTTTCATCCTGTGTTTTAACTCTTATGTTATATTTTTCTTATCTCAAAAATTCTCCTGAACAGCTGTGAGCTTCTATTTTTCAAAGGTTTTATTACAAGTCACCAGAAAAATGCTCATCCTCCCTCGCTCACGAGATGGAAACGAGAGATAAACATGTTGTCCTAAGGAGAAAATTTATGTTATCCAGAAGCTCCAGTAAACTATTTCTCTTATCAAAGTCTCTGTGGTTTCTGTAATGTTATACTTAGGTTTAGTTACTCAACAGTGTTTACTTAATACTACCCTGCGTTAGATACTGGCCACCCAAAGATAAAATGGTACAGTATCTGCCCTAAAAGATCTTATGGTCTAATGGTGAGAGCAAACAAGAAAGTCAGCAAGTTTAACCCAGAACAACATGCTTTGCCGCTGAGAACAATCTGCCTAATGTCCTATGGGAGGATAAAGGAAATTAATCAGGTGAAGCCCAGAATTTAGCACGGGAGGGGTTTGTGAGAGGTGAGGTGGAGGAATGAGGTGAATATAAGGGCAATTTAGAAATATTTTAAGATATTAAAAACATAACTGAAGTTTTCCTACAAATATTTTGAAGTTCATCCTTAGTCCCTCTTGTCCTTCTATTTTTAGTTGATAATTTTGACCCATCTACGTATATTTCAATGGCTAGATGTGGAAATTACAAATACCTTGCTGGGTTATTGCTTGAATTTTACACAAGTACAAACAAATGGTGATGCTTTAACTGCCTGCTTTTACAGCCATGATCTTACAAGGTCATTTTCTACATAATTTATTTTGCACTAAATTTGTGTTTTATTTTTGTACTGAAGGAGGAAAATTTATAGTTCATAAAATAGTTTCATGTCATGTTAAATGTTTTAAGATCTTCTTTTATTCATTTTTACCTTACTGCCAAGACACTGATTTCCTTGGGATCTTATATTCTCATGTTTAGGTGATTCAAATACATTGATTAAAAGTCTTGATCTGGAGACGGAGGAGTGTCCGTGATATTTGAGTTCATGGCTGATTTTAACTTACGAAAGTGAAGGTGTTCTTTCAGATATTTGTGCTTGGGTTAAGAAAGCTCCTGAGTGAAAAGTGTATTTTGGGTTCTGATAGCTTTGAATGGAATTACTATCAAATAATTTCAGATTTGACATTGTCTCATGAAATCATCAAGCACATTTCTCTTTCTACATGTGAGCACATTGAGATGCACAGAACTCAAGTATTTGACCAAGGAAATAAATTAGTGTAACAAATTACAATATGAGCAGACAGTCAAAGAAGTCTGCCACTTAGCCTAAGTGGATTAGCTTCAAAAATTGATATAAGTGTTCTGCCCTCTCTTGGCGACTTATTGAAAGTTGATGATTAAAAAAAAATAGTAAGCATTTGCATGATTCTACTTTCATTTCTGGCATATGTAATTTGCTTGCCACTGTACTAAATAAAGAGATGACTCATCTAGAATTTTCTTTGACTTGAAGGACTTAAATAAATGGAAATGTATGCAATGAGATAGAAGGAAATGCATATAGAGACAAAGATTGTTAACAGAACGAATACAAAAATGAAGAAGTCTCTCTATTTTGAATTGTGCCTTTTGAATGCCATTTCTATCTCCTCTCTCCACATTTCTGTTCGTAATGGCAGCTGTCTAGCTTCTTGTCCCCCTGCTTTCATGATTGGTGGTTGAGGCTGGTCCTTCTCTTGGCAGGCTGAGTTTTAGGGAAATGGGAGGAAAGCCAGTTATTTTGGTCCTTCAGTTCTCCTCTTTCACTTCTGCTGGGAGACATACCAGTGATGGCGTCTATTTACCCATCATGCCTCTTTCTTCTCCCTTTTAAATATATTTCTATTGAAAGGCTTATCATATATTTTTTAAATGTTCTTCCTTGATTGAAGGAAGGCTGTGGACTTTTGTTTTAATTAATAAAAGGCACTAACATGTACTGAATATTGATGTGTGATGGGTGACGGTGTACCTTATGTACATTCTCTGATTTAATCCTAGCAATACCTCTATAAAGTTACTGTTAGTAATCCCGCAAGGTCTCACAATTTAGTAGTAACAGGAGAACCAAAGTCGAAACTGTGACTTTCAGCCTCTAAAGTCTATAGAGTTACCACCATGCTATGTACCTTGTCCCCCAAAACCCAGCACATAGTGCTTTCCACATGGTGAAAAATTAATTACAATCAAAAATTAAGAAATACACATTTCCACAGTAGAAGAATAAATACAATCCTAAGCATTAATTTGCTAATTACTTTTTACCATGGAGGATATAATTTAATAAATCTTGTATATCCTATGTGCTACACAAACATTTCCAACTTTCTTAAATTATTAACCTTGAACCCTGTGATATTTAGAAAACATTAAAATGGAAAAATGCAATAATATCAATAACCCTTTCTATATAATATGGTGAAGTGAGTGAAATGTGATGAGTTACTTTTATTTGGAAAAACATGTGACTCTGTTTTGACTCAAGGGTGTTAATATTTTTAGTGTTAGCTTTGATTTATTTTCTTTTGATCATACAGTTATTGCATTCATTTTCCTTAGTCCTTAGAGAGGGAAAAACACCCCAACTGCCAAATACTAATGATGTGTTTATAGGGTCTTAAAGTGTACATCTCATTAGGTTTCTGTTTTTCAGCTGGGAAAAGTTTATGAAGTCAGCATTTGTTTCTCTTGGGTGAATTTTGCTTGGGTATCTTAAAGATACATTTACCATCTCCCTCAGGTGATTTGTGCCAATATCTGTCCTTCATTATTATAGCAACAAAAGTTTTTCACTTTGCAGTCTTACGCAGCTCAGATAAATTTAGTTTGTTCTTCCAAAAATATTAATAGAATACCTGCTGCATGTTTTTTCAAAAAATATTTTTTGTTCTTCATTTTTGAAAGCGTATGTTTATCCAGAGAAAGTTTATGAATCAATATGAGGTCTATTTTATACTTTTTAAAAAGTTTGACTTGAACTTTGGTGTTAAGCATCCTCAAGATATAGTTTTGTTGTTGTGATTGTTTTCATATTTAAGCAAATAAAAATAGCTCTTTTGATACCAACTATAGTGTTTCTATGAAGAGGTAAACCTAACATCCTGCCCCTTTTTGTAATATGGCCCCGTTCTCTCTAGCCCCATGAAGCCTGAAATTAACATGTTAGGAGGACACTGAGATTCTCTTAGATTCTTCTGTGGTTGGCTAGAGCTCCCACAGCAAAATACCCTGAAGAAGAAGCAATTTCCATATAGTTCTTTTTGTTCTGATATATGCAGGAAAGGGATAATAATAAAAAGCTGAGATTTGAATTTCATACTTTACAGTGACTTTCTTGTAATTTGGCCTCACAACTCTCTTGTTGGTAGGTAGTAACCCATTTTAAAGAAAAAGACACAAAAATTCGGAGAAGTGAGTTGCAAGTCCAAGTTCACCTAGGTAGAAGAGTCACAAATTAAACTTGGCAGTTCTGATCACAAGCTCTGTGAATTCCACTTCACTTTCCATGATTACGTGCCATGGAATGAGAAGAAAAATGGAGTAAGCACCTCTAAAGTAATTTAAATTACAGGATGTAATTTCAGCACCCCACATTCAATTGGAAGGCTTATATTTTTAAATGTATAGAATATATATACATTATATATTATGTGATAATATATATTTATTATATAATATACCTTAAGTATATTATATACTCTTTCAGTATATTTTACATATATATGTATATATAAAATATATATGTATGTATATATGTCTTAGATGATCAAATTTTCCTTTTTAAGGAGTTTTTTTTGAGTGTGTCAAGGAGAGATAGCCTAAAGGGATCTTTCACATTGTTCACTTTGGAAATGATAGAGAGACAAATTGAGATTGTAGTTTCAACATGTGAATCCTTTACTTTGTTCACAGCTGCAAACATTTTTTGAGACGTTTCTGAGAACAAGTTCACCTCTTCAGGCTTTTGATAACATGAAGGAAGCAATTAGCAAACTCCTGCTAGCAGCTGAAGTATTCAGTGAAACATCTACTCTGGGACCAAAGGTCTTCCATAGGTAAAAACAAATTTCAATGTTAAAAAAAATAAAGAAAAAAAACCCTACTTCTAACAATTGATTGCTAGTGAAAATATATCTTAATTATCACAAGTAGGTGCTACTTGGAAAATTTTATATCAGTATAAAATATGAACTTCTAAACTTATGTTTTCTAATTTGTTGATCCTAAAACTTCAGAGCATGTTAAAGACTCAAATAGTGGTGACAAGAAATAAGGCACAGTTATTTAAATTATCTTTTTAATTGCAGCCCCTTTCAAGCTCGGTTATTTTTATCATATATGCTTTCCATTGACTAGGTATATTTTTATTTATAGATTTTTATTAACAAAATTCATTAACTCTTATCTCCATATCTCAGTTTACTTGAGTATAATTTAATGGCTTTTTCTAGGGAAATGTTAAATCGAGTATGTCAAAAAAGGAGGTGCCTCCATGTAAGCTTTATCAGGCTTTATACGCAAATAAGAATGCCTACTAGCATGGAGGAGTAGGAGAGCTTCCTTTTCCATATTACGTTTTTGTGGAGTCACTTCATTGTTTCGTTTAATGTATTATGAATACTTTAGATATATTTGTATTTTCTGTAAGGAACGAAACAGACTCCAAATCCAAAGATAATTTGTATTCAATTTTGGATTATCCAAGCCACTGCTCTTTGTAATTAGTATGGACCTTGAAATTTAACCTTAGTGATTATTAATGATATAGTATCAAATAATAGAGTAAATACAGCAAATAGAATGTATTTTTGTTACCTTGTGTTTTTATTTCAGATGCAGATTATGTTTTCAACTTTTAACTTTTGATATGGGTTATGGCAGTGTCAGGTCCCCTGTAGTGCTCCAGGTGAGTATGCCAGAGTCCTCATGGGATCTCCCCCTTTGGCTGAAGGGTGTGTGTGTGTGTGTGTGTGTGTGTGTGTGTATGGTGGTGGTGGTGGTGTGTTCATTCATAGTAACCGATCAATAAGTGCAACTTGCATCAAACTTACTACAGACTTATACTTACTGTGGTTCAGAGAATTAACTAGCACATGGAGAGTCTCTGATTTGAGTTACAATACCCACTCTGCATCCCTGTTGAACAAATATGGATTTTTTTGTGGTTCAACCACTGTTTATGAAATAAATGTGGAATAAAGCTCAGTATGTGTTAATGCAGGAAAACAGACATTTAGATAGTAGAAAATAGCAGGTAACCTAGCTTATTCATATGGGTTTATAAAAAAGGTAACTCTTTTATTCTTTACATATAGATATTTAGTTTAAAATTGGCCTATATTTTAATTTTAAAAGCCATAGGAATTTTTGAAATATTTGTTTTCAATATTTGTATAAATATATGGAAATTTAAGAGTGTTTTTTGTACACTCTGATTCTTTTACTTCCTCTTAAATTAAATTAACTCATTCAGATCATCTCCTCCAGCATATTTTTAATCTAAAATAGCCCTTAGTGGCAAGAAGATTTTAAAATTGATTGCATTAGTCTATAGAAAGCTATCTTGGGTTATGGGATGAGAAGAAATGAAGAGAAACAAAATAAAATTATGTGCAACCAGCGTTCGACTTCATACTGTAATGACTGGTTTTCAAACTATTACACAAGGAGAATGATTACATTATATATGGCTCAGACATTTGGCTGAATAGTTCAAAGATTTATCTCTAAAATTTTGAAATTTTATGAATCTACATCTTCTAATGGTCATTTATTCATTATTTTACACACATATCTAATAGTTTATATTATGATTTTTAAAATTTATTGTTCAGAAATGTTATATATTATTTCCATAAACACAAGGTCTTCAACAATAAAGAATTTCAAGACAAACTAATTTGATTTTACAAAGCAGTTAATGTTCTTATAAAGAATCATATTTTCAAAAGAGCATTACTTAGATTTTATAAAACTGTTGCCCTCCAAAAGGACCACTAGATGTCAGTTCTGATCTATAATCCAACAGGAAATGAATCATGTCTTAGGAGTGATTTCACTGCATTAAAAGTAAGTCAATGAAAAATATTTGCTGTGCTTTTACTCTTTCACAGGTGCATGAGCATTTAAATTTTCAAGATGATGATAATATGGATTTTGAGGACCAAAACACAGAAGAATTCCTTTTAAAAGACACTTTCAATTTTCTCCTGTCTAATGAATCTTCACTTTCCATATTTTCTGAGATATTTCAGAGACTTTATAGATCAGGTATATTTAAGGTAAGTGCATATTTTTGTACTGACAACTGTTTATTTCATTTTTGGAAGGTGCCATTTTCTTTACTGTGCAAGTAAGCAACTTGATAATTCATTTGAAATTGATTTGTATCCATTATATAAACCTCTTAATATTTTTCCGACCAATATTATTTTTATGTCTCTTAAGTATGTGACTGACTGATTATGATGAAATTATGGGTTGAAAATGAAGTAAAGCAGTCCCTAATTCCCAGGGAAATTTTGTGATTATAATGAATAATACATATTACATATTATAAAATACTTTAAAAGGAATACCTGAACCTTTTAGAGGCAGTTAGAATAGCAGTGAGTGCTCTAGATTAACATCAAGGGACTAGAGTTATAATACTAATTTTTTTTAAAGCACTCACATCTGGTTAACATCTTTGGTTAGATAGATGCTGATGATTAGGGAGTAGTGCTTCAGAGTAAGATTGGTTAATTTTTATGATCTGTTAGTACAAGTTTGCTTGATGCATAAAAAAATCTGTACAGGTTACTAGGTACAGTATTGTTTTCTATGTATCTTTCAGTTTTAA